>NW_026991709.1:65267900-65892900 GCF_029215605.1 Mirounga angustirostris | reverse complement strand
TTTCTGTCTTTGTAATCCAGCGTCCATTTTTAAATTTGAAAGTCAATGAACTAGAAGTGTGTGTGAAAGATTTTTTATCTAATGATAAAAAGCCTTACTTTAAAGATGCAGATAAGTAGATGCCATTTTTAAAGTATTTTCATGCTAGAGAACTTGTAGAAGACAAAAATGCCAGAGCCTCTCTGGGTATTAGTGTCAAAGTTTTCACTGAGAATCATTAATTTGTTGTCTTTCTACAATTTAGGCAGTCACTGAGGAGAATATTGCCTTTTTGCAGAAGCAAGTGGTAGAACTAGAGAATGAAAAGAGAGCTTTGCTCCTTAGTTCTATAGAACTGGAAGAGCTGAAAGCTGAGAATGGTATGTATAAATGAAAACCATAATTCTCTCTTTTTAACCTACATGTGCCTCTACTTTTATCACTTACATATATAACATGTAGATTTTCTGATTCTATGACAGTAAAGATCTTAGCACAGCTGGTAGTTATTAAAGATAGGATTAATACACAATAAACAATTAAAGCACCATACCAGTGTTTATGTAAGTATAACATTTTGCATTATGGGCTATAAATGCTGCAGGATATCTGTATTATATTTATTTTGGAGTGGTCAAGGAATCTTCTCAGGAGCATGGCTTGAATAGGACCTTAATAAGATGATGAATTTTTAAATAGGCAAAATGAAGAAAGAAAGGACATTCCTAGTAATAAATTTGGGGGATGAGGTAACACAGATCAGTATAAATAAAAGTCCAAAAGTAGAAAACATTTTTGGGTTTTGCTCATGCTGTATACTGCTTAGAACCCTATCCCTTTAGCCAGCCTAATTCTTACTCATCTTTCAGGCCTCAACTAGGGTATTATCTTTTTCAGGAAGTTGACCCTGATCCCTGTCAGTTGGGTTAAATTTTTGTGCCTCTATAACATTCTTACATTCCTTTAACATTGTATTAAAATCATCTGTTTATGTTTATATTTTATTCTATAAGATCTTCAGAGATAAAGTATAAGCCTTTCAAGTGTAGGAACAATTTTTCTTTTTCATCTTTGCTTTACTTTTTACCAAGAACTAGTATAGTCCCTGGCAAATAGTGGCTGCCAAATAAAGTTTTGTTGGATTGAACTAAAGTTAGCATTTTATTCTGGTAGACTGTATGAATAGTTAGTAAAAGTAAATACTTCCTTCCATTTATCATTTACTTCACAAGAACCTTGATGGTTTTAGTAGCATGTAGTTAATAGTGCATTAGTGATCTATTTTATCCTTGATAAACTGGACTACTGTGCTTTATCTTCTAAGAGTGAGAATGAATTTGTACCATTTCTTAAACTCTAAAGACAGTATTTCCACCTTAACCATTTTTCAGTTCTCCTTAGCTCTAAATACTGGGGATTATATATCTTTATTAGCCCGTTCCCACCATTGCTGATACATAAAGAACACCACAAATTCAGCTCATTATTCAACCCACTTGAAGCACTTCTTTGAGACCTTATCCATGATGCTTACTTTGCAGTTTTGCAAACAATACCTATCACTGTCATGTAGCTCGTGACAGTTTAGAGCTGTTACACGAGTTCCATTCTCTGCTTTATCCTGCAGGGATCACTGGCCTTAAGATTTTCTGTATTAGTTTTTGTGTTTGGTCTCAGGTTACTTTTGCTTCATGTATCATATTCTATTCAACTCACCTTTTGTACTTCCATTTCTACCCCTGGTACCTCTTCCTCAAATAATCTTGTGAGGTATCTGAACACATTATATACTGTTTTGAATTTATTGTTTCATGAATTGTCATTCATTCATTTAGCAGATTTCTATGGTACCTATTCTATGTGCCAGGCAGTAATCTAGTTGCTGCAGATACTGCCCTGAGGATATTAGAGGGGAAGATAGGCCATAAACAGGTATATAAATAAGAACATTTCAGAGAGTGATAAGTATTATGATAAAAATTAAAAGAAAGTGCAGGTATGCCTGGGGGGAAGAGGAAAGCAGCATTAGAGTGGTCAGGGTAGGCCTCTCTGTTAACTTAAAACCTGAATGATGAAAAGGGGACGGCCATGCAAACAGGCTGAGCAAAGAGCATTCCAAACAGAGCAAAAAGATAAACTTGGTATGTTTGCAGACAGAAGTAAGACCAGTATTTTGGGGAGTAGAGTGAACAAAAAAAGGGCAGTGCCCAAGAGGAGGTTGTAGAGTAAGTGGGGTCAACTCATATGAGAGCCCATGTAGGTCACATTAAGACATCTAGATGTAGTGTACAAAATATGCTTTTTTTCCCTTTACTATATCTGTCTTAGCTTCTCAGAAAGAGTATAAACTTCTTGGGGGCATATTAATAATCAGTATTTTTATCCTTGAAGGTACTACTACCCTTTTTATATATGTGCATTAAAATAGAACATGGGGTAGAACTTGGAAGACTGGATTATGATCCCAGCTCTCTCTGAACTACCTGTAGGTCATGTCATTCTTTGTTTCCTTAGATGGTCATTGAGGAGAATGCATAGCTCTGTTCTAGTACAAAAATTTGCTGTCTTTATGAACATATGTGAAAGAACATTGAAGACATTTAAGTGCTATATTAACATAAAATGTATAAATATATTTTTAAGATTTATTTACTTCAGAGAGGTAGAGAGCATGTGTGAGCAGGGGGAGGGGCAGAAGAAGAGGGAGAGAGAATCCTCAAGGAGACTCCCTACTGAGCACAGAGCCCAATGCAGGGCTCAATCCCAGGACCCTGAGATCATGACCTGAGCTGAAATCGAGAGTTGGCCGCTTAACCGATGGAGCCACCTAGGCACTCCTAATATAAGATGTGTATTATGAACACAGTAAGGTTATGGATAAACCAAGGCAAATTTATTGCCCTAGGAGTCCCAAATAATGCCACAGAAATAGCTGCTACTTGTTACATGCTCTGGCGTCCTTCTTCTTTAAAGCCCTCCACTATTTATATACTTCACTCAGATTATTATCATCATCTACCACCATTCTTTTTTTCTTTCACCATTCTTTTAGCTCATCTTCTTGTGCCACTTCTTTTTAATAGTATAAATCTTTTATCTTCCCAAAACTATTTTATTTCTTTCCTCTTGATTATTTCATGCATCTCCAGTAGCCTCACAATCATACCTCTGTTTTCTCAAACACTCTACATAGATCATCTAAGGATATTTATTTTGTGACTTTCAGAAAAACTATCTTCTCAGATTACTCTCTTGGAGGCTCAGAATAGAAGTGGAGAGGCAGATAGAGAAGTCAGTGAGGTAAGTGATAATGTTCGTAAAAGTAACCAGAATGTGAACTAGATCAAGAGGAGTTAGCTTCAAACCTAAACATTTCTGCAGTTTTCTAATGTTGACTGAGCATTACATTACCTAGAAAGTGAGATCTATTGAAGAAAGTCATAATGGTTATTATTTCCCATTTAGTCTCATTCATTTCTGAATATTTGGAGTTTTTAAATTTGTCCTGAGCCAAAATGCAAGTACAGTAGCTGTTTATTTGGGATTTGATAATCCATTTCTCATACTGGGTTACTATTTATCTCAAATTCTTTTCCCATCTCAGAAAAGTTTCTCAATGAGATTAGATAAAATCTCTAGTTCCCCTCCACTAAATTGGCCTAGGTTCATTTCAGATTATATTAAAAAGGGAATTTTTGAAGATTGGTGCTTTTTATAACCTGAAAATTACTATAAGAAATGTGTGGTTCTTTAATATTTTGTTGATTTAAGATTATTGTTGGCTGTATTGTGCTTAACTGGCTTTATTCTTCCAATCAAGAAGTCCATGATAGAGTCATAAATGGACTTGAGGAATAATGTAACTTTAGTATCTGCTAAAAAAAAAAAAGTATCTGCTTATTATATTAGAGCTCTTCAAAGAAACAAAATAGGGAGTGTGTATATATGTAGAGAGAGATTTATTTTAAGGGAATTGGTTCATGCAAATGTGGAAGCTGGCAAATCCAAAATCTACAGGTTAGGTAGGCCAGCAGGCTGGAGACCCAGGGAAGAGTTATAGTCTGAAGGCAGCCTGCGGGCAGAATTCCCTCTGTTTGGAGGTGGTCAGTCTTTTTTTTTTTTTTTCTTGGTTAATGCCTTCAGCTGATTGGATGAGGCCCACTTATTTTATGGAGGGTAATCTACTCAAAGTGTACTGATTTAAATGTTAATCTCACCTAAAAAAATACCTTTACAGAAGCATCTGGAATAATATTTGACCAAGTATCTGGGTACATGCCCTAGCCAACTTGACAATAAAATTAACCACTACACTTATATTCAGTATCTTTCGATGGGACTACTGATGCTCTGTTCACAAAATTGGCAAAAGGAAACTAAATTTTTGGAAGTTGTAGCATTGTATGGATAAGAGTCAAAGAGTAAAAATGAATCTTGGGCAAGCAGGTGCTTAATGTTTTAAGATGCTTAACAGTAGTGTCTAGTGAAAACAAAATAATTTAGATCAAAAAAGAGGAACAGATAAGAAAGATGGTAATCTCTAAAGAAAAAGAAAAACACTACCAGAAGGGAGAACAAATGAACAGAGAACAATGGAAAAGAAAGGGGAAAAACACACACACAGAAATTGCAAAAGGAAGGGTACCTAAGATAATCCTTTGGGATAAGAGAAAGTGAGTAGAAAAGGTTCATAGAATGTGTAAGCTCAACTGAAAGGGGAAGACTAGTATTAACAGAAAAAGTAATGAGAGTGGCTAGAAAAAGCAAAGTTCTCTGGTTCTCGTTCTCTCATTGTGGATAACATTGATTTTTCACTTTAGCCAAAAAGTTGAATTCTGTAGATACCATAGGGAGCAACAGAAGATGTGACCAAGGGAAGGAGGAGAGTGAGTGAAGTGGCATGACAAAAAGAGGAAATAAGTATACTTAAGGTGAGAGAGAGAACAAAAAAGGAGTTATATTGAAGTCTTCTGGCAGAAGTGATACCTTGACTATATCAGGTCTTTAATGTGTATAGGGATGGATAAAATAGGAATGTGACATGAAGAAATTGTAAAGGAACTTTTTCTATGTGCTTAAATACTGTGTTCAGTTTTAGTCCCCAGAAATTTGAGTATGAATAATGCAGAGAGCAAAGAATTTTAAGTGATTAAAAATAATGCTCATGAAAAATAACCTTTCTTAAAATAAATAATTTTAAAATGATGAATATTTTTTTCTTGTTCAGTGGCTGAGAATGTTATCAACATAATAGCAAATACTGAATACTTGCTGTGTGCCAGCTTTTGCTAGTAAATGGCAGAGCGAAGGTGTGAATTTAGGCAGTTGGGCTGCAGAGCTTGTACTCTTGACCACCACATTATTTGACAGTCGTATGGGTTTTTCTTTCTTTCTTTTTTTTCTCCTATCAAATTGGAATTTTTTCTAGGGAAAAAAAAATGGTGCTGTTGGCAAAGGTAGTGATTTTCTTGTGTACACTGTCCCCAGACTCATTTAGTAAAATTCTAATGAAATTTATCAGGAGACTCACTGATTTTGTTTCCCAGGAAGACAGTTATAGAAATAATGTATATGGGTTGAGCAGTCTAACAGAGTTACCTTTGTAATAATAGTATTTTGTCAAGCAAGTCTGTAATTTCATACCCAAGCCTCAGCAGAACTCCTTTTTGATTATGTGATCATGGTAATTTATCTTAACCTACTTGTTTGATAATCTACTTACCTGGTAATGGCTATCTTATCTAATAGTTCCCATTTCAATGGATAGTTTAGGAAAAAGAATTATAACTTCCTTTTTTGGTATGGGATGAAACAAAATTTAATGCATCCCACCTCCCTTTTTATTTTTAAGTGGTTTTTAAGAGAACACTTAGGAATTTTAATCCAAAGAAAACAGTTTCCCAAGTAAGGGATATCCAGAAAAGGAGTTCCAGGTTACCATAGGTCTTATGAATGTGGCTTGACCTATATGATTGACAGGGTACCCTCAGAGGTCCAATTTGGGAAATAAAAACTGACTTAAAAAGTATTTAGCAGTTTTATGATAGGATGTTTTGACTAGTAAGTTGCAGGTTTTGAAAAATGCATGAAATATGAGTTTTTAGTAGGCTCTTTCTTATAAGACACCTGATTGAGGCTTTTCCTTTTTTTTTTAAATAGATCAGCATGGTTGATATTACAAGGCTCAATAGGAGCAGCTCTTCTGCCGAGGAGAGTGGACAAGATGTCCTAGACAACACATTTTTTCAGAAACATAAAGAACTGTCAGTTTTATTGTTGGAAATGAAAGAAGCTCAAGAAGAGATTGCATTTCTTAAGTTGCAGCTCCAGGGAAAAAAGGCTGAGGGGGACCCTGAGGTCCCTGACCAGAAAGAAATGAAGCAGACAGAGAGTGAAGGAATACCTACAGTTAGCACGAAAATACTGCCTGAAGATACAGGGCAACATTTTCCCTCCATGTCACATAAAGAGAGCAGTCTTCCAACAGTTGAAAAAGAAGAGCAGATGAGTACTAAACTTCAGAATAGAACATCTGAGGAAATATCTTTAAATGACACAGGGATGGAATTAAAATCAGTCAAGCAGGATGATATTGATAAACCCCCTTCTGCTGTACCAGGAATTTGTCAGTGTCACCAGGATGAATTGGAAAGGCTAAAAATGCAAATTTCGGAGCTTGAAATAAGCTTTCGTAAAGCAGAAGAAATCTATGAGGAAAATTTAGATGAGAAAGCTAAGGAAATCAGCAGCCTAACCCAGTTGATTGAAGAGTTTAGGAAAAATGCTGAAAACACCAACAGCGCATTCACCGCTTTGTCTGAAGAAAGAGACCAGCTTCTTTCTCAAGTGCAGGAACTTAGTGTGGTAACAGAACTGAGGGCTCAGGTACAACAACTGGAAGTGAACCTTGCAGAAGAAGAAAGGCAAAGAAGACTTGATTATGAAAGTCAAACGACTCATCACAACTTGCTTTCTGAACAGATCCACAGTCTTAGTATAGAAGCCAAATCTAAAGATGTGAAAATTGAAGTTTTACAGAATGAACTGGATGATATACAGCTTCAGTTTTCTGAGCAGAGTACACTGATAAAAAGCCTGCAAAGCCAGCTGCAGAAGAAGGAAAATGAAGTGCTTGAAGAGGCAGAACGTGTGAGGGATATCTCAAATAAAATGGAAGAACTTTCCCAGACTCTTTCACAGAAGGAACTTGAAATAGCAAAAATGGATCAACTCTTATTAGAGAAAAAAAGAGATGTGGAAACCCTCCAACAAACCATCCTGGAGAAGGATCAGCAAGTGACAGAAATCAGCTTTAGTATGACTGAGAAAATGGTCCAGCTTAATGAAGAGAAGTTTTCTCTTGGGATTGAAATTAAAACTCTTAAAGAACAGCTGAACTTACTATCCAGAGCTGAAGAGGCAAAAAAAGAGCAGGTGGAAGAAGATAAAGAAGTTGTTTCTGGCCTTAAACAGAATTATGATGAGCTGAGCCCAGCAGGGCTCCTAAGTAAAGAAGAGCTTAAGCGTGAATTAGACCTTGTGAAGAAAGAAAGTGAACAGAGAAAGAGAAAGCTCCAGGCAGCTCTTATTAACAGAAAGGAGCTTCTACAGAAAGTCAGTAGATTAGAAGAGGAATTGGCCAAAGTGAAAGATGAGTCTATGAAAGAGATCCCGCTCAATGAGTGTGAGAAGAGGGAAATGGAGGAAGATAAAGAAAGCAAAGAAGACTCAGAAAAATATATGACTGCTAAGTGTCAAGAATTAGAAATTACTTTAAAACAGACAATAGCTGAGAAAGAGGTGGAATTAGAGCATATAAGGAAGGATTTAGAAGAAAAGGTAGCAGCTGAAGAACAGTTACAGGCTGTGATCAAACAGATGAATCAGAACTTGCAAGAGAAGACAAACCAAATAGATTTGCTGCAAGCAGAAATCACTGAAAACCAAGCAGTTATCCAAAAATTAACCCCAGGTAACAAGGATGTAGGTGATGGAGACTCAGCAACGCCTGTAAAAGAAACAGTGGTGATCAGTCCACCTAGTGCAGGTAGTGGAGAACACTGGAAACCAGAACTGGAAGAAAAGATATTGGACCTAGAAAAAGAAAAGGAGCAACTTCAAAAGAAGCTACAGGAAGTGTTAACCTCTCGAAAGGCGATTCTACAGAAGGCACAGGAGAAAGAAAGAAATCTTAGGGAGGAGCTAAAGCACCAGAAGGATGACTATAATCGCTTACAAGAACAGTTTGATGAGCAGAGCAAGGAAAATGAGAACATCGGAGACCAGCTAAGACAACTCCAGATTCAGGTAAAGGAGTCTATAGACAGAAAACTCCTGGGCATTGACCAGCAGGATCTAGGCTCTCCCACTCCAAGTTCAAAAGAGCCTTTATTCAAAACCACAGAGCAGCAACCTGCTCAACTTGTTTCAGAGTCTGACTTCCCTTATCCTGGAGATGCAGATGCTCTGCAGGGCAGTACTTCTGTTGCCCAGATTAAGACCCAGCTGAAAGAGATAGAGGCCGAGAAAGAGGAGTTGGAATTGAAGGTTAGTTCTGCAACAAGTGAGCTTACTAAAAAATCAGAAGAGGTATTTCAGTTACAAGAGCAGATAAATAAACAAGGTTTGGAAATTCAAAGTCTGAGGACAGCATCCCATGAAGCTGAAGCCCATGCAGAAAGCCTGAGGCAGAAATTGGAAAGCAGTCAGCTAGAAATTGCCAGATTAGAACATCTAAGAGAATTGCAGCCTGAACTAGATGAACTGCAAAAACTCATAGGCAAAAAGGAAGAAGAAGTTAGATACCTTTCTGGACAGCTTAATAAGAAAGAAGAGGCCCTTATGAGAGTACAAACAGAGATAATGGAACAAGAGGATTTAATCAAGGCTCTGCATACACAGCTGGAAATGCAAGCCAAAGAACATGATGAGAAGATAAAGCAGTTACAGGTGGAACTTTGTGAAATGAAGCAAAAACCAGAAGAGACTGGAGAAGAAAGTAAAGCAAAGCAACAAATACAGAGGAAACTGCAAGCTGCCCTTATTTCCCGAAAAGAAGCACTAAAAGAAAACAAAGGTCTCCAAGAGGAGTTGTCTTTGGCCAGAGATACCATTGAACATCTCACTAAGTCTCTGGCAGATGTGGAAAGCCAAGTTTCTACTCAAAATAAAGAAAAAGATATATTCTTAGGAAAGTTAGCTCTTCTTCAGGAAGAAAGAGACAAGCTCATTACAGAAATGGACAGATCTTTAATGGAAAATCAAAGTCTCAATGGCTCTTGTGAAAGTCTGAAATTAGCTCTGGAGAATCTTACTGAAGACAAGGAAAATTTAGTGAAGGAAATTGAATCTTTGAAATGTTCTAAGATTGCAGAAAGCACCGAGTGGCAAGAGAAACACAAAGAGTTACAAAAAGAGTATGAAATACTTCTGCAATCCTACGAGAATGTCAGTAATGAGGCAGAAAGGATTCAGCATGTCGTGGAAACTGTGAGGCAGGAGAAACAAGAATTGTATGGCAAGTTAAGAAGCACAGAAGCAAACAAGAAAGAGGCAGAAAAGCAATTGCAGGAAGCTGAACAGGAAATGGAGGAAATGAAAGAAAAGATGAGAAAGTTTGCCAAATCTAAACAGCAGAAAATCCTAGAACTGGAAGAAGAGAATGACCAGCTTAGAGCAGAGGTACACTCTGGAGGAGGTACATCTAATGATATGGAAGCACTTCTTTCTTCCAATTCCAGCTTGAAAGAGGAACTAGAAAGGGTCAAAACAGAATATAAAACCCTTTCTAAAGAGTTTGAGGCTTTAATGACTGAGAAGGACTCTTTAAGTGAAGAGGTTCAAGATTTAAAGCATCAGGTAGAAAGTAATGTGTCCAAACAAGCTAGCCTAGAGGCTTCTGAGAAACATGATAACCAAAGGGATATCTTTGAAGGGGCAATGCAGTCTGTCCCAGGTGAGTCTAATGAGCAGGATTCTCGGGACATGAGCACAAGGCCCAAAGATTCGGAATCCATTCTGTTAGAGAACAGTGCCAAGAAGCCTGATGAAGGTGAGAATGTCAAATCACATGATGAAATTAGTAACTACCTTCAGCAGATTAATCAACTCAAAGAAAGAATTGCTGAGTTAGAGGAAGAGAAGCAGAAAGAAAGGGAATTCAGCCAGACTTTAGAAAATGAGAGAAGTGCTTTACTGAGTCAAATATCAGCAAAGGATGGTGAACTAAAAATGCTTCAGGAAGAAATAACCAAAATAAACCTATCAAATCAGCAAATACAAGAAGAACTTGCCAGAGTTACCAAGCTAAAGGAGACAGCAGAAGAAGAGAAAGATGATTTGGAAGAGAGGCTTATGAATCAATTAGCAGAACTTAATGGAAGCATTGGAAATTACTATCAGGATGTTACAGATGCCCAAATAAAAAATGAGCTACTAGAATCTGAAATGCAGAACCTTAAAAAGTGTGTGAGTGAATTGGAAGAAGAAAAGCAGCAGTTAGTTAAGGAGAAAACTAAGGTGGAGTCAGAAATACGAAAGGAATATTTGGAGAAAATACAAGGTGCTCAGAAGGGACCTGGCAATAAAAGCCATGCAGAGGAACTCCAGGAACTCTTAAAAGAAAAACAGCAAGAAATAAAGCAGCTGCAGAAGGACTGCATCAGGTACCAAGAGAAAATTAGTGCTCTGGAGAGAACTGTTAAGGCCCTAGAATTTGTTCAGACTGAGTCTCAAAAAGATTTGGAAATAACCAAAGAAAATCTGGCTCAAGCCACTGAACACCGCAAGAAGGCAGAAGCAGAATTGGCTAGCTTCAAAGTACTGCTAGATGACACTCAGAGTGAAGCAGCAAGGGTCCTAGCAGACAATCTCAAGTTGAAAAAGGATCTTCAGTCAAACAAAGAATCAGTTAAAAGCCAAATGAAACAAAAGGATGAAGATCTGGAGCGAAGACTGGAGCAAGTAGAAGAGAAACACCTGAAAGAGAAGAAGAACATGCAAGAGAAACTGGATGCTTTGCATAGAGAAAAAGTCCACTTGGAAGAGACATTTGGAGAGATTCAGATTACCTTGAACAAGAAAGACAAGGAATTTAAGCAACTTCAGGGAAACTTGGACAGTACTGTGGCCCAGCTTGCAGCTTTCACGAAGAGCATGTCTTCCCTCCAGGATGATCGAGACAGGGTGATAGATGAAGCCAAGAAATGGGAGAGGAAATTCAGTGATGCTATTCAAACCAAAGAAGAAGAAATTAGACTCAAGGAGGAGAACTGCAGTGTTCTAAAGGATCAACTTAGGCAGATGTCCATCCACATGGAAGAATTGAAGATCAGTATTTCCAGGTAAATGGGTAACTTTTTTGCTCTTCTAAAAGTAACTGAAGGCAAAGAAAGCCTCTAAACTATTTTTATTCCCTTTAATATTATGGGCCTAATTTTGGCTTAAATTTCCCTAGAAACTACATTCTCTCTCACTTCTGACTCTTTCTTTTTTTGTTGATGACTTTTGGCTAGTATTAGGTGAAAAATCCATGTCTGCTTCTCTTCCCTTCTCTCTGTTGAGAGATTGCTTTGATTTCTCCCTTTCTTTTCATTTTCATTTCCACTACCTTTGTCTGGATTTTTACTGTGGTACTCCCAAATGATTGCTTTAGCCTCATAAATGATCTCCTCTTTTCTCTTCCCCGTATTCCAGATCAATTCATACGCATGACAGTTATTTTCCTCTAACTTCAATTTTATATCATTTTTCAAGTTCAAGAACTAACAGTGTCCCCCATACTGGGTACTCCTCCACTTTTAATAGGATTTTTCTGCTCTGAGACAGGTTTCGTCATTGTCTGTCATACCAAGATTATTCCTTTAAGGAGCTAGATGTGAGCTTGTCTGGAGCAAAGTAAAGCAAAATAGGAGAAAATACTGCTTTCTAGAGTGTACAAAGTCATGTCACTAAAATAAGCAACATGGCTTTGGAGTTTTATAACTTTTATACCCTTAGGTGCACTATACCTTTAATACAGAGCATCCAGTAGAGCTAATATCTCTTCATGGAAAGGATGAGCACCTTTAATTATGAATACTGATTCATCTTTAGATCTGAGTAGCATTGTCATATATGTTCCTTAGGCATCAGATAGTTTTTCCTGGAAATCTGTGATTAATGACCTTCTCTCTTTTTTTTCCAGGCTTGAACATGACAAGCAGATTTGGGAGTCCAAGGCCCAGACAGAGGTTCAGCTTCAACAGAAGGTCTGTGATACTCTGCAGGGGGAAAACAAGGAACTTTTGTCCCAGCTAGAAGAGATTCGACAACTATACCACAGTTCTCAGAATGAATTAGCTAAGTTGGAATCAGAACTTAAGATTCTCAGAGACCAGTCGACTGATTTAAATAACTCTTTAGAAAAATGTAAGGAAAATAAAGAAAACTTGGAAGGGATCATAAAGCGGCAAGAGGCTGATATCCAAAATTGTAAGTTCAGTTATGAACAGCTAGAGACGGATCTTCAGGCCTCCAGACAACTGACCAGCAGGCTGCATGAAGAAATAAACATGAAAGAGCAGAAGATTATAAGCCTGCTTTCTGCCAAGGAACAGGCAATCCAAGTAGCTGTTGCTGAACTGCATCAGCAACATAATAAAGAAATTAAAGAATTGGAAAATCTGTTGTCCCAGGAGGAAGAGGAGAATATTGTCTTAGAAGAGGAGAAAAAAAAGGCTGTTGACAAAACCAAACAGCTTATGGAGACACTAAAATCCATCAAAAAGGAAAACTTGCAGCAGAAGGCTCAGTTGAATTCCTTTGTTAAATCAATGTCTTCTCTCCAGGATGACCGAGACCGCATTGTCAGCGACTACCAACAGCTGGAAGAGCGACATCTCTCTGTCATCCTGGAAAAAGATCAACTCATCCAGGACGCTGCTGCTGAGAATAACGAGCTTAAAGAAGAAATTCGATGCTTGCGAAGTCATATGGATGATCTCAATTCTGAGAACGCCAAACTAGATGCAGAACTAATCCAATATAGAGAAGACCTGAACCAAGTGATATCAAGAAAGGACTGCCAGCAAAAGCAACTCCTTGATGCTCAACTTCAGCAGAATAAGGAGCTGAAAAGTGAATGTGCCAAATTGGAAGAAAAGCTGAAGGAGTCTGAGGATGGAAAGGAGGATCTGCAGAGGTCCTCTCTTGCTCTAGAGGAGGAGAAACAAGGTTTGTGTAAAGAGATTGAGAGCTTAAAGATGTCTGTATCCCAACTAAAGAGACAGTTGACAGCCTTGCAAGAAGAAGGAACTTTGGGAATATTTCAGGCCCAATTAAAAGTAAAAGAAGAAGAAGAACAGAAGTTAAGTACTACCCTTTCCTCCTCTCAGAAGAGAATTACAGAACTGGAAGAGGAATTGGTTCATGTTCAGAAGGAGGCTGCCAAGAAGGTGGGTGAAATTGAAGATAAACTGAAGAAAGAATTGAAGCATCTTCATCATGATGCAGGGATAATGCGAAACGAAACAGAAACCGCAGAAGAGAGAGTGGCAGAGCTGGCGAGAGATCTGGTGGACATGGAACAGAAATTACTTTCAGTCACCAAAGAAAATAAAGATCTCACAGCACAAATCCAGTCTTTTGGAAGGTCTATGAATTCCCTACAAAATAGCAGAGATCATGCCAATGAGGAGCTTGATGAACTGAAAAGGAAATACAATGCCAGTCTGAAGGAGCTGGAACAGCTGAGAGAAGAACAGGGCCTCATACGCAGGGGGAGAGATGCTCTTGTTTCTAAAGTTGCCCTTTCAGAGAACTCCACTGAGGATAACAGCTTGCCTCACCTCGAGAAACTTAACCAACAGCTTCTGTCCAAAGATGAGCAACTGCTTCACTTGTCCTCACAACTAGAAGATTCTTACAACCAAGTACAGTCCTTTTCCAAGGCTATGGCCAGTCTACAGAATGAGAGAGATCACCTGTTGAATGAACTGGAGAAATTCCGCAAGTTGGAGGAGGGAAAGCAGAGGTCTGCAGCCCAGCCTGCAGCCAGCCCACCTGAAGTCCAGAGTTTAAAGAAAGCTATGTCATCACTCCAAAATGACAGAGACCGACTAGTGAGTGTCTGCTTCTCTTTCTGATCTTCTTTTGAGAGTTTTTGAGACTTTCTTTAAAAATGTTCATTTCTATAGAAAAGGATGAGCACATTCTTACACTTATTATCTGGGGACTCTGGGGCAGTATTATACATCCCACAGGTTCTGTTTGGTCTTAGAGAAACACACAAACATTATTTAAATTACTTTAAATCGGCCATTACCATTTAAAAACAATTACAGATTTTCTTTGCACGAAACTCTCCATTGGTTATAAAAGGACTAAGAGATGGAGGTTGTTTTATATATTTTATACACACATGTAAATAGTTCCAGAATTTGTCATAGTTTAATTGAACGAAGGTGTAGGGGTCATTCAGGGCCTTCTTACAGTGACAGTTTGGCTTTAGGTTATCTGGTAGAATTAAGGGTAGAGAGGACTTAGCTTATCCCATGTATATATCTCAACCCTAATTTGTCACAAAAAAATTTAAATGTAAAAAAGGTTAATTTAAAAAGCTTAATATCCAAGTTTTTTTCAATCTGAGAGAAAGATAAGGAGGATCTCTCATGCTAAAATTTTGCTTTTAGTAGGATCCAGTAGTTTAATCCAGGTCGTTTTTCCTAAGAACTTCCGGGTTATCAAGATTCAGAAGCAAAAACTGGAACCACGAGCTAAGCCAGGTTCTACTTTGTGAGGTTACTGTCTTCACTTTCATGACAGTTCTTAACTCTTTCAAGGCCATGTACTTAGGCCAAATAGGAAATAAATTGAGCTTCAAAAGGCTGGATTTTCCATTAAAAAGTGACCCATGTCCAGAATATGAAAATTCTAGTTTTTAAGATTAGCCTGAATAAAAAGATCAAAAAGATCATAGCCCCAATTATAATTTTTTTTCTAATTTTTCTTTTTCTTTGTAGGCAATGTGTTCATTCATATTACACTTAATATCCAGTATTTATAGACAATTTTTTCACTTTTGTAATCTGAACAAAACCCCTCTTTTCAGCTGTGATTTTGACAGCAATATAATGTACACATATTTCTTTATATCTTAAAAATAGTTTCAGTTCAACTGACTTTGTCCTAGGAGCTAAACCTTTTTTTGTTGCTTTCAGAATGCAGATGCAAAAGGTTTTCATCAGAACAGTATATACCTCAAAGTTGTAGTGTATAGCATCTAGGACTTGATTATCTTCAAAGTCAAAATCTTTTTCCTGGAAGCTATTAGGTTAGATTTTGAATACACAAGGTTTCATTTAGTGAATTGCTTTACTCCTCTTATCTGTTCTAAACACTGGGGACAAAACTTGCTATCTCTCAACCCTTTCTATCTCTCAATCCCCATTCCACATTTTTGTCTGCTGGATATGCCAAGTCAGCATGTTTTTACTTCTGTATTTCTATAACCCATAGTAATGTTCTTCTGTTCCCTAAGGCTCATAACTGTCTATGATTTTATTTCATTTATCATCAAGATCTGTCACTTTATTCACAATGAGCCTCAATTATCTCTTTTCCTTTCAGTCATCATCATCTTAGGATAAGCTCTTAACACTGTACACTTAACTGTTGTGATACTGCTTCTCCCAATTTGTCACTTTCCAGTATATTTTATATACCATCGCTGAATAAATCTGAAGCTCTGCTTTCTTATTACTGTACTGCTCAAAAACCTTTAACAGTTGTATTATCTCTAGAATAGGCTTAGGATTCAAACCTCTTAGTCTGGCATTTGAGACCCTATAATTTGTCTAGGTCCTTCTTTCCAGTCTTCCTTGTTACTGCTCCCCTACTCATACTCTTCATTGCAGCCAAACTGATCTACTCATTATGCAATAATCTTACCTAGTACTTGCATATTACCATCTCTGAACCAAAATGTCCTCTTGATTTTCCTTTTTTGGGCGAATATTTCCCGCTATTAAACATCACCCTGGAGCTCAAATTCTCTGGTTACATTTCCAGATCACTTAATTGTCTATTACCTTCTGTACTTCTCTAGTACTTTCATTTGTCCCATATTGTCTTGATGTGTATATGTATATATGTCTATGTGTGTAAGTGTCATGACTTATACTTGTTTGTATTTCCTATGATTTTAACATAGTAATTAATTATATGGTAGATAATAAACAATTGGTGGCCATTCTTTATTTTTGTGGTTGTTACTGAAAACACTCTTTTTTCCATTTGTGAAACTGTCATGTAGGGGAGTTCTGGAAACATTTGCTTTTACATCTGCCATAAATGAAAGCCAACACAGGGTTATAAATCACATGAAGGCCTGACAGTCTGACTTGGTAATACTACATATGAGGTCCACTGCAGTCTGCTGAAGCCCTTCTGCATACTTTGGAATGTATTGTTAACTGTCCATCAGCTCTTTTCCACATACTTTGTTCTCAGCCTGTGTCCTGGGCATTGAAGTTTATAGTCTCTCAGTCACTGGCTGCATGTATGATGAATACGGGAGCTATCTTATATCAACCACTATCCGTTTAAACATTCAGCTTAGGCCAGCAGTTTATCACCTCTGCCTACACTACACTTCCTTTCCCTAAGGACCACCCGAGAAATGATTTAGATCTGAAAGGGATTTAGCTTACTTTGGTTCTCTTTTTACTTAGTTATTCAAGGGGAAGTTTCTCAAAGTCTGAGGGTCCAAGTGGCAGAGAATAAGCCCTGGGGATTCTGCTACGGTGTCACAAACAACTCTGAAAACATTCTGGAGTTCTCATATCTGTTTGAACTTCCTTAGGACTTACCCATAATCAAGTAGGTACGTAGGCAGTTTCTACCTAAAGGGTAGAAAGCAAATCTCCAGAGCTGTATGTATTTATCTATACTCATTTTGTTCTTTTTTAAAAAAATTTTTTGTTTTTAAATTCCAGTATAATTAATGTAGTGTGACATTAGTTTCAGGTATACAATATAGTGATTCAGCAATTCTATCCATTACTCAGTGCTCATCAGGATAAGTGTACTCTTAATCTCCTTCACCTGTTTTACCCATTCCCCATCCACCTCCCCTCTGGTAACCATCAGTTTGTTCTCTGTATTTAAGAGTCTGCTTTTTTGCCTTTTTTTTCTTTGACTATTTGTTTTGTTTCTTAAGTTCCACATATGAGTAAAATCATACAGTATTTGTCTTTCTTTGACTGACTTATTCCACTTAGCATCATACACTCTATACCCATACAAGTTGTTGCAAATAGTGAGACTTCATTCTTTTTTATGGCTGAGTAATATTCCATTATATATATATGCACCATACCTTTATCCATTCATGCTTCTATAGTTTAGCTATTGTAAATAATGCTGCTATAAACATAGGAATGCATATATCTTTTCTAATTAGTATTTTTGTGTTTTGGGGGTAAATACCCAGTAGTAGAATTACTGGATCATATGGTAATTCTATTTTTAATTTTTTGAGGAATTTCCATTACTGTTTCCCACTGTGGAAGCACCAGTTGCTTCTAGTTACATTCCCATCAACAGTGCACAGGCGTTCCTTTTCCTCCATATCTTTGCCAACACTTGTTGTTTCTTGTGTTTTTTATTTTAGCCATTCTGACCGGTGTGAGGTGATACCTCATTGTGGTTTTGATTTGCATTTCTCCCATGATTAGTGATGTTGAGTATTTTTTCATGTGTCTATTGGCCATCTGTATATCTTTTTTGGAAAAATACCTGTTCACGTCTTCTGCCAATTTTTAAATTGAATTTTTTTTTTTGGTGTTAAGTTTTATAAGTTTTTTTTTTTAATGTATTTTAGATACTAACCCTTTAGTGGATATAGCATTTATAAACACCTTCTTCCATTCAATAGGTTGTCTTTTTTTGTTGATTATTTCTTTTGCTATGCAGAAGCTTTTTATTTTGATGTAGTCCCAATAGTTTATTTTTGCTTTTGTTTCCCTTGCCTTGGGAGACATATCTAGAAAAACGTTGCTAGGGCCAGTGTCAAGGAAATTACTGCCTGTGCTCTCTTCTAGGATTTTTATGGTTTTAGGTCTCACAATTAGGTCTTTAACCCATTTAGGATTTATTTTTGTGTATGGTGTAAGAAAGTAATCCAGTTTCATTCTTTTGCCTGTAGCTGTCCAGTTCCCCATTCAATTCCACTTCAGCATTTGTTGAAGAAACTGTCCTTTTCCCATTGCATATTCTTGCCTCATTTGTTGTACATTAATTAACCAATAATTGTGGGTTTGTTTCTTGGCTCTCTGTTCTGTTCCAGTGATCTATGTGTCTGTTTTTATGTCAGTACCATACTGTTTTGATTACTACAGCTTTGTAGTATAGCTTGAAATCTGGGATAGTGGGGGTACCCCCCTTTTCAAGATTGCTTTGGCTATTCGGGGTCGTTAGTGGTTGCACACAAATTTTAGGGTTATTTTTTCTAGTTTTGTGAAAAATGCTGTTGGCATTTTGATAGGAATTGTGTTTGATTATGGATTGCTTTGGGTAGTATTGACATTTTAATATTTGCTCTCCCAATCCATGAGCATGTAATATCTTTCCATTTGTTTGTGTCATCTTTAATTTCTTTCACCAGTGTTTTATAGTTTTCAGAGTACAGGTCTTTCACCTCTTTGGTTAATTTTATTCTTAGGCATTTTATCATTTTTGGTTGCAATTGTAAATGGAATTGTTTTATCAATTTCTCTTTCTGTTGGTTCATTAAGTATATAGACATCAACAGATTTCTGTATATTGATTTTTGTATCCTGTAACTTTACTGAATTCATTTATCAGTTCTAGTAGTTTTGGGGGGCATCTTTAGGGTTTTCTATATAGTATCATGTCATCTGCAAATATTGAAAGTTTTACTTCTTCCTTTTATTTCTTTTTCTTATCTAATTGCTGTGTCTAGGACTTCTAGTACTATCTTGAATAAAAGTGGTGAGAGAGAAAATCCTTGTGTTGTTCCTGACCTCAGGGGAAAAGCCCTCTGTTTTTCCCATTGAATATGATGTTAGCTGTGGGTTTTTCATATAAGGCCTTTATTATGTTGAGGTATGTTCCCTTTAAACCTACTTTGTTGAGGGTTTTTATCATGAATGGATGCTGTACTTTGTCAAATGCTTTTTCTTCATTTATTGAAAAGATCATATGGTTCTTACCGTTTCTCTTATTGATGTGGTGTATCGTGTTGATTCATTTGTGAATATTGAACCACCCTGCATCCCAGGAGTAAATTCTACTGGATCCTGGTGAATGATTTTTTTAATGTATTGTTGGATTCAGTTTGCCAATATTTTGTTGAGGATTTTTGCATCTATGTTCATCAGCTTTGTTGACCTGTAGTTCTCTTTTTTTATAGTGTCTTTATCTGGTTTTGGAATCAGGGTAATGCTAACCATATTCATACAGTGAATTTGGGAGCTTCCCTACCACTTCTACTTTTTGGAATAGTTTGAGATGAACAGGATTAACTCTTCAAATGTTTGTTAGAATTCACCTGTGAAGCTGTCTTGTTTGTTGTGAGTTTGTTGATTACTGATTCAATGTCTTTGCTGGTTATCAGTCTGCTCAAATTTTCTATGTCTTCCTGCTTCAGTTTTTCTTTTTTTTTCCTGCTTCAGTTTTGATAGGTTACATGTTTCTATGAATTTATCCATTTCTTCTAGGTTGTCCAATTTGTAGACACACAATTTTTCATAATACTCTCTTATAATCTTTGTATTTCTGTGATGTCAGATATTTCTCCTCTTTCATTTCTGATTTTGTTTGAGTCCTCTCTCCCTCTCCCCTGCTCTTCTCTTTTTTGATGAGTCTAGCCAACATTTTATCATTTTTGTTGATCTTTTCCAGGAACTAGCTCCTGGTTTCAGCAATTTGTCCTATTCTATTTTTAATTTCCATTTTGTTTATTTCTGCTGTAATTTATTATTTCCCTCCTTCTATTGGTTTTGGGTTTTGTTTGTTCTTTTTCTAGCTCCTTTGAGTGGAAGGTTAGGTTGTTTATTTGAAATTTTTCTTGCTTCTTGAGGTAGGCCTATATTACTATAAACTTCCCTCTTAGAACTGCTTTTGCTGCATCCCAAAGATTTTGGATTGTTGTGTTTTCATTTTCATTTGTCTCTATGTGTTGTTTGATTTCCCCTTTGATTTCTTTGTTGACTAATTCATTAGTAGCATGTTATATAATCTCCATGTATTTCTATTCTTTCCAGATTTTTTCTTGGGGTTGATTTCTAGTTTTATAGCATTGTCAGAAAAGGTGCATGATATGACTTCTGTTATTTTGAATTTGTTGAGACTGGTTTTGTGGCCTAATATGTGATCCTTTCTGGAGAATGTTCCATGTGCACTTGAAAAGTGTGTATTCCACTGTTTTAGGATAGAATGTTCTGAATATACCTGTTAGATACATCTGGTCCAATGTGTCATTCAGAGACACTGTTTCCTTTTTCCTTGTTGATCTTCTGTTTGGATCATCTATCCCTTGATTTCAGTGGGGTATTAGTCTCCTACTATTCTTGTATTACTATCAATTACTTGCTTTATGTTTGTTGTGAGCTGCTTTATCTATTTGGGTCCTTCCATGTTGGGTGCATAAATATTTACAATTGTTACATATTGTTGATTATTCCCTTTATGATTATGTAATGTTCTTCTTTGTTTCTTGTTACTGTCTTTATTTTAAAGTCTATTTTGTCCACTGTAAATATTGCTACCCTGGATTTCTCTTGAAATCCATTTGCATGATAAATGTTTCTCCATCCCCCTCATTTTCAATCTGCAGATGTCTTTAGGTTTGAAATGAGTCTCTTGCAGACAGCATCTAGATGGGTCTTGTTTTTTTATCCATTCTGTCACCCTGTGTTTTTTGATTGGAGGGTTTAATTCATTTACATTCAAAGTAATTATTGATAGGTATGTATGTATTGCTATTTTTGTTACTTGTTTTACAGTTGTTTTGTAAATCTCTGTTCCTTTCCCCTCTTGCTCTCTTCTCTCATGGGTTGCTGGCTTTCTTTAGTGATATACTTCAATTCCTTTTCTTTATTTTTTGTATATCTATTACTGGTTTCTTGATTTGCAGTTACCATTAGGTTTATATATAAAACCTTGTGCATATAACAATCTGTATTAAGTTGATTGTTGCTTAAGTTTTTTTTTTTTTTTTAAGATTTTATTTATTTATTTGACAGAGAGAGAGAGAGCACAAGCAGTGGGAGGAGCAGGCAGAGGAAGAGGGAAAAGCAGGCTCCCCACTGAGCAAGGGCTCATTCAAGGCTCAATCTTAGGACTCTGGGATCATGACCTGAGCCTAAGGTAGACACTTAACGACTGAGCCACCCAGGCACCCTGATTGTTGCTTAAGTTAGAACCCATTCTAAAAGTGCCAAAATTTACTCCTCTCCCCTCCATGTTTTAGGTATAGTGTCATACTTCATGTATTTTTATTTTGTGAAACCCTTGACTGGTTTTTATAGCTATACTTAATTTTACTGCTTTTGTGTTTCCTACTTTTCTTATTCCTGTTTATGGTCTTTCCTTTCCCCTTGAAGAGTCCCCTTTAACATTTCTTGTAAGGCTGGTTTAATGGTGATGTATTCCTTTAACTTTCATTTGTCTGGAAAACTCTTTATCTCTCCTCCTATTCTGAATGACAGCCTTGCTGGATAGAGTATTGTTGGTTGCAGTTTTTTTCTTTCAGCACTTTGAATGTATCATGCCACTCTCTTGTGGCCTGCAACGTTTCTGCTGAAAAATCAGCTGATAACTTTATGGGCTTTCTCTTGTATGTACTGTGTTCTTTACTCTTGCTGCTTTTAAAATTCTTTATCATTACTTTTTTTTGCCATTTTAATTACTGTGTGTCTTGGTGTGGACCTCTTTGGGTTGATTTTGTTGGGGGCTCTCTGTGCCTCCTGGATCTGGATTTATGTATCTTTCCCCAGATTAGGGAAATTTTCAGCTATTATTTCTTCAAATAAATTTTCTGCCCCGTTTTCTTGGTCTTCTTCTGGGATCTGTATAATGCAAATGTTGTTACTTTTGAAGATGTGGTTGAGTTCCCTTAATCTGTTCTCATTCTTTATTAATCTTATTTCTTTCTTCTGTTCAGTTTGATTGTTTTCCCTTACTCTGTCCTCCAGGTCACTGATCTGTACTTCACTTTTCTCTAGTCGACTATTTATTCTCTCTAGTGTATTTTTAATTTCATGTCTGTATGTTAGGAAAGTCAGCAACATCAAGTCAACTATAGCAAGTAGCAGCCTTATAAAGAAGAGGTCCTATGGTGCTCTGTAGTGCAGTGTCCCTTGTTCACCAGCACCTGGCACTTCCAGGGTGTCTCATGTGTATTGTATATACCCTCCTATTGTGGCTGTGCTGGTTTGCCTTCAGTGTAGTCATCTGCAGTAGCTCTCTCTGCCTGTTTTGGGCAGAGTTGGGCTGCTGTATTGTTAATGGGCCATTCTGGGGCTGCCTTGGGCTTGAGTTGGGTCAGACCAGGTGTTTGCCGGAGTTGTGGTTGCACTGAACTTCAGGGTGCTCTCCCTGTGTTATCCCCTTGGAGACTTTTGTTGGTGGGTGGGGCCTGCAGTCAGACTAGATGTCTGCTCCCAGCCCACTGCTAAGGCTGCAGTTAGACTCTAATGTGTGGTTATCTTCCCCATTTCCCTTGTGCAGGAGTCACTTTAGAGTGGTACTGGTCCCTGTTGGGGCTGCTTGCACAATGCCACATCTGTGGCACCACTTTGGATATACTCCTGCTGAGGCCAGGTTGGAGGGGGTGAGTCTACAGAAGAGCCCAGGGGTGGGGTGCACTGTTAGCAATCCACGTGGGAAGTGTTTGTGCTGTGCTGGTTCCTGTAGGTGTCTGTATATGTAGGCTGAGGGGTGGGAGGGAAATGGTGCCCGCCAGCTCCTTTGTTCTTGGAAAAGTCTCCCAAAGATCCCTGACTCTCCAGCAAACACTCTGAGATTAATAAATGAATCTCCTTCCTGTATACCCCAGGCATTTTCCAAAATGTTGCTTTTATGCTGTATCTCAGCGGGGCTGTTTGTTGTGCTGTTTATTGGCAGGGATTCAGTTTCCTCTTACCCTCCAGCTCTCCCAGAGCCAAGCTGCTCATTTTTAAAGTTCCAGGTGGTGGTAAGCCCAAATGCTTGTAAAAACTCCGGATATTAACCCCCTCAGGCTCTCAAAGCCAAATGTTATGGGGATTTGTCTTCCCAGTGCAGGTCCCTGTGACTGGGATGCCTGGTGTGGAGTCTGCCCCTGTCCCTTCTCTGTGCTTGTAGTGTCCCTCCCTCCCATGGACAGTCTCATGGATCAGCTTGGTTCCCGACTGTGTCTCCACCCTTCCTGTCATTTTTGATGTGGTCTCTTCTCTATGTTTAGCTCTGGAGAATCTGTTCTGCCAGTCTTTGGGTAATTTTCTGAGTTATTTACACTGATGTGGGTTCATCCTAGTTGTATTCCTCAGATGAGGTGAGTTTAGGATCCTCTGACTCTGCCATCTTTCTCGGAAGTCCCATATACTCATTTCATTCTGAAAATCACTTGAAGTAGCATATCTTGAAATTGTTTTCAAGATAATATAATACAAGTAACTGGGAAGGAAGAGAAAATGAGGATAGAGAAAAAGATTAATCCAGGAATAAATTTAATGTCCCTAGGAGATATCACAATATCTTTTTAGAAAGATGGGTCATCAATTTTTTTTCCCAGTTTTCTGGCAGCCATCAGAAATAAGGAATTAAAGAGCCATATACATGAATTGCAGTGTCCATATTTTAGGGAAAAGGAAGAAAGAAAAGCTATTTGTTTAATATAAGAATAGTTATTCTTTAAGTATTGAGGCCTGCAAGAAATTCCTTCTGTCCATAGAGAGGACTGTATGAAGTTGTAAAACATCCTTTACTTCTCTACAGTAAATACAATTGTTTTATAGGGTTTAGTTTAGCTGTTCCTTGCAGTAACTGCATAGCAAAAGAATTTTGTATAATTTCTGAAAGGTACTTATACAAATGGTTAAAATGCAGTCCCAGACACACAGCTTTTTGATGATTTGGTCTATTTCGAGATTAACATTTAGAGTATCTGGATTAGAGGAGTGAATAAAGAATATATTTAGTGCATAAAAAATATATTTTTGCTTTAAAACAAAACAAAATGTTTTATTTTAATTTTTGTTTAAAAAATAACATTATGTACATATATATAAGTCCCTAAATTCTGCATGTCACTAAATTCTGCATGTTTGATGAGAAAAACAAACAGCACCTCCACTCCAACTCTCTTTCTCTTTCTCCCGAGGCAATTTGCTTTTAACTCTCTTATTATTTTGGTGTTTTCTCAGTGTCTACATATCACACTTATAATGCATCTTGGATTTTCATTCTTTGCATTAGCTACTGACTTTCTTTTATGCTAACAGGGTTTAGTTCTCTTACCTCCCTCTGCTTCCACAGTACATATGCACATATTCAATATATAGCCTCTTCCCCATTCTCCTGATGTAATTTAAATTTTGGTTAATTCAGTATTTTTGTTTATATCAGTGTTTACATTTTTATGACTACAGATGCAAGCTGAGATGTGTTATTTTTATTTTCCTCAGCATCTTTTTTCCCCTTAGAGTTAATAACTGTGTTTTTGTTGTTACTTACTTACTTTTCTTTGTATTTATCAATGTACTTTAACTGCAGGTTTACTGCCATTTATCCACATCTCCTCTTAAGATGTTTATTCCTATCAATTTTGTATTTATGAATAAAATTTGGAGTCTCTTTCTTACATGAACCAGGATACTGTTTTCATCCTAGGATATCTCCCTTCACATCTCTCCTATATTCCTTTTTCTTGTATTCCATGTCTTCCTTGTCTTGGTTTTGTGTCATCATTTTGTTGGAAGAAATCATTTAGTAGCTCCCTAAGAAAAGATACAGGGGAGGTAAATTTATTGAAAATGTCTTTTCATTGCTCATATTTGATTGACAGTTTGGCTGGGTATAGAATTCTAGGCTGAAAATAATTCCCCTCAAAACTGTGAAGACGTTAATCTGTTGCCTTTTAGTTTACATTGTGGTTCAGAAGTCTAAAGCTATTCTGTTTCCTGATCCTTTAAATATGATCTGTTTCTTGATTTCTTTCTCTTTCTCTTTCTCTCTCTTTCTGGAAATGCATAGAATTTTTTAGTCCTGTGTATTCTGAAATTTCATGACAATGTACTTTGATGTGGGTCTATTTTCATTCATCATTGTGTCTAGTCCTTTGATTCTAAGAACTCATATTCATCAATTTTGGGAGATTCTTTTGAATTACGTTTTACCATTTTCCCCCATCCTTTTTCTTTGTTGTCTTTTTTTTTTTTTTAATCTGTTATTTAGATATAGGACCTTCTGGATTGGTTTTATAATCTTCTTATCTTTCCTATTCTTTTTGCTATACTTTGGGAAGACTTTCTCACCTTTATCCTTAGAGCCCAGAATTGAGGTTTTCATTTTTGCTATCATGTTCCTAATTTCTAAGGATTTCTTTTTTTTCTTTTTCTTGTCACATGGATATATGTTCTTAATTTATCTCCCCAAGAATAGTGGAGGTAATTTTGTTCTTTGATGTTTTTTCATAATGAACTTTTTCTTTAATATTTTTTCTCCTACAATGTTTCTATTTTCTAATATTCTCTCTTTAGTCTTCAAGTATATTATATTCTTTCCCCTGCTAAACTCTTTTGAATTACTTTTGTTCTAGTTCTTTTCATCCTAGCCTTAATGATAGCCATTCTTTAGGTGAGGTTAATCCTTGATTCACTCTTCATGTTTAATCATAAGGTCTAAAAAGCTTGTGAATGGGGCTTACCAACTATGAGGTTGGCAATTGCAGGGTGATCTTGCTGAGCTTTTTGTGGGTAGTCCCCATGTTGGTATCTTTAGTTCCTCTTGGGCTGGTTAGATTTTCTAGAGAAGACTTCTCATTTCCTTCATGGATGGTAAAGGCCTGGGTGCCAGCACTGTTCAAGTTGAGTAGGGGAAAGGCTTCAAGCATTCAGGAGGCATATATTGACTTGATCACCCTTGGTTTAGAGCAGTACCTTTACCTTCAGTGGTGCCGGGTATTTCATGATCCAGAGACACTTGTTTTACCTTCTCCAAAGAATAAAACTCTAGTTGTCTGTTAGAGTTAACAAAAGATGTGGAACTGAGGAGAGTATTTAGGGATGCAATTGTTTTTTAAGCAGCTTTCATCTAATCCTCCTTATTTCAGCTACCACCTTCTCCCTACCCCCATCACCATCTTCTCCAGAGGTACCTGGTGCTGTTAATTCCTGAGCCTTTTGAAGATTCTGCAGAGTAAGTTCTATTGGTTCTTGGCTTTCCTTACTGCCAGCTTAAGATTTGGCTTTCCCAGATCTGTTAAGTCAGTTACCACTTACGCATCTGCTTTTCAGCTTCCAAAATTAATTTTGTTGCTGCTGACTCCTCTCTTGTTCTTCCTATTCTTGTGTTTTATGCTTATAAAATGATGCCTTTATTGTAGCTTTAATGATGTTTCCAAGAGTGGGTGAAAGAGATGTGTGTTCAAGGCCCCCTTTTAATCCAGATGTCCTAACATTATTTCTCTTACTACCAAGTTTTAATGAGTACTGGGGATAAAGAATTTGAAGATGCATCTGGAATGCAGATAGGCAGTTTTGTTGGTTAAAGGCAAGTCCATCATCATTGTATTATCATCATCATTATTACCATCATCATCATTATTACCATCACCACCATCATCATCATCATTAATTTTCTCATTTAATTCTCATAATCTAATGAGAAGTACCATAAGGGAGGTAAGGGAAATTTTATAGGTGTGGGAAATTAAGGGGGTGTAAGGAATATGCGTAGGGTCACACAACCTATGTGGGCAGGATGTTGGACCCCAAAGCCTAAGTGTTCTTAAACCACTGGGCCTGGGCCATTGCTGCCTTCTTTTTACAATCAATATCAACTAAGCTAGATTAAGGTTGGTATCCATATAAGAAAGTTTAAAAGCCTAAGCAGGGCACAGGGCTAAATAGAAATTCAATCTTTACATTTCACGTTTTGGGGAGTTACCACCCACAAAGAAACTGTAGGTCCTTTAAGTCTGTTCTGTGTCTGAGCTTTAGATCTAGAGTCAACCTAGGACCTTGGGAGCAGGGGCCTGGGGTACAAGTTTCAGGAATGGTCAGGCCCTGTAGCCTTGATGGTGGCTCTGTGGGGGTGATTCCCACCAGCTTGGCTGCCTTTATTTCACCATTTTAGAGATTTGTGTTGCAAATCTATGTTAATGAACTTGTTAGGTGCTGACAGTCTGTTGTGGTGTCTGACTGACTTAGTAGGGAGCTGTTGATGACTTACAGCTGGGTGAATGAGACATGCTGAATCACCCTTTTACTTTCCCTTTGGTTAAAGCTGAAGGAATTGAAGAATCTACAGCAACAGTACTTACAGATTAACCAAGAAATCACTGAATTACGTCCACTGAAGGCTCGAATTCAAGAGTATCAAGATAAGACAAAAAATTTTCAGATTATGCAAGAAGAGCTACGGCAGGAAAATCTCTCCTGGCAGCATGAGCTGCATCAGCTCAGGTAGGATAATCCCTGCTTTTTGACCCTTTTCTTTTAGTTTTTTTTTTTTTTTAAACTGTTTATTATAAAATAATTTTTTTTAACTTTTTATTATAAAATAATTTAATAATTTTTTTAAACCTTTTATTTTATTTTGTTATAAAATAACTTTTTATTATAAAATAAAGTTTTATAAGAAGTTGCAAAAAACAGAGAGCTCCTGTGTACCTTTCATCCAGTTTCCACCAGTGCTAACATCTTACATTACTATAGTATACCAAAATCAGGAAATGAGGTGGATGCAATTCAAAGACTTTTTTCAGACTTCATCAATTTTACCTTCACTCAAGTATGTGTATATGTGTATAGTTCTGTGCAACTTTATCATATGTGTAAGTACGTGTAATCATCACGACAACCGAGATACACAAGTGCTCCATTATCACAAATAATACCCCTTGTGCTACTAATTTATAGTCATAATCTTCCCCCCCCATGCCAACATCCCTAACTCTGACAACCACTGATCTGTTCTCCATCTCTATCATTTTGCCATTTTTGAGAATGTCTTTTTTAAGTTTTTATTTAAATTCCAGTTAGTTAACATACAGTGTTTTAAGTGGAATCCTACAGTATGTAACCTTTTGAAATTAGCTTTATTCACACATCATAATGCCCTTGAGGTCCATCAACATTGTTCATGTATCAATAGTTCTTTTTTATTAATGAATAATATTCCATGATATGAATATACTGCTTTAACCATTCACCCATGTGTGTTAGTTCTGATTTTTAGCTATTATTAATAAAGCTGCTATAAACATTTGTGTATAGGCTTTTATGTAGATGTTAAGTTTCCATTTCTCTGAGATATTTGTCCAGGAGTACAAATGCTAGATTGTATGGTAACTATCTGTTTAGTTTTTCAAGAAACTATAAAATTATATTCCAGAATGACTGTAACATTTTATATTCCTACCAGCAATATATGAGTGATCCAGTTTCAATATCAAGTGCTATATCCTTGTCAGCATTTGATATTGTCACTATATTTTAATTTTTAATAGGTATTCATGCTATCCCGTTGTGGTTTTAATTTGCATAATGGCTAATAATGTTGAACATTTTTTTATTGCTTATTTGACATCCATATGTCCTTTATGATGAAATGTTTGTTCATGTGTTTTATCCGTTTTTTTTTGGGTCATTAATTTTTTACTGTTGAGTTTTGAGGGTTCTTTGTATGTTCTAGGTATAAGTTCCTTGTCAGATAGGTGGCTTGCAAATATTTTCTCCCAGTTTGCAGTTTATCTTTTCATTCTTCTTAATGTTGATGAAATCCAATTTAATGATTATTTTTCTCTTTATGCAGATTCAATAATTTCTGTTGCTCTGTCTTCATATTCACTGATTCTTGATTCTTTCCTTCATTACTTCCATTCTGCTACTGAGCCCATTGAGTTAGGTTTTATTTTGGATATTGTATTTTTCAGTTCTAAAATTTCCATTCAGTTATTTATATCTTCCATTTCCTTGCTGAGGTTTTCTCTATTTTTTTAAATTGAAGAATAGTTAACACACAGTGTTACATAAGTTTCGCTCACCAAGATAAGTGTAGTTACCATCCGTCACCATACAAAATATTATTGATTATATTTCCTATGGTGAGCTTTTCATTCCTGTGATTTATTTATTTTATTTTATTTTATTTTATTTTAAAGATTTTTTATTTATTTATTTGAAAGAGAGAGAATGAGAGAGAGAGAGGGAGAGCCCATGAGAGGGGGGAGGGTCAGAGGGAGAAGCAGACTCCCTGCTGAGCAGGGAGCCCGATGCGGGACTCGATCCCGGGACTCCAGAATCATGACCTGAGGCTAAGGCAGTCGCTTAACCAGCTGAGCCACCCAGGCGCCCCTGTGATTTATTTATTTTATAACTGAAAGTTTGTACCTCTTAAGATCCTTTCACCTATTTTGCCCATCCTCCAACCCCCCTCTCCTCTGGCAATCACCGGATTGTTCTCTGTATTTATGAGTCCACTTCTTTTTTTGTTTGTTTGTTCTTTGTTTTTCAGATTCCACATATAAGTGAAATCATATGGTATTTGTCTTTTTCTGACTTAATTTCACTGAGCATAATACCCTCTAGGCCCATTCATGTTGTTATGAATAGCATCTTTCTTTTTTTAGTTGAGTAATATTTCTGTGTGTGTGCATGTGTGTGTGTGTGTGTGTACACACCAGATCTTCTTTATCCATTCATCTGTTGATGGACACTTGAGTTGCTTCTGTATCTTGGCTATTATAAATAATGCTGCAGTGAACATAAAGATGCATATATCTTTTTGTATTAGTGTTTGATTTTCTTTGGGAAAATACCCAGTAGTGGAATTACGGGATTGTATGGTATTCTATTTTTAATTTTTTGAGGAACCTTCATACTGTTTTCCATAGTGGCTGCATCAATTTCCCAACAACAGTGCATGACGCTTCCTTTTTCTCCACATCCTCACCAACACTTACTATTTCTTGTCTTTATGATTCTGACTGCTGTGAGGTGATATCTTACTGTGGTTTTGATTTGCATTTCTCTGAAGATTATAATGCTGAGCATATTTTCATGTGTCTGTGGTCTATCTGTGTATATCTTCTTTGGAGAAATGTGAAGCTTTCTCTGTTTTCATTTATTTCCAGTGTGTTAGTAATTGCTTGTTGAAGCATTTTTGTGGTGGCTGCTTTAAAATCCTTATATGATTCTATAAGATATAATTCAACATCTGTGTCATTTCAGTGTTGTAATCTGTTGATTTTCTTAATCAAGTCATGACTTCCCTGGCTCTTAGTATGATGAGTGATTTTCAGTTGTATCCTGAACATTTTGGAGATTATAAGACTCTCAATCTTATTTAAATCCTCTGCTTTAGTAGGCTTCCACTGATACTTTACTGTTAGATGATGGATGAAGTCCAGCGGGCTCCCTACTCGGCCTTCATTAATACCGCAGGAGAGGAGGTGCTTTGATACTGCCAGGAAGAGGCAGAAGTCCAGGCTCCCCACCTGTACTCCACTAACACTGCAGTTGAGGGAAGCAGTGCGTCATTACTGTTAGGTGAGAGTAGAAGTCCAAGCTCCATACATGGACTCCATTGATACCACTGGAGGGGTGTGGAGAAAGGCATTTCACTATCACTGGGTGGAGAGAAGAGAAAAAAATGATTTCTGGTCTATTGATTTTTATCCACCCTCTCTCCCTGTTTACCTTTCTCTTAGCTTTTCTCTACCTCCACATTTGAGCAATTTTGAAGAAAAGTAGTTAGTTATGTCTCAAGTGGGTGTGAGTAAATTAGGGGAAGGAAAGGAAGACATTTTACTTCACATTTAGAAGGAAGAAGAAGATGAGGACACAGGTTTGATTCCCTGACTTTTTTACCATTTTCTTTAGCTGAATATCTTCAGGACCTGTCTTCTGCTCTTGATCTACTTTGGGGAAATTAGCTTTTCAGACACGAAAAAGCTGGAACATCTTGTTCAAGCTTCTGTTAGCCTCAGGGTTGACTTATTAGGAGAGCCTGGATTTATACCATAACCTTTCTCTTCCCCTTGTGGCTATTGATTTGCTTATTCTGCTCTGGTTCCTGTGCTCTCTTACATAAGGTGGCAGGGGCAGGGGGTAAGTGAGGTATATCCCCATTATGGCTGAGTTCTGTGAAGTAATCAGCTTTGTTCCTTAGGCCCTATTCTCCACTGAGTATCTCTTTCCACACCATGACCACCTTCCAGAAAAATGGCAGTTTGAAGCTTTTTATGGAAGATTATGATCTTTCTTCTACATTCAATTTTTAAATTGTTCTCTCTCATTTTTCACAGACAGATATCAAAGGAAGTATTCAAAATCCTGTGCCTTTTACATGTAGTGGCCTTGTAATAAAATTTTATTTTAGTTTCTAAGTTTGCGCTCTGCCTTTTTGAAAAACGTTTTGACTGTAATCTAACTCACTTCTTAGCAAAGCATGATTATTTCATAACACATATGTGCCGTTTAGAAAAGAAGGGACCATTTTGCCTTATTTCTAGAATGAAAGACAAAAAAAAAAGATGCAATTCAAACAAGACCTTATACTGTTGGAATAAATAGAGACATGGGTACTATTCAAAGTGAAGAGATGCTGCAGGAATGTGATTACAATCCTAATGAGTTCTTTTAGACAGAGTAGAGAGAGAGAGAAGTAGAACTAAAGAATGTGGCAGAGACACAGTTTTTGCTAGTACTACAAAAAATGAGCTGGGGTCAAACAGAAGCCTCCCTCTTGGCCAAATTTGGGGAATAAATAGAAACAGCAGCTCATATTTGTTGGGTGATTATGATATGCCAGGCTCTGTGTTGGGTGCATGACATACAATGTCTTATTTAATCTTTAGAATAATCCTAAGGAATAAATAGTTTATTCCCAATATACCAGTGAGGTTCAGAGAGATTAGAAACTTTACTCAAGGTCTGATGCCTACTTTATAATAGAGCCAGTGTTTGAACCAGTTCCTTCAAGACTCTACGGTTGCCCTGGGTAGCATTGCATTTTTGTAACTATGATTTTAGTCTGCATCTGGTTCTACCTTTCTGAAGAATTACAGTGGTTTCCCATTGTTTACAGAATAAGGTTTATTTAGCATGCTACTCAGTTCCCCACATCATCCAACCTCACTTCTCTATCCTCATTTCCTACCCTGTCCACTTTATATACTGTCTGCTACAATTCCAAAATTCAGTATGTATGTGTGTATATATATTCATTTTTGTGCCTTTTGTTCAGTATGTTCCCAGAACCTGGAATGCTTTTCCATGAAATCATCCTCAGTCCTGCCAGTTGAAATCCTTTTATTAGTTCAGCTTCATCATCTTGCTCTACAGTTCAATTTATAATATAAATTTGTTCTGGTGATATATTTTGTTTACTACATCTCTGCAGCCCATAATACTGTTTTGGATATGTAATTATTCATCCATGTCTCACAAGTATTTTTTTGCCTGCAATTATTTCATGTGTTTTGTAGGATGGAAAAGAGCTCCTGGGAAGCCCAGGAGCGGAGAATGAAGGAGCAGTACCTTATGGCTATCTCAGATAAAGATCAGCAGCTCAGTCATCTGCAGAATCTTATGAGGGAATTGAGATCTCCTTCTTCCCAGACTGAGGGCTTCAAAGTACAATACCAAAGACAGGTGAGTAATTTCAGTGCTGATTGCTACTCAGAGGTAACCACAACCCAGGAAGCATCAGCTTCCTGCAAGCCAAATGCCTGTCTGCCACTCTTAGGCAAGCTGTCTTGTTGCCTCCTATGAGGTGGACAGAGTTCATGGAGGGAAGGAATTAAGCATGAACAGCATTAGGAGGGAATTTCATCAGTATTTTTACTCTGGCAGGCATCCCCAGAGACATCAGCATCCCTAGATGGATCACAAAACCTAGTTTATGAGACAGAACTTCTTAGGACTCAGCTCAATGACAGCCTAAAGGAAATTCACCAAAAAGAATTAAGAATTCAGCAACTGAACAGCAAGGTAAGTGTTTCCTGCTAGACTGGAATTCAGTTTCTTATTTCCATGACCAGAAGCCCAGGAGGTAAGTAGAAGCTGATTAAGCCTAGGTTCTAGCTGTAGTGTATCTCAGGACACAGAAGATTTACTTTTCTTGGAGTCTGGGTTGCTCACCCCAAAGCACTGGACATGGGGCCATTTCCTTTTCCTCATCCTTGGAGCATCCTTGGGAGTGATTTGGAGAAATCTATTCAGTAAGAATAAAAAAAAATCCAACTCTTTTAGGAAGCCTTGCTCCCCAGCATTGTCTCCCTCTCTGTACCCATGTGAGTAATATTGAGGGACCTCCCCACAAACCCTCCAATACCTCCTCTCTGTTTCTCACCAGTGTGCAACAAGAAAATGTCTCAGGAAGGAGGAAGGAAGCTTTTCAGATGTGATTAGATAGTAAGGATAGAGGTGAGAGGTCTGCTCTTCATTCCACTTCATTTGTAGGCTTCCTCATTGGTGTCTAATGTTCTGGAACTAAAGAAGCCAGCTTTTTCCCAAACCCCAGCCATGCCAGTCCACATACTCTAAGGAAGCATACTGAGATAGATAGGATGTATTTCTTTCTTTCTTTCTTTTTAATTTTTAATTTTTTAATTTTTAATTTATTTGTCAGAGAGAGAGAGCATACAGGCAGGGGGAGCAGTAGGCAGAGGGAGAAGCAAAAACACTGAGCAAGGAGCCCAATGTGGGACTCGATCCCAGGCCCCGGGGATCATGAGCTGAGTTGAAGGCAGATGCTTAACCAACTGAACCACCCAGGCGTCCCTTAATTTTTTTATTTTTAATGTTTATTTTTTAAAATTTAAATTCAGTTAAATTCAATTAACCAACACTTAGTAATCATTAGTTTCCGATGTAGTGTTCAACAATTCATCAGTTGTGTATAACACCCCTGGGATGTATTTCTGTAGGGAAAAGCCACTTTGCCATCTGGTACCTAGGGCCAATCTCACCAAGGCAAGATTAAAGAAAATTATTCTTGGATGCCTTCTCACATCTCTGTTCTCTCTCCTCATTCATTCTCTGGCTCCTCTTCCTCCTTCATCTGCCTCTCCTCCCCTACCTGCTTACGAATCATTATACTCCTGTTGCTTTCTGACTATTCAAAGTATTCTCGAGTGGCACCTCTCTAGTTCTGCCTTCTTCAGAGGAACCCAGCTAGGTAGTTTATGTTAGAACTAGAAGGGATTTAAGAGGTCATTTAGACTCTAGAATACAAAGATTGGCTGTTAGGAGAGCTGTGAATGTCCAAAAATTTATATACAAATTGGTGTGCGTGTTTGTGTGTGTGTGTGTGTGTGTGTCTAAGTTTATCATCATGAGAACTCATCAGTTCACCAAGGGATCTATGATCCAAAAATGGTAAAGATAGGTAGGCTATATCACAGATAGGGAAACTAAGGCCCAGAGGTATTAAGTAATTTGCCTAAAGTGTTTGGAGGAGGTCATTCTGAGATAAATATGATAAATGTATGTGGAAAAGCACAGTACCTAGCTTATGTAGAAGGTATTTATTAGACGTTAAATTCAACTAACTGACATTAAAGTATCAGAGGCTGATAACGCTATTAACTTTGGCAGAAAATTTGCATTTTTAAAATTAGGTTTGTTAATCCAAATGAATGGGTAAAACTGTTGTAGACCCTTTATTGGAAATTATCTGGAAGTTTTTAAGGGGGCTCCAGAGCAGCTCCCATCCAATTCTCATTCTTTCCAAGATCCCATCTCAACCTTGTTACATTTACTCTCCTGAAAATCACTGTAAATTACTCTGAGCATTTGTCTTTCTATTAATCTCTCTAAACCTGAGATTTAGGGCTATTAGTAGATGATGAGGTCATTTTAGTGAGTAGCAACTAAAAAACTTTTTTTTTTTATTATGTTATGTTAGTCACCATACAGTACATCATTAGTTTTTGATGTAGTGTTCCATGATTCATTGTTTCCGTATAACACTCAGTGCTCCATGCACTATGTGCCTTCCTTAATACCCATCACCAGGCTAACCCATCCCCCCATCCCTCTCCCCTCTAAAACCCTCTGTTTCTTGGAGTCCATAGTCTCTCATGGTTTGTCTCCCCCTCTGATTCCCCACGCCTTCATTTTTCCCTTCCTTTTCCTAATGTCCTCCATGCTATTCCTTATGTTCCACAAATAAGTGAAACCATATGGATAATTGACTTTCTCTGCTTGACTTATTCACTTAGAATAATCTCCTCCAGTCCCATTCATGTTGATGTAAAAGTTGAGTATTCATCCATTCTGATGGCTGAGTAATATTCCATTGTATATATGGACCACATCTTCTTTATCCATTCATCTGTTGAAGGGCATCTCGGCTCTTTCCACAGTTTGGCTACTGTGGACATTGCTGCTATGAACATTGGGGTGCATATGGCCCTTCTTTTCACTACATCAGTGTCTTTGGGGTAAATACCCAGTAGTGCAATTGCTGGGCCATAGGGTAGCTCTATTTTTAATTTTTTGAGGAACCTCCACACTGTTTTCCAAAGTGGCTGTACCAACTTGCATTCCCACCAACAGTGTAAGAGGGTTCCCCTTTCTCCACAACCTCTCCAACATTTGTTGTTTCTTGCCTTGTCAGTTTTTGCCATTCTGACTGGTGTAACGTGGTAACTCAGTATGGTTTTGATTTGAATTACCCTGATGGCTAATGATGATGAACATTTTTTTCATGTGTCTGTTAGCCATTTGTATGTCTTCTTTGGAGAAGTGTCTGTTCATGTCACTGCCCACTTTTTGACTTGATTATTTGTTTTTTGGGTGTTGAGTTTGAGAAGTTCTTTATAGATCTTGGATATCAGCCCTTTGTCTGTAGTGTCATTTGCTAAAAAACTTTTAGTGTAAATGTTTTATTGAGATAAAATCTATAAAAAGCATACAAATCATAAATACACAGCATATTTTCACAAGGTGAAGACACCTGTATAACCAGCACCCAGATCAAGAGTCAGAACATACCCAGAACTCAGAAGTCCCTCGTGTCCTTTTCTATTTACTACCACACCCTCACAACTACAGATACGTGGAATCATATCTTCTCTTTTATGTTACTTCATTTATTTTGTGAGATTCATCCATGTTGTTTTAGATAGTATGATTTTTTTCCATTCTCATGCTATATAGCATTGCATTGTAGGCGTATACTATAGTTTCTCTATTCTGCTGTTAAAGGACTTTGGGGTTTTTCCAGTTTGGGGCTATTGCAAGTAGTGCAAGTAATGTTTTTTATAAAACAAAATAAAAGAGATTAGAGATGTGTAGGGATTATGTAATATATAACAATGAGTCTAGTTTTAAGAAACTTTAGTTTCAGTTTTATATATTTATATACTAAGTTCTGGGTCATAATCAAAGTTATGTTTTCTTTAACAGCTTTATTGAGATATACTTCATTTATCACTTAAAGTATGAGAAATACTACTTTGGGTCACTGTCATTCTGGGTGAGAAAGAGTTCTTCCTTTAGGCATCTCTATCACTAGTGTCATTCATTCATTCATTCATTCATTCATCAAGCAAATAACTATTATTTGCCTTCTATGAGCTTGGCCATATGTTAGGATACACAGTGGGCCCTCAGGGAGCATATCATCTGATGAGCTTAGAGCCTCACTCTAAATGGGTCCCAACTAAGTAGGAGAATTGCTTCTTGGGCCCTAGAATGGGATTGTAGTAGACAGGCTATCAGCATAGAATGCTTCTCTCCAAGCCACTGCCCTGATTCTTTCCGTGGATGCTCAGACTTTATATATATTTCTGCCAACATGGTTGGATGTTTGTATGTATGTTTGTACAAACTTAAAATTTGTAACCTAAAACTTAAAAACAGGAGAGGAATGACTATTGATATAATGTAGTCTAGATTATTCCCTCCTATTCTGTTTTTGTAAGTATAGATACAATAAAGCACAACAGCTTATGAGCTGGAACAGTCAGCAAACTCTTCCTTAAAGGTCCAGTGGTAAACATTTTTGGTCTGTAGATGATGCGCCTGTTACCACTATTCAGCTCTGCAGCTATGTCACAAAAGCAGCCGTAGGTGGTACATAAACAAATAGAGCAGTCATATTCCAATGAAACCTTATTTACAAAAAAAGGCAGTAGACCCTGGATCATAGTTTGCCAACACCTAAACTATAGGGATCTATATCTAATCCTAAACAGAATAATGCAAACAGTATAAAAGGTGGTTTATATGAGGCTGGCTTATAAGCAATTAGATTTCTCCAGTTAAGGGGGTTTTGCTTCCAATGAGCTTTACAGGTCTATCCTTTCTCCTCTAGATCTGTGAAAGAAAAATAGTGTTGTATTTTTCAATAGTGAGAGATTGTTTTTGTTTTTGTTTTGGGGTTGTTTATTTGGTTTTGGTTTTGGTTTTTTGGGACCATTTGGTGGCCAGAAAATTAACTTCCGTTTGTTAGGAGATCATATTACTCTCTGTCTCAGAACCCGGTAGTTGTCATCTACCCCTGTCTTCAGATTAGTATTGCTTCTCAAACATTTATATTCTTTTCTTTACTAACTGCTCCTACTTCCCCCCAAAACCCATAACCTGCTTCATTTCTCTTGCTGAACCCTAATTGGAATGCCACCACATAGTAGGTAGAGCTGTAGACTTGGAATCAAGAACCATACTTGAGCCCGGGTCTGTCATCTGTTAGCCACAGGATATTGGGCAAGTCACTGCTCATTTTTTTGTTTGTTTGTTTGTCATTTGTTTTGTTCGTCAATTTCTCTTCAGAGGTAAGGTTACTCGTGATTTTCATTCTGGCTATGCAAATATTTTTGTTATACCATGTGGATTTCTTTTTTTTTCCTTTAAAAATTTTACTTATTTACTTGAGCAAGAGTGAGAGCAAGAGAGAGAGAGAGCAGGAGCAGGGGGGAGGGGCAGTGGGAGAGGGAGAAACAGATTCCCTGCTGAGCAGGGAGCCCAATGCCCCAGGACCCTGGGATCATGACCTGAGTCGAAGGCAGACACTTAACCCACTGAGCCACCCAGGTGTCTCCATGGGGATTTCTTATTCTAGTTTTCTGTATGCATCAGATGTCCTTCCCAGTCAATCAGTGTATCTCTAGAAAAATGTATCTTCTCCTCTCTGAACATTGAGTCAACTTTTTTTTTTAATTTAAATTTAAGTTAGTAAACATATAGTATATTATTTGTTTCAGAGGTAGAATTTAGTGATTCATCACTAGTTACATATAACACCCAGTGCTCATTACATCAATGCCCTCCTTAATGCCCATCACCCCATTACCCCATCCCCTCAACCATCTCCCCTCCAGCAACCCACATCAACTTTTTTACACAAGTATTAACCCAGAATACTTACAAAAAAGATACTGAGGAAAAGATTGAATATGCATCCAGTTACACCAGTTTCCCTTCACATAATGCTTACAGTCCTACAGTAGGTACTTCGGAGAGACATCTCTATGGTTGTTAATGTTTCCAGATGTTAATCGTAACTAGAACTTGAAACCCGACAGCCTGCAAAGGTGGTATTAGAATTCTAGTTCCAGGGGACTGAATTCAAATCACTGGATAGGAGCTACAATGGGTAAATTTTTTGCTCAATATAAAAAAAAAAAATCTGTTTTTGACATGGTGAAAAATGGCTTGGGCTGCTTTGTCAGGAGGTGAACACCCCCGACGCTGGACATGTTACTCAGGTAGTAGGGGAAGGTCCTGCTTTGAGCGACTACAGTATTTCCACCCGTGAGAGTGTGCTGCACCCAGTGTCGTTTCTTCCACGTACACAGGCAATTTAGGATTTCTTCTGTTTCCCCCCCAACCACACGTTACAATTTCTTTTTCTACTTTCCTGGTAGTTTGTAACTCTCTATTCAAGAGTCTGCCCAGTACTATGGTTGTATGAATTTCTTTTTTTCTTTTTAAAGATTTTATTTATTTATTTGAGAGAGAGAATGAGAGACAGAGCACGAGAGGGGAGAGGGTCAGAGGGAGAAGCAGACCCCCCGCCGAGCAGGGAGCCCGACGCGGGACTCGATCCCGGGACTCCAGGATCATGACCTGAGCCGAAGGCAGTCAACCAACTGAGCCACCCAGGCGCCCGGTTGTATGAATTTCTAGGTGACAGCTCTATCTCATATTGAGTTCTAAGGATGATAGTCATTTGTTAGTAATTTCATCTTGGACCCACACTGCTTTTTCCTCTTACATACCTAGGATAGTTTATACTCTCGGATTGTTTGTGAGACCCTGCTTTCTGGTTTCCCAGTCAATGTACTAGGCATCACAAATAAAGTTTCCTACTACTCCTCCAGAATTGTCTTCCTTTTCGGTTGAAAAATTCTGAGTTTCCTCACTTTGAAGGAACACACAATGCTGTTGTTACCATTATAGAAATAAAGGTCTTACATTGAAAACAGTTAGAACTTTGAAACTCAGGAGAGTCTTCCGAAGCACTGCTTGTTGGGAAACAGTCCTGTGGGATGGTGCTCATCCTCTCCTCTGTTTCAGTTCTCTCAACTGCTCGAAGAGAAAAATACCCTTTCAATTCAGCTCTGCAATACCAGTCAGAGTCTTCGTGAGAACCAGCAGCACTACACTGACCTTTTTAATCACTGCACGGTCTTGGAGAAGCAGGTCCAGGAGCTGCAAGCGGTGAGCAAGACGGCGGTGAGAGGCTGGGAAAACGGTTAGGAACTTGAGCACAGATGGCAAAACATAAAGAGCGGCATGGAAGAGGCTGGTGCTGTAGGCTGAAGATTAATTAGGTGTCATGGAGGAAAGTCCGAGAGAAGAGCAGAGCGTTTGCTGAGATGGGAATAAGGCCTGGAAAATCAGTGTGAGGGGATGAGAAGGAAAAACATCAGTGAAATGGTGGGAGAGAAATCAAAAAGTGAATGGGAAACAGTGATGACTGAGGCTTTTGGAACTCTGACACTAAGATGGTGTGGATTTTGCTTCAAGAAATAAGAAAGCCGTAGGAAGATTTGGCCCCGAGAAACGAAGCAGGCGGGGCTGTCGAGCAGCTGTAGAGCTGGGGTGCCCTGCCGCCGCGGAGGTGGGGGGTGAGAATTGGTGTGCAGATGACTAGGCCGGGGCAGGAGGAGGTTTGGGAGGGGCAGTGGAACAAGGGAAGGATCGCAGTTGCTTCTGGAAAAGCCATGAGCCTCCACTGGAAGAAAGCAGATAAGCTTTTAAGTGGTAAGCCTTTCAACTTCTAAGAGGAGAGATTCAAAAGTGAGAATCTAGGAAAAAAAATCTAACCCAGAGTTTTCGGTAGGAGATTCATCTCCTAGAGCAGAAGATTCTCACTTCTGACTCTGCACTTGAAGAGGATGACAAGTGGAGCTGTTCCTCTCCTAGGTGTCTCATTCACTCTGGTGTTCAGTGTGTTCTCATTTTGCCCACGCAGTTTCTTAAGGGCTTTCATCACTGAATTACTAAACTTACTGTTCTAGGGGCCGCTGAATGTAGATGTTGCTCCAGGAGCTCCCCAGGAAAAGAATGGAGCTCACCAGAAGAGTGATCCTGAGGAACTGAGGGAGCCACAGCTCAGGTAGGGGAGCAGCCCACAACCCTGGTGCGTGCACTTTGTGCACAGAAATGGGCCGTCATCCAGATGGACCTGGAGCCCAGGGTGTGGATTTAATATGTCTTCTTATCAGCTCACAGGATTGATGTGAGGATTAAATAGTAACAATTTAATAAATCTGTGAAGTTGGAAAGTTTGTAAAGCAAAAGCAGCACAGCAGCATACACACCCCCACACACACACCCACACACCCACACACCCTCCACACACACACTAATCCTCTGGTATTCAAATGAAAGATACGCAGTCAATACACACACACACACACACACACTAATCCTCTGGTATTCAAATGAAAGATACGCAGTCAATCCCTAAAGTCTCAAGGCATTTTTTGCAGCTTCTTTTGACAACTATACTTTTAAAATGTTCCTTTTTTTATCGTTTCCTTTTTCTCTTTTTTGTGTTTGTATAAACTTCTAGACATTTTCCTGCTTTATAACCTTATGAAGACTTTGAATCCCTTGTATCAGCACTGTGTTCTGCATCCACTGATGCTGTTTTTGTCCTTTCATTTTGAAGCTTTGCAGAAGCCCAGCAGCAACTGAGCCACACTAAACAGGAGATGAACGAACTGAGGAAGCTGCTAGAAGAAGAACGAGACCAAAGAGTGGCTACTCAGACTGCCCTTTCCGTGGCCGAGGAGCAGATCCGGCGGTAAAGGCTGTGGGAGATAGCCTAGCCTCTGTTCACTCCTGATCCTTTCTCATTACACTGTGTGCATTTCAGTGGCCAGGCTTGGGAGTCATTAGGATCTGGCTCCCGTCTTGAGATGGGTGCTGCAGTGCATTTGGGGTCAAGACAAGCCACACTAATCCAAGCTTAGCCCTTCCTCGGTGTCCTCTCTGGCCCTGGTGCAGAATGCAAACTTAGGTAGCTGATCACATGCTGCCTGCCTAGGCCCCGTACTTGCCATCCTCATGTTCGAGCTTCATGGTGTATGTGCAACTCAGTGGACTTGTTAGTTAAAAGCAACCAAATATTCTCACCAGTATTCCAGACATTTCATTTGTCCTCGGCCTAGCCTACAGAAGCTGACATACTGACCCGCGTCCTGCCAGACTGTGCTGTCCCAGGTCACGGATGCCCCCGAGAAGCTTATCATCTGGAGGAACAGACACAGAAGGTGTACTGTGCAGTCAGCCTGGCTCTCAGAGGGAAACTGGCAGGATGGAGCAAGGCTGTGAACCCTCAGTGTCTCCTTCCAGGCTCACAAATCAGATTAAAATATTCTTTCTCTCCAGGAGAAAACTCTGTGACTTGCAAAGAGAGGCCAGGAGTGTTAGGCTAATGGACATCCCTTCATATGGAGGCGGAAGAGTTCCATCCTCCCCAGCACAGTTAAAAAGTGCATCCCTGCAGGCAAATGTTTGATCAGATGTGCTGTGTTACCTGCAGCTCCTTTGATGCAGTTAATGCTCTTGCAAGAAACCATTGAGTGGATAGGGCAGCTTTTTCAGTAAGTGGAGAAGTTCCAGTATTAAACAAATCAGCAAGAAATGAAGAAGAACAGTAAAGGCTGCCAGTTGAGTTTAATTCTAAGAACCCCACAAAATGCGTTCTTGGATGCTTTTGCCGGTTAGCCTTTAGTAAATGAAAAAGAATAGAATGAGTCTCTCTCATGTATTGGAAGAAAAGAACAAGAGGTTTAGAGAGAGACAAACCTGGGTTTTGAATTCTGGCCCTACCTCTTACTGTCTGTGCCACCATGGGCACGACATCTCACCGCTCTCAGCCTTACTTTGAAGAAATGTACGTACAGCACCCAATCCCGCATCTCTTACGTAGTAGGCATCCATTCCTAGTAGTTAGCGCCACCTTCTCTGCTGCAGAGAGAAACTGCTCCGCCTGCACCCTGCTCGTGTAGGGGCAGGAACTGTGGGAGCAGCCTTTGTTGCAGGTCTCTCTTGCCACGCCACACGGCAAGATGGCGCGGAAGACTTCACCTGAGCAGCTGCTCATGCTGGGAGCCAAGCCATGCCTCTTTTCTTTCTCAACACAGGTTGGAGCCCAGTGACTGGGACTCTGCCCGGTCTCCCATCATCGGCTCCTGCGGCAGTCAGGAGCACGCACTGTTAATAGATCTTACGAGCAGCACCTGTCGAAGGGTAAGAAGGGGAGAAGCGTGAAGAGAGGAGACTGTACTGTCGCATAGGGCTGGCTGCATCGAGGGCAGGGGGTCAAGGAAAAGGAAGGGGGAAGTCCAGGCACTGATGGATCTCAGAGTTGGAGGAACCTAGTGGAGCTGGCCAAGTGACCCTGAGGGGGACTTTCTCTCGGGATACCTCTTTCCCACAGTGTTTGGAGAAGGGAAAGGGACATATCCCTGTAGGGTAAAACTCTCTGACTTTCAAATTTTTCTTTCAGACCCGGAGTGGTGCTGGATGGAAGCGGGTCCTGCGTTCACTCTGTCATTCCCGGACCCGAGTGCCACTGCTAGCTGCCATCTACTTCCTGATGGTTCACGTCCTGCTCATTCTATGTTTCACAGGCCATCTATAAACTGAATTCTCACTTTTTCGACCACTCCCCTCAGAACTTGGAATTCCCTCATCTCTAACATCAAAACCATCGATTGTAGTGGAACAGTCTTCCCACTTACAGGTCCTGTCTCCAACTCTCCACAGAAAGTGCCTGCACAAACAGAGGTGGATGTGAGCCCAGGGCGGAGCTGCAGGGACCAGCGAGTCTCCTTTCTTCTACCGCCCGGGGCCTGAACACTTCTGCGTAATCTGAGGAGGCCACACAGTTGCTCGCTGAGCCTGGGATTTGTTCACATTTTCTAGGGCCCTGATTCTTTGTGGTCCTGTGAAAAATGCTGAGGACTGTCTCTTAGCTGAGAAGATGGTTCTAATAAACCTAATAATCTGTAGTCCAGTATCATTTCAATTGATACTTTCTTTGCCTCATTTACCTTACATTTCCTCCTGCTTCAGAGGGAAAGTAGACCTGCCATAAACGAAGTTCTGGGGAACAGGATCTCATAGAGTAGCTGATTAGGTCTCCTGCAAAATAGGGTGGGAGCTGAACAACTCTCCGGGGGTTTTGGCTGCCGGATCACAGGGTCGGACAGCGTCTCCTTCCCTGGCTGTTCATACATCACTGGAGTTAGATTTGTGGTCCTGGACTATAAGGATAGGATCCTATTGTGTATGCCCTTGATCCCATGTATCCTGAGGTAGTAAATGGCCCGTGCTTTTCCCTTCATTGAAAGGAAGAACTGGCTATGGATGGTGGGAATCAGATTCTTGTCATTCCTGTGTTGTCTGGGCATGCCTCGAATGCCGGCCCTGAAGCAGTATACTCAGAGCTAGTCCTGGGTGGACACTGACTACCACTGGGGGGATCTGACTGGCCTGATGACCACGCCTGGCTTCTGGAGGTACCCAGCTACTCTGCTACTCGTGACAGTTATTCCACTTTCTCAGCCCATAGTCATCCCTCTATGTAACAGAGCTGAGGCAAGTGGAGGGTGAATATAGAGAAGACAGCATTTCTAAACCTAAGCTGAGAATGGCAGCCAGGATTGAATTCCATTTATGCCTGTTCCTTGCCTCCCCTTCCCCCAACCTTACCTGCTGGTTATTTTCTCATGCACATGGTGTGTTCCCTGCCTGCTCTTATCACCCAAAGAAGAGAAAACTGGTGGACTGATTGATCTGCTGTGATCCTTTGTTCTGCAGTGACCAAATCTTGGTCATAGCAACCCAGGAATTTTCCTGAACAACTGTAAAATAATAAAATTATTTTCAGACTCAAAAATTGTGGTATGTACATGTGTATGAATGGATGTATACACGGGTGCTTATGTTCAAGTGCTTGCATGCTGGAGAAGAAAGGTAGATAGGGGAAGGGGGGTGGGGCAGCCAGGAATGGATTCAGGGTTAGTAAACTCTACCTATTCAGGCTTCCTTCTCCCTGGCCAGTACCAGTTAATGGCTGCATGTGTCATTCTAAGTCTTAGCCCCTAGACCGGGGTGATGAAGTGGAATGAGGAAATTCATTCTAATACTGAGCCAAACAAACTAGGCCTTAGGGCCTGAGATTCATGCTGTTCATGCCTGGCCCTTAGAGAATGCTTATCTGTGTATACTGAAAACATTAGGCCCCTAAGGATCCCTCTGGGTGGGAGTGGGGGGAGGGAAGTCTAATAGGGTATAGCAGAATAAACATCACTTATTTTTATATTCAGTTGCTGCTTAGGAAAAGCTAACTTACTTTATCAAAGTATAGTAAGTGAATTGAACTAAGGTTTTCTGGCTTCAAAGCCCATGCTATTTCTATGTTGTACACCTCGCTGTCTCATTAGAAATGAACATGGGACATTTGCTAAGGAAAGCTAGGGTTTCTTGGTGTCATCTCTGATTAAATTCTATGGTTTCTCTAGAGAATTGTATCTGGATGGTGTGTCACAGTATCTGGCCTGATCATTCCCATTTTTGACACCGAATTAGGATTACAAATGATCTAAAAATCTTTCCCCCCTCAAATTTACTGTTCCTTAAAATAATTGTGGTACTGCCATAAGAGGTCATGAAGTAGGAAAGATGAGTAAAGACACTACTACTGCCCCCGCCCCCCACCAAACTGGCAGAGAATCCTTAAGAAGTGACTAAAGTCTTAATTTCTAATGCAGAAATTACTTCTGCTGTATCTTAGACCACTTTTATCTAGTCTCTGCTTGAGTCCATTGGGGAAGTTAAAACTGAGCAAATTAGGTCAGAACTGTACATCATCAGGCTTAGATTAGACTAGGTCAGATACGGTAAAAAACACTCCCAATTTTTAGTAGCTAAAACAGCAAAGATTACTGTTTAGTCTGCTTGTGTTGTCATCATTCTCAGTTGGGGACCCTGTCACTTGGTGACCCAGGCTGCCAGAGGAGCCATTCAAGAACAGCAGTTTGCCTTGGTGAACAGTGGGCCAAAGAGCATGACAAAGCTTGCACTGATCTTAAAGTCTCCACCAGAAAGTGATGTATTTCACTTCTCACATTTAATTGGCCAGAGTAAGTCACCTGAGCAAGTCTGACTTCAAGAGGGAAGGGAGGGGCAGCAAATCTTGATGAACAGCAATACCAAATGCCACAAAGACCTTCCAACATGTGGTACTATCTAGTTCTTCCAGACTTTCTTCTGCTAACTGGAACCAGATCTTTCTACTGGTTAGCTCAGATTCCTCACTATCCCCTAAACAATCTGAAAATTTCTCTCTCCATGTCTTCCCTTTCCCCTGCGACTTACTGTCTTCCACCATTCAACTGATCAATGTTTATTTGACTGTTGTATGCAAATCCCGGTTTTAAGTGCTATGGGTAATGTAGAAGTGAGTTTCTTTTTAAATCTTACCCTTCAAAATCCGCATAAAAATCACTTCTCCCATTAAGCCTTTCTTGATTACTTCACCCCACACCAAATTACTTTCACCACAAATTCCTTTACCGTACCCCATGTAACTGCCACCTATTTCGGACATGAATGCTGCTCTGCACCTTCTTTTCTGTGTTTTCTGGTTGAATGTTTTGCTTGCCCGACCAGATATAAACTCTAAGAGTAAGAGCAGCATTTTTATAACTTCCCCGTGACTCTCAGAGCCTTGCAAAAGATTAGGCACAGAAGCATTTAATCCTTTTTTTTTTTTTTTAAGTGCCTAAGCAGAAGGAACTGACTCAAACTTCAGGAAGTAGCTGTGAGGACAGGGTATCAGGAAATGACAGAAAACCTGAATACGGAACTGAGGCAGCAGCTCAGAGTCTCTCGCTCTGAAGTGGCAGCACAGAGTGGGAGCCCAGTGACGACGACGTGAAAAGCTGGGAGCTTAGAGCAGACACTCGCACTACTGGAGGTGGGTACTCTGAGCAGTGGGAAAGTCAGGGAGCGCAGGGCAAGAGCTGAATTAAGAGGAACCTACCTGGCTCTTAGTCCTCCGTGAGAGATGAAGTCCTTGCTAATAGGCTCTTAAGCTTTTATGGCCAGAGGCCTGGCGGTGAGTGGTTGTGGGTAATGAGCATCTGGGGATGGAAATGGAAATGAGGGTCTGGAGCCCAGGGCACAGGATTCAGCAGCCATTCAGGACCCCTAGTTTCTGCTGACAATCTACAACCCCCTCCTAAAGCCTGTTGCTCCTAAGCACTGAGATGGGAGGAGGACCACAGGAGATGAAGACAGAGAGAGCACAGGGTCTAGCAGAGAGACAAAACTCACTAGGAGACATTGTGACAGAGCAGGAAGTAGTTGCTTCTGTGCACCAGTGCTGAGCGCCAAGGCAGATGGAGGCCCAGTGAAGGCATGACGGTTGGATGAGGGCTAGCTTCTGTGATTGTAGGATCACATAATCCCAGAATGTCAGAAATGAAGGGGACTGGGTGGATTAGCTAGGTTAACCTCTTCATTTATTTTCCACTGGGGAAAACTGAGCATCCAAGTTGTTCAATGATTTACCAAATTAGCATTTTAAATTGCCTTCCCTGGTACCTGACAAGTAAGTACATACCTTATGTTGATTCCCTTACCCCTGTTACCACAGGGGCTTAGTAACAGAGCTGTGGTGACCTTCTGACTCAAGGTCCATGTACTTTACTGACGCTGTAGGGTAGCCTTGTGATGAGGCCCTTGATTGTGCCTGCAGTCCTGGGCACCGTTGCTCACCAACTTATTCCCCAGTCTCCTACTGCTAATAGCACCTCTCGCTTTCCTATAGCCAGTAGCTCAAGGACACCAAATAGTCTCTGTATCAGAAACTTCCCTTTATTTCAAAAATACATGAGGATGGGAGGTTTTTTTGGGTGAGTTAGGCTGAGGCCTCAGAGGATCAGCAGGAAAGAGGAGAAGACCATCAGTCCTAGTTGCTTCCTTTTTGATCATGAATATTTCAGAAACTTCTCCTTTCCAGTTTTCTGTGTGAAGTCATTTTGTCAAAAAGCAGCCCAGAAGCCAGGACCATAGGCCTTCTCTACCTGCTCTCCCATCCATAATTGTTGCCCCACAGGGGAAGGCAGAGCTGTTTTGGGCAGGGACTCATCCCACAGTGTAGCTGATTCAGTCGATACTTCTCCACTGTCCTCTTTGCATCTTTTTAATCAACCTTCCCCCTAATTTCCCTGGGCTAGTTTCCAAGGGGATCCTCTTTCTTTTTTTAAAAAAAGATTTTATTTATTTATTTGAGAGAGAAAGAGAGGGAGAGCACAAGCAGGGGGAGAGGCAGAGGGAGGAGAAGCAGGCTCCCCATTGAGCAGGGAGCCCGATGTGAGACTTGATCCCAGGGCCGTGAGATCATGACCTGAGCCGAAGGCAGACGCTTAACCAACTGAGCCACCCAGGCACTCCTCCAAGGGGATTTTCAAAGAGTGTGGAGAAAGATGGAGTTTTCATGTAGAAAGGAAAATCGGAGACTCTGAGGGCCTGTATGGAGACACTACGGAGTCCTAGGAGCAGTTAAGAGGAACTCATTTAGAAGACAGTAAAAGAGCTTAGGAAAAGACACCAGTGGAATGAGGAGTCCAGGGAAGGATCAGTACGGGAGTTGCCAGCTAGCAAGTGGTATCAGGGTCCCCCAAGCAGATAAGCATTATCCATTGTTTCCTCTTCACGCGGAGATCCAGGATCCCACAGATGCAGAGCAACTTGCTGCTCCTCATGCATAATTGGCAGGGCCAGTGGAAACACTGGGGATGCCACAGTAGAATAACAATTTGGCTCCCCTTCATACTAGTGTTCTCTAAATATTTCTTTATTGTTTACTTAGTTAATAAAAATCTAATAACTCCTAATGTTCAAAATAAGGGATTCATTACATGTTATCTTTTGGGGGAACCAGCTATCTTCCTTAGAAATATAATTGAACTGTTTTTAAAAATTAAAGAATAGGTGATTCATTCCCAGCAAATAATGCTTCCCTATGTGTTATTCAGGATAGGAGTCTCAGCTGACTGCCCTACTGACCTCATGCACCTGTTCAGTAGCTGCTCTTAGAGTGGAGATGGGACAGCAACTTGCACTGGAGTTGGGATTTTCTTGGTAGAATTATGCAGGTTGTAGAGAGGAGTGTAGGTTTTCACTTTATTCAGAGCTGGACCAATACACATTTCAACAGCTATAACAGGAGTCATGAACAGAAACCTGAGTGGGATGGTGCTATAATTCTAGGGTTGCCCTAGTACCCGTCATTGGTTGCCACTTCAAGCCACTGCCCAACTAGCCTTGGGACACAAATGAATGATCCCCGCGCTTTATTTAACATTAAAGGTTATTTAACATTACCTACATTACCAACATTTAACATTACCTATACCCAGACTCAGTAGGCTTAGGCCATGTTAGTTTAGCTTGAATAAATCCTCCTCCCCACTCCTGTAACTGAGCAAAAGTATTTTCCTAAAACTTACATCTGCTTTGCCTCAGCTTCTATTTTATTCTAAGAAAAAATAGCAAAACTACTGGACTGCTGTATCATTGACTTCAGCATTCTTGTTTTCCCTCTTCTTGATTTTCTCCTCCTAATCATTCCCATCTCTGTCACCCTCAGATGTGGAAGTCTGTAGTAGGGCATGATGTATCTGTTTCTGTGGAGACCCAGGGTGATGACTGGGACACAGACCCTGACTTTGTGGTGAGTTTGGGAATAGCTTTGCTTGGAAAATCAATAAAAGGTTTAAGTGGGGGGATGAGGGAAGGGCATGTGGGCCACTCTGTCATCTTTGAGGGGGTTTAGAAAGGACAATCTGGGACTGAAATAGCCCTAATGGTAGAACTGACTGGTAGGACAGTTGGCTGTCATGAGTGGGGCATGCATGATAGTTGATGTTGAGGATGGAAGGGGACGGGGCAGAGGTGTTTGACGTTGTGACTGAGGGGCTATTACAAGCTATGGTGAAGGTGAGGTTATCAACAGGCAGGTTAACCTGGGTCTCCTTTGGCCTGTGAGCCAGGATGTGAGCTAGACCCGTGTAATTTGTGGGGATTCAGTAGTTGTAGACAACCTGAAGGGAGCAGAAAGGGAGGTTTCGGAGCCCAGCAGTTTAATGTTCACATGGTGGGGGGCAGGGTCGGGTAAATAGAGGGAGGAGTCTGAGTAAAGATCCTGAGTAAAGACCCTAACTTTACTTTTACAAAAAGTAAAAAGGAGGCAGGAGATGCAGGAGACCTGGAGGGCATGTGCGCCAGCTGCATGGCCTCTCTCCATGTGGCACATCTCTTGCCATCACTTATTGCTCAATGTTGTCTTCTGCAGAATGACATCTCTGAGAAGGAGCAACGGTGGGGAGCCAAGACCATTGAGGGCTCTGGACGCACAGAGCATATCAAGTAGGTGCCAAAAAGACTGGGGAATGGGAAAAGGGTGTGGGAGGAGCCTGAGGAAATCTTGGAAACTCAGGGGAAGGTGAGGGAAGAAGGAGGAGAGGAGGGAGTTAATGTCTATGTGTCTTTGTGTTTGTTGTTTCTCAAATCTGTCCCTGTGTGTCTCTATGTGTATCATTGTGTATTTCTGTTTCATGTCTCTCCTCTTATCCCCTCAACCTTATTCTCTCTCTTATTTCTGACAACTATGTTATTTTCCCAGTGGGTCTATTATAAGAGATTCCGAGAGGAAGTGGCTCATATACTGAGGTTGTGTCACTTTATATCCACATAAATATGTGTCTAGAATGTAGGTGACTTCAGATGGGACAAGAAGGATTCAGTAAAACATCAAGGTAAATAACTCAGAATAAATATTGTAAGAAGAGGACAATATTAGGTCCCATACCTGGCCTGGATGATTTTTAAAATAAAAATTTGTATTTGGCTACTTGACAGAAGCTGGAAACCATGAAAGGTAATATGAAGAAATGTCACACTTGGAAAACCTGTTGATTAAAACTATTTTAGTAATGGTGTTTAGGGGTCTTAAAAGTCATAACCTAATATTTTATCAGAAATGAAAGCAAACCATGGAGTGCCTGGGTGGCTCAGTCATTAAGCGGCTGCCTTCGGCTCCGGTCATGATCCCAGGGTCCTGGGATCGAGCCCCGCATCGGGCTCCCTGCTCCGTGGGAAGCCTGCTTCTCCTCTCCCACTCGCCCTGCTTGTGTTCCCTCTCTCACTGTGTCTCTCTCTGTCAAATAAATAAATAAAATTAAAAAAAAAAAAAAGAAATAAAAGCAAACCAACAAAACACTCATACTATAAGAGAGAAGGAACTTTAGACATATCCAAGGGTTTCTGTGGTATATATTGTATATTCACATCGAAAGATTCCCTCTTTTCCTCCATGGATTGTTCAGGATCATCTAACCAGGGCTGTCTGCTTTGGATTGTATCAGAATGTCAAAGGTAGACACAATCAGCAGCATAACAAGAGCAAAAATAAAAAAGCAAAAATTAACAATTACACACAAATTGACAAAATTAATATAGCTTAAAACTCCATTTTAACTACCCACACACACTCTAACAGTGTTTTTACCTCTTTTCCCCCTAGATTTTAAAGTGTCAATGGATGACCACATTGCACAAACAATGCACTATGAAAACTTGGCATATGTTTATATAATTTGATAATATTCAATACTATGCACTGTTTGATCAGACATAATGATTTATCTTATGTAAATGTAATGAATATTGTTCTTTTTTTTTTTAAAGATTTTATTTATTTATTTGAGACAGAGAGAATGAGAGAGACAGAGAGCACATGAGAGGGGGGAGGGTCAGAGGGAGAAGCAGACTCCCCGCCGAGCAGGGAGCCCGATGCGGGACTCGATCCTGGGACTCCAGGATCATGACCTGAGCTGAAGGCAGTCGCTTAACCAACTGACCCACCCAGGCGCCCATGAATATTGTTCTTAAACAAACCAGGCAATTCTGGAAGCAGTTGGAAAGATGAAAAAAATGGAACAGGGACATGGAGGAAGTTTCTTGATGTCCTTTGCAGGCTCATAGATTAAAAAAAAAAAAAAAAAGATCCTTTCCTGAGTAAAGGCTACTCAGCCCTAATATCCTGAGAACTGTTAAGAGGAGGATACAAATCCTCCTTGTACCTTTCCCCAACCAGTGCCTGTCTCATGCATAGTAGGAGCAGAACATTTTAAGGAAGACTCCTAAATCTTTGCCATGATCTTATAGAAAGAGCTTGAGTTTAGGTATCAGATAGATTTAGGTTCAGTGGACAGCCCAGCAGCTACAAGTGATGTGAATTTAGACATATAATGTCTCCAAATCTCAGTTTATTTGTTTATCAAATGGGGATAATAATGGCTACCCTGCAGAATATGGTTAGAATTCAATGGGCTAACATGTATCAACTTTCTAGTGCAGTATTTAGCACCTCTTAAGCAGCTCAATAATACGTCTCTTTCTTGTTACTATAGGTTAGTTTAAATCAGATTTTATTCCTAAAAACCTAGCATAAACTTGTAAAAAAATGACAGTCTTTCTTCTTCCTAAGTGGTGTTTACTTGGACTGTGGTGTTACACAATTCAGTATATCCATTACCCTGACTCCTGACTCTTGGAATTGTAAAATGTAGTGACTTTGGACGTTACCTTATTAGCCTAACTGGATCTCTATATGATAACAAAAATGGTGGAGACATTTACACAAAAACCCACTCCCCTCCCATTTACCCACCCTACCAAGGTGTAAAAGCCCTATCTCTGCTAGTAACTAGCCAGGTAACAGTGGACAGGTCCCTTTTTCTCTCTGATTCTCCGTTTTCCCACTGGGATCAAAAAGACCTCTAGAGGACTTTCCATTAGTAAGTCTCTAATATTCTGGGATTCTCTCTGGCTAGTGTGGGCTAAGCCAATTTTTAAGGTCAAATGGGAATCACTAAGGGCTTTGGAAAGGAGAGGGAAGTTGGAGAGGAGAACAGTAGCTGCAGAGCTGAGATCACTCAAAACAGGAAAAGGAAGTGATTGTGGTTCTCACTAATCTCACTACCTTCCCCCACATCATAATCTTTCTTTTTAAAGTCTGCCTAAAGTATATTTAGTTTGGGGAGTGGCTTGGTAATTCAGTGAATAGCTCAAATGGTAGTTTCTATCCCTCATCTTTTGTATAGAGAAGTCCTAGGCCAGGCAGCTCCAAGCAACCTAGTGTTTGAAGAGCTCTGGCCCTTTCCTCCAGCTTCTTTCTGCCAGTGTTGCTCTCTCTTGCTCATGTGCCTCTTTACAGCCACTATATCCCATGTCCATCCCTGGCTGGATGTAAACACTGAGCTGCTTCTTGTCACTATACATTAGTCTTGCCTGTTCCAGAATTTTATGTAAATGCAATAATACAGAATGTATTCTTTTGTGTCTGTCTTCTTTCACTCAGCATAATTTTTTGAGATCTATCCGTGGTCTTTGCCTATCAGTCTTTTTTTTTTTTAAGATTTTATTTAAATTCACTTTAGTTAACATATAGTATATTATTAGTTTCAGGGGTAGAATTTAGTGATTCATCAGCTGCATACAACACCCAGTGCTCATTACATCAAGTGTGCTCCTTAAAGCCCATCGACCAATTACCGCATCCTCCCACCCACCTCCCTCCAACAACCCTCAGTTTGTTCCCTAGAGTTAATAGTCTCTTAGGGTTTGCCTCCCTCTCTGTGTATAAATAGTCTTTTTGTTCCTTTTTACTGTCAAATAGTTTTCCATGGTATGGATATACCATAGTTTGTTTCATCCGTTACCCTTCTAATGGACATCTGGATTGTTGACAATTTGGGACTATTACAAATAAAGCTGTCGTGAACATTTGTGTCCAGAGCTTTTTGTTGACATATATTTTTATTTCTTTTGGAAAATAACTTGGAGTAGAATTGCTGAGTTATATAATAAGTGTATTTATTTTTTAAAGAAATTTCCAAACTGTTTTCTGAAAGGAATTTACCATTTTTTTATTCCTACCAATGAAGTATGGATTTCAATTGCTCTGCATCCTTGTCTATACTTGGTATTGTTAGTATTTTTAATTTTTACCACTCTTGTGGGTATGTGGTGATTTTAATTTCTTTTTCTGATGCCTAATTTTATTGAGCATCTTGCTATATGTCGTTCATGTATCTTCATATATCTTCATTTGAAGTATCTGTTCAAATCTTTTCCTCACTTTTAAAGTAGATCATTTGTATTGTTATTGAGTTTTAAGGGTTCTTTATATATTCTGGATATGTCTTTTGTGAGATATATGTTTTACAAATATTTTCTTCCAGCTTATAACTCACCTTTTCATTTTATTAATGGCATCTTTTGAAGATCAGAAGATATTAATTCTAATAAAGTCTAATTTTTCAAAAACGTACTTTGACTAGCACTTTATGTATCTGAGAAACTTTTGCCTACTCTTTCAAATTGTGAAGATTTTCTCTTATATTTTGTTCTAAAAGATTTATATGTTTAGCTTTTACATTTAAATCTATGGTCTCTTTCAAATTAGCTTTTGGGTACAGTGTGAGGCAAAGATTGAGGTTCTTTTTTTTTTGCATGGATATTTTATTATTCCAACATCATTAAAAGACTGTTCTTTTGGGGCACATGGGTGGCTCAGTTGGTTAAGCATCTGATTCTTGATTTCAGCGCAGGTCATGATCTAAGGGTCATGAGACAGAGCCCCATATTGGGCTCTTCCTGAGCATGGAGCCTGCTTAAGATTCTCTCTCTCCCTCTCCTTCTGCCTCTCACCACCCCCCATAAAAGACTGTTCTTTCTCTGTTCACTTACCTAGCATCTTTGACCATATATATACAGGTCTATTTCCAGACTATTTCTTTATCTATATGTCAACCTTGAACCATACCATATGGCAGTGATTATTGTAGCTTTATGATATGTTATAAAGTCACACCATCCTCTAAATTTGTCTCCTTAAAAAAAAAAACAAAACCTTTTCACTATACCAGGACTTTAATTTACATTTCTACATATATTTTAGAATAAACTGGTCAATTACTACAAAAATACCTGTTCATATTTTCATTGAAATTGCATTGAATCTGTAGATCATTTTATTTTTTTAGTTTTATTTTTTTAATTTTATTTTATTATGTTATGTTAGTCACCATACAATACATCAACAGTTTTTGATGTAGTGATCCATGATTCATTGTTTTCATATAACACCCAGTGCTCCATGCAGTACGTGCCCGCCTTAATTTATGGACTCTGAGAAACAAACTGAGGGTTTTAGAGGGGGGTGGGGGGATGGGTTAGCCTGGTGATGGGTATTATGTAGATCATTTTAGAAAAATTGTTAGCTTAATGGTCTTGAATTTTCCTGTCCATGAACATTTATTTAGATCTTCTTTAATTTTTTCAGAAATATTTTTCAGTGTTCAAGTCTTGGACATATTTTGTTAAATTGATGCTAAAATATTTCATATGATTTCATGTGATAAGTGTACTTATTTTTAACTTTTAATTATTTCCAAATGTCCATGGCTAATATAGTCATACCTCAGTGATATTGCAGGTTTGGCTCCAGATCCTCACAATAAAGTAAAGATCATAATAAAGCAAGTCAAATGAACTTTTTTTATTTTTCAGTGCATATAAAAGTTATGTTTACATCATATTGTAGTCTACTAAGTGTGCAGTAGCATTATGTCTAAAGAAAATATGTATATACCTTTTTTTTTAAACTTTTTTTTTTTTAAGATTTTATTTATTTATTTGACAGAGACAGAGATAGCGAGAGCAGGAGCACAAGCAAGTGGGAGTGGGAGAGGGAGAAGCAGGCTTCCCGCCGAGCAGGGAGCCCAATGTGGGACTTGATCCCAGGACCTTGGGATCATGACCTGAGCCGAAGGCAGCCGCTTAACCGACTGAGCCACCCAGGCGTCCCGAAAATATGTATATACCTTAATTTAAAAACACTTTATTGCTAAAAAATGTTAACCATCATCTGAACATTCTGTGAGTCATAATCTTTTTGCTGGTGGAGGGTCTTGCCTCAGTGTTGATGGTTTCTGACTGATCAAGGAGGTGGTTGCTAAAGTTGGGGTGACGGTGGCAATTTCTTTTTTTTAATCTTTTTTTTTTTTTTAAGATTTATTTATTTATTTGAGAGAGAGACAGATAATGACAGAGACAGCGGGAGACAGCACAAGCGGGGAGGAGAGGGAGAAGCAGGTTCCCTGCTCAGCTTGATCCTGGGATCGTGACCTGAGCTGAAGGCAGACGTTTAACTGACTGAGTCACCCAAGCGTCTCGACTGTGGCAATTTCTATGGCAAAATTTTCTGTACCAAAATTGGAAGTTTGCTACATTGATTGGCTCTTCTTTTTATCAATGTAGCATGTAACACTGATAGCATTTTCCCACAGTAGAGCTTCTTTCAAAATTGGAGTCAATCCTCTCAAAACTTGCCACTGCTTTATCATGTAAGTTTATGTAATATTCTAAATCCTTTATTGTCATTTCAACAGTCTTCATAGCATCTTTACCGGGGGTACATTCCATCTCAAGAAACCACTTTCTTTGCTCGTCCCTAAGAAACAACTCTTCATCCATTAAAGTTGTATCATAAGATTGCAGCAGTTCAGTCCCATCTTCAGGCTCCACTTCTAGTTCTCTTGCTATTTCCCCCACATTTGCAGTTACTTCCCCCACTGAAGTTTTGAACTCCTCAAAGTCATCCATGAGGGCTGGATGCAACTTCCTCTAAACTCCTGTTAATGTTGATATTTGATCTCTCCTGTGAATTACGAATGTTCTTAATGGCACCTAGAATGGTGAATCCTGTCCAGAAGGTTTTCAGGGTACTTTGCCTGGATCCATCAGAAGAAACACTATCTATGGCAGCTATAGCCTCACAAGATGTATTTCTTAAATAATAAGACTTGAAACAAGAAATTACTCCTTGATCCATGGGCAGCAGAATGGATGTTTTGTCAGCAGGCATGAAAATGACATTAATTAGGTAATCTCCATCAGAACTCTTGGATGACCAGGTGCATTGTCAATGAGCAGTGATATTTTGAAAAGAATCTTTCTTTCTGAACAGTAGGTCTCAACAGTGGACTTAAAATATTCAGTAAACCATGTTGTAAACAGACATGCTATTATCCAGGCTTTGTTGTTCCATTTATAGAGCACAACAGAGTAGATTTAGCATAATTCTTAAGGGCCCTGGGATTTTCGGAATGGTAAATGAGCACTGACTTCAGCTTAAAATCATCAGTTGCCTTAGTCCCTAACAAGAAAGTCAACCTGTCCTTTGAAGCTTTGAAACCAAGCATTGACTTCTTCTCTCTAGCTATGAAACTCCTAGATGCCATCTTCTTCCAATAGAAGGCTGTGTTGTCCACGCTGAAAATCTGTTGTTTAGTGTAGCCATTGCCATGAATGATCTGAGCTAGACCTTCTGGAGAACTTGCTGTAGCTTCTCCATCAGCACCTGCTGCTTCCCCTTACACTTTCATGTTACAGAGATGGCTTCTTTCCTTAAACCTCATGAACCCACCTCTGCTAACTTCCAACTCTTTTTCTGCAGCTTCCTCACCTCTCTCAGCCTTCCTAGAATTGAAGAGAGTTAGGGTCCTTCTCTGGATTAGGCTTTGGCTCAAGGGAATGTTGTGGTTGGTTTGATCTTCTATCCAGACCACTCAGACTTTCTCCAAGTCAACAATAAGGCTGTTTCACTATCTTATCATTCATGTGTTCACTGGGGTAGACTCAATTTCCTTTACAAACTTTTCCTTTGTAATCACAACTTGGCTGTTGTGAATACAAAGGCTTTGGGCCTGTCTTGGCTTTTGACATGCCTTACTCACGATGCTTAATCATTTCTAGCTTTTGATTTAAAGGGAGAGATGTGATTCTTTCTTTCAGTTGAACACTTAGAGGCCATTGTAAGGTTATTAATTGGCCTGATTTCATTACTGTTGTGTCTCAGTGAATAGGGAGAACCAGAAGAGGGAACGAGATAGGGAAATGGCTGGTTGGTGGAGCAACCAACATTTATGAATTAAGTTTACCATTTTATATGGGTGCAGTCCATGCTGCCGCAAAACAATTACAATAGTAACATCAGAGATCGCTGATCACAGATCACCATAGCAAGTATAATAATAATGAAAAACTCTGAAATACTGTGCAAAGGGTGCCTGGGTGGCTCAGTTGGTTAAGCGACTGCCTTCGGCTCAGGTCATGATCCCGGAGTCCTGGGATTGAGTCCCACATCGGGCTCCCGGCTCAGCGGGGAGCCTGCTTCTCCCTCTGACCCTCTCCCATCTCATGCTGTTTCTCTGTCTCTCTCTCTTTCTCTCAAATAAATAAATAAATAAATAAAATCTTAAAAAAAAATGTGGCACAGAGACATGAAGTGAGCAAATGGTGTTGGGAAATGGTACCAGGGGACTTGCTTAATGTAGTGTTGCCACAAATCTTCAATTTGTTAAAAACACAATATCTGCAAAGTGCAATAAAGTGAAGTGCTCCCAAAATGAGTTATGCCTGTATGTAGAAGTGAAATTGATTTTGATCATGACCTTGTATCCTGTGAACTTGCCAAATGTACTTAATAGTTCTAGTAGCACATTTTGTAGATTCTTTAGGATTTTATAAATCTATGATCATAGCATCTGTGGATAAAATCTTAGTCTGTGTGACTCACCTTTTTGCTTTTACTTTTGTAACAAAACCAAAAAGATCTGTTCCTTCTGTTAGTTCATCTTTAAGGTCCTGGATTTCACTTGGCCATGAACTGCATTGCTTTATCAATTCCAAGTTATTTTAAAATTTAAAATAGGCATCTGAGAGTTAATGTGTCAAAAGTTTCTTATGTATGCCACTTAGCACATTGGATTGTAACTTTTTGCATCTCTTCCACCTGACCGTTATCTCCATAGTGGAGTGCCTTACACTCAAATGTTTAATTAACATTTATTGAGTGAAGGAGTAATATAATTAAGACCTATTTAGAGTAGCTTCAGCTATATTCTACAGAATTTGATAAGAAGTTGGTCTTCTTTGGTCCCAACATTTTTATTTAAATTGTATTATCTATTGGCATGATCCTCTGATTAGCCTTGCTGTCATCCATGAGGTGGAAATTCCTGAATCTCACTTTTTCCCTTTCAAAAACTTGTTTTAACTATGATATAGTTATGACCTATGTGGCAATCATTGGACTCATTAAAACTTTGCACATTTCCCTCATTTGAAAGTAATGCTTAGCCCCATTTTCTTCATTCTTCATCTGAATATTTTGGTTGGGAAATAACAGCTATTTACATGTTCTTGGAACCAATTGCTTTTTTGACACAGACATTTCTAAAGTGTCAAGAGTTGTTGAACTAGCAACACAGGATCTGTGCCTCCACTGCTGCCAGACGGTTTAAAGCAGACACAGGAACAGATGGTTCTTCCAGCACTTGGCTTATTGCATTTGGTTCAAAGCCAGCTTTCTAAAATTAACTGTGACTAAAGCTGAGAAGGCTTTTAAAAAAGACTTTTGGTGGGCTTATCCTCCAAGGCCACCAGATGGATCTCTTCTCCCATTAAAGAGGAAAATTTCTGCTGTGGGGTGGCCATTCTACCTGTAACCAATGTATCTAGTTTTCTGGAGCTAGTGAAGGCCCAGTAACATCACTGTCTCAAATGTCTAAACCTCTCTTTCTTGCTGCAGGAAGTCAAATTTTTTTATTAAGGGTTCTCTTGCCCAAATGTTTCTAAGAATCCCCAGAGATGCTTATAGGTGTCCAAGTATCAGTCCTATTGTCACTCACTGATGCTGGTGCTAGTGCTAAGCTATCACTTCATACCCTCAGGGCAAACAGATATTCAGAGAGGCTCTCTACCCTCATGGTGTAGATGGAAGCGAAGTAAGAAGGAGAATGCCTCCTTTGGGTGTTACATTCTCTTAGGGATAGAGGTGTCCCAAATCAAGGTTATTTGGGCCTTAAAGTGTAACAACATTTAGTGATAAGAGTGAATTTTATTAGTTTTTTTTTTAAGTCCCTGATAATGGCTTTATATTTTACTTATTCCTGGTGCAGTTACTTTTTTAAATTTTAGTTTTTTATTTAAATTCCATTTAGTTAACATATAGTATGTTATTAGTTTCAGGGGTAGAACGTAGTGATTCATTAGCTGCATGTAACACCCAGTGCTCAGTACATCAAGTGCCCTCCTTAATGCTCATCACCCATTTAGCCCATCCCCCCACCCCCTTCCCCTCCAGCAACCCTAAGTTTGTTTCCTAGAGTTAAGAGTCTCTTATGGTTTGCCTCCCACTCTGTTTTTATCTTATTTTATTTTTCCTTCCCTTCCCCTATGTTCATCTGCTTTGTTTCTTAAATTCCGCATATGAGTGAAATCATATATTTGTCTTTCTCTGACTTCTTTCACTTAGCATAATACCCTCCAGTTCCATTCATGTTGTTGCAAATGGCAAGATTTCATTCTTTTTAATGGCTGAGTAATATTCCAGTGTGTGTGTGTGTATACATCTTCTTTATCCAATTACACTGTTGGTGGGAATGTAAACTGGTGCAGCCACTTAGGAAAACAGTGTGGAGGTTCCTCAAAAAGTTAAAAATAGAACTACCCTACGCCCCAGCAATTGCACTACTATGTATTTATCTAAAGGATACAAACATAGTGATTTGAAGGGGCACATGCACCCCAATGTTTATAGCAGCAATGTCCACAATACCCAAATATGGAAAGAGCCCAAATGTCCATTGAAAGATGAATGGATTAGTTTTTATTAGCTTTTTTTTTCATTTCTGTATAGCTGATATATAATGTTACATTAGTTTCAGGTGTACAACTTAGTGATTTGACAAGTTTATACATTTATGCTATATTCACCACAAGTGTAGCTACCATCTGTCCTGTTACATCACTATTATAATATCATTGACTATATTCCTTATGCTGTGACTATTATTCTTTTTTATTATTATTATGTTCAGTTAGGCAACATAGAGTACATCATTAGTTTTTGATGTAGTGTTCAATGATTCATTAGTTGTGTATAACACCCAGTGACTATTATTCTTGTGATGTATTTATTCCATAACTGGAAGCCTGCACCTCCCCTTCATCCATTTTGCCTAATCCCCATCCCCTCTGACAAACAACAGTTTGTTCTCTGTATTTATAGATCTGATTCTGCTTTTTATTTGTTTTATTAGATTTTACCTTCAGGAATTATCAGATTTGGGGACAGAGGTGAAGAGCATTCATTTTTGACAAGAATATACACAAAATATTTAATGTATAGATAAATCTCCCAAAGCTACATTTTTCCTAATCATCATTGTTAATGACTTCCTAGTATGCCATTGAGAGGTAATATTGCAATTTACTTAATTATTCTCCGAGTATTGGCCATATAAATTATTTCTTAATTTTGCTATTAGATACAGTGTTTCAGTGCATAGTATTAGACATTAAAGCTTGCCATATTTAAAATTATTTCTTTGGGGTAAACTCTCAGGACTAGAATGTGTGGGTAAAAGGGTATATAAATATTTTTGTGCTTTGAGAGAGAGAGAGAATATCTAATGCCAGAAGGAAAATAACTTCCCAGTTACTAGAATATAATTGGTGTCACTCTCCTCTAATATTCAAGAGCATGAAAAATGAGGCAAATATCAGAAGGTTATTTAGTGGAATAACTGACTAGAGGAAATATTATTGGCTTATGGAGAGTTTAAATCAGACTATGGTCTGAAGGCCACACTCATCTCTTACCCTCAGACCCAGTATTGATATACTTTGGGGGCTCAGATTATTGCTAAAAATAAACAACACACCTCAAGATTTCTATTTTTCTGGGAAGGAGAATTCATTGACTTCCCTGTGCTAGATGAGTCTCTGTCATGTGGTTACTTCCAGCATCCACCAGCTGAGGAACAAAGTGTCAGAGGAGCATGATAGTCTCAAGAAGAAGGAGATGGAAGCAGGGCCCAAAGCATCCCATGGGTATGGAGGTCGGTTTGGGGTGGAGAGAGACCGAATGGACAAGGTAAGCTGAAAGGAAGATATTTGCTTAAAGACAAAAGATAGATTCGTTTATTGGTATTATGGTTTAAAACTTGTTCAAACGTACAGCATTCGTTTGGGCTTTAAAATAGAATGTCCACATATTATTTGTATCATTTTTTTCCCCTGATTTCAACACATAAAATACAGATGGTGGAAAACAGGATTCAAAAATTTGGAAGGGGTGGCCCACAGGAGACCCAGCCATACAGTAACTCCTAGACTGAGGAGACGGGGTCACAATTAGAGAAGGAAAAAATATGTTTTAAAATCATTTACTGCTTTTGAATGTTTGTATATTATGTCGATGTTACTTCTCTTATTATTTTCTTTACTGTGTACTTAGTGTTCTTTTTGTATATATATTATATCTAATATGTGCACATGTGAAAAATATTGATGTGAATTTATTTATTAGATGCCTTCAAATATGAATATTGTTTTCCTTTATCCATTAGCTACTATAAAAGTATATAATAAAAAATGCTTGTATTATAAATCATAGTTTCCACTGATTTTCCTAACCTCAAAGATAGTGATATATGCCTATAACAAAAAACATTTTATCTCCAAGGAGAAAAAAATATATTCAGTAAAAGCCATTCGTTCACCCTCAAGAAGTGTTTTGTTTTGTCATTGTGTTAAGTGCAACATAGGCTTATATTCTCCACAAAATTCCTAGGAAAAAACTAAAATAGATAAACATTCATTCATTCTTAAATTCACAAGCAAATTTGACCTACACAGACCTAAAAATACTGCAAAATGAGTTCCTGGGAGCTCATACAGGGCAGTGTTTCACATCAGTCTCTGTATTGATAATGTTTGTCCCAGCATGAGCTTGGAAATATGGAGGAAGGAGAAGCTTTTTAATTTCTTCTTAGTTGAGACTCTGTAAGGTATCATTATTTGGTTTGAAATATTACTCAAGTCCCAGATTATTAAAGTATCCATATCTAAATATTGGAAGAGAGATAGTTTTCAAAATCGAATAGAAAGTAAAACAATACATGGAGTAAAAAGTGGAGGGGAATAGGAAAGTTATATGCCCTCTTGGGCTACTTGCAGTATTATCTGCCAACGCCCTTTGGTGTAGACTCAGTCACTGTTAAATATCAGGGCTCGGTTGGCTCTTCTGAAATCTGATGGACACCCGGGCACAAAGATCCAGAACAAAGCATCTGGCTGTTCTCGTGAAATATGCTATCTCAGCTGCAGCATTAAGTCAGTTCCCTTTGATCGCTCTTCAGTAACTACCTCTATCTATTTTGACCCATAAATGCCTTGTTTTTAGCTTTCTTTTTGTTTCTACATCTCTATTCTTGGGGTTCCCAGTCCATCCTATAGGAGTTTCCTGAATGATGGGTTCCTAATGGTATTAAAGAAGACTTGGGATGCGCAAGCCTCCAGAAAAAGTAACCTTGCTCTCCCTGTATCACATATTGCTTATGTGAAATACTGGTGGAGGCTGTGAGACTGACCCAGAATGGAATTTCTGGTATTCTTACATCCCAACTCATGTCTGCATCATTTCTTTTCTTTTTTTTTTTTTCTCAAAATTTTATTTAAATTCAAGTTAGATCACATATAGTGTAGTATTAGTTTCAGGGGTAATGTAGTGATTCATCAGTTGCATGTAACACCCAGTGCTCATCACATCACGTGCCCTCCTTAATGCCCATCACCCAGTTACCCCATCCCCCACCCCGTCCCCTCCAGCAACCCTCAGTTTTTTCCCTATAGTTAAGAGTCTCTTATGGTATCATTTCATTTTTTATGGTCATTTTTGTCTTTCACTCATTCCATCTGATTTTTCTTAGAGTGCTGTGGGCCATGAGTATGTTGCTGAGGTGGAGAAGCACTCTTCTCAGACTGATGCTGCCAAAGGCTTTGGGGGCAAATATGGAGTTGAGAAGGACAGGGCAGACAAGGTAAGTCTCTCCCTGTGCTACCCAGCTCAGATCATGTGGGATTTACCAATACTCACCATTGAATGTGGGTCTACACTTCTCCTATGGAAAGACAGGGTAGTGGACTCAGGAGAGTCCATCATGAGGATAGCCCCCATAAACTTCCTTAGCAAGTTCTTTGGTTCCACTTTGGGAGACCACATGCTGAGCTGAATAGTGTTAATTTAAATGAGACAAAGATTCTCAAACTCTGTTTAGATAAGGAATCCGTCAAACCATTGGTTTTTATTATATCTGTACGCATGAAGAAAGAAGAGGGAAATTTCAAAGCTCCTCTTTTGGTCAAATATCAAAATGTTGTAATTATTTATGCCTTTTAGGAGAACACAGATGTTGGCTTAAGTATTATTACCACGGCAGCAAACAATCAAGTATAATGTTTTTAGAAGGTAAAGGTTACATTTCACAGGATTTAGCACCAAATCTCTGAAGTCCAGAGGTTTTAAAGACTCCTTTTTACAAAAAAAAAAAAAGTAGTTTTAAAGAGATGAGAATGCCCAACCAACAGCACCACCCAGGCGCCCCAGATTAGACTCTTTGATCTTGTTTTTTATGGTGCAGAATAGTGTCTCTTCCCTTGCAGCTGCAAACAGACAGGACATTTCCTTCACAGCTAGCTGAGATTTTCTTTTTACCTGCAGTTGTTAATTAGGTGGGTCTGAATCCTTAAAGCTAATTGTCAAAATGTTATTTGCACTTTAGGGGGTTGGGTAGAAAAGTTTCAAAATTACTGTAAGGAAAAGGAAAAACATAGCAGGTAATTTTTTAAGGCAGTAATGGAGTATGGAGCATGGAATGTTCTCTAACTTTCCATCTTGCCTCTGCCTGATTTCTCATCGTTCTTTCTTTCATCTGCCTCAGAAGCCAGAAACTGAATCACCTAAACAATCAGTGTGTCATGTAAATTAAGAAACAATACAAACTAATAGCTCTTGAGTTGCAAAATCTAGTCTTGCTTAGAGACCAATAGGTACTGAGCTAGATGGGGATGGGGATGCTGCTGTGTGGTGATGTTAGGTATTGGCCAGCGTATCCAGCCCTGGAGGGGTTAGGATCTCCCAGTTGCCTCTCCTCCCATCAAAACACATCTCTGGGTTTCTGCTGCCACTTAAGGAAAGAGAAGAGGCATAGTATAATCAGTTAGGAGTGGGATAATATGTCTTAGATGTGCATAGTGCTTTATAGTTTACAAGGCACTTTTCTAGCTATTATCTCATTTTAGTTTCATGAGAGTTTGGAAGAAAAGCACTAATTTCCTGAGTGACACAATGCAAACCCTTTATACACCTTGCCCCATTTAGTACTCACAATATCCCAAATAAAGAAGGATCATTTCTCCCACTTTATAGTTGAGGTTAACAAGGCAGGTTTACCTATTTTCATTTCATATTTGAGGAGACTGAGGTTCAGTAACGTAAAGGACATGCCTAAAGTTAAACAACTATAAATAGGGAAGGTTGGGGTTGGGGTTTGAATCTGGAGCTGATGAACATACAGAGCCCATGTTCATTGCACTCTAACACACGGCTGCTACACCAGCCTGTCAGGTCAGGGTGCTCATCTGTTTCTAGGGTAAACTCCCACTCTCAGCCCTGAGCTCTTGTAAACTAGCTTCTGGCCTGAGCTAGGGGTAAAGGTATGTGAGGGAGGGGAAAAGTTGTCAGCTCCAATTCTAACCAATGCACTCTCCTTTTCTCTGTAGTCAGCAGTTGGCTTTGATTACAAAGGAGAAGTGGAGAAGCACGCATCTCAGAAAGGCAAGGACCCTGCGCTTCAGCCTTAGCAAACTGATTGACCTGTTCTGCTCAGACTTCACCTCGCAATAGCTGTCATCAACTCCCTCTAGTTCCATAGTTGTTTCCCCAGTATTTTATTTATTTTTAAATCCAAGCATGTACTTGCTTCTTTCTTCTTTATCTCTTTCTCGGAGATTGGTCAAGTTTTCTTTAGTTCCGCCTTTCCCTCTAGTGGATTGAAAATAAGGTATTTTACTCGTTTATTTAAGGGAGCAGTCCCTAAGTGTTAACATTCATCTTTGACTTAAGTTTAAAATTAATCACTGTCTCTTCCTAGTAATAAAGGAAATGTAGAATAAGTTAATTATGTTCCTTCTACATCCTACATTCTTTGTGCCAACTGGGCAAATGTTGTTGCTCAGGATAAGGATTCCATGTGTTTTTAAACTCCACAAAAATGAATCATTATTATTATGTAGTGATACTTATTTAAATTGACCAATGTATTTACCAAGTTCCTGGTGCATCACTGTTTATTGTATCTCACTATTTCCTCCTTTCTTCTATTTCCTTCTTACTAAAGTATATCCTTTGATAATTCTTTCCATGAAAGCCTATGAAAGAACTTCCAGGCTTTGTCTAAAAAATACATTTTGTTCCATTCTTCATTGTTATTTTCCCTTCACCTCTTTGAAGGTATTATTTCAGCCTCTTTGACATCTCTCTTGTATAGTCTAACGATCATTCCTTTGTAGGTAACATGTCTTGTCTCTCTCTTTTTTTTTAAAGTTTTCTTTTTTTTTTTTTTTTAAAGATTTTATTTATTTATTTGAGAGAGAGAATGAGAGACAGAGAGCATGAGAGGGAAGAGGGTCAGAGGGAGAAGCATACCCCCAGCTGAGCAGGGAGCCTGATGAGGGACTCGATCCCGGGACTCCAGGATCATGACCTGAGCCGAAGGCAGTCGCTTAACCAACTGAGCCACCCAGGCGCCCAAAGGTTTTCTTTTTGTCTCTGATATTCTCAAATATCATCAGGATATATCTAGGTGTTGGATCTATTTCTCTTATCCTACATGAGACTTATCGATCCTCTTCAACCTGAGAAATAACTTCCATTATGGAAAGTTCAAAGGCATGTTTTCTTTGGATAGTGCCTCTCCTCTTCTCTTTTATTCCTTCTTCAGGAACTCATATCAATGCATATTGAGAATTCTCATTCTCATTTGGATGTCTCTCTCTTTTTAATTTTAATTTTTATTATTATTTTTTTAATTTTATTATGTTATGTTAGTCACCATACAATACATCATTAGTTTTTGATGTGGTGATCCACGATCCATTGTTTTCATATAATACCCAGTGCTCCATGCAGTATGTGCCCTCCTTAATACCCATCACTGGGCTAACCCATCCCCCCTCCCCCCTCCCCTCTAAGACCCTGTTTGTTTCTCAGAGTCCATAGTCTCTCATGGTTCATCTCTCCCTCCGATTCCCCACCCCCCCTTCATTTTTCCCTTCCTTCTCCTAACGTCCTCCATGCTATTCCTTATGTTCCACATATATTCCATGCTCATGGATCAGAAGAATAAACATTGTTAAAATGTCTATGCTACCTAGAGCAATCTATACCTTCAATGCCATCCCAATCAAAATTCCAATGACATTTTTCAACGTGCTGGAACAAACAATCCTAAAATTTGTATGGAATCAGAAAAGACCCTGAATTGCCAAAGAAATGTTGAAAAAGAAAAACAAAGCTGGGGGCATCACGTTGCCCAATTTCAAGCTATATTACAAAGCAGTGATCACCAAGACAGCATGGTACTGGCACAAAAACAGACATATAGACCAATGGAACAAAATAAAGAGGCCAGATATAAACCCTCAACTCTATGGTCAAATAATCTTTGACAAAGCAGGAAAAAACATGCAATGGAAAAAAGACAATCTCTTCAATAAATGGTGCTGGGAAAATTGGACAGCCACATGCAGAAGAATGAAACTCGACCATTCTCTAACACCATACACAAAGATAAACTCAAAATGGATGAAAGACCTCAATGTGAGACAGGAATCCATCAAAATCCTAGAGGAGAACATAGGCAGTAACCTCTTCGACATTGGCCACAGCAAGTCCTTTCAAGATACATCTCCAAAAGCTAGTGAAACAAAAGCAAAAACGAACTTTTGGGACTTCATCAAGATAAAAAGCTTCTGCACAGCAAAGGAAACAGTCAACAAAACAAAGAGGCAACCCACAGAATGGGAGAAGGTATTTGCAAATGACACTACAGATAAAGGGCTGGTATCCAAGATCTATAAAGAACTTCTCAAACTCAACACCCAAAAAACAAATAATCAAGTCAAAAGATTGGCAGAAGATATGAAAAGACACTTCTCTGAAGAAGACATACAAATAGCTAACAGACACATGAAAAAATGTTCATCATCATTAGCCATTAGGGTAATTCAAATCAAAACCACATTGAGATACCACCTCACACCAGTTAGAATGGCAAAAATGGACAGGGAAAGAAACAACAAATGTTGGAGAGGTTGTGGAGAAGGGGGAACCCTCTTACACTGTTGGTGGGAATGCAAGTTGGTATAGCCACTTTGGAAAACAGTGTGGAGGTTCCTTAAAAATTTAAAAATAGAGCTACCCTATGACCCAGCAATTGCACTACTGGGCATTTACCCCAAAGACACAGATGCAGTGAAAAGAAGGGCCATATGCACCCCAATGTTCATAGCAGCAATGTCCACAGTAGCCAAATGGTGGAAAGAGCTGAGATGCCCTTCAACAGACGAATGGATAAAGAAGATGTGGTCCATATATACAATGGAATATTACTCAGCCATCAGAAAGGATGAATACCCAACTTTTACATCAACATGGATGGGACTGGAGGAGATTATGCTGAGAGAAATAAGTCAAGCAGAGAAAGTCAATTATTTTTATTTTTTAAAGATTTATTTATTTATTTTAGAGAGTGCAGGGGTAAGGGGCACAGGGAGAGGGAGAGAGAGTCTTAAGCAGGCTCTATGCCGAGTGCAGAGCCCAGTGCAGGGCTCGATCTCACGACACTGAGATCGTGACCTGAGCAGAAATCAAGAGTCAGATGCTTAACCAGCTGAGCCATCCAGGTACCCCAACCATATGGTCTATCTTGGTGAATGTTCTATGTGCATGAAAAAAGTGTATTCTGCAGTTTTGGGATATATAATATTCTGTAAATGTCAATTAGGTTTTGTTAGTTGATAATGTTGTTTGGACCTTCTATAATTTTAGATTCTTTTTGTCTAAGCATTCTATCAATGTAAGAGGAGGGTTAAAATTTTCATCTAGGATCACAGGTTTTTCTATTTCTCTTCCTGTTTCTGTCAGGTTTTGCTTCATGAATTTTGATTCTGTTAATAGATTATACCGGCATACATATTCCTCATTAATGATGATTTGTTTTCTTATTATTGTGTTATATCTCTTTCACCTCTTATAATGCATTTTGTATTGAGGTCTACTGTTTCTCATATTCCTGCCGTCTTTCTGATGCTTATTCTTTCTGTGGTATATATTTTTCTATATCAGCATTAATTTCTCAGCTTAGAATTCCTGTGTAATGTAAGTGGTATAAAACTGGATATTTGCATTCTGTATACTCAGGGTAGGCCTGGAGTTTCCAAGTCCCATAGGTAAAACTTCCCCCTATTAAATGCTGAACAAACTACAACCCCCCTCACCATTTCCCTACATAAACGAGTAGAATTTTTCTAGAACTCTTTTATAGGAGTGAGCAGACTGCCATTTCTTGTTCCCCAGTCCTCTGTTCTTGTATAAGAACACCTGACCCTAGATCCTAATCCCTAGGTACTAAATTTGGGACTTAAAACACCCTTGGGTTTTCTGAGTCATAATTACCCTCGTCTGTACTGCTTTGATTTATCTATGGTTTCTGGAGCCAGGATTTTTTTTTCTTTTTTCTTGAGCTTTACTATTAAAAAAAAAAAAAGATCGTTATATTTTAGCAGACATTTCTAAGTGTTTATATGGGAGTAGGAACAGGCATAAATTTCATATGTATCTGCCTTTCCCCCCCCTAAAAGTCTCTCCTTACATTCTCTATACTTTCCCCTTCCTTGAAGAAGGGAAAAAAATGAAATGATCTTCTCATCTTGGGATGGGAGTAAAGGAGGAGAGGAAAGGAGTGAACAATGTTGAATTAAAGCTTACACAAGATGGCTTAGGACACTGTTTCTCTTTAATCCACCTCGATTCTAGCCCTGCTGCCTTCCCAGGCCCCTACCCCTCTGCACCCACTCCTCCTGACTTCTCTCTTCCACAGCACCTTCCTGTGGGCTGAGAGTGGGCTCTCATGACTACTCCTTCCACCACAGATTACTCTCATGGCTTTGGAGGCCGCTATGGGATAGAGAAGGATAAACGGGATAAGGCAGCTCTGGGATATGACTACAAAGGAGAAACAGAGAAACACGAGTCCCAGAGAGGTGAGTTGGGGTTGGAGAGGAGGGAGGTCACACAGTAGCATAGAGCCCTCCTTCCTTCCTTTCTGGAAGCTGACACAGAGAACCTAGAATACAGAGGTGCAGATGTACAGTGGAGGTGGTGGTATAAAGGGTAAGTGTCTGTATGTGTGTGTGTCGGGGGGAGAAACCAGGAGGGTAGAGAGGAATACAGCAAGATTAGGAGCAGGACAGAGGGGGCCAAAGAGAAGGGGTCACTGAGAAAAGGGTAAAGACAGGCTGGGTGATGACACGTGGGTGATTTGGCTATGAGCCTCACAAGGACAGAGAGGTCTCTCTCTGCCCTGGGACACATAAGGGATGGCTGGAGGGCTCTCCTTATTTTTTCCAATTTCTTCCTTTATATTCCTTCCTTTTCTGTCACTTCTCTCTTTTTATATTTCTCTCTTCACATCTCTCTCCCATCCATTCTCTCTCAATCCTTTTCTGCCTCTTCCCATCCATGCTTCTCTCTATCCTCTGATTCTCATTCTTCCCCATCCATCTCTGTTTTTCATGTTCCTGTCTTCTGGTCTTTCTTCCCATGATTCCTCTACCTACACATTCCTAGCATATACTCTTCTTATGACTCTCAAAACTTTTTTTTTAAGATTTATTTATTTATTTATTTGACAGAGAGAGAGAGAGAGAGAGACAGCAAGAGAGGGAACACAAGCAGGGGGAATGTGAGAGGGAGAAGCAAGCTTCCCTCTGAGCAGGGAGCCCGATGCGGGGCTTGATCCCAGGACCCTGGCATCATGACCTGAGCCGAAGGCAGAGGCCTAATGACTGAGCCACTCAGGCACCTTCTCAAAACTTTTTGTCCTGCAGATTATGCCAAGGGCTTTGGTGGTCAGTATGGAATCCAGAAGGACCGAGTGGATAAGGTAAAGCACCAGCACACCAATGTCTTGAGAAGAGGTCCCTCAACTGCACCTGAAGTACATTGAGATAGGAAAACCTAAGTGTCCTGAGGTGTCTTCCTACACTCCCCATTGACTACCTTCGGTATCTAATGGGCAAGTCTTCTGCAGCCTAAGCTTTAACTAAGAAGAGTGGAGGGAGTCAGAGAGACAAAAACACATAAACTTCAGGGAAAGGTGATGTTTGAAATTTCATTGATTCCTAGGTGTTGCTTAATTCAATCTATAATCTCCTCCCACTCCATTCACATTAGTTCTTCTTCATGCATTGGCTGGGGCCCTGCTGCATTCTAGGCCACTGCACTTAGAGATGTGAGATTCTAGGCACACTGAGCTTTCAAAAAGGGGATCTGAGCCCACCAGTTTAGAACTTCTTTACTGCTCTCTCTGCCACAAAATAACAATATTGGAATATCCTGTTTAACTATTGAGCATCAGATGGTGAGGGATACCTCCTAGAAGGCTCCAAACACCAATACTGACTTTGGGTCATTACCGTTCCCTTCTCCTCCCCACACTGTGCATACTCTTCTCCTCCCTGCAGAGCGCTGTTGGCTTCAATGAAATGGAGGCCCCAACCACAGCTTATAAAAAGACGACACCCATAGAAGCTGGTAAGTCTTAACAATTCCTTTTCTCTATGTTCCTCAACCACCTCCCCCTTCTTATTCTTTCTTATGCCCAGACTACCTCCTCCATGCCTTTAACTACCTAGACTAGCTGAGATAGACTTGACCCTGCCCAGGCATTTCTAGATTCATTCTCCTAAAAAACTAGGTTAAGTGGATAGAGAGATAGAGTGACATTGGGAAGGAACCGTAAGGAGAGAACACAGGGAGGGAGGGATAGGGAGTCATCTGGGAAGAATACAGAAAGATAAGAGCTTGGGATGGGGGAGAGAGGGTAGGTGGTGGTTAGAGGGCATACAGATTTAAGGAATGTGGAGAGGAAAAGGATGCCAGTTAGGGGAACAAGGCTTATAACTTAGAAAGGACAAGAGTCTGAGACTGCATGGCCTGGCTATACGGAAATCTGGGCTTTATGTCTACATCCTCCTCCTATAATCCCTTTGTTCCTCCATTAGTACCTCTTTTCCTTTCCTCCCATGAGTTCCTCTCCATCTGCTCTCTGCCTGGATATTTAACCAATTCCTTTTCTTCCTTGGAGTGCCATCCACCACTCCGACCCCTGACTCAAGACAATCCTAATTCTTCTTGCCTGTGTCTGCAGCTTCTAGTGGTGCCCGTGGGTTGAAGGCAAAATTTGAATCTATGGCTGAGGAAAAGAGGAAGCGGGAGGAAGAAGAAAAGGCACAGCAGATAGCCAGGCAGCAACAGGAGAGAAAGGCCCTGATAAAGATGAGCCATGAGGCTCAGCAGCCAGTGGACACTGTGGGAGAACCGGAGATGCCAGCCCCATTGCCCAAGAAAATCTCTTCAGAGGTGAGTGGTTGGCCTTTTGGGGTTCACATCCAGGATCCCTTGCCCAGATAGGAGACTAAGGAGTCCAAATCATTGATAGAAAATAAGGCACAGGCCTCCCTGGTGTAAGGCAAAGTCTAAAACTACTATCTCTGTCTTCAGGAAGATTTCAGTCTGAGTGATTGGGCCTCATATATACCAAAATGTTGGGGGGGGGGGGAATCCCAGATTTACATAAACCAAATTTGCATGTTTTGCTGTGTAGCCAGTAATTGCTGCAGGAACTAGAGGAAGGAGCTATCACTTCAGGTTGGAGCCCATCTTGAGGGGTGGTTGATTTGGATTGGGTGGGTATTCCAGACAGTAGAGAAGAGGGAGGTTTGCATACTTACAAGAGAGATGCTTTATTCTCCCCAGGCCTGGCCTCCAGCAGGGAGCTGTCCATCATCAGAGCCTGAGCCTGTGAGAACCAGTAAGGAACAGCCAGTGCCTGCCCTGCCCTTGAGGCAGAATCCCCCAGAGGTAAGTAGAGCCCCAAAGATTCTCTGCCTCTTTCCCATCTCCTCATGTCCTAGGAAGGTGGGCCATATGAAGTGACCAACCATCCTGGTTTGTCTGGTACTGTCCTGGTCTTAGCACTGAAAGTCTTGCATTCTGGGGACCACCTAGTCCTGGGCAGACCAGGACAGTTGGTCATCCTGCCTGTGGTATTCCCAACAATGTGTTTTTGCTTCAGTGTTTTCCCAGTCATTCAAGGAATCAGACTTGCTTTCCATTTCCCTCTCTTCACACCCTTTACATTTCCCTCCTATCACCTCTTGATAGGTGTTTTGAGTAGGTGGGTATGGGAGGAGCTCGAGGAATAAAGATGGATAAAAGACTGGGTTCCCTAGGGAAGGCTATTAGATGGAGGCAAGGATAGAGGGTAGAAGTGGTAGGATGGTGATGGGGAGCAGTCTTAGTAGTCCTCCACTGGGAGGTTGTAGAGAGGTAGCTCCTGGTGGGTAAAAATCACTTTGATCCACACCATCTCTTCACAGGACGAGGAGCCCCCAGCTTTGCCTCCCAGGACTCCAGAAGGCCTGCAGCTGGAGGAAGAGCCAGTATATGAAGCAGAGCCTGAGCCTGAGCCTGAGAATGACTATGAGGATGTTGGAGACATGGACAGACATGAGCAGGATGGTGAACCAGATGGGGACTATGAAGATGTGCTTGAAACTGAGAATCCTTCTTGTCCCTCCACTCTGGCTGGTGAGTGGTGGGGGAGAAACAGCTCCTGAATGGGTCTAGTCCAGGGGAGGGCAAGAGGAAGAATTGCCCCATTCCCTAGAAGGACCTGTTTTCCTTCTCCATGTTGGTGAGACCATGTTTATATCTCTCATTATGCAGAATCATCTGGCTACCCAGCTGGGACTGGAGCAGGGATCTCAGCTATAGCCCTGTATGATTACCAAGGAGGTAGGTTTGGAGTGGCCTGAGGGGTCTGGTGCCTGGAGGCCCTTACTAGGAGAGAGGGAGATGGATTCTGGGGGTCAGGGAAGGACCAGCCTTGGCATGAAGAAGAACAGCCCCTTTCCCTCCCTGAGGTTTACAGTGGGCACAGGAATGGAAGGATTACTGTTTGACCATCCTAATATTCCATCAATTGCCTCCCCAGAAGGAAGCGACGAGATTTCCTTCGATCCTGATGACATCATCACTGACATTGAGATGGTGGATGAGGGCTGGTGGCGGGGACATTGCCACGGCCACTTTGGACTCTTTCCTGCAAATTATGTCAAGCTCCTCCAGTAAATGGCCCTCCCTGTCTTCTGCACTGTGACTTCCCATGTCCAAAGTTGTTCTGCCTCCACCCATGCCCCATTCCTGCTGCAAGTGTCATGAGTTGCCTATATTCTAGACAGACTTTCTTCTCCCTCTCCACTAGGGGTTGGGGCAGAGACAACATGAAGAAGGGGTCTCCTTCCACTCAGTGTCCTCTCTACCCTAGATGAGCTTATGCACGTTTATTTTGTGGTCCTTCCTCCTTCGCCATGAATGCTCCTTCAAATACCCCAAGTTCTGCCTTGCTCCGTTTGTGAGCTCTGAGCTTCCTGGTTTGTTTATATGGGAAGGTATGTCTAGATTGCCTGGTTTGCTTGGCTGTGCTATTTGCCCACTTTCCTTTTTTGTGGAGATAATTTTTTAATCTTCTCTCTGTTCAGTTAAATCAGAAATAAAGTGGGACTATGATTCATTTCTATGCTGAGGTAAATAGTACTTTTTATGCAGCCCTTAATGGCCCTTCTCTCACAGCTCCAATTCTCTTTCCGTCTTTCAGGCATATCTAGAAGACTCCCGCCTACCACTGCCCATTGCCCTGCACCCTGGATATCAAGGGTTGGGCCTTTTCCTTAGACTGTACCTAAACCCAATCCAAAACACATTGACCTGGAAAATGGCAGTAAGGTGGGGGGCCAGGGGACCAGGAAGTTCAACTTTTTTGGCTTCAGCAGTTGTGAGAGACCAGCCACCTTCTTTCTGGGAATAATGAGTACATTCTTTTAGGACATGATTCTTGAGGAAGAAACACAAATTAGGGGATTGAAAGAGGAAAAGGGAGATATGGCCAATAAAAAAAGACTAAAGCTAAAGGACCACAGGCTCCGATGAGGTATTAAGAGGATTTAGGGTCAGAGACAATGGCCTCTACTAGAGAAAGTTCAGGCTTCCTTGTAGCTGGATGACTGAAATTGATGGCCAAGTAGAGCAGATAGAAGAAACTTATGAGCATTCTTTCTATGGTCCAGGGCCAAGGCTGATAGGAAAAGAGGTGAATACATTTGGATAACTAGTGGTGGGCAAAAAGCAAATCATCAAGCAAATTATGGGGATGAGAAAGAATGAGAGGCCCAGACCACTGGGTTCCGCAAGGTCTGATAGGAGATCCTAGGCAAAATCAAAATAAAAGTCAGGGATTTGGGGCAAAGATGAAGAAAACAGTGGGATCAAGGTGCAGCTAGGATTAGTGACTGATATCCATAATTGCTCTAGGACTTCATAAAGTTGGTGAGCTCCTCATGTGAGCACTGCATCCCTCAGGCTGATTCCTTGGTTTTTCTTTAAGACACACACTCCTTTGTTTCCACAATGACCTCTGTGCCAGTGAGTCACAAATCTGTCTTTAGACCTAACTTACAAGACTCACCCAGGTAGCCTTCCAGAGTGCAAAACAGCTTTTATTTCTGCTTCTAGAGACATTGGAATTTCCAGCATCCGGAGGCAAGTCACCAGACATATACGTAATCTCATTCTTCACTTCAGTTTGACTTGATATCATACATAGATCAGACTTTGACAGTGGTTTTCCTGTTACATCTCTAAGTCCCACATTGTTTTTCACTTTTCCCTTCATTATAAGACAAAAACTTCCTTTCTGCATCAGTGCTACAGACTTCACCCTCCACGTCTGGCTGATCTCTACTCTGGATTGACTTCTTGGTGGTGATACTTATTAAAGAGTCTGTTCATAGACACCTCCCTGTCCAAGCTCCTATTCCTATTCCTTTTCACTCTGCTCAGCTGCTTCTTAATCTGAGGCATGTCTAGCTGTCTTGCTTCTGTCAGGTAATTCTGCTGCTCATGCTACTCACCACGGCCTCATCTCATGAATCCAGTCAATTTTCTGTCTGATCCACAGTCTCTCTAAAAGGCTTCCTTTTTGCTCCAACTGCCCTCTCACCATAAAATGTGCTTGTTTGTGTAGACCGGTGGATACCTGTAGTACCCTGGTTTCCTGCAACATATTCAATTAGATATCTTACAAAATGTGTTTGATGATGTTGATCAATATTGCTCCAAAGGCAGCAACTAGGAAAATAAAGATGGACTGCAAGTGTGCAGCCCACATAGCCATACGGGCAGTCTCCTGGCTGCTCTCCTGAACCCTGAGCTGCCCAGGTTGTGAAAGAAAACCCTCTGCTCTCTTCCTTTCTCTCTATTTCTCATCTGCCTAAGAGCAGCCCCTGATTTTCATCTCCCTTGGTCAATAGCTCCCTTTCTCTCTTTTTCTAGTAAGAAAAGAGACCCTGAGTGGATATCAGGAGCTTTCTTTCTCCAGATAGGAGGGAACTAGATTCAAAAGGAGAACTTTTCCTTTTTTCCCGCTTCAGTGTTCAGTTGTTTCCAGTTACTCATCTTCACTGAATAAAATCATAGCTCACACTCTAGTTGTATTTTTAGAAAATGGTGCCTTATATACAAATGTGAAATATAAACCAAGAAAAAAGGATTAAGAAACAGAGTTACTTTACCAACTAGTACCAAGTGGTGCATGATAATGAAAAGATGAGCATATTTCTACTCTGGGACTTGCTCTAATACCTCCTTGACTCTTCTCACAAGTGTCTTCTACTTCATCTATACCAGCTCTGGACCATGTTCAGAGAGAGACCCAGGCAACAAAAAGCATCCATATTGACTAGACTCTTTCTTTTCATTGTTGAATTCTTTGTACTCTGCTTCCCCATAATACCTGTCCCCCTTTTCCCTTCTTTCTCACTTGCTTGAGGACTGCTGGGAAAATGGCACTGATTCAGGTGAGAGGGAAAGAAACACAAGATAAATAGCTCAATATGCCCTGCTTTTGCTATATCTGGAGAGAGCTGAAAGGATGTATTTTTTGCACATGACTTAAGGACATAAAGCCACACCAAACAATCAGCTCCATCTGGCTCCCAACTTAAAATCACATCTGTCTAAAACTTATCTAGTAAATAAAGAAGAGCTACATAAAATCATAACCATTGTAGATCATTATGTAAGATTTTGTTGTACTAAAAAGCTTATCCTAAGTTACTGCCACTGGTATGACATTGTTTAGGGTGGTTCTCAACCCAGCGTGGTTTCACTCCCAGAGGATATTTGGCAATGTCTGGAGACACTTTGGGTTGTTACCGCAGTGGGAGTGCTACTGGTATCTATTGGATAGAGGCCAAAGATGCTGCTAAATATCCTATAACACACAGGACAGTCCCTTACAACAAAGAAGTATTCAGTTCAAAATGTCAGTAGTTCTGCGAAATCCTGCTTAAAGGGATGGCAGTTTCTATTATGTATTTTACTCTTGTTTTCATGAGTATTCACTGTTTGTCACCCAAGACCAATGTATCACCCATTTCTGACAGACTGGAGTCATGAACAACAATAGGTAGGAGCAATTACAAGGAACTACTATGTGCAGGAGTGTTCCTTCTCATGGTGCCCCACCAGGTACTCGAGTGGTGTCTGGGACCTGGTGGCTGGTGCCACAGGAACTGCAGTGGGCCTTGTCTGGACTTCGCTGAACGTGTGATCTCTCCGGGCATGCATTCTTGCATGACGCTGAAGTTGGTGTTAGTGTCTTGTGGTCATCTCAGCTAGCTCAGGCTGGTGCCTATGCTTCCCTAATCCACACCTAGGATATAATTTTAAGAAGAAAAGAACCTTGACTCTTAGGTCATTTTTGACATGTTTAAAAGTAGGCTTGTGGCTTTTGGTGCTAGTTTTCTCCATTAATACAATGTCTCCTTTGGATTCTTCCTCATTGCGCAAGGCTATCCTTCTATATATTGCCAAGATTCTCCACAACAAACTCTGCGACCTCATTTCTGCCTCTCATTCTTTGGCCTGCAGTGCCCTTGAGGCTGCTGTGCTCAGCCAAGGTTTCCATTTTATAGGGCTGTGCTGTGCTTGGACTTCCTGGGCTTACAGGCAGTGGAGTGACTAAAAGAAGACCTGGACTTAACCATCAAGATAACCCCAGCTCCAGAACCATCAAACCATGTGCCCTTCACCCTGGGTGCCCTGTGACGCACCTCAGTACCCACTCCTGCATTACCTGCCCCCTATATTTGTAAATGCTTATCAACTAAAATGTTCCCCACAAAAGCACAGGCCTGTGCTCGTTATGGAATTTCACTGCTCTCTTGTTTCCTAAGACTTGGGCTCATCTTTCAAGTGGCCTCAAGTTATCTATTTTCTCCTCAGACTGATTTGTTTTAGGAAAAAAAAAAAGGGTGGGGGAAGGAAATAAGTTATCAGTATGGCCCTTATAGCAAGCGTACAAGCCATGGCTTGGGAAATTCTTAGACCTTGTGCAACTGCTCAGGTTTAGGGCAGTGCACGCTCCAATACACCTAGATAAGCACGTATGCAGTTTACAGAAGAAAGTCCTCAAAATCACACTCTGTCCTACTTTCAGTAACCCAGAGGGTGAATCCAATGGTGGCATCTGAATCTTTAGCAGGTGTGTCTTCCTCGTGGTCTGGCTCTAAAGGTGGTGACTAAGCTCTCTTGGGCCGGCTCCTGGAGCTGACACATGCTGGTCAAAAGAACTGGGTCAGTCTTATGCTCTACAACATTGAAAGGACAGGCCTTCAGGTGTTCAGACATAGAGGCAACTTCATTAAACTCCCAGCTCTTGATTTTGGAGAAGAGGCTGCTGAACTGCCAGATCTGTTAGGAAACACGGAAGTTCAAAAGTGAACACTGGGGCAATACCCTTGGCTGGCTTTATTTGAAGAGTATAATACCTTTCTGTTCTTCACGTTCTTAGCTTCCAGAGAGTGTTTAGCGGCCGCTGCAGACATTTGTTAGCTCCTTCGTCAGCATCCAATTCCTAGTTCACCCTTCCAATTGATAATCTTCCCAGCCAGCCATGTAATTGGGTGGGAATGCTTACCACACACCCACCCCCTCCCACCAGCCACAGGGATCCATTCTAGAAAGACACATGGTTCACATCAGGACAACTCGTGTCAATGAGACTCTATCCTAGGACTTTTGCTTGAGATATCAAGAAGCAGATTCTCTTTTTCCCTTTGCACTTGAACTGTGAAACTTCAGTCTTGGGTGCTGCTGGCAGCCCCCAGGGACCACCAAGGGAGAGCTGTTGTCTTAGAATGGAGCCACTAGAGAGGAAGTAGAGGTAAGAAATAGAAAGTAAAAAGGTCATTTGGGGGCATTTTTGAGCTGCTAGATCAAACTTTGCCTGAGCCATTGCCTTTGGGAGAAAGTTCCCTTTATTATTTATGCCATGTTAAGTTGGTTTTCTGTTGCTTAAAACTAAAAGTATCCTAACTAAGAAGAGTCACACTAGAATAGAAACCTCAGGAGAAATCTAAGTGTCTGGCACAAAAACCCCTTTTGGCTTTTCCACCTAGGATGTGGTGGCGAAGTCACTAGTTTTAAAATCTGGCTATGAGGGTAGGCATAACCTAATACCGTACTTTCAACTTGACACTTTACCTTCAGTTTCTTATCATTGTTCCAATATAAGAAAAATGTTTCCGGGGATCTTAGGACTATTTCTGTTTTTACTTTAAAAAAGCCATTTTAATATAAGCATCCTTTAGCTCCAACTAAATTCTCTTTTTTCCTTTCTAAAGGGAAATTAGTTTGTCTCAAATGATATTCTGGAGTGGTCAGCAATCACTGAATTGGGAACAAACATGAGCCAAAAAATAATGGAATTTCTAATATGTAGATTATTTGCATCTGATTTTATGGAGGAAGATATTAGACGTTCTAGACCCTACAGTTCCTAAGGGCAGGATCTCAGTCTTATTCATGTTTATCCCTAACGTGTGGATGGGGGGCAGTCAGTGTTTAGCACATGGATGCAGGCCTGGATACATGAAGGAGAGTCTCATAATTGTTTTTTGAAGAAGACTGCTCAGGGAATAAATAATGGAAAACATTTAAGATGTTTTAGACACAATCAGTGAAAATATGTGTAAACAACTGTAACTCTCCAGTGCCAGTTTGCACACACCCAAATTTTGGGAAGAAATTCAACAGTGAGGTTATGGAATATTGACTGAAATGGGTACTATCAATTTGTGGTTCATATTACCACATATTTACCATGGGAAAGGATGCTAAGGGCATCTCATAAATGATGAATTAGGAGTTTCACTTTTGTATGGTATAAGCTAATAGAAGTTATGATGCAGTTCAGCAAGATTAGGAAAAAAGAATAAAATTTTTTCCAAAAGGAAAGATTCTTTGATTTATATAGCATAATTTTTTGAGAAAGTAAATAGATATTTGAACCAGGAGAGATCAGTGGACTGAATTATTTTAGAATTTCAAAATGTCTTTAACAAAGGCAAAAACTGTTTTGTTGTTTTTTATATTAGTTGATATGGGACCGAGGAGACTTTGTTGGCATACTGTATCAGACTGCAGGCAGGAAACAGATGGCACACTTTAACTGGGTAATTTGAAGAGAATTAAAAAAAAATAACGATATACAAATGTGTGGGCAGGGTGTAGGAAAGCCACAAGATATAATGCAGTACCCGGGCTAGTAACAATCTAGAGTGTTAATACCCTGGGCCTGAAAGGGAAGAAGAAAGGAGGTCATTGGAACCAAGAATGAGTAATTGTGTGGAGAGAGTCACCTGATACAGTCACCTTCAGTGGAGGGACATGGTCAGTGCTAAGTGTCAAGGAGGGGAGAATGAATGCAGGGAGGAAGCCAGAAGAATAGATTTGTCAGCTCACTCTTCCTCCCTCCAATTTCCCACTGACACACTCCCATTAGATTAGCCCCGCTGGAAGCTGGAGGGTAAGGTGGCTGATTGAGGCAGGCTGTAGAGATCAGCCTCCTGGGGGACTGATCACAGTGGACCGGGTTGAAGAATGAGTCATGTGAGCAAACAGAAGATATCCAAGACACATACACTGAGATACACAGGTACCACCATCTGTATTGTCATTTATATGTCAATAGGTCTGTCTTGCCTACTAGAAGGACCTCCTTGAGTTCAGCGATTATGTCGTCTTCCCAGGAACCTAGTACAATGCCAGTGCCTAGTACAGTGCTTGGCACATAGAAAGCTCCTACTAAATAGTTGTTGAATGAATGAATGAATTAGGGTTTACTTGCCTCTCTGTGGACTCTCCAGGAGGTGCCTCCATGAGAATACCTCTTCTTCTTCCACTGCAGGAGGACCATCCCTCTCTCTTGTAACAAAGTAGCACAGATGTTTCTCATCAGCACAGACACCTGGGAAAGCTGGGACAGGCTGATGCTGTCCAAGAACCCAGCAATGTACTGCAAAACCTCCAGTGGCAGGCTGGTTAGACAATTCTGGCTTTTCCCTCCATGGCCTGAGAGATGGTTCTTCTTTGTCTCACTCAGCTCTGAAGCAACCTCTGGCTTGATGGTGAAGGTCTTGAGCTCCTGACTATAGATCACTTTTGCCTTTTGCCCTGGGGGACGGAAATGGTTTTGAATAAATGTACATCCCAAGTAGGCGAGAGGGCATCGATGCTGGAACCAGCCATTGAGACATGACTGAATGTCTGTGTGGACATTCTTGAAATGTAGGGGGAATTCATCCCTCCTGAAGAATTTGTTGCAAGTGAAAGTGAAGGCAGAGCTGCTCTTGTTGTGTCTCCTAGTCACACACTCACTGTGGAGTTCCACATGGAGCCCCCCTGGGTTGGCAGTGGTTAGGAGGTCAGCCAGCACTGTACCAGAGGAAAATTGTTCTGGCTCAAAATTGTATGTCTGTGTAGCAAAATCCATGAACAGCCCATCAATGCTTCTGGACTCAGAGATGACATGACCTTTAAGTTCTCTTTCTAAAGCACACAAGAGTGTGGTCTTGATGAGATCTGATTTGGGTAGGTCCTCCACCGTAATCCCTAAATCCGAAGTGTCTACTGCCTTGTGTTCACTTGGTTTACAACTCAACATGGCATCTCCAACACGAGCCCGCTTCCCACAGTAGCTCACAGGAACTTTGAAGGTATAAACTGTCTTCACTTCCTGAGCCTCAAGGTTGCCATAAACAAAGTCTCTCTCCTTAGGTGTGCAAGCGGGCATCTGACCAAAGTGAATAAGCATCCTCCCGTTGTGCACCAGATACATATTATAGTCTTTTGCATCCACAGCTGTTTTCAGTCTTTCCAGAACACCATCCTGCCAAGGGGCGAGCCCTGTCGTTTCCAGGGCTGCATGAAAGTCCTGCTGCTTCTGGTTTTCCTGCAGTTCTTTCTCTTTGAGAGCATCCTCTCCTACCATGTTATTGTCGCTAGAAATCTGTTCTTTCCCTGGGCTGTTTCCACTCTCGCTCTCACAGCCTACTGATGAGCTTGTTAAAGCAGAGGCTGCATGCTCTTTGCTGAATAAGTTTTCCCACTTGTCAAACTTGGCTAGGTCCATTCCTTTTTTGGTTTTGGCTAACACCTCTCGTTCTTCTTGACTCAGTTCTGCCATCTCTCCATTAGTTGCTGATAGAGATCCATGTGGTACCAAACTGGCTTCTGCCCCACCCACTGCTCCTCCCATTTCCTCCCAGCTGGCTTCACCATTCACAGTAGGTTCCTCCTCTGTGGGCTCTCTAGTTTCTGGGAAAAGTTCTACCATTTTCAAAGATCTGAAAAGGACCTTCTGGTCCTGGAGGGCCAGAGCTGTATCCAAACACTCCTCACTGGGGGTCTCTTTCATGATGTTCTCGTGAAGGGTTGTTTCAGAGTCCACATTTGGCCAGCGATTCCACTCCATGGAGCAGCAGACCACACTGGCAGGGCACACTTGCAAGTGCTTGGCCAGCTTGTGGCGGGACATGGAAAGGGGGCAGCCATATTCGGAGTTGAGGCACGGAACCTCCTCTAGAGGGCAGAGGAGCTCATGCTCTGCCTCTTTGCACATGTGGAAGGTGGCACCACAGGATAGGTGGCAGTTTATCACCAGACAGGAGACATCAGCCTCCACAGGAATGTGGCAGTGCCGGTTAAAGCATTTCTCACAATGTCTGTGCTGCCCAGGTAGAGGCCTGCGTGCCCTGCCCTAGAGACATCAATGGCAAGGAGAAAGAGAAAACAAATGGGGAAGAGAAGTTCTATGCATGTCTGTGACTGTGTTTTAATTGACTTATTTCCTGTTTATACATGCTTATTATGGGAACCTTGGACAATCTAGAAAATCATAGAGAAGGAAGCAAAATCACTCATAATCCCACAACCCACGAATAACAACTACCAACACTCTTTTCTTCATTTTCCAATAGTTTATTCTATGTATATAGTAGATATGTTTAGAATAGAAAAAGAAAAAAGCTGACTGTAATGGACTACACTGTTGATAATTGTTTTGAGTTGTGGATTATGGGGGATTTATATGACCCCATTAATACGATGAATACAGTTCTGCATCCTGCTTTGTAACTCTCTATTATAAAATGAGACCATACTGTTTTATTAATGATTCTTTGCAAACTGTCTTCTTAATGGTAGTGAACATTCCAGAGTGAGTATGTTGTCATTCATTTAACCAGCTATCTCCCCAGTGCTGGGAAGACAGGGGCCATGTCTAGTTTTGTTCACATCTGTGTCCCAGCACCTGGACCATCATAGGTACTCAATTTGCTGAAGGAAGGAATTATCAGCCATTTAGTATATTGCTGGATGTTTGGGTTTTTCATTTTTAAAGTTTAACTAAAAATCTCTGCTCACAAATCTTTCTCAGCTCTCTGCTTTTCCCCTACTCCATGTCAATTTCTTCTAGGTTCTGCTCTGACATCGCTGGTTTGGCCTAAAGTCAATAAATATCATCAAACCATTAGGGCAAATCTGCCAGCTGTTGGGCTACGGTTAAATGAAGCCAGCCAGATCTGGACCCCTGAAAGACGAAGATCCAATAAGCGCCTGGTACTTACCATAGCTTCCTAATTTCTTCTTGCTTTGTAAATCTAGGAGAAAACATGAAAATATAAATGATTAGTAAGAAAAGTATTTTGGTTATGTATATGAACAGGAGTCAAAGAGACTTTGCATACTCTTATTTAAATCCTTTCACCACCCTGGAGATAAATGTCATTGCCCATTTTATAGTCCAGGAAATGGAAGCTGGAGAAGTTAAATAACTTGTCCAAGGTGATAGAGCTGCTAAGCCATGGAATCATGGGCAATGTTGGCCCACACTCTTCTCACTGACCCACAATGTCCTCTGATGGGCATCTTACCAGCCATGGGATGTATATGTTCTGCTTCTTATAACTTTTCTTCATTGTCTACCAACCATTATCCTGACATTCCACCCATCCATACATCCCATCACTACCACATGCTCTTCCTGCCCAAGTTAACCTTCTAGCTTTCTCTCCCACTAGAGCTTCATGCCCACAACCTGATATCCAGGTTGGTCTGGGGCAGTGTACAAGTGTCTGTGATATATCTACCAACTGTCCTTCACCATGGTGAATTCAGCTGCACCATGGCTACAGCAGGGGTCAGACCTCAAGGGCCCAGAGTCTGGCTGAGTGGGGACTCTAGCAAGCAGAAGAGATGCCCTGCCTTCAGGAGAATCTAGCTCCTTGTCTGGTCAATTGGTCCCATGTGGGAATTTGTTGTCAGATCATCTGATTTTTCCAGAGAAACTGGGGATACAGATTTTTGTGAGTGGTGGGATGGTGTAGTGATTAGGAGGCAGACTATACAAAATTTAACCCAGCACTAGGAGTCAGTAGTTGTGAAACTTTGAAAAAGTTACTTAATGTCCTTGTTCATCATTTTCCTCATCTGTAAAGGGAGAATAATAATAGTACCTATCTCATAGTGCTGTTGTGGGGAGTAAATGATTTAAGTACCTGAAACTCTTAGAATGGTACTTGTCTCATAGACTTGATGTATGCATGTTTGCTATTGTAAAATAAGTGTTTTATATGTAATTATGTTGCAAAATTTTTGTTACATAATGTATCAAGGTAAAAATCCTTGGAATTTTGAAGTTGGCAACTAATTTAATTTTTCTAAAAAACCCCTCTACTTGGACCAAGGAAAAACATGTATGCAAGTTACAAAGCATCTGTAGCTTGCCAGTCTGCTGCACCTGGTCTAGAGAATTTGTAGCATAATGTTGGCACGGTGTTAGTCTGGGATGGAGTGGGGTGGGGTGGGTAGGTGGGGTGGAGTTAGCACCCAAAAGTCAGAAAATGCAAGTATTTTGTAATTTTATTTTATTTTACTTTAGGATTTGTTAGTTCATTCTGGGTGAATTTTCCTTCAACTTTTTAAAAAATTTCAAATACATAAGAAAGGTGAAAGAACGTATACAATGAACACCCATGTACTCTACCTAGATCCAAAAGTTAACATTTTGCCACTTTTGCTTTCTCTTTCTCCCTCTCTCCACACACACACACACACAAACACAAACACACACACACAATTTTTGCCAAACCACTTGAAAATAAGTTGCTGTTATCATGACACCTCATCCCTAAGTACTTCAGCATGTATTTCCTGAGACTAAGGACATTTTCCTTTGTAACTGCGATAACATTATCTCACCTAAGAAAACTAAAAAATATTTTCTAATATTACATAATCTGCTGTTTGTGTTCAAATTTATTCAACTGTCCCAAAAATGCCAAAAAATATCTTCTATACTTTTTAAAAAATTTTTAAACTTTTGAGCCAGGATCCCTTTAAGGTCAATTTATTACGTTTGGGTGGTTAAGTTTTTTTAAACTCTTTCAATTTGGAAAAGTCCCCTCAACTTTTTTTTTTTTTCAGAAGAGACAGCCTAAGTCTCAAGGAAATTATATTCTGATTTGTTCATACATTCGTTTGTTCATCCATTCCTTCAGCAAACATTTGTTGATTACCTGCAGTGTGCCAGTAAGGGAGCATAAGCCTCACCTGGCCTGCTTGTTTAAGTAGTTCTTAAACACCTTTACTCAGTAGAATCAGCTGTGATGCTTGTTAAATCTATAAATTTGCACTATAAAAATGGCAGCCACCAGCCACATGTGGTTACTTAAATTTAATCAAAATGGAATAAAATTAATAATTCAGTGCTTCAGTCATACTAGCTACATTTCAAGTTTCAGGTGCCACATATGATTAGTAGCTACTCTATTGGACAACACAGCATGGAGCATTTCCATCTGCATAGAAAGTTCTATTGGACAGCACTGCCATGCTGGCTGTGCCTCTGACTTAAGTGAGGGGTGTGTCTGGAATTCACATCCTTAACACCTTACCCATCTGATTCTTACGCACTGGGACTACTGAGTGTGAAAGAGGATTGTGGCAGAGAGTTCTCTATCCCTAAAAGCCTGAATCAGGAGGCAGGTGAGAAGTTGCAAGTGAGAACATCAAACAGATTCAGGGCCCAGGAGAAGATAAATGCAGGTGTTAAAGCCAGAGAGGGAATTGAGCAGAGCAAAGGGCTGTGAGGGCAGGACTGAGATGGAGCAGAATAGGATCGGGCAAGAGGACATCTTCTGGATGCAAGAGTCCAGCTACTGGACCTTCTAACATACAACTAAGCATTCAGTTAGGCTCCTGCTATATTCTAGATTGATCACTCCCGGGCGCAGGGGTTGGGGAGGGGAGTCCACTGAAGACTTACTGTGAAAATTCGTAAATGAGAGGCTAACGCATCTGGAATTATTTGGTGCTCAATAAGGGACCATTTAACACTGTGACTGGGGTGTTAACCAGCAGTGGAGGGATGGCATGGAAGGACTTAGAGCAAGAAACTACTTCGTGGACAGTGCGATGAAGCTGCAGGGGTAGGACTGATGGTAGTGGAATTAGGCAAGATGAGACAGAGGGCAGGCATCACAAGGAAATCACAGCATTTTTGTTTCTGGCTGGAGATGGGGAAAAAAGAGTCAAATTTGATGCCAAGATTTTGAACTAGGAATAGAGAATATTGCATGTAATTCTGAGAAAAACAGAAGCCTGAAGAGGGAATTGTTTTTTGGGGGGAAAGATGAGCCCCACAAGTTTAATACAAGTTGCTTAAGGTGATGACAGACCATGTGGATGGTAAGATGAGGACAGAATGGAAAGATGCAGATTTGAGAATTATTCACTTAAAAGTGAGAGAGGAAGCCATAACTGGGGAAAGAAGAACACAGGATAGGCATCTGAGCCATGAAGTACATAGCTGAGTATGACCACTTTCGAGACAGTAGGGAGAAGTAAAGCTGGAGGAGAGACCAGAGAGGGAAGAGTCAGAACCATGTGGCCTGATGTAAGGGAAAGTGTGAGCAATAGCCTGGAATGCTGCCTCAAGATGAAGAACAATGCTAACAATGCCACTGCTCATGGCAGGTCCCCAAAGAGCTCTTGCCAGAGCAAATGTGGCATTTCAGTTGTACAATGGGACCCTTGCCATTCAAAATGTGGTATTTGCTTAGAGGGGAGAGGGAAGCCATTAAACACATATTCCAATATGAACAGGGCCTGTGCCCTGGCTGGGAGAGTGTGCTCATCTGCTTTCTATGCATAAAAGACACTCATGAATAAAAATGGAGTCTGGATGATTCAGAGTCCCCTACTGGTTTTTAGGTGGGAAAGAAGAGGCAGATCCCAAATGGAATACAGCTACAAGAAAGAAGCTACCAGCAGCAGGAATGTTCAACTTCTTATTTGCCAGCCTGGCTCTGTCACAAAGTTGAGCCTAGTTTCTGGGAAGGGAAAAGCAGGTCTAGCTAGTTCTGTGTGCTTTATATGTGTGTAGTGAAAACTCTGCCCCAGCTGCAGGGATATGTCTGGCTGGAGGGACAGTGGTGATGAACTCTAAGCCTAATGATTTCTTAACCTTCAGCATTATAAAGAATGGTTCTTGTGAACAGTGCTATTGAAGCTGGAAACATTTGTGGTGGAGCCCTGTTGCTCACCATGTCTTTGATGTTATTTGAAAATATCCCTTTAAGAGAAAAGAAAAACAATGCACATAGGCAACAAAGATGCTGTTTCTTTTGTTTGTTTTGTTTTGTTTTTAATTATGCTATTTAAAGATCTTCTGCCAGGCTCTGGAAATACACCAAATAAGTGACTTTGAGAGAGGACCTGTGCTGAGCAGAAAGACACAGTAAGTGGAGGCCACTCTTTGGAGAAATTTGACAGTGGAGGGGAGGATAAAGATAAACATAACCTAAGGGCATAAAAAACCCATATCTGAAGCTTTTGTTGTATATGTAGGGGAAACTGTTCCCACTGAGATAAAGGACGATCTAAAATTCTTGATTGTCTAGTTATTGCTGGGTAAGCAATGTGGCCATTGCCCTGGTTTGCCTGAGACTCTTGGTTTTAGTTCTGAAAGTTCCAGATCCCAGGAAACCTCTTATTCCCACACAAACTTAGATACTTGATTGATCATCTTAGGTTGTAGCCAGTTGGTCTTGCCCCAAGATGATCAAATTATATATATCATCGGTTATCTTGTGACATAAGATGCCTTGTTCTCCTAATCTCCATTCTAGTGCAGTGTCTGGGTCCCTATCCTCCACAGTGTTTGCCTGAATTTCCTAGATGGAGTGATTTTTCTACGTTTTGGATGTCAGGGAGAAAGAGTAGTAAGATTTTAGTGCCTACCATGTTCTTTACATAACATCTCACTTAATCCTCACAATGGCCATGAGACGTGGGTTTTACCCTTTCCGTTGGAACACAAAGATGCCTACACCCCTACAGTGGAACACAAAGACGCCTATCTGGTTTCAAACTCTGTACTCTTTGCTATTATCATACTGCGTCCCTCAGAGACCCACAAAGACATGTGGTCTATCCCCATGATTTGGGAAGAAAGCAAGCCCATGACTAGAGCCCATCAGGCAGAGCCTCTCTTCCTCCAGTTGGGCACAGAAAGGTATATACGCCTATAATCTTTCTGGATTGTAGATGATCTGGATGATCTTCATACATAGGAAGTTCATAGAAAGCACCTTCATCCCCATGATTCTTTTGTTGTTGTTGTTCTCCTCTGGGCCACATCCCATACGTGCCCCATCTGAATAGAGGAAATACGAAAAGTACCCAGGTCCCATGGCTTCGCATTGGAGGTAGTACACATATGAAAGTAAAGTCTTTAGGGTTAAAATCTCTAATATAATACAGATTCTGAGATTTAAACTGAAAAACCTACTAAATTAAAGCACGTACATTATAGAAACTCTTCACTGTGGAAAAAGTTGACAAAATTCTATGCCTGAAACAACATATTTTTATCCAGGTGCCATTTCCTCCTTTAGTTTCTATGCCCCTATGTTCACCTTTAAATTCTTACTTCCTGTCTGAAAAGGCAATACGTTCCCTCCTCTTAAAAATGAACTTCAATAAAGTCTATGGTCAAAACAGTCTCTGAAACACTCTCCCCAAAATAAGTTTTAAAGTTCCCCTGGATAGAGGAGATAGCAGTCAAAATAATAAAATTTAAACTTAAATAGTTTTAAAAATCTACACAGAACTAGATTTTACTGGTTGTACTGGATGCAGTTTGAGTGGAATATGAGTAGATGGAAGGACCAGGTACATGAGTTTAAGGGATGGATATTTCTTTACAGAAATAGGGGATACTTTAGAACCTAGCGAGAGAGAAACATTTGATACAGGTTGTGGTGCTGTGTGGACCACTCAGAAAGGAGTAAGGTAAGTGAAAGAAAGGTGAGTCAGCTAGAATAATGGCCCTTAAAGTGTGATACCCTGACCCACAGTGTCAGCATTACCTAGAAACTGGGTAGAAATATAAATTATTGGACCCTACCAAATCACACCTACTGAATCAGAACAACTACATCCAACTGATGCTGTTGTAAACTCAAGATGCCCACACCCCTGAGAACCACTGAGCTAGAAGCTGGTTGATTTTGTGCTCCCAATCACAAAGGAACTAGCATAAAGCCCTACACAGGAAGGGTCTTCCTTCCTACAAGTTAGGTAGGAAGGCCAGTTAGGTAGGAAGGCCTTGGGGAAAGACCCAAAAGGGCATTGGGCACTTCTGTCCATTTCTTTCCATCTCCACCACCACTGCCTGGGTCCCAGCACCATCATTGCTTATCCAGTCTGGTGCAAAAGACTATAATCAGCCTCACCCCTCCCATCTGGTGCTCTGTACCATATTTACCAGCAGAAAGAGTGATTTCAACAACTTTTTAAAAAAAAATTTTAGTTAACATACAGTGCAATATTGGTTTCTGGAGTAGAATTCAATGATTTATCATTTACATGTAACATCCAGTGCTCATCACAACAAGTGCCCTCTTTAATCCCCATCACCCATTTAGCCCATCCCCCACCCACCTCCCTCCATCAACCCTCGGTTTGTTCTCTATCATTAAGAGATTGAGGCATCTTTATTTTCTTGGTGCAGGTTTGCCGTTTTTATTATTTACCTATATACATTATTCTGTTCATTAAGGAAAAAAAGAAGGTGTCCGTTGAAATTGGCTTCTCTCACAATGGGCTGCAGAGTCAGTTCCCCTTAAGGGAGGTTGTTGGGATGGTGTGCTCAGGGATGAAGGCCATCAATGAAGCAGAAATTATCTGGCCAGGAAAGTGTGTTCAGGCGGGAAAAGAGCTCTGACTGGAATATCAAGGGAGAACAAAAATGTTCCCCAAGGAATGTACAAAATAGTTTCTGAGAGACTGAGTATAGCTAACAGGCTCCAAGCACTGTTTATTCAATAGGATTGAAATGAATGAAATTGAATAGAACCCTAAAGAAAGCAGCATTTTGAAAGAGCTGTGAGAGCAGTTTGAAACAAACTTAGGAGGAAAGTGTAATGATGTCAAATGTATGCTAATTTGGGGCTTTTTTTTTCTTTTTAGAGAGAGAGAGTGCACATGCATGTGAATATGGTTGGGTGGGCAGAGGGAGAGAGAGAATACCAAGCAGGCTCCACGCTCACTCAGCACAAGCCTGACCCTGATGTGGGGCTCAATCCCACGGCCCTGAGATCATGACTTGAGTAGAAATCAAGAGTCAGAAGCTTAACCAACCGAGCCACCTGGGTGCCTCCCTGGGGCTTTTTTTTTTTTTAAGGAAGAAAGAGAAATGTTTTCAATGTTATTAGGTGAATGTAGCCTTAACTGAATGGAAAAGACTTCTTCAGGCTTGAGTTATAATAGACACTCAGCTGCCAGAATTGTTTTCCGGAGGTTGTAGTACTTGTTCTAAATCCTTACAGTCATAAATCAGAAATCTGGATCAGGCACAGAACCATAAATCCTCTGCTCTGCAGCTCCTGAATCTTCAATGTGTATAGGAATCACCCGGGCAATCTTCTTAAAACGCAGATTCTGATCTGGTAGGACTGGGGTGGGGCCTGAGAGTCTTCCCATATATAACATGCTCCAGACAATGCTGATGGTCCGAGGACCTCCCTTGGAAAGGAAAGTGTCTAGTTTAACCTCTTCATTTCCTGCAAGAGAAACTAAGGCCCAGAGAAGTAAAGCGTCTTGCCCTTGCTTCTCACCTTGATGTAATAGTGAGAATTCCTTGGAAACCACATGCCACACAGAGCTACCTGTGAAGCGGTGGTGGCCAAGGGCACGTGGGCAGCCTAGATGGTACTGAGGGCAAAACAGGACAGAGTCTGGAAGAATGAAGAAGAGGTGGAGCCTGAGTGTCACTGGCCAACAAGGTCACGAGAAGGCCTATAGCAGGTATATTTAAATCCCTGACACAAGCAAAAGAGAATGGGATTAACAGATAATGGCTTTAACATTTGTTACTATAATTTTAAAATTAGTAGGCAAACAGGGTTGATGTCAGGGAGATATTTTTAGGCAAGGGGCCCTTTCAGCACCCCTCACATGATGTCAGCAACTAACTATTTTGCCTCCTCATGTGGCTGGCCCTGGTGATAATTATTTATTCCTGAGCTTTAACTTCAGTGGAAGTGACAAGGTCAAAAGTTAAAGATCAGAGATATTCTTTAACTCTTAATCTGTTACCCAGCCGATTAATTAGTTACTTTAATTATATATTGTTAAATTGTTCCCCTGTTATGGAGATATTTAATTCTGAGGAAAGAAGATGTATAAAGTGAAATACTAAAAATATCCCTTTGCCTGGAGATTTTAACACAACCGTTTAGTTGGCTGACGACAATTCCCACATCTGGGTCCATAATCCGGGGCTTCTGGGCTATGATTCCAGCATTTTCATTATACCCTAGTTAATTCTCCTATCTGGTGCTTCTGATATTAGTATCAGTATTTTAAATTACTGCGTTGTATTGGCCACAAAAGTGCTAATTAGCCAGATTATCTAGGGGTAGCTGTAAGTCAGCCTGTCTGCTGAGCTATCCTAAATCAACATGCCCCAGTCTCACTAGGACAGCATCCCAGCATATACCTTGAAGACCTTGTGCCACGGAAACCCTGACAAAATGACGTGAGGCAATGATACACAATGCACTGTGCCTAATGTATGTAACCTAGACATCAACAGCGCAGTTATGGAATACGTCTGGAGGTTACAGAGCAGGAAGGAAGGAATCCAGGTGTTACGGTATCAGAGCAGCTCTCCCTTTACTTGGCATTGGTGGCTTTAGCCTGTAAACCGCAAAGTTCAGAGTGTACAGAATCCCTTTTGCTGCATAGGCCACTTCCTAGGATGTCCTTAGCTGACCTATGAACACTAAAGTGAGGCCCAGAGAGAAACAAAAAAATAAACACTTTCCCCTTATCCCTGACAATTGATTTGTGCATGCAACACTATGCAGTTATTTAAAAAACTAGAAATAACCTACATTTTAAAGCTTTCCATACCTCAAGTATCGTTAATCATTTTCCTTTTGTCCCTCTGGACGTGCAAGCTTCAAGTTTGTAACAATTTTTTGGTTTGCATGCAAAAGCCTGTATAAGTTTTTCAACTTGCAAAATATTTGCACTTCTATTCCATGGGTGCATTTTGGATTCAAGAAATTTGGGGAGGAGAGAACCACATTTAGGCAATATTGTTAGAGAAAAACAGGTCTTAGGCTCTACAGGCAGAGTTTGAATAGCACATGCAGTGAATAAAACTGTGCTCCGTTAACCAGTGGCGTGACACAGGGGATGGAATTTAAGGTACATAAAATGGTCAACGTACGCAAGAATGACTTGCAGTTAACACAGCCAATGTTGATTGGTGAAAAGATCACAGCATTTGGACTTTAAAAAGTAGAAATCCTGGGTTCTAGCCCTTCCATCTATTTCCTCACCACCTCCTCCACCCTCCCCTAAGCCCCCACCACCACTGGGTAACTTCAGAGATCCCACATAGCCCCTTTTGTTGGTTGTAAAGGAAAGAATGTAAGCTGCCCGAAAGCAGGGGATTTCTCCCTGCTCCAAGATTTTAGATTTAAAACAAGAGTTTACATATGGCTGGGTCTCATTCTCAGAGCCAACCGCTTTCTCCACCACGGGTAACTAATTTGCTTAACCATCGTCTTGCTCAGAGCAAAAAGGTGACGTGCAGCTCAGCCTCTGTCTCCACGTTCACCACTCCAAATGTCTCCTTGGCTCACCTGCTCATGTTTGAAAAGCTTACCTTAATGGCACGGGCTGAGTCAGCATCTGCTGCACCTGTGTTCCTTGACTGAACAAGCCGATTGCAGGAAGCAGCTGGGGGTGCCTCAGTCCGCTGCAGCAGAGGACAGAGTTCTGTTGAGGAGGCAGGGGAAGCAGAGAAAACTTCAACAGAAATAGTTCAAGTGTTTCGAAGTTAAAAATAAAACTATATCACAAGGGGCAATGTGACCAGGCTCAGCTTACGATTTTTTTCTTTCCCCCGTATTTATCAACACTTGGGTCTCCATTGGAGTAGCATTTAGCCGGGGAAGCCGGAAGGGAAGTGAGCTTTTACATCAATAGGGTTTCTTTCCCTTGAGGAAGGGAGAAAAGCCATTTAAGAAGGATCATTTTCAAGGCCAGAGTGGCCTCTCAGACTCTTGTGCGTGCAGTCAGCAGATCCAGCTGTGCTCGCTGTGGCTGGTGGAGCCTTCAGGCCAGGAGGCTGCTCTAATTATAACCATGCTTTTCACCTAAACCCATCACTGGCTGAAGCAGCAACTTGTGCAAGCGACATGCGGTCCTGTTTCTGTTTCTCCTATTTCTTGTCATGACAAGTAAGTGGCTGTCCTCTCCTGGCCCTCTGCTTCCCCCCATGGCAGGGAAAGGGAGGGTTTGTAAACCAGAAATCAGACGCAGAGTGAGCCCAGTGTGAGAGAATTAGAGGCGGTCAGCTTTCACTTAGTCCAACTGCCTTTTTTTTACAGATGAGGAGCCATAGGGTTTAGAGAAGTAAGTTGTCCATTCAAGGTCACACAGCTGGCTAGTGGAGGAGCCAGGGGAAAGACTCGGGTCTTTTTTTTTTTTTTTTCTCCTTCTTCTTAAAGAGAGAGAGGAAAAGAGGGAGAGAGAGAATCCCAAGCAGACACCCCGCTGAGCGCGGAGCCAACACCAGGCTCAGTCTCAGGACCCTGACATCATGACCTGTGCGGAAACCAACAGTCCGATGCTTAACCAACTGTGCCACCCAGGCACCCTGCCTCGGTTCTTTTAACTCCGAGTCTGGTGCTCTTCTTTACCTCTTCTTCAAAGAAACTCTTTCAGCTATCTTTTGAGGAAAGAAAATATATAATCCTGGCTTTGCTAATCTATGTATGTGACCGAGTTACTTACCCACTCTCTACCTCAGTTTTCTCAGTTGTGAAAGGGGATGATAATACTTGGTGTGACTATGTGTTAATAAGCTAACACATTAACGCTTTAATACATGTAAACCACATGAATGATGTCAGCACATACCAAGTGTTCACCAATGCTGTTATTTGAATATATGGACTGAAAACAGGTACTGAATTCTGGCGCAGTTAACAGACACTGAATTCCCCTTTTCCCTGGATTCGTCCATGCATGTATGTCTATGTAGGTACGCTTGTCTGGGGTGAACAACTAGCAGTTGAAAATTATAAAAATTTTACATGTTGATCTTGTATCCTGACACTTTGCTGAACTTGTTTATTAGTTCTAATAGTTTTCTTATGGATTCCTTAGGATTTTCTATATACAGAATCATGCCATCTGTGAATAGAGGTATTTTTACTTCTTCCTTTCTAATTCAGATGCCTTTTATTTCCTTTTCTTGCTTGACTGCACTACCTAGAACTTTCAGCACCATACTGAACAAGAATGGGGAGAGTAGCCATCCCGAATTTGTTCCCTGTTTTTGATCTTAGGGGAGAAGCATTCAGTCTTCTGCCATTAAGTGTGCTGTTACCCTTGGATTTTCTGTAGATGGCCTTTATCAAGTTGAAGAAGTTGGAAAGTTTGTCCTAGTTTGTTGAGTGCCTTTTTCATGAAAGGGTGAGGAATTTTGTCAAATGTTTTTCTGTGCCTGTTAAGTGATCCTGTGGTTTTGCCGTTTATTCTATTAATATAGCATATTACTTTAACTGATCTTTGTATGTTGAATCAAATTTGCATTTCGAGATCAACCCCACTTGGTCTGGCATATAATCCTTTTTATGTGTTCCTGGATTTGGTATTCTAGTATTTTGTGGAGGATTTTTACATCTTTATTCATAAAGGATATTACTCTATAATTTTTTTTATGATGTCTTCATTCAGCTTTGGTATCAGAGTAATGTAGTCTCATAGCATGAGTTAGGAAGTGTTCTCTTTTGGTTTTCTTTGGAAAGTTTGTGAAAGATTGCTGTTAATTCTTTAAATGGTAGAATTTAGCAGTGAGGCTATCTAGCCCTGGACTTTTCTTTGTGGGAAGTTTTAGATTATTAATCTCTTTACATGTTAAAGCTCTGTTTACAATATTTCTATTTCCTCTTGAGTCAAATTTGATATTTTGTGTCTTCCTAGGAATTTGTCCATTTCATCTAAGTTATCTAATTTGTTATACAAATTATAAAAATTACACAATTATTCATAATATTTCTTTACAGTGCTTTTTATTTCTGTAAGGTTGGTAGTTATATCTCATCTTTAATTTATGATTCTAGTAATTTGAATGATTCTAGTAATTTGAGTCATCTTTTTTTTGGTCAGTCTAGCTAAAGGTTTATCATTTTGTTGATCTTTTCAAAGAACTAGCTTTTTTTTCCTTTCAATTACTTATACATTTTTTATTTTAGCATAGTTGACACACAATGTTACATTAATTTCAGGTGTACAACATAGTGTTTAACATCTGTGTATGTTATGCTATGTATGCTCCAGTGTAGCTATCAGGTCTCACTCTCCTATGCTATTACAGTGGTATTGACCATATTCCCTCTGCTGTGCCTTTTATTCCCATTACTTAGTCATTCTGTAACTGGAAGCTTGTATCTCCACTCTCCTTCACCCATTTTTTTTTTAATCTTATGTTAATCCCCATACATTACATCATTAGTTTTAGATGAAGTGTTCCATGATTCATTGTTTGTGCATAACACCCAGTGCTCCATGCAGAATGTGTCCTCCTCAATACCCACCACCAGGTTAACCCATCCTCCCACCCGCCTCCCCTCTAGAACCCTGTTTGTTTTTCAGAGTCCATCGTCTCTCATGGTTCATCTACCCCTCCGATTTCCCCCGCTTCATTCTTCCCCTCCCGCTACCTTCTTCTTCTTCTTTTTTTTTCTTAACATATATTGCATTATTTGTTTCAGAGGTACAGATCTGAGATTCAACAGTCTTGCACAATTCACAGCGCTTACCAGAGCACATACCCTCCCCAGTGTCTATCACCCAGTCACCCCATCCCTCCCACCCCACCCCCCACTCCAATAACACTCAGTTTGTTTCCTGCGATTAAGAATTCCTCATATCAGTGAGATCATATGATACATGTCTTTCTCTGTTTGACTTATTTCACTCAACATAATACCCTCCAGTTCCATCCATGTCGTTGCAAATGGCAAGATCTCATTCCTTTTGATGGCTGCATAATATTCCATTGTATATATATACCACATCGTCTTTATCCATTCATCTGTCGATGGACATCTTGGCTCTTTCCACAGTTTGGCTATTGTGGACTTTGCTGCTATAAACATCGGGGTGCACGTACCCCTTCAGATCCCTACTTTTGTATCTTTGGGGTAAATACCCAGTAGTGCAATTGCTGGATCATATGGTAGCTCTATTTTCAACTTTTTGAGGAACCTCCACACTGTTTTCCAGAGTGGCTGCACCAGCTTGCATTCCCACCAACAGTGTAGGAGGGTTCCCCTTTCTCCGCATCCCCGCCAACATCTGTCGTTTCCTGACTTGTTAATTGTAGCCATTCTGACTGGTGTGAGGTGATATCTCATTGAGGTTTTGATTTGGATTTCCCTGATGCTGAGTGATATTGAGCACTTTTTCATGTGTCTGTTGGCCATTTGGATGTCTTCTTTGGAAAAATGTCTGTTCATGTCTTCTGCCCATTTCTTGATTGGATTCTTTGTTCTTTGGGTGTTGAGTTTGATGAGTTCTTTATAGATTTTGGATACTAGCCCTTTATCTGATATGTCATTTGCAAATATCTTCTCCCATTCTGTCGGTTGTCTTTTGGTTTTGTTGACTGTTTCCTTTGCTTTGCAAAAGCTTTTTATCTTGATGAAGTCCCAATAGTTCATTTTTGCCCTTGCTTCCCTTGCCTTTGGCGATGTTTCTAGGAAGAAGTTGCTTCGGCTGAGGTCAAAGAGGTTGCTGCCTGTGTTCTCCTTTAGGATTTTGATGGACTCCTGTCTCACATTGAGGTCTTTCAGCCATTTGAAGTCTATTTTTGTGTGTGGTGTAAGGAAATGGTCCAGTTTCATTCTTCTGCATGTGGCTATCCAATTTTCCCAACACCATTTGTTGAAGAGACTGTGTTTGTTCCATTGGACATTCTTTCCTGCTTTGTTGAAGATTAGTTGACCATAGAGTTGAGGGTCCATTTCTGGGCTCTCTATTCTGTTCCATTGATCTATGTATCTGTTTTTGTGCCAGTACCATGCTGTCTTGATGATGACAGCTTTGTAATAGAGCTGGAAGTCCGGAATTGTGATGCCGCTGGCTTTGCTTTTCTTTTTCAACATTCCTCTGGCTATGTGGGGTCTTTTCTGGTTCCATACAAATTTTAGGATTATTTGTTCCATTTCTTTGAAAAAAGTGGATGGTATTTTGATGGGGATTGCATTGAATGTGTAGATTGCTCTAGGTAGCATTGACATCCTCACAATATTTGTTCTTCCAATCCATGAGCATGGAACGTTTTTCCATTTCTTTGTGTCTTCCTCAATTTCTTTCATGAGTATTTTATAGTTTTCTGAGTACAGATCCTTTGTCTCTTTGGTTAGATTTATTCCTAGGTATTTTATGATTTTGGGTGCAATTGTAAATGGGATCGACTCCTTAATTTCTCTTTCTTCTGTCTTGTTGTTGGTGTATAGGAATGCCACTGACTTCTGTGCATTGATTTTATATCCTGCCACTTTACTGAATTCCTGTATGAGTTCTAGCAGTTTTGGGGTGGAGTCTTTGGGGTTTTCCACATAAAGTATCATATCATCTGCAAAGAGTGAGAGTTTGACTTCTTCTTTGCCAATTTGGATGCCTTTGATTTCTTTTTGTTGTCTGATTGCTGTGGCTAGGACTTCCAATACTATGTTGAATAGCAGTGGTGATGGTGGACATCCCTGCCGCGTTCCTGAACTTAGGGGGAAAGCTCTCAGTTTTTCCCCATTGAGAATAATATTCGCTGTCGGTTTTTCATAGATGGCTTTATGATATTGAGGTATGTACCCTCTATCCCTATACTCTGAAGAGTTTTGATCAAGAAAGGATGCTGTACTTTGTCAAAAGCTTTTTCTGCATCTATTGAGAGGATCATATGATTCTTGTTCTTTCTTTTGTTAATGTATTGTATCACATTGATTGATTTGTGGATGTTGAACCAACCTTGCAGCCCAGGGATAAATCCCACTTGGTCATGGTGAATAATCCTTTTAATGTACTGTTGGATCCCATTGGCTAGTATTTTGGTGAGAATTTTTGCATCCATGTTCATCAGGGATATTGGTCTGTAATTCTCCTTTTTGATGGGGTCTTTGTCTGGTTTTGGGATCAAGGTAATGCTGGCCTCATAAAATGAGTTTGGAAGTTTTCCTTCCGTTTCTATTTTTTGGAACAGTTTTGGAAGAATAGGTATTAATTCTTCTTGAAATGTTTGGTAGAATTCCCCTGGGAAGCCATCCGGCCCTGGGCTTTTGTTTTTTGGGAGATTTTTGATGACTGCTTCAATTTCCTTAGTGGTTATAGGTCTGTTCAGGTTTTCTATTTCATCCTGGTTCAGTTTTGGTAGTTGATACATCTCTAGGAATGCATTCATCTCTTCCAGGTTATCTAATTTGCTGGCATAGAGTTGCTCATAATATGTCCTTATAATTGTTTGTATTTCTTCGGTGTTGGTTGTGATCGCTCCTCTTTCACTCATGATTTTGTTGATTTGGGTCATTTCTCTTCTCTTTTTGATAAGTCTGGCCAGGGGTTTATCAATCTTGTTAATTCTTTCAAAGAACCAGCTCCTAGTTTCGTTGATCTGTTCTACTGTTCTTTTAGTTTCTATTTCATTGGTTTCTGCTCTGATCTTTATTATTTCTCTTCTCCTGCTGGGTTTAGGCTTTATTTGCTGTTCTTTCGCCAGCTCCTTTAGGTGTAGGGTTAGGTTGTGTACTTGAGACCTTTCTTGTTTCTTGAGAAAGGCTTGTATTGCTATATACTTTCCTCTTAGGACTGCCTTTGCTGCATCCCAAAGATTTTGAACAGTTGTGTTTTCATTTTCATTGGTTTCCATGTATTTTTTTAATTCTTCTTTAATTTCCTGGTTGACCCATTCATTCTTCAGTAGGATGCTCTTTAGCCTCCATGTATTTGAGTTCTTTCCGACTTTCCTCTTGTGATTGAGTTCTAGTTTCAAAGCATTGTGGTCTGAAAATAGGCAGGGAATGATCCCAATCTTTTGGTACTGGTTGAGACCTGATTTATGACCTAGGATGTGATCTATTCTGGAGAATGTTCCATGGGCACTAGAGAAGAATGTGTATTCCGTTGCTTTGGGGTGGAATGTTCTGAATATGTCTGTGAAGTCCATTTGGTCCAGTGTGTCATTTAAAGTCTTTATTTCCTTGTTGATCTTTTGCTTAGACAATCTGTCCATTTCAGTGAGGGGGATGTTAAAGTCCCCCACTATTATTGTATTGTTGTCGATGTGTTTCTTTGCTTTTGTTATTAATTGCCTTATATAATTGGCTGCTCCCATGTTAGGGGCATAGATATTTACAATTGTTAGATCTTCTTGTTGGATAGACCCTTTAAGTAGGATATAGTGTCCTTCCTCATCTCTTATTACAGTCTTTGGTTTAAAATCTAATTTGTCTGATATAAGGATTGCCACCCCAGCTTTCTTTTGGTGTCCATTAGCATGGTAAATGGTTTTCCACCCCTTCACTTTCAATCTGGGGGTGTCTTTGATTCTAAAATGAGTCTCTTGCAGACAGCATATCGATGGGTCTTGTTTTTTAATCCAGTCTGTTAGCCTGTGTCTTTTGGTTGGGGCATTTAGCCCATTTACATTCAGGGTAACTATTGAAAGATAGGAATTTAGTGCCATTGTATTGCCTGTAAGGTGACTGTTACCATATATTGCCTGTGTTCCTTTCTGGTCTATGTTGCTTTTAGGCTCTCTCTTTGCTTAGAGGACCCCTTTCAAGATTTCCTGTAGGGATGGTTTTGTGTTTGCAAATTCTTTTAGTTTTTGTTTGTCCTGGAAGCTTTTTATCTCTCCTTCAATTTTCAATGACAGCCTAGCTGGATAGAGTATTCTTGGCTGCATATTTTTCTCATTTAGTGCTCTGAATATATCCTGCCAGTCCTTTCTGGCCTGCCAGGTCTCTGTGGATAGGTCTGTTGCCAATCTAATGTTTCTACCCTTGTAGGTTACATATCTCTTCTCCCGAGCTGCTTTCAGGATTTTCTCTTTGTCTATGAGACTCGTAAGTTTTACTATTAGATGTCGGGGAGTTGACCTATTTTTATTAATTTTGAGAGGGGTTCTCTGTGCTTCCTGGATTTTCATGCCTGTTTCTTTCCCCAAATTAGGGAAGTTCTCTGCTATAATTTGCTCCATTTTACCTTCTGCCCCTCTCTCTCTTCTTCTTCTGGGATCCCAATTATTCTAATGTTGTTTCATCTTATGGTATCGCTTATCTCTCGAATTCTGCCCTCGTGATCCAGTAGTTGTTTATCTCTCTTTTTCTCAGCTTCTTTATTTTCCATCATTTCATCTTCTATATTACTGATTCTCTCTTCTGCCTCATTTATTCTAGCACTTAGCGCCCCCATTTTTGATTGCACCTCATTAATAGCCTTTTTGATTTCTACTTGGTTGGATTTTAGCTCTTTTACTTCTCCAGCAAGGGTTTCTGTAATAACTTCCAAATTTTTTCAAGCCCAGCTAGTATCTTTAAAGTGATGATTCTGAACTCTAGATCTGACATCGTACTAATGTCCGTATTGAGTAGGTCCCTGGCACTCGGTACTACCTCTTGTTCTTTTTGTTGAGGTGATTTTTTCCATCTTGTCATTTTGTGCAGAGGAGAATAGATTAATGAGAGAACAAAATGCTAGCAGAGTAACCACGTCCCCAGAAAATATACTCTAAACAAATCAGAAAAGACCTGAAGCAGTGGGATAAGAAAGGGAAAGAGAGAAAAAAGAAAAAGAAAAAAAAGAAAAAGAAAAAGATATAAAAACAAAAACAAACAAAACAAAACAACAACAACAACAACAAAAAACCAGAATGTGATCAAATATGATCAGGCTGGTATATAGATCAGTGCCACACACTAGATTTGGGGTGTATTTTGGTCTTTTAGAAGAAAGTGCCTCCCAAAATTTTAAAGAAAGAAAAACTTATATATGTACAAAAATAAGGGTTGATATGATGAAGGGATGGAATATGACTGTAAAAATGGAAATTATAAAAAATTTTATAAAAGGAATTGATAAGAAGTTGTTTGAAAAAAGAAAGAAGAGGATTTAAAAAAAGAAAAAAGTAAAAGAAAAAAAAAGGGAGAGGATGTGATCAGGCAGGGGAATAGAAAACACCATATACTAGTGATTTAGTGTATATTTTAATCTGTTAGAAGAAACTATCTCAAAATTTTAAAGAGAGAACAACATATATATAAGCCAAAAATATGGGTAACTACTATGAAGGGATAGAATATGACTCTAAAAGTGAAAAATAAAAATGTTTTTTTTAAAAAAGGGATTGATAAGATGTTGGTTGAAAAAGGGAAAAAGAAAAATTCAAAAAGAAATAAAAAGACAAAAAGACAGTTAAAAAAAAAATTAACTTTGAAAGACTAAAGAATCATGGTAAAAAAGCCATGGATTCTATGTGCAATACTATTCCCCTAGCACTGGAGTTCTGCTGTTCTCATTGATCGGTAAACTTGGTCTTGGCTGGCTGTTCTCGCTGATCTTCTGGGGAGAGGCCTGTTGCCATGGTTTCCAAATGTCTCTGTCAGAGGCGGAATTGCCCCCCCCCCCCCCCCCCCCCCCCCCCGCTAAGTAATCTGCTCAGGTTTGCTCTCTGGGCTTTTGTTCCCTGCGAGCTTTCCGTACAGCTTTGGAGGCAGAGAGCGAAAATGGCGGCCTCCCAATCTCCGCCCCGGAGGAGCCGAGAACTCCGGGCCCTGCTCCTCAGTGAGCCCCCAGAGAAAAGCCGCCAGTCACTCCCATCTCCCCGGTCTCTGGCTGCGCTCCGTGCTCGCCCGGCCTGTGACCGCGCGTTTCTATCTCTGGCATCTGACCCCGCGTAGAGCCTCCAAACCCAGCAGATCCCTGCGGTGCACTCCCGCGCGGCTCCTCCCGGGGGGGGAAGGTGAGTCTCCCCGGATCGGCCGCTTGTTGGGTCCCTGCTGGAGGAGCAGGGGCCCGACTGGGCCGCGGATCACGGTTTATGGCAACCCCGAGCTGAGGGCCCGCTCCTCGGCTCCATCTCTGCAGCCGGCTTCCCCGCTCTGATCCCGGGGAGCTCTGCCGCACTCAGGCACCCCCGTCTTTCTGTGACCCCGAGGGTCCTGAGACCACACTGTCCCGGAGGGTTCCACCCCCCGCTTAGCCACCAGAGTGACGTCCCTCAGCGGAGCAGACTTTTAAAAGTTCCGATTTTGTGCTCCGCGGCTCTATCACTTGCCAGAAGCGGCCGACGGAGGCCCCTCCCCCGCCGTCTATCCTCCCGAATATCGCCCCGGATTCACTTCTCCGCACGTCCTACCTTCCAGAAAGTGGTCGCTTTTCTGATGAGAGAGTTGTTGCTCTTCTTTTCTTCAATCTCCTGTTGAGTTTGTAGGTGTTCAGAATGGTTTGATCCCTATCCAGCTGAATTCCTGAGAGGAGACGAAATCCAGGTCTCCTACTCTTCTGCCATTTTGCTCCTCCTTCACCCATTTTTGCCCGTGCTGCTCCTCCCTCCCCTCTGGCAATCATCAGTTTGTTCTCTGTATTTATAGGTCTTATTTTTGTTTTTCCTTTGTTTTGTTTTTTATATTCCACATATAAGTGAAATCTTATGGTATTTGTCTTTTGCGACAGCATGGATGGGCCTAAAGGGTATTATGCTAAATGAAACATCAGATTGAGAAAGAACTAGCTTCTGATTTCATTGATTTGCTGTATTGTTTTTCTATTCTCTATTTTTTAAATTTCTGCTCAAATCTTTATTTCCTTCCTTCTGCTTGCCTTGGGCTTAGTTTGCTTTTTCTTGTTTCTTGCTTAGTTGCTTTTTCTTATTTCTAAAGGGATAAATTTATTGGTTTGAGGGCAAATCTATGGAGACTGTAAAAGGTTCAGTGGTTGCTAGGGTTTAGAGGAGAGGGAGGGATAAATAGGTAGAACACAGAATTTTTAGGGCAGTGAAATTATCCTATATGATACTATAATGATGGATACATGTCATTACACATTTGCCAGAATCCATATAATGTACAACACCAAGAGTAAGCCCTAGTGTAAGCTATGGACTTTTGGTGATGATGTGTCAATATAGGTTCATCAACTGTAACAAATGTACCCCTCTTGACAGTGGAGGAGGCTATGTATATGTGGGTGCAGGGAGTATATGGGAGATCTCTGTACCTTCTGCTCAATTTTGCTGTGAACCTAAAACTGCTCTAAAAAATAAAGACCATTTAAAAAAATCAAAAAAAAAAAAAAAGACACAAAAAAAGTCACAACCTGAACGCCGATGTTTCTCTTAGGTCTGCAGTCTTGCCCTGCAAAATCCCTCTGCAATGACCCAGAATGTGATAGGAACAGAGATGTGCAAACCTGCTACGCTACCGTCTCTGTTAGTTTTCCCAAGTAAATATAAATCCAGTTATTATTATTGTTCTATAACGTGTACTACCAGGTTATTCATATAATTTCTTCCATGATTTATTAATTACTTAGAAATGTACTCTTTAATTTCTAAATGGAGACAGAACTTGAAGTTTCTTCTAATTAAATTGCCTTATGATTTAAAAAATGCTGCTTATATGGTATTGATTCATTTGAGTTTGTTAAGCTATGCTCTGTGGTCTAGTACATGATCATTATGTGCTTGAAAATAATGTGTATTCTCTGCCAGTTGGACGAAGAAATCTACTTCTCTTAAGTCAAGCTTCTTAACTGTGTAGTTAAAAACCTTCTCTATGCATATGGAATTTTCATCTGTTTGACTTATCAATGGTTGAGTGTTGTATTAAAATGTTCCATTATGATTATATATTGGTTAAGTTTCCCCAAGAATTTTGTTAACTTTTCTTCATATGTCTTGGGAATATGTTGTTAAATATATATAAATTCACAATTATATTTTTCAGGTTAATTGTTCCTCTTGTCCTTGTCTAATATACTTTTACTTCTAACAGTGTTTTGCCTTAAAGTTTAACCTGGTAGATATTAATATAATTATGCCAGCTTCCTTCCTATTTAAAAAACAAAAGGTTATTGATTTGAGATTCCAGTTTTTAAAACCTAGCCTTTTGCAATTATAAATTTCTAAGTACTGATTTAGTTTTGTCTCATAAGTTTTTGTATGTTGTGTTTTTGTTTTCATTCATCTCTGAGTATTTCCTAATTGTCCTTGTGATTTTGTCTTTACCTATTGGTTATTTAGGAGTGTGCTTTTTAATATCCATGTATTTGGTAATTTTGTGAATTTCTTCTCTTTTCTTCTGCTATTGATTTTTATTTTCATTCCATTGAATTTGGAGAATACACTTTATGATTACAGTCCTCTTAAATTTATTATTTGATGGCCTCAAAAGCCTTTTACCCACAACATCTCCTATGTCCTTTATTCAATTCCTAGGTACTTATATATTTTTCATTGAGAGGCATTTGTTTTATTATATTTTATTTCATTATTGATTTTGAGAAATGCTATTAATTTTGTAAGTTGATCATGTACTGGCAAATTTGCTGAACAGTAATTCTAAAAGTTTGACAGTTGATTTTGTCAATTTTCCTAGATGATCATCTCATCTTCAAAATGTTTTATTTCTTTCTATGCCAGTTCTTACATTTCTTACTATTTATGGACTCATAGTATATTAAAACTAATGGTGATGGTGATTTCCCTTTAAATTTTGACTGAAAATATCTTTTAGAAAACGCCAGTCCCGAAAGATTGGGAAAAAATATGAATTTATATCCTGTTCCCATTAAAGGTGGATGACCAACCCCAAACCCTGCTGCTGACCCTCTTTTAAAAAGTCTAAGATAGGACTATTATTCAGCTATAAAAAAGAATGAAATCTTACCATTTGCAACAGCATGGATGGAGCTATAGAGTATAAAGCTAAGTGAAATAAGTCCGACAGAGAGAGACAAATACCATATTGTTTCAGTCATATGTGAGACTTAAGAAACAAAACATACAAGCAAAGGGAAAATAATAGAGTCAAAGCAAGAAACAGATTCTTAACTATAGAGAACAATCTGGTGGTTACTTGAGGGGAGGGGGTAGGGGGATGGATTAAATAGGTGATGGGGATTAAGGAGTGCATTTCTTGTGATGAGCACAGGGTGATGTATGGACCTGTTAAATTATGATATTGTAAACCTGAAACTAATATAACACTGTATGTTAACTAGAATTAAAATAAAAATTTGAAGGATGCCTGGGTGGCTCAATCGGTTTTGTCTGCCTTTGGCTCAGGTCATGATTCCAGAGTCCCACCCAGGCTCCCTGCTCAGCTGGGGGTCTGCTTCTCTGCCCTTCCCCTGCTTCATGTTCTCTCTCTCTCACTCACTTGCTCACTCTCTATCTCTCAAATATATAAATAAAATATTTAAAATAAAATAAAAACAAAGTATTCTCCTCTAGGATTTTTATAGTTTCATGTCTCACATTAAGGTCTTTCATCCCTTTTGAATTTATTTTTGTGTATGGTGTAAGAAAGTGGTCCAGTTTCATTCTTCTGCATGTTGCTGTCCAGTTTTTGAAGAGACTTTTCCCCACTGATTATTCTTTTCAACTTTGTTGAAGATTAATTGACCTTATAGTTGTGGGTTCATTTCTGGGTTTTCTATTCTATGTGTCTATTTTAGTGCCAGTACCATACTGTCAAAGATCACTACAGCTCTGTAATATAACTTGAAGTCTGGAATTGTGATACCTCCATTTTTGCTCTTCTTTTCAAGTTTGCTTTGGCTATTCGGGGTCTTTTGTGGTTCCATACAAATTTTAGGATTCTTTGTTCTAGTTCTGTGAAAAATACAGTTGGTATTTTGTTAGGGATTGTATTAAATGTGTAGATTGCTTTGGGTAGTATAGACATTTTAACAATATTTGTTCTTCCAATCCATGAGCATGGAATGTCTTTCCATTTCTTTGTATCATCTTCAATTTCTTTCATCAGTGTTTTATAATTTTCAGAGTACAGGTCTTTCATCTCTTTGTCTAGGTTTATTCCTAGGTATCTTATTGTTTTTGGTGCAATTGTAAATGGGATTGATTCCTCACTTTCTCTTTCTGCTGTTTCATTATTTGTGTATAGAAATGCCACAGGTTTCTGCATGTTGATTTTGTATCCTGCTATGGCCTAACTGAATCCATCTATCAGTTCTAGCAATTTTTTGATAGAGAACACAGGTAGTAATACTTTTGACATTGGCATAGCAACTTCTTTCTAGTTATGTCTCTTGAGGCAAGGGAAACAAAAGCAAAAATAAACTATTAGGTCTTCATCAAAATAAAAAGCTTCTGCACTGTGAAGGAAACAATCAATAAAACTAAAAGGCAACCCACTGAATGGGAGAAGATATTTGCAAATGATATTGATAAAGATTAATATCCAAAATATATAAAGAATTTATAAAATGCAACAACAAAAAAATGAATAATACAATTATAAAATGGGCAGAAGACATGAATAGACATTTTTCCAAAGAAGACATACAGATGGCCAACAGACACATGAAAGGTGCTTAACATCACTCATCCTCAGGGAATCAAAACTACAGTGAGATAGCACCTCAAACCTGTCAGAATGGCTAAAGTCAACAACACAAACAACAGGTTTTGGTGAAGATGTGGAGAAAAGGGAACTCTCTTGCACTATTGGGGGGAATTCAAACTGGTGGAGCCACTGTAGAAAACAGTATGGAGGTTCCTCAAAAAGTTAAAAATAGAGCTACCCTACAACCTAGCAATTGCACTACTGGATATTTACCCAAAGGATATAAAAATACTAATTCAAAGGGATGAATGCACCCCAATGTTTATAGCAGCATTATCTACAACAGCCAACTTATGGAAACAGCTCAAATGTCCATGGACTGATGAATGGATAAAGAAGATGTGGTATATATATACAGTGGAATATTACTCAACCATCAAAAAGATGAAATCTTATTTTCAATGGTGGGTGGAACTAGAGGGTATTATGTTAAGTGAAATAAGTCAGTCAGAGAAAGACAAATACCATATGATTTCACTCATACGTGGAATTTAAGAAACAAAACAGATGAACATAGGAGAAGGGAGGGAAAAATAAAATCACATATTTAAATTACATATTTCCAAACTTACAATATCTATTTTGAGGTTCATATATATGTATTTGAAATCAAATATATAGTATTACTTCCAATTAAGCTGTATGTGATAAAGCAGTTTTGGAATGTGTTTATGGAATGTTATTACTGGGAATTTTGTTCTAAGTTACAAGAATATAATATTAAGATAACAGTTTTGCTCTCACATTCATCCTGTAGGGGTACATTCATAATCTCTACAACATTCTAGTTGCCTTTAAAACAAGAAAATAGTTTACTCATTTATTTGAATAAGTCATGTACAGACACTACAAAATTGAAAACATCTTTGTTCCTCAGCCACCCAATTACTCTCTTAAGCTGTCTTGTTCAATAGAGTAGCCACTAGACATCATGGCTGTCAAGCACGTGAAATGTGGCTAGTTCCACTGAGTTACTGAATTTTTAATTTTATTAAAATTTAATTTAAATTAAAAAACTCAATCCAGTTACTGGTAAACTTTTTTTTATTATGTTCAGTTAGCCACTGTATAGTACATAATTAGTTTTTGATGTAGTGTTCAATGATTCATTAGCTAAGTATAACACTTAGTGCACAAAACAGCATTGTAAACTCTTTAGTATGCTTGGAACAACTTGGGTCCTCTTTCTCAAGTAAGTTTTATGAACTCTAAGAGCATATTAAGTATGATGAAAATTTAGCATCTAGATTGAGATACGCTATTAAGTGTAAAGTATCCATTGGATTTCAAGGTCTTAATGTGAACAAAAGAATGCAAACTATCTCGTTGGACTGTGTGTTGTCTGTTTAGCAAAATGTTACAGTTTAAGATATTAAATTCTAGGGCGCCTGGGTGGCTCAGTTGGTTAAGCGACTGCCTTCGGCTCAGGTCATGATCCTGGAGTCCCGGGATCGAGTCCCATGTTGGGCTCCCTGTTCATCAGGGAGTCTGCCTCTCTCTCTGACCCTCCCCCCTCTCATGCTCTCTCTCTCTATCTCATTCTCTCTCTCAAATAAATAAAATCTTTAAAAAAAAGAAAAAAAAAGATATTAAATTCTATATTACATATACATTGTCTGATTTTATTATGTATTAAAAGTAAAGGTAAAGGCTTTGAATTAGTATCTATTTGTGTATGGTGAAAAATACATATGAAAGCAAATTAAATAAAAACTTAGTGATAAAAAGAAGGAAAAGATTGATCTTTGTGTATACATATTTTTAAAGATTTTATTTACTTATTATTTATTTATTTAGAGGGTGCACATGAGTGGGGAGGGGAGGGGCAGAAGGAGAGGGAGAGAGAAGATCCCAAGAAGACTCCATGCTGAGTGTGGAGCCTGACACAGGGCCGATCCCACAACCCTGAGATCATGACCTGAGCCAAAATCAAGACTTGGACGCTTAACTGACTGAGCCACCCAGGTGCCCCCTTTGTGTATGTTTTTAGCTTTTTATATACTCTTTAACCATTATTGGCTTGCTTATGTGTTTATTTGAAATATTCCTTTTAGTAAAATTGTAGCAATTTTTTTGCATCTAAGTTTTATGCCCATATCTTGGTGTAATAACCAGTCTCTTCTGATATCTATTTCTTGTGTTTTCAAATGGGTCTTGGAACTGTTCCAATTGGACTTCCCAATTATCTGTGCACAAAGATGCAGAAGAAAGACAACAGGGAATCGTCAGGACTTAAGAAGAGGAGAACCCTCAAAACATCAACACATATTTGTTGGAAAGTTCAGAAGATCATTCTGAGAAAAGCATCTGAGAAAAGATGCTTTTGGACATACAAAAACTGAAAGAATCCATCACCAGCAGAGCTTCACTATAGGATATGTTAAAGGCCATCCATCAGGCAGAAGGAAAATATCATATATCTGATTAAGGACTTGCATATGGAATATGTAACAAACTCTTAATAAATAAGAAAATATTTCTCAAAAATAAGAAAAATGTTCCAATTAAAAATCTTTTGATCCTAATTAAAAGATTTGACTAAGCATTTCACCAAAGAAGATATATAAATGGTCATGTGGGGGCGCCTGGGTGGCTCAGTCATTAAGCGTCTGCCTTCGGCTCAGGTCATGATCCCAGGGTCCTGGGATCAAGCCCCACATCAGGCTCCCTGCTCCGCGGGAAGCCTGCTTTTCTCTCTCCCACTTCCCCTGCTTGTGTTCCCTCTCTCGCCGTGTCTCTCTCTGTCAAATAAATAAATAAAATCTTTTAAAAAAACAATAATAAATGGTCATGTGAAGGAATATGGAGAAATTGGAATTCTCATATACCAATTGGAGATTACTGGTGGGACTATAAAATGATATAGTCACTTTGGAAAACAGTTTGGAATTTTCTTAAAGAGTTTATCAGGGGCACCTGTGTGGTGCAGTCAGTTAAGCATCTGACTCTTGGTTTCGACTCAGGTCTGATCTCAGGGTTGTGAGAGTGCTTAGCATGGAGTCTGCTTGTGTTTCTCTCTGTCCCTGTGAGCCCCACCCCCGGTGCTCACATGCTCCCTCTCCCCCTCTCTCTCTAAAATTAAATAAATAAATAAATAAATAAATAAATTTTTAAAAGTGCGACTTTAACATAAACTTACCATACAACCCAGCAATTCCACTCCTAGGTATCTACCCAAGAGACATGAGAATATTTATCCATTCATAGATGTATGCACAATTACTCATAGCATTGTTCATAATTGCCAAAACCTGGTAACAATCTAAATCTCCTTGTTGTTGAATGGATATACAAATATGGTATATCCATACAGTGGAATACCACTGAGCAATAAAAAGGAATGGACCACTGATACATTTTACAACATGGATGAACCTCAAAAATATGCTATGCTAAATGAGATATGTATTTGCTAAGATTAAATGATGGACTCATGGGAATTCATTAAACTATTCTCTGTTTTCGTTTATATTTGAAATTTCTTATATAATGTTAAAAATAAGTAAAATGTAATCTTTAGCAATGATTTTTTCCAAAAGGAAAGAGATCCACCCTGAGATGGAACTGTTACGAGCAGGGACTATGTTTGGCAAGATGAATGGCTAGAAGAAGTGGAGTGGAGATTCAGTAATCTCTGAATCACTTATGTTTAACAGTGGAAATTTTCTTCAGAAACTGTGATTATCTAGGAATGTGATGGGAATGGATTACTTAAACTCTTCACCTCAGTTTCATAAATAATAAATAAGTGATACTAATAGTGCTGTTTTATAATAGGGTTTGTAAATGTGTTACACAAATGTATCAATGTCAAGCATCAATACACACAAAACACCAGAATGTATGGCATATCATATACACAACATCAATGTTTTCCTATTAAAATTTTATTTTAGAATATATGTCATTGAAAATGAAGTCTGTTTACTTGAAGTTATAAACTATATTTAACATAGGCTATGCAACAACCTCATCACATTTCTCATAACCAAATCATTGCCTCTGAACCTACTGATCTTATCAGCATATCAAGTGTAAATTAGGAAAATATTACCAATGACAATAGTTAGTTTGTAGAAAACAAATTGAAAAACCATATTACTAATTCTTATTATTTTCCAGTATAATAATACTTTTATTTTTATTTTTTTAAAGATCTTATTTATTTGACAGAGAGAGACACAGCGAGAGAGGGAACACAAGCAGGGAGAGTAGGAGAGGGAGAAGCAGGCTTCCAATGGAGTAGGGAGCCCGATGCGGGGCTCGATCCCAGGACCCTGGGATCATGACCTGAGCCGAAGGCATATGCTTAACGACTGAGCCACCCAGGCACCCTGAGGAAATGATACTTTAAAAAAAACTCACAAAATTATAGTTTATGTATAGGATGTATAGAGTAGACTACAAAAATTATACCAAACCTATTTTAGTGACTGCCTCAGAGAAGAAAGAAGGTGAGATACAACTGTTAGGAATGGTTGTTAAGTAAGTACTTTGGCTTAATCATTATCATTGTTTTTTCATTTTAGACCCAGAGACACCTGCCGATTGAATATCATTTTTTTAATAAATGAGACTAAGTTATATACTTCTCGTGTTATTTACTTAGAGCATAAAGTTGGAAAAACCAACTGGAAAATGTGTTTATATGTTAACAGGTTTTTTTTTTTTTCTTTTTGGTGGTGACATTATGGGTATTTGTTATAGTATTCATTGTTCTTATCTGTAATTTAAGGAATAAAATTTTATTAAGACAATCAGCTACATTAACAGAAAATTTTCATGATCATATCAAAAGATGATAGAAAACTATAAAACATCCAATGGTCATTTCTGATAAAACTTTGGCCAAGGTATGAATAGAAGGTATTTCCTTGACCAAAAGAGTTCTACATCAAAAAGGATAAATACTTAATGAAGAGACAGTAAAAGCATTGCTATTAAAGTAAATGCAGAAATGGCCTCTAACATAGGTATTATGCAGCATTGTACTGTTGTACTTAGCAAATGCAACAAAATATGATTAAGAAATAAGTAGTATAGGAGGAGCAAGTTGGCACAGGAGTAGGAGACCTAAATTTCGTCTGGTCCCAGAAATTCAGCTATATAGCTATCAAACCATTCTGAACACCTACGAACTCAACAGGAGATTGAAGAAAAGAATAGCAGCAACTCTCTGAAAAGAGAAGCGACCACTTTCTGGAAGAGTCATACTCTGTCCCTTCATAGTAGTTAACCTTATTTTTGGTGTATATATATAAGTTGTTCTCTCTTTAAAATTTTGGGATACAGTTGCTTCTAACAGACCAAAATATACTGTAAATATCTAGTGTATGGTTCTGTTCTAGTCTCCTGCCTGATCACATTCTCTCCCCCTTTGTTTTTTTTTTTTAATTTCTCTTCTTTCTTTTTTCAACCAACTTCTTTTTTTTTTTTTTAAAGATTTTATTTATTTGCGAGAGAGAGAATGAGAGACAGAGAGCACGAGAGGGAGGAGGGTCAGAGGGAGAAGCAGACTCCCTGCCGAGCAGGGAGCCCGATGCGGGACTCGATCCCGGGACTCCAGGATCATGACCTGAGCCGAAGGCAGTCGCTTAACCGACTGAGCCACCCAGGCGCCCCTTCAACCAACTTCTTATCAATTCCTTTTATAAAATCTTTCATAATTTTCATCTTTACAGTCATATTTCATCCCTTCATCGTATTTACCCTTATTTTTGTACATATATAAGTTTTTCTTTCTTTAAAATTTTGGGAGACACTTTCTTCTAACAGACCAAAATACACCCCAAATCTAGTGTGTGGCACTGATCTATTGACCAGCCTGATCATGTTTGATCATATATTTTTTTATCTTTTTCTTTTTTCTTCCTTTCCCTTTTTCCCCCGGTTTCAGATCTCTTCTGATTTGTTTAGTGTATATTTTTCTGGGGTCGTTGTAACCCTGTTAGCATTTTGTTCTCTCATTCATCTATTCTCCTCTGGACAAAATGACACAATGGAAAAAATCACCTCAAAAAAAGAATAAGGGGCAGTACTGACTGCCAGGGACCTAATCAATAAGGACATTAGTAAGATGTCAGAACTAGAGTTCAGAATGACGATTATAAAGATACTAGCTGGGCTTGAAAAAAGCATTGAAGATACTAGAGAAACCCTTTCTGGAGAAATAAAAGAACTAAAATCTAACCAAGTTGAAATCAAAAAGGCTATTAGTGAGGTGCATTAAAAAATGGGGGTGCTAACTGCTAGAATAAATGAGGCAGAAGAGAGAATCAGTGATCTAGAAGATCAAATGATGGAAAATAAAGAAGCTGAGAAAAAGAGACATAAACAATTACTGGATCATGAGGGCAGAATTCGAGAGATAAGTGATACCATAAGAAGAAACAATATTAGAATAATTGGGATCCCAGAAGAAGAAGAAAGAGAGAGAGGGGCAGAAGGTATATTGGAACAAATTAGAGCAGAGAACTTCCCTAATTTGGGGAAGGAAATAGGCATCAAGATCCAGGAGGCACAGAGAAGTCCCCTCAAAATCAATAAATATAGGTCAACACCCTGACATCTAATAGTAAAACTTACGAGTCTCAGAGACAAAGAGAAAATTCTGAAAGCAACTCGGGACAAGAGGTCTGTAACCTACAATGGTAGAAACATTAGATTGGCAACAGACCTATCCACAGACCTGGCAGGCCAGAAAGGACTAGCATGATATATTCAGAGCACTAAATGAGAAAAATATGCAGCCAAGAATACTATATCCAGCTAGGCTGTCATTGAAAATAGAAGGAGAGATAAAAACCTTCCAGGACAAACAAAAATTAAGGAATTTGCAAACACAAAACCAGCCCTACAGGAAATCTTGAAAGGGGTCCTCTAAGCAAAGAGAGAGCCTAAAAGTAACATAGACCAGAAAGGAACAGAGACAATATACAGTAACAGTCACCTTACAGGCAATACAATGGCACTAAATTCTTATCTTTCAATAATTACCCTGAATGTAAATGGGCTAAATGCCTCAATCAAAAGACACAGGCTATCAGATTGGATAAAAAAACAAGAACCATCGATATGCTGCCAGCAAGAGACTCATTTTAGACCCAAAGACACCTCCAGATTGAAAGTGAGGGGGTGGAAAACCATTTGCCATGCTAATGGACACCAAAAGAAAGCTGGGTTGGCAATCAGACAAATTAGACAAATTAGATTTTATCAGATTTTAGATTATATCAGACAAATTAGATTTTAAACGAAAGACTATAATAAGAGATGAGGAAGGACACTATATTATAAAGGGTCTATCCAACAAGAAGATCTAACAATTGTAAATATCTATGCCCCTAACATGGGAGCAGCCAATTAATAACAAAATCAAAGAAACACATCAACAACAATACAATAATAGTAGGGGACTTTAACACCCCCTCACTGAAATGGACAGATCATCTAAGCAAAAGATCAACAAGGAAATAAAGACTTTACATGACATACTTGACCAAATGGACTTCACAGATATATTCAGATCATTCCATCCCAAAGCAACAGAATACACATTCTTCTCTAGTGCCCATGGAACATTCTCCAGAATAGATCACATCCTAGGTCACAAATCAGGTCTCAACCAGTACCAAAAGATTGGGATCATTCCCTGCCTATTTTCGGACCACAATGCTTTGAAACTAGAACTCAATCACAAGAGAATAGTCGGAAAGAACTCAAATACTTGGAGGCTAAAGAGCATTTTACTAAAGAATGAATGGGTCAACCAGGAAACTAAAGAAGAATTAAAAAAATTCATGGAAACAAATGAAAATGAAAACACAACTGTTCAAAATCTTTGGGATGCAGCAAAGGCGGTCCTAAGAGGAAAGTATATAGCAATACAAGCCTTTCTCAAGAAACAAGAAAGGCCTCAAATACACAACCTAACTCTACACCCAGAGGAGCTGGCGAAAGAACAGCAAATAAAGCCTAAACCCAGCAGGAGAAGAGAAATAATAAAGATCAGAGCAGAAATCAATGAAGTAGAAACCAAAAGAACAGTAGAACAGATCAACGAAACTAGGAGCTGGTTCTTTGAAAGAATTGATAAGATTGATAAACCCCTGGCCAGACTTATCAAAAACAAAAGAGAAAGGACCCAAATAAACAAAATCATGAATGAAAGAGGAGAGATCACAACCAACACCAAAGAAATACAAACAGTTATAAGAACATATTATGAGCAACTCTATGCCAGCAAATTAGATAATCTGGAAGAAATGGATGCATTCCTAGAGATGTATCAACTACCAAAACTGAACCAGGATGAAATAGAAAACCTGAAGGACTTGTAACCACTAAGGAAATTGAAGCAGTCATCAAAAATCTCCCAACAAACAAAAGCCCAGGGCCAGATGGCTTTCCAGGTGAATTCTACGAAACATTTCAAGAAGAATTAATACCTATTCCACTGAAACTGTTCCAAAAAAAATAGAAATGGAAGGAAAACTTCCAAACTCGTTTTATGAGGCCAGCATTACCTTGATACCAAAACCAGACAGAGACCCCATCAAAAAGAAGAATTACAGACCAATATCATTGATGAACACGGATGCAAAAATTCTCACCAAAATACTAGCCAATGGGATCCAACAGTACATTAAAAGGATTATCCACCACGACCAAGTGGGATTTATCCCTGGGCTGCAAGGTTGGTTCAACATCCACAAATCAATCAATGTGATACAATACATTAATAAAAGAAAGAACAAGAACCATATGATCCTCTCAATAGATGCAGAAAAAGCATTTGACAAAGTACAGCATCCTTTCTTGATCAAAACTCTTCAGAGTATAGGGATAGAGGGTACATACCTCAATATCATAAAAGCCATCTGTGAAAAACCTACAGCGAATATCATTCTCAATGGGGAAGAACTGACAGCTTTCCTCCTAAGGTCAGGAACACGGCAGGGATGTCCAATATCACCACTGCTATTCAACATAGTATTAGAAGTCCTAGCCACAGCAATCAGACAACAAAAAATCACAGGTAACAAACTGAGGGTTGCTGGAGTGGTGGGGCGTGGGAGGGATGGGGTGGCTGGGTGATAGACATTGGGGAGCTTATGTGCTATGGTGAGTGCTGTGAAGACTGTTGAATCACAGACCTGTACCTCTGAAACAAATAATACATTATATGTTAAAAAAAAAAAAAAGTAAGGGAAAAATGAAGGGGGTTGGAAATCAGAGGGGGAGACGAACCATGAGGGACTATGGACTCTGAGAAACAAACTGAGGGTTCTAGAGGGGAGGGGGGTGGGGGGATGTGTTAACCTGGTGATGGGTATTAAAGAGGGTTCGTATTGAATGGAGCACAGGGTGTTATATGCAAACAATGAATCATGGAACACTACATCAAAAACTAATGATGTAATGTATGGCGATTAACATAACATAATAAAATAACATTTAAAAAAAAGAAACAAGTAGTATAACAAAAAAGCAAAAGTGTCATTTGTAAAAAAAAGTACATTTTGAAAAATCCACTGGGAAAAAACCCATAATATTGTATAAAACATTTCAACATGCTGGAAGAATATAAGATTAAGATGCAACCATTGAATATGTTTTAAATCAAATAAGAAATGTAATGTCAACATTACATTTTAAATGATCCTATATATAAGATCCTCAAAATATACAGAATACCTAAGATTATATCTACATGAAATGTGTAAAAACTGTATGAAATAAATTATAAAAGTGTGCTAAAGGGCATAAATGATCATTTCACTCATATGTGGAATTTAAGAAGTGAAACAGATGAACATAGGGGGGAAAAGAAGAGAGAGAGGCAAACCGTAAAACAGACTCTTAACTATAAAGAACAAACTGAGCATTGCTGGAGGGGAGGTGGACAGGGAGATGGGTTAAATGGGTGATAGGAATTAAGGAGGGCACTTGTTACGATGAGTACTGGGTGGTATATATAAGTGATGAGTCACTAAATTCTACTTCTGAAACTAATATTACACTATATGTTAACTAAAATTTAAATAAAAATTGAAACTAAAAAAGAAAAGCATTATGTTCTTGAGATAAATGACTGAATATTAGAAAAACGTTAATCTCCCCTTCCAAATAACTGTATAACTTCCCTTTAATCCTAATCAACATTGTTTTTGTTCTTTCAGCCATTTCTTTTTATTTACAGTTTGTGTTCAATGCAAATCAATTCCAAAACATGAGAAATTACTATGGAGTCAAAGCATAAATAAACACAATATCCAATCCAAACTAGATGTACAGCATTCAGGTATGAAACTATATAGAATGTTCATTCACACACAGAGTAGCTAGAGATCTGTTGATTATGGTTGTTCCAGTATAAGTTCCTAAAGATGGGAAAAAATGACTTTGGTTATCAAGACTACTGTGGCTATATTAAATATTGGAATATCTAAGTATCAGTGTGTGGCCATGTGAACAAAAGACTTTAGAGTGTCTATTTTTAAAAAGCTTTCTGTGCATCTAGGCAGTTGTGAAAAGATTTACTTTCCTGAATAAAGCCCACTTTAGGCTTAGGACCAGGTTCTAATTATCTAAAAATATTGACTAACAGAAGTGTTCCAAATGTGGTTATTCTGATTTAGAGGTGTGTTTTTCTTTTAAGTATTTGAAGGAAGAGTATAAAAGTTTTTCTAAATTTAATGTAAGCTTCCAGTCTTCACTTCCAAAATACTTGATTTACAATTTTGGCTCCTGTACATATTTTGCCTTTTTAATTTCAAGATTTGTAAATTTTACCTTCAAAACAGATCATTTTTTATTTTTATTTTTTTAAAAGATTTTATTTATTTATCTGAGAGACAGAGACAGAGATAGAGATAGCAAGAGAGAGCACAAGTGGGGAGGAGAGGGAGAAACAGGCTCTTGTTGAGCAGGGAGCCTGAGGCAGGGCTCGATCCCAGGACCCTGGGATCATGACCTGAGCCAAAGGCAGATGCTTAAACCAACTGAGCCACCCAGGTACCCCAAAACAGGTCATTTTTTAAAATGTAAAAAGTATTAACATATGCAGAAATAAAAAGCATTTTGAAATTAGCTGAGGTCAATGTGGTTCTACTCTTTGGAATCAGATTAGCTAAATGAATCTGGCACTCTTGTTGAATAAGAATAGGTGATAAGTATATAAGCAAAATTTACTCATTATGCTTCAATCTGGTATAGATTCCAATCCATCATTGCCTTGGCACATATCAATTACTATATAAAAAATCACGTGCAATGTCAAATACAAAGCCTCAGAGGAGAGTTCAGTCCCAAGAAACAGTGATAGCTTAACAATGTAAAACTTTATCTAGAGTACATAAGCATTAAGCTAGGACTGCTGAAACAACACACTGAGGATTGACATAACACCGGAGGTTCCTTCTAATGTATGTATAAACAGAATCATGGAAGCTTTTTGTATTACCTGACTGTTTTATGGCTTTAAAGATTTAATTAACCAAATGAAAACTGAATCTGTTCATATCCCAGCCTTTATATCTAGGTAAGGTGAAATCTATTCTCATTTTCAAGGCAGAATTTTACGTGTCCATACTTCTTAAGCCACATTTTAAAAAAATCATGTCTTAACTAATCTTGGATGTTGTCTCTTCATCGTGTACATGAAGCTCCAGTATATTTATAGACATTCATCTTCTAAACAATAGACCCTTCATATGTTCTTCAAACCAATCAAATTTGGGATCCTCAACATTTTCTGTGTCAATAAAATAAGGTATGGAATTAGCAGATTCAACGAAGACTTATGATTTCCTTGTCACTGGGTATCTAGATGTCATTTGGATTGGGTTTAGAAGATGGGGAAGTATAGATGTTTCTTGTCCTGAGTCTCTCAAGAGTAAAGATATAGAAGGGAGAATGAGATCAAGAAGAGTCTGGCTATTGACTATAGAGTACCACCAGTTGCTGAGGTAGTGGTATTAACTGGATTTGGGGCAGTCCAGGTATCCTAGGAGGAGTTACTTGAAAGTGTTACAACAGTTGTTTGATTTGAATAAATCTGTGTGTGTAGGAGCAGCACCAGAAGCAGCAGCCCCCATCCCAGCCTGGCCACCTTCACTCTGCCCAGATCTGCTCCACTGGCGCTGGTGTACGGCGCACCTCCCTGGATGCCAAGGTGAGTGGAGAACTGCTGGCTTGGGGTGGGTGCAGGCAAGGTCCCTAGGCAACATCTTTTTTTTTAAGATTTATTTATTTATTTTAGAGAGAGAGATAGGGCGGGGGGAGGGGCAGAGAGAGAGGGAGAGAAAATTTCAAGCAGACTCCCTGCTGAGCGGGAGCTCCTTATGGGCTGGATCCCACAATCCTGAGATTACAGACCTGAGCTGAAATGGAGAGTCGGTTCCTTAACCAACTGAGCCACCCAGGTACCCCTTAACCAACACATTAATAGAAATTTTTATGGAGCTTGACAAGATGGTTCCAAAATTGAGAAAAGAAATATCTAAAGATATCTGAGAAATTTCCTTTGATTTTTATTTTTAAAAGGAAGCAGAATGGGCTGGACTGCCATTTAACATATTCTAAATAGGTAACATATGGAATGAAGCAGTATTGGTGCCAAAAAGGCTAATTTAGCACTACAACGGAAAAGAGTATAGAAAAAAACACTAATGTAGATGGAAAGATGGCATTTCCAGGCAGTAGGAATAGAAAAAGTGACCATTAGTGTACAAGAAATTAAATTACATTCTAACTCACAAAACTCGAAAGCAATTGCAGATAAAGTTTATTTCTTAAGGTTTATACTGAAATAATAAAAGAACAAAAACCTTAAATGGTTAAAACAAATTGCACCAAACTAGAGAGAGTTGTAATATATATGGAAGGATTCATATACCTATTTCATAAAAAATAAAAATTTGTTGGGGTCTCTGGGTGGCTCAGTTAAGTGACTCTTGATTTTGGCTTAGGTCATGATCTCAGGGTCATGAGTTCAAGTCCTGAGTTGGGCTATGCACTGGGTGTGGAGCCTGCTTAAGATTATCTCTCTCCCTCTTTCACTGCCCCTCCGCCATCCTCCCTCTCTAAAAAAAAAGTTGTTCAAAAATAATGAGAAAAAAAAAAAAAATTCCATCATAAAATTGGGTCAAAGGTATGAAAAAATAATGTCTAGAAAGGAAGGTAAAAATGTTTAAAATGGTGAAAAATACTCAACTTCACTGAGTGATTCATAATGTGTAAATTAACATAAGAATGAATTAATTTTTCTCCCAATAGACTGGCCAAACTTTTAACTATAAACCAGGCTTTATTGATAAGTGGGGGAATGCATGCCATTATTTATTATTAGTGGAGGTGTAAAGTGGTACAAAATTTGAAAAGAAATTTAGTAATAGTTTTCACTTTAATATATTTCATACCATTAAACCCAGAATATTTACCACCAGGAATTGAAAATGCTCATCAATAGAAGACGGTGAAATATTCTTCTGTATATCCATAGCTTTGTATAGTACCCAATCATTTACATTTTTTAGATTGTGATGAAATATACATAATATAAAATTTACTATCATAATCATTTTTTAGTGTACAGTTCAGTAGTGTTAAGTACATTCACACTGTGGTGAAACCAATCTCCAGACTGTTTTCATCTTGTAAAACTGAAACTTGGTACCCATTAAATAACAACTCTGCATTTGTCCCTCCCCCAGCTCTTGACAGCCACTATTCTATATTCTGTTTGTATGAATCTGACTACTCTAGATACTTCATGTAAGTGGAATCATATAGTATTTGTATTTTTGTGACTGGTGTATTTCATGTAGCATAATGTTCTCACATTTCATCCACGTGATAGCATGTATCAGAATTTCCTTCCTTTTTAAGACTGAATAATATTCCATTATATATATATATACCACATTTAGGGGGTTTTTGTTTATCCATGTATCTGCTGATGGACACTTGGGTTGCTTCTACCTTTTGGCTATTGTGAATAATGCTGCTATGAACATGGGTGTATAAATAGCTCTTGGTAACCCCATTTTCAATTCTTTTGGGTAGAATTTCTGGATCATATGGTAATTCTATTTTTAATTTTTGAGATATCACCATACTGTTTTCTATAGTGGCTGCACCATTTTACATTCCCATCAACAGTACACAAAGTTTCCAATTTCTCCACATCCTTGTCAGCACTTGTTATTTTCTCTTTGATTTTTGGTAGTTGCCATCCTAATTGGCATGAGGTGGTATCTTGTGGTTTTGATTTGCATTTGACTAATGATTCACTATGTTGAGAATATTTTCATGTGCTTGTTGGCCATTAGTATAACTTCTTGGAGAAATGTCCTTTTATTATTGTTGCTATTGTTGTTGTTGTTGAGTTATAGGAGTTCTTTATATATTCTGGATATTAACCCCTCATTAGAGATATGATTTGCAAATATTTTCTCCAGTTCCATAGGTTACCCTTTTACTGTTGATTCTGTCCTTTGGTGCACAGTTTTTCATTTAGTTTTCATTATAGTTTTACCTCTTACATTTAGATCTTTGATCCATTTTGAGTTAATTTTTATATATGGTAAGGTAAGGGTCCACATTCATTCTTTCACATGTGGATATCCAGTTTTCCCAACACCATTTATTGAAGAGACTATGCTTTTCCCAGTCAATGGTCTTGGCATCCTTGTCAAGAATCAGCTGACCATATACATGTGAGACCATATTTCTGGGCTTTCTATTCTTTTTCATCGGTGTATGTCTGTCTTTATGTCAGTACCACACTGTTTTGATCACGTAGTTTGTTTTGAAACCATATGATTTCACTCGTATGTGGAATTTAAGAAACAAAACAGATGAACATAGGGGAAGGGAAGGAAAACTAAAATAAGATAAAAACAGAGAGGGAGGCAAATCATAGGAGACTCAACTATAGAGAATAAACTGAGGGTTGCTGGAGAGGAGGTGGGTGGGAGAATTGGGCTAAATGGGTGATGGGCATTAAGAAGGGCCCTTGTGATGAGCACTGGGTGTTATATGTAAGTGATGAATCACTAAATTCTACTCCTGAAACCCATACTACACTATATGTTAACTAACTTGAATTTAAATAAAAACTTGGAAGAAAAAAAAAGAAAAATCAGGGAGTGTGAGACTTTGCTCTCCAACTTTTTTTTTTTTTTTTTAAGATTGTTTTGGCTATTTATGGTCCCTTGAGATTCCATATGAATTTTAGGATGGATTATTGTATTTCTGCAAAACATACCATTGGACTTTTTTTTTTTTAAAGATTTTATTTATTTATTTGAGAGAGAGAATGAGATAGAGAGAGCATGATGAGAGTGGGGAGGGTCAGAGGGAGAAGCAGACTCCCTGCTGAGCAGGGAGCCCGATGCGGGACTCGATCCCGGGACTCCAGGATCATGACCTGAGCCGAAGGCAGTCGCTTAACCAACTGAGCCACCCAGGCGCCCACCCATTGGACTTTTGATAGGGATTGCATTAAATCTGTAGATTGCTTTGGGTAGTATTGATATCTTAACAGTATGAAGCCTTCCAATCCATGCTCACAGGATTTCTTTCCATGTATTTACGTACTCTAATCTCTTTCAGCAACATTTTGTAGTTTTTAGTTTACAGGTCTTTTGCTTCCTTGGTTAAGTTTATTTCTTAGTATTTTATTCTTTTTGATGCTATTATAAGTGGAATTATTTTTCTTAATTTCCTTTTCATATAGTTCCTTGTATATAGAAACTCAAATATTTTTTGTACAGTCATATATTTTTTAAAAGGTAGACATTATGAACACAGAAAAATCTCTCAGATACATTACTGAATAAAAATAAGTACATATTTCAGAATTCAGTAAGATACAATTTATGAAGAAATCTCTTTATACATTTATATACTACCACTCTATAAGTGAGGTTTTTTTCACATTTGCCCACAATATTCCTATGTGATATTGTGATTTATAATAAATATATATTTTGGTCTTTGTCCATGGTTCCTGGCTCACAGCTCCCAAAACCCTTGGAATTTCCTAATTGATGAGAGCAATGGGAGCATCTTTTGTTATAGTGTTTGGTCTCTTGATCTCAGTTCTTGAAATTTCTTCAGTCATAAAGGTGAAATGAGTGTCTTGATATTTATAAATGCCCCTTTCAACCACAACTGAGTTTAATAAGGTGGCTTTTGGAACTCCTCTAAAAGATGGAGGCAGGGGGCTGTTTGCCAAGGGAACCAATCCTGCTTAGAGGGTTAGAAGTTTCAGCCTACCCCTGATTTTGGGAGATGGAAGAGGAGTTGGAGGCTGAATCAATCAATGGGCAGTGTTTTAATCTATCATGCCTATGTAATGAAGCCTCCATAATAAACCAAAAGGACAGGGTTTGGACAGCCTCCACGCTGGTGAACCAGATGCAATGACATGCTGTTGAGCCAGGCCCAATCAGATTCCAAGCAGATAAAAGCTCCTTTGGAACCTTGCCCTATATATCTTTTCATCTGGCTATTAATTTGTGTCCTTTAATATCCTTTGTAATTAACTGGTAATAATCTAGTGAGTAAACTGGTTTCCTGAGTTCTGTGAGCCACTCTAGCAAATTAATTGAATCCAAAGAGGAGGTCACAGGAACCTCTGACTTGGAGTCAGTTGGTCAAATGAGAGGTGACAACCTGGCCTTTTGGTTGGCATCTGAAGTGGGGGCAGTCTTGTAAGGCTGAGCCCTTTATTTGTGGAATCTGAGTGAGGCTGTTTCTGGATAGAGAATGTCTGGATAGAGACACCTAGCTGGTGTCTGGAGAAATTCTTGACATGGCTTTTTCTACCCATAAGAATTGGTGTCAGAATTGTATTCTGTTTTAGAAAAGGGGCTTTCAGTCTTTTCCTGTTTCAGTCCTTCTCTCCTAGAAAAATATTCCCACTTGCTCTGTATCTTGTGTTTTCAGCTTATCTATTGTAATTTAGTCAAGCGTGGGCCAAAGGCACTTGACTTTGATTATGAAATTTATAACTTCTTATACGGTGGGGATATTTTGTGAATAGGTTTTTGAAAAGAAGATATAACAATCAGTAGCGGCATTATTTATTTTTTTATTTTTTTAAAGATTTTATTTATTTATTTGAGAGAGAGAGCAAGCACATGAGTGGGGGTGAGGGAGGAGCAGATGGAGAGGGAGAGGGAGAAGCAGACTCCCGGTTGAATGGGGAGCCCAATTCAGGGCTAGATCCCAGGACCTCGAGATCATGACCTCAGTCGAAGGCAGATGCTTAACGGACTGAGCCACCCAGGTGCCCTGAGTAGCTGTTTTAAAATAAATGTAAATACAGCTATAGGCCCCATGTGAAGTGGGCAACAGTGGAGGAGGAAGGGCAGAGGAGAATTGTAGTCATTGGGACCACCTATATTTAGTGGTATCAAGTTCATGATGGAATCATCCATGTTGATAGAAGGGTCTGACTGGGGATTCTCTGGGGCCATTCTGTTTATCAGGAGTGCTGACATCTGGGAAGGAAAACCTATATGAGAAAGGGGATACTGATGAAGTCATTCATTCCCTGGGAAACAATGTTGTCAAAGGACTTGGGTTTGTTGTAACAATCTCATACAAATGAGGTTAACCCTAGGAGACTCTGCCTCAGCTGGAAAGTGATTCACATTGTATGTCATAGAAAAATACTACAGATGTGTTAGTCCAAAATGAGACTTTGGTAATATTAAGAGAAGTTATGCGTCAATATCTTAGTGACTCAGGGGGATTTTTAAAAATGAGATTGTTGAAACACAGTCTTTACATCAAAAGATGGATAAATTAGACAATTAGACTAGATCAAATTTTCATAGATTTCTCATCAAGAACCAAGGAAGACTGACAGTGGAACAAAATCTCTAAAGTGCTAAAAGAAAAGAACTGTCAACTTGGAATTCTATATCTATATCCAGGGAAAATATCCTTCAAGAATGAAAGTAAAAGTAAGCCATGCATTCTCAACTAGGGCAATACTTGACCCCAAGAGGGATAAATAGTTCTGTTGTTTTGTTTTGTTTTGCAGGGTGTGGAGAGGCACAAAACATCTTATTATAATGGTTTGTGGCCTCTACAACTCAACCCTGCCCTACAAAATCTTATTTATTAGTATTTAATTTCCCTTATTAGCAAGAAACTAAATTACACTGTAATTACATAAGCATGATATATGTATATTTGTATGCAATTAATTATTTAATTTAGTTTTCTCTTTGAAGGGGCAATAATGAAAAAAGTTTGAGCAACACAATAAACTATACAGAAAGGGCCTTAAAACCCTTTTGCACTATAGTTTAACATTACTCTCTAGGGAAGAATATGGGATTTGAGTTTGAAGAGAAACGTTAAATTTTTGTCTTATTTATCTCACTACTGAATATTTTACATAAAAAAAATTTATTCTCGGGACACCTGGGTGGCTCAGTCAGTTAAGTGGCTGCCTTCGGCCCAGGTCATGATCTCAGTGTCCTCGGATGGAGCCCCACACCAGGCTCACTGCTCAGTGGGGAGCCTGCTTCTCCCTCTGCCTCTGCCAACTCCCCCTGCTTGTGCTCATGCTCTCTCTCTCTCTGACAAATAAATAAATAAAATCTAAAAAAGAATGAAGGTAAAACGAGGACATTCTCAGATCAAGGGAAATACAAGACTCTGTGGCCAGTAGTCCTATTCTATAGAAATGTTAAAGAAAGTTCTTCAGACTGAAGGGAAATGGTACAGAGGGAACATTGGAACTTCAGGAATGAAGGAGCAGCCACAGAAATGGTAAATATCTGGTTAAATATAATAGACTAGTTTTCTCTTCTTAAGTTATTTGAAATATATACAAATACTGAAAAAAAAATTATCACATTTTCTAGGTTTTTTTTTTTTTACTTTTAATTTTGAAATAATTTCAGGAGCACAGAAATTGCAAAAAAACATGTACAAGGTTGTCCTGTTTATCCTTCATCCAGCCTCTCCCAATGGTGACACCTTGCATAACTGTAGTACACTATCAATATCAGAAAAATGACATTGGTACAATCCATAAAGCAAACTCAGATTTCACCAACAGCATTACTCAATTTAGACTGCATGGTGGGTGGTCTATGATGCTTCTACCCAGTCTTCCCTTCTCCTTCACTAGGGGTCAGATTTGTGTTGTGGTCTGTAGCTCTTTCAGCCTTCCCCTTTTTCTCCCACAGGCATTTCCCCTAATAAAATCCTGCAGGTTTAATCCTACTTGACATGTCCTTCTTAGAGGACCCAGACTAATGCATCCTATTTTTGTGTGTTATTAGTTAATCCATCCTGGACAATGGGATTCAGCCTGAGCTAGAAGCATTTGGGATTCATTGACTGTTGTAACTGTCCCTCCTTCAAGGAGTGCTGTGGGTCCCCAGGAGAGGGGGTCAGGCTGGAAGGAAGGCTTACTGTGATCAGCTTTGCTTGCTTTATCATGTCAATGCTGTAATCACTCATGCAGATAAAAAGGGTGGGTCTGGGAAGTTTCAGGGGCTCCTCTGTTCATCTGGTCACCAGAGGGCTGCATTGGTAAGTTTGTGGAATAGAGTTGAGCAGGGAGCGGAGAGTGATGAGCTCATTCATTTCTTGGGATGCAGTGTATTGAAGGCCACTGGGCTTAATCCCAGGTCACTCACATAGTACCTCTGTGAATTTAAAATATAAGTGACTTCACCTTCCTAAACTTGTTTCCCCAGTTGAAAAATAATAATAATCTCTACCTCACAAGGCTATGGTGAAGATTCACTAAAAGCTTATCTATAAACCACAAAGCTTGTTGCAATGTAATGTTCAAGGGATGGGAACTGCTGTTTAGAAAAGTAATTAAAGACCATGTAACTGTACTGCTCAGAAACCTTCTATGATTCCCCAGTGCAGGTGGGACAAATCCCACATCCTCAGTAACCCTGACCTAGGGAGACTTCTAGGAACAGGTATTACCTCTTATAGACCTGGCAAAAACAGCCCTTGTCTTGAGTCCCTTCATTGAGTTCTGCACCTCTCAAACTTTAATAGGTATACAGTGATCTTGTTAAAATACAGATTCTGATTCAACAGGTTTGGGGTAGGGGTTAAGATCCTGCATTTCTAACAAGCTCCCAGATGATGCTGATATTACAGGTCTGTAAATAAGACTTAGCAAGCCTCTAAAAGGGTCTCTCTTTTGTTCTTTTGTATGTGCTCCCCCACTGGGCATGGAGTCTGCAATTCAAAAGTGTCATGACCATCTAGAATATGTGCCCACATATATAGGGACCACACAATTTTCTAACACATGGCCCTGATCCTGCATGGCCCCTTCCCTGAATTCATCCTCCTTAGGGCAGAACATGCTGTCAATGTGCACCCTTCCCTGAATTCATCCTCCTTAGGGCAGAACATGCTGTCAGTGTGCACCCTTCCCTGGCCCAAGAGGTGACTGTGGGTCAAAAGGGTGTCAACAGAGCCTGGACCTAGGCATGCAGACAGGGGTGCAGGGGTGAAGAGGATGGAGGGGGTGGGACTAGCTCTCCCTCCGCTGCCATGTTCTGTGGAACTTCAGAGAACTCAAGAATTCAAAATTTGCATCTCAACTTCCAGGAAAATATATCTGTCAAGGTGAGCAAATAGAATTAATATTTTACTTAAGAGTTTGATAGCTTAATTTACAATTTTTAAATACTTAGATATATGGTATGTGGGCCTCCATTGGTATTCTTGTCTTGGCCTTGAAAATGGCACCTGCTGAGCTCTCCCCTCATCTTTGCTGTCTGTGTTCTGGCCATCCTAGGTTTCCGTCAATTCTTTGAGCAAGTAATGAGCTGCCTGTTTCCAGGTGTTTGCACCTGCTCATCTCCACCATTATCTCCTACTTAACACTACTCATTACCCACTGCCTGTCTTGTCTCAGTTTAAACAGGAACATGTAGAAGCTGACTTCTCTTAACAACTTCACAGTGTTACCTTAGCTCTTTTTTAGCACGATGTGCTTTTTCTTTTAAAAGCAATTACAATTTACCCATTTTTTTTCTTTTTTTAAATTTAATTTAATTTTATTATGTTATGTTAGGCACCATACAGTACATCATTAGTTTTTGTTGTAGTGTTCCATGATTCATTGTTTTCGTATAACACCCAATGCTCCATTTATTTTTCTGCTCCTGCTTTATTGTCCCTTTATTTCACCTTTGGAAACAATTGGCTATGAGGAGGTGATGTGTCAGTGGGAGGAAAATATAGATTAATTTTGCTTTTGCTTGGAAAGGGTTTACAAGAGAGGGAAGGAGGGAGGGAGGGAGAGACAGGGTAAGAGACAGAGGCAGTTACTATGAAAGGTTGGATAATCTAGGGCAACAGTTCTCAAAAAGCATGATCTGAAGGCTCATGGGGGTCCCTGGGATCTTTTCAGGGGGGTTAAATATAATAATATCAAGGTGTTTACTTTTTTTTTTTTGTAAAGGTTTATTTATTTATTTATTTGAGAGAGAGAGAATGAAAGACAGCATGAGAGGGAGGAGGGTCAGAGGGAGAAGCAGACTCCCTGCCAAGCAGGGAGCCCGATGCGGGACTTGATCCCGGGACTCCAGGATCATGACCTGAGCCGAAGGCAATCGCTTAACCAACCGAGCCACCCAGGCGCCCCAAGATGTTTACTTTTAACTGCCATTTTATCACAAATGTACAGTGGAATACATTTAGAAGAACTTCATGGGGCACCTGGGAGGCTCAGTCAGTTAAGCATCTGACTCTTGATTTCAGCTCAGGTCGTGATCTCAGGCTTGTGGGGTGGTGGGGGCGGGGGGCTTACAGGGTTGTGATCTCAGGGCTGGGCATGGAGCCTGCTTAAAATTTTTTCTCTCCCTCTGCCCCTCTTCCCCCTAACAAAAAACAAAAAACAAAAAACAAAAAACAACCTTATATTTGGGCGCCTGGGTGGTTCAGTTGGTTAAGTGTCTGACTCTTAATCTGGCTTAGGTCATGATTCTGGGTCATGAGATGGAGCCCTGCATGGGGTTCTGCGCTGGGTGTGAAGCCTGTTTAAGATTCTCTCCCTCTTGGGCGCCTGGGTGGCTCAGTTGGTTAAGCGACTGCCTTCGGCTCAGGTCATGATCCTGGAGTCCCTGGATCGAGTCCCGAATCGGGCTCCCTGCTCGGCAGGGAGTCTGCTTCTCCCTCTGACCCTCCCCCCTCTCATGTGCTCTCTCTCATTCTCTCTGTCTCAAATAAATAAATAAAATCTTTAAAAAAAAAAAAAAAGATTCTCTCCCTCTTGCTCTGCCCCTCCCCCCTGCTCTCTCTCTCAAAAAAAATTACATACATAAAAAATAGAAGAACTTCATGACTCCAACTGATTATTTGTAAACCAATATTTTACAAATAACCAGTATGTGCTGTTACAAAAACATGCATGGGTAAAAGATCCACTCAAAGGACAATGCAGACCAATGGATTTTAATATGATAGTTTATGCAAACTTCACTTATATAATTTCAAGTATCACATAGCAACTAATTTTTTTTTTTTTAAATTACCACTTGTTGAGATTGTCTGGTAGTTTCAAAGAATATCCACAATTAGACTATTAGAATACTATTAGACTATTAGAATACTCTTTTCTTTTCTAACACCATAGACTATTAGAATAGTCCTTTCTTTTCTAACACCCTAACTGTATAAAGCCAGATTTCAACATGATGTACATAAGGCTAGTTTCAACAAAAACAATATGTCATAAAAGGTAAATGCAAAAGCAGGAGAGAATTGGTGGTTGTCAGAGGGAAAGTGGGCGGGGGGATGGGCAAAATAGGTGAAGTAAATTAAGAGGTATAAACTTTCAGTTATAAAATAAATAATTCATGGACATGAGAAGTACAGCATAGGGAATATAATCAATAAAATTGTAATAACATTGTATGATGACTACACTTATTGTGGTGAGCATTAAGTAATGTATAGAATTGTTGAATCACTATGCTGTGCACCTGAAACTAATATAACATTGTATGTCAACTATATTTCAAAAAAGAAAAAAAAGTAGAAGGGAACTCTGTCTTCTGTTAAGTCAAAGTTACTATAATGTAAAACAATGACATTCTTCTTACTTTTTTTGTGGAAAATATAATTAACTTGTAATGCATTTATCATTTTATTCTGAAATGAATAAATATTTTTTAATTTCTCAATTTTAATGTCTAAAGTGGTAAATGTCTGTAGGTATAACCTACAGCAACAAAAGCTCCGTGGAGTCCTCAATAATTTTTAAGAATGTAAAGAGGTTGGCACGAAATGTTTGAAAAGCAATAACAGAGGGTGGGCCAAGGACTGACATTTAATTGAAGGAAAATTAAACTTAGCTAAACATCAGTTCTTTAATATAATCCTCAGAGTAAGTGCAGTAATACTTTTATGCACTAACGTATAATAAAATTAGAATGTTATTCAATATAATAGTCATAAAAATGATGATATTTGGAGATGTTTTCTATGTATCAGATGTTTTTTATTTATTTATTTAATTTAGTTTAATTTAATTATGTTATGTTAGTCACCATACATCATTAGTTTTTGATGTAATGTTCCATGATTCATTGTTTCCGTATAACACCCAATGCTCCATGCAGTACGTGCCCTCCTTAATACCCACCACTGGGCTAACCCATCTCCCTACCCGCCTCCCCTCTAAAACCCTCAGTTTGTTTCTCGGAGTCCATTGTCTCTCACGGTTCGTCTCCCCCTCCGATTCCCGTCCCCCTCCTTTTTCCCTTCCTTCTCCTAATGTTCTCCATGCTATTCCTTATGTTCCACAAATAAGTGAGACCATATGATAATTGACTTTCTCTGCTTGACTTATTTCACTTAGCATAATCTCCTCCAGTCCCATCCATGTTGATGTAAAAGTTGGGTATTCATCCTTTCTGATGGCTGAGTAATATTCCATTGTATATATGGACCACATCTTCTTTATCCATTCATCTGTTGAAGGGCATCTCAGCTCTTTCCACAGTTTGGCTATTGTGGATGTTGCTGCTATGAACATTGGGGTGCATATGACCCTTCTTTTCATTACATCTGTTTCTTTGGGGTAAATGCCAGTAGTGCAATTGCTGGGTCATGGGGTAGCTCTATTTTTAATTTTTTGAGGCACCTCCACACTGTTTTCCAAAGTGGCTATACCAACTTGCATTCCCACCAACAGTGTAAGAGGGTTCCCCTTTCTCCACAATCTCTCCAACATTTGTTGTTTCTTGCCTTGTCAATTTTTGCCATTCTAACTGGTGTAAGGTGGTATCTCAATGTGGTTTTGATTTGAATTTCCCTGATGGCTAATGATGATGAACATTTTTTCATGTGTCTGTTAGCCATTTGTATGTCTTCTTTGGAGAAGTGTCTGTTCATGTCTTCTGCCCATTTTTTGACTTATTTGTTTTTTAGGTGTTGAGTTTGAAAAGTTCTTTACAGATCTTGGAAATCAGTGCTTTGTCTGTAGTGTCATTTGCAATTATCTCCTCTCATTCTGTGGGTTGCCTCTTTGTTTTGTTGATTGTTTCCATTGCTGTGCAGAAACTTTTTATCTTGATGGAGTTCCAAAAGTTCATTTTTGCTTTTGCTTCACTAGCCTTTGGAGATGTATCTTGAAAGAAATTTCTGTGGCCGATGTTGAAGAGGTGACTGCCTATTCTCCTCTAGGATTTTGATGGACTCCTATCTCACATTGAGGTCTTTCATCCATTTTGAGTTTATCTTTGTGTATGGTGTTAGAGAATGGTCGAGTTTCATTCTTCTGTATATAGCTGTCCAATTTTCCCAGCACCATTTATTGAAGAGACTGTCTTCTTTCCATTGCATACTTTTTCCTGCTTTGTCAAAGATTATTTGACCATAGAGTTAAGGGTCCATATCCGGGCTCTATGTATCAGATGTTTAAGTGCTTCATATGCATGATTCATTGAGTACAACTGTTAACATCTTATAGATGAAGAGAAGTAGAGTCTTAAAGTTTTGCCAGCTAAAGTAGCATAACTGGGAATGAATCAGGTCTTTCCAACTCCCATATGCACCACCTAAACCCCTTCCCACTGTCCCTGGAAGGGCATTGAGAATCTACAGCTTAAACTAGGATATTAACAAAGAAAGGTAAGTTTCAACTGGACTCAGGTGTTTTCCCAGGTCAGAGCTATGGAGAGCACAAAAAAGAATTGCCAGCAGGGCACTGCATATACTCAGCAAATATTTATTACCTGTCTCCCACAAGTGGTCACTTATTTAAGTCTGGTGGTTCTGCAGTGAACAAAACACCAAAATTGCTGCCATGATGGAGCTTGTTGTGATGGATATTCTCATGAGGATTTGCAAAAGCCAGACCAGACTAGATTGGGAAAGGATGGGAGCCCTGCAAAAGCAGACACCCTCTGTAACAGGAATCTTACATTCACCCTGTGACTTCATGAGGTAATCAGACCTTCTGATCTGACTTCTGTTCTCAATTTACAGCCTTCTCTCTGTTATCTCCCTCCAATGGGAATGGAGCTGAGTAATTTGCATTCTTTAATCTTTCTCCTTTGATCTTTTGAATCCTTCTAGACCAGTTAAACCCCACATCCTGGACCCCTATTGTTCTTCCTTCCACTCCCCTGTTTACCTATGATGAATCCCTTTGGAGAGCCCATTTTCAAGCTGGCTTGATGCTCTCTCTGGAAATTGAATTTTTTTAGTGTGTCTTCATGATGAAATTAAATGTAATTTTTGATACAATCAGACCCTTGCATCACCCATATACACCCCTAATATCCCACCCTTCCTCCATTCATTTAGTCATGTATTCATTCATTCAATAATAGTGTTCTTAGAGACTAATGTAACTGTTGCTGGAAATAGTCATTCTTTTTATACTCAAACTCTCTACTTTTGACTGACACTTTAAGCTGGCTCCAGCTCTTTTAATACCACCATCTCTTTATTTTTATACTTGCTTTGTCTAAAGTGATAGTTGTGTCTCTTTAACACAACAATCTAACCTGAGAATTTTAATGTGGACTAAATTCTGTTTATGTTTGATAGGATCATGATGAGTAATATGTTTGGACTGGTTTCTACTTCTTTATCTTTGTGTTTTTTTGTTTTTGTTTTTTCATTTTTCCTGCCTTCTGTTGAAGTGGTTATGCTTTCTTCCCTCCCCCCTTCTTACAATGGTATGTAATTACATGCAAGGTTTAAAGTTAGCATTAATTCTTTCACATACATACTTGATTTTAAAAATTCAAAATTAATCTGTTTTTCTGTACTGCTCCCAAATATAATGCTCTTTGGATTTTTGACAGTGAATCCCACTCCTTCAAGCTTTCATGTTATTTTTGCCTGCTATTTTAGACATAAAAACTTGTTTTTATGCCCCTGAAAGTAGTCATTATTATTTTTTGTCATAAATATTTATTTAGATTTAACCACATGTTTATCACGTACTTTGGTCACCATTGCTTCTCTCATCCTCTTTTATTCTCTTGGACACAGTTTTATTCTTCCTGAAGTACAATCATTAGAAATTTTTTTAGTGGTGATCTATTAATTGTAAAGATTTTCAAATGTTCTTGGACTGAAAATATCATTGTCAATCCTGCATAATGTTAGATGAGTTTAAACTCATTTATTTGAGAAGTCTGCTGGTAGTGAAATTTTTATTCCTTTATAGGTGATCTTTCTCTACTCTCTAGTTGCTTTAAAAAGATTTGTGCTTTGTCCATAGTCTATGCATTTACCTCTAAGTGTCTAGGTAAGATTTGTTTTTATTTATATTGTCCATGTCTTGCTTTATGTTTTCAATCTAAATACAGTGAATTTCTTCAAGTATGGACATTTCTGAGCCATTATCTCTTTGCATATTTTCTTTTTTTTTTTCCAATTATCTCTTTGCATATTATCTTTCTTCCATTATCTCTACTAGCTTCTTTAGGAATTTTCATTAGATTTATATTAGACCTCATTCCGCTCTTCATATATTTCAACTGCTGTTATCTTCCTTCACTTTCTGAACTGCAGCTTGTTTAGCCACAATACTAAAAGCCTGATATTTATATTTTATCACTCTTGGCCAGGTGGGAAAATGCAGATGTCTCCACTGCAGACAGAAGCCAATCAATGAAGAAGTAGGCCTTTAGGGTTGTGCTGTAGGTACTGAAGGAAAGAGAATGTGCTGGGTGATGATGCCCTACAGGATGATGGCAAAAATTCCCAGTTTCAGAAGTGAGCAAGAAGAAAATTGTTGGCAGGGGTGGAAGCACAAAGCATATGTTGAGAGGGTGGAAAATTGTCTGGTACCCTAGGGACACAAGCTTATCCTCTGAGGAGGTCCTGTTTTGGAAAATCTGAATGGCTCATTCTTCCTCAACCCCAAGATGGCTTTATTCCTACTCTTTCTCTTCTTGGGCTGGGCAGGGATCTAAGACTCCTCCCTAAGTCTTGCTTGACAGGGTCCTTGTTCAAATGTAGAGAAATAATAGAAGGCAAAGATGTAAAAAAGAATTTTGGCAATTCCTCCAGGAATCAAAATTACCCACAAAGTTGGGAGAAGGTGCAGAAAAAGAAGGAAAAGGAGAGTGAAAATGTAGAAAAGGGCCAGAATGTATGCATCTAGGCTCCACTGGGCAAGTTGCTTACTTCTCAGGGTGGTTCTGAGGTTAAAGTTGTATGCAACTGATGAATCACTGAATTCTACCTCTGAAACTACTAATTAGTATATGTTAATTAAATTGAATTTAAATAAAAACTTTTTAAAAAAAGAAATTAATGTCACCAAACAATTAAACAAAATGGTTAAAGTAGTGGCTACCTCAGAGTAAGCACTCTATACCCCATGAAGACAGTATGTCTGGAAGGAGACAGATAAAATAATAAATAAGAGCTTTTATTAATTGATTGATTGCCCCATTCTCTCTTGATGGATAAAATCATCCTTCTTAAAGGTCTTCATAGTCATTCCATTCCTCATGCCAGGAGGAGGAAAAAGGACAAATTAGATTGAGGAGAGTAGGGCCCACGTATCAAACTCCAGGAGATTCAAAGTTTAAGAATCCTTCTCAAATGCTCACAATTGATGTCCCTTCTATGAGCAGTTATTATTTACTTCTCAGAGAATATGGCACATTTCAAAAAGGTTTCCTGAGATTAAACCTCTATTTTCCAAAGCAAATAACAAAACTGAAAAATTTCAGAGAAGAGGGACAGTTGAATTAAGATCTGAAACAGAGAAGACTATGTCTTTCTTTCATCACTATATTCCAGAACCCAGCAAAATGCTTGACATAGTTGTCATTCATCTAATCCTCAAATATTTTGAGTGTCTACTATGTGTCACACATTGTACAAAATGCTGGAAATAAACAGAAGATGGCCAAGTTCTGCCCTCATGAAGCTTACATTCTGGTAAGGAGATCATTCTATAAAAATGTAAACAAATAATACATTTTGTAAGCAGCAAGAGTTAGGGGGTCTTAGGATAAAGAAAGATAAGACATAGATTTGGGGATTAGAGAAGTCATTTTAGGCTCCCAGCTATCTTCATGATCTGTGCCCTAGGCTCTCCTTGCCCAAGCACACTTCTTGCAGAACTTCCTAGGAAGTGTTAGAATTGAGAAGAGAAAGACATGTATCATATGACCTCACTGATATGAGGAATTCTTAATCTCAGGAAACAAACTGAGGGTTGCTGGAGTGGGGGGTGGGTGGGAGGGATGGGGTGGCTGGGTGATAGACATTGGGGAGGGTATGTGCTATGGTGAGTGCTATGAATTGTGCAAGACTGTTGAATCACAGATCTGTACCTCTGAAACAAATAATGCGATATATGTTAAGAAAAGAAGAAGAAGAAGAAGAAGAAGAAGAAGATAGCAAGAGGGAAAGAGTGAAGAGGGGGAATCGGAGGGGGAGACGAACCATGAGAGTTGATGGACTCTGAAAAACAAACTGAGGGTTCTAGGGGGTGGGAGGATGGGTTAGCCTGGTGATGGGTATTAAAGAGGGCACGTTCTGCATGGAGCACTGGGTGTTATGCACAAACAATGCATCATGGAACACTACATCAAAAACTAATGATGTAATGTATGGTGATTAACATAACAATAAAAAATTAGAAAAAACCATTTTAACTAGAAAAAAAAAAAAAAAAGAAAAGAAATGCAAAAAGCCCAGTAGGTAAGGATTTAAGGGAACAAGAGGAATGCAAAAACTAAGTCTCTACCAGGCTGAGAAATAGCCTAACCATATCAGAGGTAGTAAATTGATGGTAAAACTCATAGTGCTGTTTCAAAAGTAAAGATAGAGCCCAAGTGTCCATCAACTGATGAATGGATAAAGAAGAGGTAGTATGTACTTACAATGAAATATTACTCAGCCCTAAAAAATGAAATTTTGCCATTTGCAATGACATGGATGGAGCTAGAGTGTATTATGCTAAGTGAAATAAGTCAGAGAAAAACAAATACCATTCCTATGTGGAATTTAAGAAAGAAAACAGATAAACATATGGGAAGGGGAAAAAGAGAAAAAGGAGGAAAACAAACCATAAGAGACTCTTAAAGATAGAGAATAAACTGAGGGTTGATGGAGGGGGGTGGGTGGGGGATGCGCTAGTGAATAATGGGTATTAAGGAGGGCACTTGTGATGAGCACTGGGTGTTGCATGTAAGTAATGAATCACTGAATTCTACTCTAGAAACCAGTATTGCTCTGTATGTTAACTAAGTAAAATTGAAAAAAAAAAGTAAAGATCAACTTAACACACGTTCTTGAGTTGTTTCTGCAGGATTTAAATCCCTTTGAGCGCTCAAACACAGGACTATGTGCAGACTGAGAATTGATGATGCTGATTCTTGCTGGCCCTTGTGACTTCAATCAACTAGGACCTTGACTCTGGTCAACTTTTATCCCAATTCTATACTGACCTTTCCTTTGCCAAGCCCTTCATGAATATGCATGCACCTTTAGCTTAAAACTTCCCCAATTCTAGACTTCATCAAGATAAAAAGCTTTTGCACAGAAAAGGAAATGGTTGACAAAACCAAAAGACAACCTATAGAATGAAGATATTTGCAAATGTATTCTCAAGTAAAGGGCTAGTATCCAAGATCTATAAAGAACTTATCAAACTCAACACCCAAAAAACAAATAATCCAGTCAAGAAATGGGCAGAAGACATGAACAGACATTTCTCCAAAGAAGACATACAAATGACCAACAGACATATGAAAAAAATGCCCCACATCACTTGTCATCAGGGAAATACAAATTAAAACCATAATGAGATACTACCTCACACCAGTCAGAATGGCTAAAATTAACAAGTCAGGAAACAACAAATGTTGGCGAGGATGTGGAGAAAGGGGAACCCTCTTACACGGTTGGTGGGAATGCAAGCTGCTATAGTAATTCTGGAAAACAGTATGAAGGTTCCTCAAAAAGCTAAAAATAGAGCTACCCTACAACCCAGCAATTGCACTACTAAGTATTTATCCAAAGGATACAAACATAGTGATCCAAAGGGGCACATTCACCCCAATGTTTATAGCAGGAATGCCCACAGTAGCAAACTATGGAAAGAGCTGAGATGTCCACTGACAGATGAATGGATAAAGAAGATGTGGTATATATATAAAAAATGGAATATTACCCAGTCATCAAAAAAACTCCAAAATCTCACCATTTGCAATGACATAGATGGAACTAGAGGGTATTATGCTAAGCAAAATAACTGAATCAGAGAAAAAATTATATGATTTCACTTATATGTGGAATTTAAGAAAAAAAACAGAGGATCATAGGGGAAGGGAGGGAAAAATAAAATAAGGTGAAATCAGAGAGGGAAGCAAGCCATAAGAGACTCTTAACTATAGGAAACAAACTGAGGGTTACTGAAGGGAAGTTGGGTGGGGGGGTGGGGCAACTGGGTGATGGGCATTAAGGAGGGCACTAGATGTAACGAGCACTGGGTGTTATATGATGAATCACCGAACTCTACCTCTGAAACTATTAATATACTATATGTTAATTAATTGAATTTAAATTAAACAATAAATAAATACTCATAAAGATGGGGAAAACAACAACAACAACAAAAACCTTCCCCAATTCTGTTGTTCAGGGAGACACTGCTTTGGGCAATATCCCCAGTGTTCTCCTTTACTTGTTGCAAGTAAAATCCTTCCTTTTCCTATTCTTTGGCTGGCAAATCCAGTTTTGGGTAACAATTTCAGAGAGTTGTGTGTTATGAAGGAAGTAAAGCAGAGGGAGGGAAAAGAGATTGCTGGGCCAGTGGATGAAATTTAGAAAGGGTGGTCAAGGAAGGCCTCTCTGAGAAGATAACTTAGAATGCAGACAATTGGTTGAGTAACTGTAGGGATTAATGTAATCTTTTTCCTTTCTCTCATTTATGAAAAAGATGAATGGGCTTCCATCAACCAAAATTTGGGGGACAACAAAATACTTTAGGAAAACCTTAAATCAATGTTTAAAGATGACCCTGAATAACTGAATGACTCAAAATTTTCAAGTCCAAACAGTTTACTAAAAATTTTTCTTAAAGGACACGGGATAGTTTATCAGAAGAGAAAATTCCAAGATCCTATTGTGTCATCCCAGCTAATGGAAATATCCTTTTCTCAGGGAGGAAGGGAGTAGGGATTAAGAGACAGGGAGAATAGAGTGGGAAAGTCTAATATACTTCTAGTTGGAGATCTGAAGGAGAGAGACAAAGTAAAATTGAGCAGTATTTTAAACATAATACCTAATAATTTTCCAGAAAGGATTAATTCAATACTTAGATTCTGGAAACCTATGAAGTCCCAAGAGAAGATAGGGGAAAAAATCCTCATGTAGATGCATTGTGAACATCAAAGTGCTCATTGGCTTTTACCTAGTCACATGCCATACTTAACTGCAAGTAATTAAAAGAAATATAGTCTAAATAGTGGATTAAAATGGGTACAGATTTTTTTGCTAGTTTTTCCATCAAGAGGAGGAGGCAGTAAGAGACAGATGAGATTTCTTGTTTGTACTTACGGACTCCATTGTGTCTTGGCACGTTCCAGTTTATCCTCGATTTTCCCTGTTTCACACCCAGCCTTCTTTCCTGACTGCCAGCCCTACTGAACTGTAATGACTTCAAATCCACCATCAGAAGCAGAGGTAAAAGCAGCCTTCCCCATATCCCACAATCAAGTCTAATATCTGTAATAGATCTCTCGTTCTGTATCATTCATACCATTCTTCCTTCTTAATCAAACTCTAATTGACAGTCTGTTTTGGATGACCATGGGCCTAGGTAAAATTTTGGAGTTTTGTTACTGTACCAGAAGATGTGAATAGCTTTTAGGGGTTAACAATTGGTTGCAATATCCAAGGAAGAAAACTATAGAGTTTTCATAGTCCCCACTCATTGCACCTTACTCATTTATGCTATTTTTCTGGCCTTTATAGGCATAGAAATGTTTAAATGTAAGCAAATTAATGTAAAATGTAACAGCTCAGGGGCACCTGGGTGCCTCAGTCAGTTAAGCATCCGACTCTTGGTTTCGGCTCAGGTCATGATCTCAGGGTCTTAAAATCAAGCCTGAGTCGGGCTCACACTGAGTTCGGAATCTGCTTAAGTTTCTCTCTCCTGCCCTCTTTGCCCCTCCCCTCCTCTCTCAAATAAATAAATAAATCCTTTAAAAAATGTTAACAGCTTGGCAGACATGGTAAGATCAAAATGGCATGGTCAGCTGAATTATGCTAAAGGCTCCAGATTTCTTTTTAAATTATCTTTTTAAATTATCCTCAACATCCTCAACATCTCTCTCTTTCTTACAGCCTACATTGACTCCATAAGCAATCTGCCTTCAGTATAGATGCACTACATAGAGGCATAATTTTCACCATTACCAAATTTTCACCATTACCAAAAATCACCAATATTTCTTGAATAGAGGATGGCAATAGTTGTATAATCCATTTCCTTCCTTCTGCTTTTGCTCCTTTACATTCCTTTCTTTTTTCTCCCACATAAGATCCAGGCCCATCTTTTAAAAACATAAACTGAAATGTATTTTTCTTCCACTCTTCAGTGGTTTTCCAATGTCCGAAGAATGAAACTCAAACACCAGGGCTTGTAAGGCTATGCATGATGTGGCCCTTTTCTACTTCTCATGTCATCCTTTGCCGAATTCTCCCACCACTCTCCAACATGTTGGCCTTAAGTTTTCTAGAATTCTTCAAGGTCCTTTTAAAACCAGAACCTTTGCTCACACTGGACTGTTCTTTTCTCCTCCAATATCTTCTAATGAATTTATACTAATCCTTCAGGTTTCAGTTCAAATGTTTCACCACAGAAGCCTTTCCTGATGGGTTTCTCTGTTATTTGCACTCAAATATATGACCCTAAACTTTCCTTTCTCAGCACATAATGGAAAACAACTGCTTTGTTTATGTGTGTCTGTGTGTATATATTTTCCAAACACAAAACATACATTTTTTCTAAATGACTTATGTCTGTGGAGTGTGTCTATGTGTTTTGTTTTCCCACAAAATTTGTATCATAGTTCCTATTAAATTTTATAGGCCATTTTGTTCACTTTAATATCAAATATGAGAAATTTTGCTGTATTTTGAAGTTAATTGCTCATAAGTCTAGCTCCAACTTTCCACTCTCTAACCTCTCTAAGGCAAAGGAAATACAAGCCATCTGAACACATCATCTCCATCTCTACCACAGAACACTCAGAGCAAACAGAATTAAGCATGAGAATTACCATCTTATTGAAAATAGGCACAATACATTATCTTTTTACCATGATATCATGTAGCTGATATCATGAATCTAAAAATTGCACCTGTCTCAGAATAAAATGCAAAGGTAGAAAATGGCATTTTCATTGCTGTCATGGAACATCGTCAATCAGATAACCATGAATCATCATTGATCCCAATGAATCACCATGCAACCACTAGTAATGGGTTACCATGGACCATTAACATAAATCATTATGGAATCAACATGAAATTACTTTGGATCACCATGGGTCACATTGAGGAGATCCAGGGATCACCATATGTACCACTGAGCAATAGCTTTTATATAAAAATGCCTAAGAAGATCAGGAAATGGGGGGACGAATGTCTCTTCCAACCTCAAATTTATTCTCCTCTCTTCCTTCCTCTCAACATACAAACTAGCATTGCCCATAGGCAGGGATAATGTCTTGTTCATCTTCTAATGCCTAGCATATATTACAGGCCTGCCAATATATATTTTTTGGAGGGAGAAGAACATAATTAGGAATGGAGATGTTCAGAAGTGTCAGTCTTGAAATCCTGGAACCATCATGGGTTCTTGAGCAGAGGAGAGATGAAATGGAAGAGGCATTGGGTCATTAGTATGTCTCACTAAGATTTTTAGGAATGGACTGGGTTGAGGTTCCTCAACATGAGGTGTGGTGTTATGAAGATTAGATCACTGTGTGTGGTAAAGGAGTGATTTTCTTTGCTGGATGGAGACAAGTGTGGAATGGTGATCAGGGATGAATAAATAGGCAGTTTTTTAGATCCAGAATGGAAGACACCATAATACCCAAAGAGGCATAAAGGCTAAAATCTTTGTATATAATATTGAGTAAGTTTCACTCTTGTATACCTCAACTAAAGATTTAAGCCCTTTATCACTGGCCCTTAAAAATCTCTAATTTTTTTGTAATGCCCCTGTACACACCCAGGGTCCCAGCCTCTCCCACTACCTCTCCAAATGCTTTCTACCTACGAAGAGAGGCAAAAGAATATGGTAGTTAAAATCTCTGGACTCAAGTAGATCCAACACCTCCTTGTTGAGTGATTCTGAAAAGTCATATCAACTAGTTAAGGCTCAAATAAAACTAGGATAATAACTTCCTCAGAGTAATCTACCTTCATTCATTGAACAAATATTTACAGAGCACCTGCTATTTGCTAAACACTGTTCTAGGCAGTGGGAGTACATCAATGTACAAAATACACAAAGACTTTGTCCTTTTGGAACTTACGTTCTAATGGAGAGCTGGAGTGGAAGAAGACAAACAAGGCAGGACTTATAGTAGTAAAGTACGAAGCACAGAACCTAGCCCACAGAAGTCCCCAGGAGTTATGTGTAAGCATTTTTATTCAAGGCTACTGCTCCATCTCCCAAAATCTTTCTCAGGTAATACCAGCCTCATTCTCATTTATTTAAATTTGGATATTGTTTAGAGAAAACCTCAGGGTGCTAAGTACATGCAAGTTTACCACTTTATCCCAAATGGTCTCATGAAACTATGCCCAATGTTTAAATCCAAAGATGCTTACTTGAGCAAGTTCCAGAACTTCTCTGAAATGTAGCTTCTTTTTCTTTCAATAGAAAAAATATATATTACTAATAAACTCTGTAAGTATTCTTCCTTTTAATTACTTAGTTTCTTTTTTTCTATTCTCTTTTTTTCTTTGAAAATCTTGTTTACTTTATTGTTCTTTTCAAAGAACTATTTTTTTTTGGTTGGTTGATCTCTGTTGTTTCTTTGTTTTTGCTTTATCAATTTCTCCTTATCTCTACCATGACTTCTTACTATTTCTTTGAGCTTATTTTGCTGTTCTTTCTCTAAATCTTAGGTTGGTCATCTGGGTGTAGAACCTTCTTATCTCTACCATGACTTGTTACTATTTCTTTGAGCTTATTTTGCTGTTCTTTCTCTAAATCTTAGGTTGGTCATCTGGATGTAGAACCTTCCTTCTTTTCTATGATGTATGTTTAAGGCTAAATCTTTAGCTTGGGTACCATGGTAACCTCATTCCACACATATTGTTTTCAGTATAGATCAATGTTCTAAATATAAGTGTCTTGTATTTTCCATTGTGGCTTTTTCTTTAATCTATGACTTAAAGAAGTATGGTTTTACTTTCCGAATATATGAGTTTTTTGGGAGGAGAAAGAAAAGGTTTTTTTCCCCTTTACTTCTTAACTTATAGCATTACAGTCAGGGAATGAGATCAGCGTGATATGTTTTCTTTGGTATTATTTTTTGGGCTTGGTTTATAGATAATTATTATAAATGTTACATTGTTACATGCATGTTTGAAATCAAAGTGCACTGCTAGGTATTTACCCAAAGGATACAAAAATACTGATTTGAAGGGACACATGCATCCTAATGTTTATAGCAGCATTATCAACAATAGTTAAATTATGCAAAGAACCCAAATGTCCATCAACTAATGAATAGATAAAGAAGTTGTGATACACACACACACACAAAAACCCACCACAAAATGGAATATTACTGAGCCATAAAAAATAACAAAATCTTGCCATTTGCAATGACATAGATGGAGCTAGAGTGTATCATGCTAAGTGAAATAAGTCAGAGAAAGACAAGTACCATATGATTTCACTCATATGTGGATTTTAAGAAACAAAACAGATGAACATAGAGGGAAAAAGAGAGAGGCAAACCAAAGACTCTTAACTATAGAGAACAAAGTGAGGGTTGATGGAGGGAGGTGGGGAGGATGGGTTAAATGGGTGATGGGTATTAAGGAAGGCACTAGTTGTGATGAGCATTGGGTGTTATATGTAAGTGGTGAATCACTAAATTCTACCCCTTAAACTAATATTACACTATATGTTAACTAACTAGGATTTAAATGAAAACTTGAAACAAGTGTTTTTCTTATTATTTGGACGCAGAATTACATATGAAGTTTGTTCATTGTATTACTCAAAACTTTTATATCCTGATTATTTTTTCTGTTTGATCTAAAAGTTTCTTAGAGAGTTATAATAGTCTCTTAGTATATTGGTGGATATTTTTGTTTCTCCTTTTAATTCTGTCAATTTTTGTTTTACATATTTTGATTCTTTGTTTAGAGGCTCATACTTTGTAGACATTGGTAAAAATAATTTGTCCTCCAACTCCCTTTCTTTCTCTCCAAGTCTCTCAGTCCACCCGTGGACTTATATTCCACAAGAGGAACTTTCACTATTTCTCTGCATGTCCCCCTCAACCCTCACCCCAATTTTTCTCTAATTCATACTTGGTCTGTGAGAGTGTCTCACCTAAGATTTGAGCATTTTTCCACAGGAGAGCAAAACAGGGATATATAGTCCAATGGTAAGAGGAACCAAGGTGTGGCTGAGAAAGGTGAGGGAGAGACATGGAGAACGTAGTTGAAAGGAGTGAGATGTGCTCTGATCTGAATCAGGTCAAGAGGAAAGGAGGTAAGATGGGAGGTCCAGGGATCAAAGGAGGGCAGACAATTCCTGGCTGTGTTGTAAGTAGTATTTAGACAGAGAAAATGATGTATCATTTCAAAATTTATTTATTTGTTTATTTATTCATTTTTAATTCCAGTATAATTAACATACAATGCTATATTAGTTTCAGGTGTACAATATAGTGATTCAACAATTCTATACATTACTCAGTGCTTACCATGATAAGTATACTCTTAATCCCCTTCACCTAGTTTACCCATCCCTGCCCCCACCCACCTCTCCTCTGGCAATGCAGATTGAAAATTGCTCCTGTCCATGGCTTCTCATTAGATTCCAAACCCTGTACCAGTGTCTGTAAGTGTGTATCCTTGCACTAACCCCACTTTGCTGATGAAGTCGACAAGGCTCAGAGAGCCGAAGTGAGTCGAAATTAGTTCTGCCTACCTTGACATCACAGTAACAAATTTTAAAAATGGAAGTAGTAAAAGATAAGAATCAGATGATTAAATAAGAAAAAGTTTGTGGGGAGGTGAGAGGAGGGATGGGGATAGCAAATATTCAAACAGTGTTAACCATAAAAGAAAAGATGTACAAATCAGAAAACGTAAACATCTTGAGTATGGTCTCAGCTGCAGACTAGCTTCATTCTCATGGGGGAAGCCTTAGAGCACAATTTTGCAACATGGCAGAGCTCTGGCCCTGGCAGGAAGCAGGGTGGGGGTGTACAGGGCACACTTGGACAGCTCCCATTTGCCCCAGGGCAATTCTTCAGAGAAAGGGGCAGCTGTGAGTTATCCAGGTAACTGGGGATTGGGTAAATTACCTAGTTAAAGGGATCTGGGTAGGGCAACGACAATATACACTATACATGTCTGTTTGTACAAAGATCATTAAAAGAATGTGGTGAGGCTTCTACTTCTGGGAAGATGAAGTAGATTTATTTTTGCCTATTCTCTCTGCTAACTAAAACAAAAGCTCTGAATATTACATATAAACAATCATAAGAAGATTCTGTAAGGTGGAGAGAAGGCAGATCAGCTAAGGACCTGGGTCCTCCCAAAATTCACTATTGTGAATTTCTGGGTTTGTTTTGTTCTGCCTTATATGTCCGAAAGTGGACACTAGAAAAGCCAGTGACTCCAACATCCAATAGGCACAGACCAAACAAATGCCCCCTCCCCAAGCCTGCTCTCCTGTTGAAGGACCAGTCAAGCAAGACAGACTTTTAGACAAAATGTGCTCTACAAAGAAACTACAGCCCCACCTTTACCCTAGCCAGCAAAGGCTGAGTGAAAAGCCTAGACTTCCACTTTTGCCACACTGTAAAAATGTATACCCTCCCTAGCTTCTTTGCACCTGGGAGGCATCATAGAAGGCTGGGAGGAGACCAGGACTTCCATCCCTGTAGGGTAGTTATAAGCACATCTCCTCCCACACAGTGTCAGTTGAGACCAAGTGGGGAGCCTGGAGTTCTAAGCCTACCCAGGGCTAATGCAGTGTTCCTCCCCCTCCTTGCTGGGGTGGTATCAGATGAGACTTAGTAAAGAATAAAGACTTTCATGACTTCTCAATAGTAGCAATCCCTCTTCCAACCCCCCTCAACGGAGGTGTCAGTGGAGGCCACGTGGGGAGCAGTAATGATGTGTCCCTCCCCTTATCCAGGATGGAATTAACAAAGGCCCACTGGGGAACCTAATCTTCGACTCCCACCCAGTTGTAATAAGTCCCTTCCCACCCTTCTCCATGCCTCTTACCCCAGTGTCACGGGAGGCTGAGTGGAAAACCTGGACTTCCACCCCCACCGGACAGTAATAAGGTGGTATCCCCTCCATCCACCAGACTGGTGTCAGAGGAGGCCTTCTAAAATACAAGATTTAAATAAAATCCTGAGTCTTTTTTTTTTTTTTTAAGATTTTATTTATCTATTTGACAGGGAGAGACACAGCAAGAGAGGGAACATAAGCAGGGGGAGTGGGAGAGGGAGAAGCAGGCTTCCCGTGGAGCAGAGAGCCCAATGTGGGGCTCGATCCCAGGACCCTGGGATTATGACCTGAGCTGAAAGCAGACATTTAATGACTGAGCCACCCAGGCGCTGAAGATCCTGAGTCTTATAACACAATGAACAAAATGTCTAAGTTTTAAGTGAAAATCATGTCTTACCAAGAACCAGGGAGAACTCATACTAAGTGAGACAATCAACAAATGCCAACACTGAGATGACACAGGTCTCAAATTATCTGACAAGAATTTTGAAGCAGCCGTCATAAGAATTCTTCAACAAGCAATTACATATACTCTTGAAACAAATGGAAAAAATATAGTTTCAGGAAAGAAATAGGAAGACTAAAAAAAGAAATAAAGATATAAAGAAGAACTAAATGAAAAATTTAGAACCAAAAAATACAACCAAAAGAAAGAAAACTCGGGGCACCTGGGTGGCTCAGTCGTTAAGCATCTGCCTTTGGCTCAGGTCATGGTCCCAGGGTCCTGGGATCAAGCCCCGCATCAGGCTCCCCGCTTGGCGGGAAGCCTGCTTCTCCCTCTCCCACTCCCCCTGCTTGTGTTCCCTCTCTCGCTGTGTCTCTCTCTGTCAAATAAATAAAAAATAAAATCTTTAAAAAAAATAAAAAGTAAAATAAAAAATAAAAAGAAAAAAGAAAGAAAACTCAATGGATAGGCCCAATAGCAAAATGGCAAGGACAGAGGGAAGAATCGGTGAACTTAAACAATGAAAACTATGCAATCTCAACAGCAAAGAGAAAATAACCTGGGAAAAAAATGAACAGAACCTTTTGGACCCATGGGACAAAAAGAGATCTAACATTTGTGTCATCCAATTCGCAGAAGCAGAGAGTTGGAGAGAGGGCTGAAAAGTATTTAAAAAATGACTAAAAATTTCCAGCATTTGGCAAAAATCTACATAAAAACCATAAATCTACAGGTTGAAAAGCTGAACAAAACTCAAATGGATTAAACCCAAAGAAATTCATGCAAAGACATATCATAGTCAGTCTTCTAAAAACCAAAGACAGATTTGATCTTGAAAGTAATCAGAGAGAAATGACACATTATTGAAGGGGAATTAAAGACATTCACAGATGAGGGCGCCTGGGTGGCTCAGTTGGTTAAGCAACTGCCTTCGGCTCAGGTCATGATCCTGGAGTCCCTGGATTGAGTCCCGCATCGGGTTCCCTGCTCGGCAGGGAGTCTGCTTCTCTCTCTGACCCTAACCCCTCTCATTTACTCTCTCTCATTCTCGCTCTCTCAAATAAATAAATAAATCTTTAAAAAAAAAAAAAAGACATTCACAGATGAAGGAAAACTAAGAGAATTTGTTACTGGCAGACCTACCCTAAAAGAATGGCTAAAGGAAGTTCTTGAAACAAGAAGGAAATGAAAAAAGAAGGACTCTTGGAAGACCAAGAAGTCAGAAAGAACACAGAGATAAAAATATGGGTAAGCAAAATACATTTCCTTCTCTTGAGTTTTGTTTGATGGTTGAAGCAAAAATTATAATACTCTTTAGTGTGGTTCTCAATGAATATAGAGAAAATATTTAACATAATTATATTATAAATGGGGAAGGGTAAAGGAACATAAAGGGGATAAAGCTTCCACAATTCACTCAAAATGTCAATACCAGTTGACTTTGATAAGATATATCTATAACATACTATACATTAAGAAATTATATAAAGTGTGTAATTAATTACAATTAATAATTATATATTATAAAATTATATCTATATATAATATAAATGTATAATATTACAATTTAATATGATAAAGTAATTTCAAATGTAATTATATTAGTAGGTTGAAAATAAAAGGATGAAAAAGATAAAATGCAAACATTAATCAAAAGAAAGCTGGAGTGCCTATCTTAATATTAGACAAATTACAGAGCAAAGCAAATTACCAAGGACAGAGAAGGACATTACATAAAGATAAAAGGGTCAGTCTACTAAGAACTAGTCATCCTAAATGTGTATGTACCAGACAACAAATACATGAAGCAAAAACTGATAGAACTGAAAGGAAAAATAGACAAAACAACAATTTTATTTGGAGACTTGAACACCTCTCCATCAGTAATTGATAAAATTAGATAAGATGATTAATTCCCTCAAAAAACTGCAGTCAAGATTTAGAGAAGGAATGACTGAGAAGCCGTCAATTGTCACCAGCAGGATATGCTGTGTCAATCATAATAGTCATGATCTCTGACTCTATGGAGTTTATGTCTATGCGGGAAGACAGGTTATTACAGAGTCATGCTCAAGCATAGGTAAGTGGAGTAGTAAGAAAATTCAGGGTCCTATTGGAGTCAGAAAAGGCTTCTTTTTGAGGAAGCATCATTTAAGCCAAGCTCTGAAGAGTAAGTAGAAACTCTCCAAGTAAAGAAATGGATAAAAGTGCTTTAAGGAGAGGGAATAGCATTCAGCTATCCAAGGTTTGAGAAAACTTGCTCACCAAAAATAATAGTGAATCTGAATATTACAACTTGTCTTTGTCTCAAACAGCTAGACTTCCCATTGATTCTAGGGTTTTCTATGTTAAAGATACCTCAGGGGAAGATTAATCGTATCTATCAATTATTGGATGCCTACTCCATGCCAAGTGTGATGCTAAGCACTTCATATGTAATATAATTCTCACCACAAGCTGTGATAGAGGCATTTTTATGAATTCAATTTTAGAAAAGGAAAACTGAGGTTGAAAAAAGTTAATTTTGCCTAAGGTCAAAGTGTTATAAAATGGTGGCTCTGGGGTTCAAACCTAAGTCTGCCATCTTTAGTGCCTCTAATTTGCCTCTAGCTTAGCTGCCTGACCTGCTGTGTTGGACTGAGCCATATAATTTTCATATTGAATAGGCGACATGTTACCTTCTGTTATGGACTCCAAACTCATATGTTGAAATCCTAACCTTCAATGTGATGGTATTTGGAGGTGGGGGCCTTTGGGAGGAAATTAGATCATGAGGGTGGAGCCCTCATGAACAGAATTAATGCTCTTATACAAGGCTACGCAGAGAGCTCTCTTTCTTTCTCTCTCTCTTTCGGCTATGTGAGGATACAACAACGAATTAGCACTCTGCAACCCAGAAGAGGGCTCTCATTAGAAGCTAAACATGCTGGCACTCTGGCCTTGGACTTCCAGTATCCAGAACTGTGAGAAAAAAATTTTTGCTATCTCTTTATTTTGTTATAGCAGCCTGAACTGAGTAAAACACCTACACCTCAACAATATGTCATTTGCCTTAGAAAATGGTCCAACCCAAGTCATAGCCTCCAGAGATTTTCCATCATGTTCGGAGTATCTCAGATAATGAGATAGTCATGACACTGTTGAGCCAAAAGAAACACTCTTGCTTTGCGCTTGCAGGTGAGGTGATACAGGAGAGGAATATCTGTGTGTCCTTGTCCTTTAGGTTTGCCATTGATGTAACCAAGGCTGTGCACTCCATGAAAATGTGCAGTGTAGATGTGATCTTTGTAAATTGGTCCCACCTTTGGAAAGAATGAGATGGAATCCTAAAATATATTTATTTAGCAATTCATGCTCAAAGATTATATAATATATAATAAAAATTACACTTAAGGACATCTATGAATCACTTTAATGGTCTTTTTATTAAGCTGAGAAATACAGGTAAGTGTAAGGTCCCCTTTATCATAAGAAAAGTCTTCCCATGGAGGATTCTGAGTTTATTAAAAATAAAATTTTACATTGTATTATGCATAAGAGTATTCTATCTTCATAGTGATTAAATGTAAACAGAAAGGGAAGAGTAGAAAAGCAAATAAAGTGAAAATGAGGAGAGAGAAAGAGGCAATGGGGAAATGCAGAAGGAAGACAGGAGCACAAATTCACCCCCACTAGGCCTGCATTCTCTACTCTACACCAAAGCAGCTGGCCATAAGCAAATCTTCACTCATTTTTCCCATTTGTTGCTTTTGATTTGGGGAAGATTTTGTCTAAATAAGAAAAGGGGCAGGGTTGAGGGTATCAAAGAAAAAACAAAGTAGCCTCTGGAGAAGTCCTCAGAATCTATAAGGGCTAATTTTAAAACTGTACACTCCAAGAGTCAAATGGTATGCCTGGAGGGCTTGCTTCTGTGTGATCTGACTTCCTGCCCCCATCCCTACCCAAACCAATCTGGAGGTTGTCCCACTAGGGTCCTTTGGACAACTTTTCCCCAGCAGAGTACTCACCCCTTTCCCCATTTAAGCAAAGGCTCTTTCTACTCCAAAAATCATACCCTTAGGATTCCCAGTTTTACTGCTTATCTCTCTTCCTCATAGTGTGTGCTTGGTATTTACTGCACAAGCAATCAATGGTTATTGCCATGTGAGAAGTGGGAGAACAGCTATATATAAATTTGGAAGTTATAGCTTGTGTACTTACATATTCTAGTGATTTAGTCTCTTTTAGGCATTCACAGTTTAGTTTTGCCACCTTTAAGTTGGCTTTCTGATGTTTTAACCTGGACCTTTGAGATTATTTCAATTTTGCTTCTATCCCTACCTGTAAGCAAGCTATTTCTACTAGTTCTTTGGGACACTGTGGAGAAATAGGTCTTTTTCAGAGTTTCTTGTTGATTTAAGCCTCTTATTAAAACTTTCTCGTGGAAGCCACCTGAATTCAAGTCTGCAGCTCCCCAAATTACACCGGGATTACACCTGGGGTTCTCAATTCCAGCAACCTTTTAGGAACACCTGGGGAGCTTTTAAGGCATTCCAGTGCTTAGAGTCTATCCCAGACCAATTATATCAGAATCTCTAGGAGTAGGATAGTAGTTTTAAAGCTCCCCAGGGGATTCTCAAGTGTAGGCACTGCACTTGTTCAGTTTAGAACCACTGAACTTCAAGCAGAAAATCCTCTTAATTGGTATCTCCTTTATTCTGAACACATTAGCTCCAATTAGCACCACTTGCATCCCATTTCTGATCTTGTGTATTTTCTGGTTCTTTCCTTTCCTTTTTTTTTTTTTCACAAATCACCTCCGTTCATGTGAGAAGCACAGAATTTCTTCAGTGTGAGTAGATGACTTTGTTTTAGTCAATTCACAAATGTAGTTTGAATAAATTTTATTTTTCTATACAGCCTCTGCAATGGAAAAATCACTTTGTTATTTGTGCAAACTTATTAAAATCATCAGATGACACATTTGAATGTACATCTATTGTTATTTGAGTTTCCTTTGCTTCTGTTTTCAGCAATATTAGGCTGAACAAGAAACTACTTCTAGTACAGCACACTTTTCTTAAAATTCTGGATGCTATGTAACAAATACATTTAGAAAAAATTCATGACTAAACTGGTAAAAATAGAAGAATTCCTTGTAGGACAGAAATGTCAATCAAATAATCAAACATTCTAAAAGAGTAGGTGAAGCACTAGAACCAAAGTTTCCCATAGTGATGTCTTCCGATCCCTGGTGGTCTAGAGTGTGGATTTTAATGGATTATATATTCTGGGGGAGAGGAGTCTGGGACTCCCAACAGGTGAGAGGTAAGATCTAAAAAATATAAAGCCAAAACCCAAGAACGGAAGCGCCTTTAGTAAGTAAAGCAGAGAAATATCCGATCTGCAGATTGAGATGGTAAGGCTGCAGGCTCGTCCAAATCTGGCTCTGGTGTCTAACATCCATCATTTTACTACTTCTCCATCTTTAAAAAACATCAACCCAGGGGCGCCTGGATGGCTCAGTCGTTAAGCGTCTGCCTTCGGCTCAGGTCATGATCCCAGGGTCCTGGGATGGAGCCCCGCATTGGGCTTCCTGCTCGGCGGGGAGCCTGCTTCTCCCTCTCCCACTCCCCCTGCTTGTGTTCCCTCTCTCGCTGTGTCTCTGTCAAATAAAAAAAAACAAAAACAAAAACAAAAAAACCATCAACCCAGAGATTAAGTTTAAAGTGGCCCATACCATACCTGGTATGTCTCCCAGGTAACTGGAAGAAATATGTCCAAATATTTTTCTTCCGGAAGATTTTGTTTATTTTATTTATTTTTTAAGTAAACCCTTATTTTTAAGTAAACGCAACGGGCCTCAAGCTTGTTACTGGGAGATCAAGAGTCACATGTTCTACCAACTGTGCCAGCCAGGCACCCCCTCTGGAAGATTTTAACTCAGACCTTGAAGAATTACCACAAATAAAATCCCAAGGAACACAAGCTCAGACACAATTAAAAGATGGGAAATACTTCTGGTGTATTAGCATTAATTATTACAATACCTGTTAGCATAACAAAATTGTTAAATATTTTTGAAAAGTAGCTTTCTTTTCTCTATTTATCTGAGGTTTTTTTTTTTTAATTAGAAACAGATGTTGAATGTTTGAAGTAAACTGTAAGTCTGAAAATATTCTCTTGGATTTTTACGGGGATGACATAAACTATTCCCTGCATTTCCTTCCTAATTATTTTCCTCATTTGATCATAGTTCACGTAATAAAAATAGTGTGAGATTTGTGAGAGATTTTTTTGGTTTATTATTTTCCCTTAAAAATTGGAAGCAGTATTAGAACGCTTAAATATCACTTTCTTTGAATAGTAGTTATTATGTGGAGGGCACTGTTCTAAGCACTCTACCCATATTGACTTATTTAGTGCTCATAATAACCAAATAGTTTGCTATTATTATCCTTATCATATACACACAAGAAAGGAAGCACAAAGGGGTTAAGCAAGTTGTCCAAAATCATATAGCTATTAAGTCTTCAAACTTAGACTGTTGGCTCCAGAATTTCACTCTTGACCTCTATACTATACTGCATCTCAGGAAGTTCTTCCAGGACTACAATGTAAATTAGGAGTTCTTCCATTTTTTTGATGGCACTGTTCATTTCTGCCTGAACATTAGTACAATTTTAAATTATTAATTAATTAGTTTAATGTCTGTCTCCTTCTCTAGGCTCTTTCTCTTTGAGAGCAGAAACCATTTAATGCCATTTCCCTGCCATTTACCCAGATGGCTAGTACACAGAAGGTGCTCAATAAATGATTGAGTGAATGAATGCAGAGAACGTGCATAAAAAAGAACGAGGAAAAATGTTTCCTTCATGGAGTAATGTCTCCATCTTGTGGAATTTTAGAATATTGCCATTCAAAAACATTTTTAAAATAAGATAGGGTTTTCACAGAATTGATTCTCAAAAGCTATTTCCCAGACTTGTACTATATGTACTTGCACACATAATCTGTAATTTTTTTTTAATATCAATATGTTAAAAAGAGTTACTTCCCTGAGCTACCTATTACGGGCAACTCATGAAGTTAGCAAATCTTGCTATTCAAACAGGAAATAGACAAAAAGAAAGTGCTTAGGCCAGGCTGATTATAAATACAGGTTATACATACAGAGTCGTTCCCTCGCCCCCGCCCCTTGATGAAGGTGCAACTCGGCTTCTCTGACCCTAACCTACAAACGAGGCGAAAGGCTGGAGGTCTAAGACACCAGCGAAGCCGCTCCTTCCCCACGACTCTATGGTCCTCAGGTTACTCTCACCACTGAGAACTCTATGGTTCCGGGGGCGGGCTGGGAGGCCTGAGTCTGAAAGCCGAGGCGGGAAGATGGAGGCTGCACCTGTCACCAGGCCCGGTTTCTCCGGAGCGGGAGGACGCTGGGACTGTGACTTTCCCTGAATCGCCGAGGAGAGTTCGCGATGAATCTTCCTCGCTGGAGTGGAAAACGGCGGCGTTCAGCATCAGGCTCGGACTCCTTCTCGGGAGGCGGCGGTGACGGCGGGGACAGCCCCCTGCTCCCCTCGGGGCCCGTGCTGAGTCCGCCGCCGGGTCTGGGACGCTGCTTGAAGGACCGCGGCCGACCGCAGGCCGCAGCTGCAGGTACTCCCAGGCGCTCGAGGGGCCGCGGGCGAGGTGGGCAGCTCTGCCCAGCCGCGTGTGGGAGGTGTAGTTTCAGCACAGAGCTTGCGTGGTTTGCACAGCCCGCTGGACTTCTACTCCCCTTTTCAGTCTGTGACTCTGGCCTAGTGTGGCAGGCCACTTTCTGTTAGGACATGGACGTGCAGATGGGGCGACAGCCTGGTCATAATATTCAAGCGGTTTGTGGGTCTTTAGGCCGTTACAGAAACAACTTCCTAGTCGGCCAGATCTAATCACCTGTCGGGGGCTCACGCCTAATGGTGCCCAGTACTCCTTACAGACCCTTATATAGGAAGTGCTTTATGTCACGATGTGCTTTATATAGATGGCCGCAGTCCAACACGTAGGAATTCCAAAACACAGTGGAAGACTAACAGCTGAAGTCATATGTTAGAATTAGGTTCAACTATTAATTACTTTTTTCTTTCCTGAAAGGGGAATGCAAGCAGACAATTCCTGACGATCAAATAGACAAGTTGCTGTTGGCAAACTGGGGACTCCCTGTAGCGGTTCTGGAAAAATACCACAGTTTTGGTGTAAAAAAGATGTTTGAATGGCAGGCAGAGTGCCTTTTGCTTGGACAAGTCCTGGAAGGAAAGAATTTAGTCTATTCAGGTATTCAAATTTGTGCACATTAATTTCTGTACTACTTTATGACATGAATATAAAGGATACCCTTGAGGTAGTTACGAAGTAATTTAAAAGGTAGTAGTTATGAGGTAGTTTAAAAAGTGAATGAAACTGCTTTATAACTAGAGAAAGTCTTAAAATAGGAAAAGTGGAGTCTCATCATATGCGTGTTTAAATTATGCAAATTCCATTATATTGGTGAGTGTGGGGAGCGAAAAAGCAGACAATTTAAAGAGAGCTATTCTGCTTGTCTTTCCTCTTAACAACCATGTCCCAGGATGAGAGTGCAAGGGAAATGTAAATCTGCTCTTCCCCTGGTTGATCTCAGTTGCTTTAGAGTGTGTGAACATTATACATTATGTATTTATAATAAACATATTATAAATATGTTTATAAACATATAAACATATTATAAATACATAATGTATAATGTTATATACATTGACCTGCTTGTACAAGGTTGTATACACAAAAACATATGTAATTTACCATATAGAAGACTTATATAGGCTTTCAGGGGCAACTCTGACATTCATACTTTTTAACCTTTTTACTCACTGACTTTAGAACTTACCATAAGATGCACTTTCTTTGTATCAGTTTTTTCTGAAGTTGTGAGTCATCCAGATTTTTAATTAATGCTTCAGCCGATAGTTATCATTAGGTACAATAAGTTCAGGCTGTGGAGTCAGATTGGTTGGGTTTGAAAACTGTTACAGTTAATGCCTGTGGTAATTAATATAGAGCATATTAATAGAAAGCATGACTGAAGGCTTAGAACAGTTGTTGGCATATAGAATGTACATCATAAATACTAACTGGTGGCAGTGGTAGAATGGCCTGACCATTTCAACTGCTTAAACCCAAACTTGAGTATCATTCATATTTCTGGTTGCCAGCTTACATCAATTAATCACCAAGTCCAGTGTATATTATCAAGTATCTTTTTTTTTTTTAAAGATTTATTAAGAGAGAGAGAGTACACACGAGAGTGTGAGTGCGTGGGGAGGGGCAGAAGAAGGGGGAGAAGGGGAGAGAAGCAGACTCCTCCCTGAGTGTGGAGCCTGATGGGGGCTCAGTCTCACCACCCTGAGATCATGACCTGAGTGGAAATCAAGAGTCAAATGCCCCACCGACTGAGCCACCCAAATATCTTGATTTTGACTACTCTCTGTTTTTAGGTACACTACCTAGTTTATTATCCTCTTTCTTGTAGATTATGCTCATCTTCTAGATTATGCAATAGCCTTATAACTAGTTTATATTTTCTCTCTGGTTTTATTCTGCCTCTGCTTGCAAAGTGGTCTTTATAGAGTACAAATATGATCTTGCCACTCCTTTTCGTAAAACTCACTAGTCACTCTACATTGCTTTCAGGATAAATTCTAAATTCCTTAGGTGGTGGGATTATAAAATTCTTTTTCATGTGATATATTCATATCTCTTCTCTTACTCCTCCTGGTTTTATTTCAGGCTTACTAAATTGCTGCCCTCTGAACTTACCAGGCTTTCCTCCAGGCTTCTGCACATGTTGTTTCTTTTGCTTGGCATTTCTTTCCTCTTCCCTTCTCGTCTCATAAGTTGTGTTTCCTTTCCATAAACTTCATTATAGCTCTTCTCTCTCAACTTCTATCATGGTTCCTACCACAATATATTAAACTTGTTTATCTCCTTCCTCAAAGCAGAGCTTTTAACCATTCAGCACTTAAAGGAAAGGATCGGTAGATACAAGCTAGGGACTAAGTATTCATCATTTATTGTTCATAAAAGGATTTGTTTAATAATTTTCTGTTTTCGGGGCGCCTGGGTGGCTCAGTTGGTTAAGCGACTGCCTTCAGCTCAGGTCATGATCCTGGAGTCCCTGGATCGAGTCCCGCATCGGGCTCCCTGCTCGGCAGGGAGTCTGCTTCTGCCTCTGACCCTCCCCCCTCTCATGTACTCTCTCTCTCTCATTCTCGCTCTCTCAAATAAATAAATAAATCTTTAAAAAAAAATAATAATTTTCTGTTTTCAGTGTGAGGCTATCTAGAGTGCTGGTTGAAGTCAGGGTCATGTAAGCAAATAAAGTTTTCAGATGCTAGTAGGGGCCTTAATGATAGGCTAGTCTAAGGCTCTGTAGTTACTGGATATGGCTTAAAACATTAATTAATGCAGTATATCAAATATTACTTCTCTTTGTAATAACCTTGTGGAATAATATGTTTTAGCTCCTACAAGTGCTGGGAAGACTCTTGTTGCTGAATTACTTATGTTGAAGCGAGTTTTGGAAATGCGGAAGAAAGCTTTGTTTATTTTGCCCTTTGTCTCTGTGGCTAAAGAGAAGAAATACTATCTTCAGGTAATGTTCTTGTACTAAGAACATTATTGTAATAAGATCTATTATTGGCAGCTGTGTTAATAAAGGTTTCTTTTATTGCATCCCAAAGTAGCTTTAAAAGTTGACCATTTATGAAGAGAAACTTTTTTATTATTGCATAAAGGAGAAAGGGTCATTAAATCAAAACAGTAATTGAAAATTGTGTTAAAATTTATGAACTTTTCCTTAGGAAGTGAACAGAATATTTCAATTAGTATTTAAACATATAAATTAAAAAACAGCATTTTAACTGAATAGTAGAATTAAAGTGAAGCACGGAAAGGAGAGTGTTTAAAGAAACATATCCTATCCTAACTGAGGGCCATTTGGGAGTAGTTAGGGGAAGAAGAACAAGATCAATTGGTGCGTAGGTAAAGCTTCAGGCCTGTGGTCTGTTCTGCAAAAATGAATAATAACATTTTTCATTTGTATGCTACTCACTGGTTTTTAAGGCATTTTTACAAATAACAGTGTTTCATTAAATAGAATACATTTACTGTTGTGATCTCTGCAGCGAAAAAATATGTTGCAATGGCAAGACTATTATACTGGTAGTCAAAAAATCTGGGTTCTAGTCCCAGTTTTGCCATTAACTATATCTTCAGGCCAGGCACATAATCTCCTGGACCTCAGTATTTTCATTGGTAAAATGAGGATTTTAACCCTAATACTATGGGTTAACTCAATAACACTCAGAAACATTTTATTGAATGAACAGCTCTAAAGTTCTATGGTTCTATAAATCTTTTTAACAGTTATTTCAGAGGCCAAATAGCCAACAAAGCTGGTCCTACATGGTAACATCCTCTCAACTTAGACCAAAGTAACAAAATGATGAAAGGATCCTTTTTATTGAGAAGGTATGTTAGTTAAAGTTAAACTACAAAAAAAAAAAAAAAAAAAAAAAATTAACATCAAGGTCCCACTGCATTGGACTTTTGAAAACTTCTATTGTATAAAAAATTGTGGGATAATGAGAATAATTTTTTCATGAAGTCTAAATTTGTTTCTTAAAATGTTACATTTGTGTTTTAAAAAAGAGCTAGTTTCTTGCATGTTCATTAGATTAAAAATTTAGTGCTTAAGGTAGTTTTCTTTCAATTTTAATTTCTATAAATAACTCTTGGAAGTGCTGTATTAATGTAATCGTTAAAATGGCATACTTCTGTTGGACTCTGTCTTAACAGAAAATCTCTGTTCTGAGTTTTGTCAGTTCTAAACTTCATATTTTTAGCATGTAATACTAAAAAAAACCCCAAAAAACAGTGTGTCCTGGCCAGGAACAACCAACAGTAATCTAATAAATATCTTTGGATACTTATGTCTGTGTTCTGGGATAGAGCCAATCTACAATTCATGAATTTCAAGTATTTTTACTTGTATTGTTCCTTTTCACTCAATTCAGAGTCTGTTTCAGGAAGTAGGAATAAATGTGGACGGTTATATGGGCAGTGCCTCTCCAACAGGGCATTTCTCTTCCTTGGATATTGCTGTCTGCACAATCGAGAGAGCCAATGGTCTGATCAATCGCCTCATAGAGGAAAATAAGATGGATCTATTAGGTAAGAAAAGTAGGAAATAAGCAAATATTTTCTGTTGCTAATTTTTGATGGAATGGAGTGGAGCTGTTGTGATTTCTATATGTCCCATTTTTTTCTTATTATCTGTCATCTGCTTATGGAGTTGAGAATTGGCATCTGTAATGTTAGGAACTCTGTGTTTAAAAAAAAAAAAAGTTTTTTTGCTTGCTGTTATTGACTATTTCCCTGTATGTTTGCACTTTACAAAACACAGAGGATATCCTTGAGCCCTCAAGTCATTTCTTATTGCTTCTTTTCTGTCTAAACTTTACTGGGAATAGAAGGAAGCATGCTGGGGCTGTTTCTGCCATATCCGCAGTTAGTATGTATTCATTATCATATTCTGGTGCTAGGATATCTAGATTTGGCCTTTACTTAGAGGTTACCATTTAGCAGGGAAATGGTATGGAGCTATAGAAGCTGACACTGTATATGAGTTTGGAACTCCGGGAAGGTTTTCTACCTTAATACTTTTTTTTTTTTTTGTAACCACTTAGAAAAGTCTATGTAGAGGTAGCAGCAGGGAGAGAATGGTTGTAGCATCAGCAGAAGCGGCAACTCATATCAGTTAGCTACTCACTGAGATCCTGGTGAACTTAAATGGTAAAGTTGGGTAGGGTAGGAGTGGGGAATGAAATCAAAGATTAATAAGACATGGCTCTGCTCTGTAAAGCTTAGAGAAATCACATTCATCAATTTGTATCAGAATTGTCTTATCACTTGTAACCCCATTGGATTTTAAATATCTCAAGGATTGCAATAGAATCTTATTAAATGTGATATCCAATATACCTAGCACAGATATTTTTTGAATGACTGAGTGAGTAAACTGAAATAACTTATCATGCCATATGATTTTTGAGATAGCTTACTGATGAGGAAAAGGAGCATCATGTGCCATTAGGAAATGGGTCTGAAAGATCTTGATTTAGGTGGGGAGGCTTTGTCAGGGGGATACCAGTGCCTGTGAAAACCATGATCTTATGACTGTGTTTAAAGAAGGCATTGGTTGGTACTAACTTTTCAGTAATTCTTGAGCATTATTCCAAGTGCACAGACTGGTTTAATTCTCCAAGTAGTGGAGAAGAGGATTCTGGTAGACAAAACATACTTATGTTTTGTAGTAGAGTGACTCATTACCTATCATCATCAAACAAAAACATCCCTTAAAATCATTTCTTTCTTCTTGATGTGATTTTGTTTTTCTTTTTTTTTTTTTTTTTAAAGATTTCTTTTTTTTTTTAAAGATTTTATTTTATTTATTTGACAGAGAGAGACACAGCGAGAGGGGGAAAACAAGCAGGGGGTAGTGAGAGAGGGCTTCCCGCCGAGCAGGGAGCCCCGATGCGGGGCTCCATCCCAGGACCCCAGGATCATGACTGAGCCGAAGGCAGATGCTTAACGACTGAGCCACCCAGGCGCCCCTAATTTTGTTTTTCTAAGCAACTTTCTAACGTCAGTATTGTTGGTTGCCCTGGTTGTTTTCCCCCATAGAAAAGTCAATACACTGAATAACTGTCCTAGCATGTATTTGATATCTCATTGTACGTGTATTTCTACAAGGTTGCCAATAAAGAAGTATCTGAGTAATGAGAGGCAGTTTCCTCTGAGTTAGCTAATCATTGATTTTTAGATCCAGAATACATTACAGTAGGACCACTTATGATATCTGAAATGTCTTGAGAAAGGAATGTCTATTATGTGAAATCTGATTTTTGTTTTATGGTTAGAAATTTGTATCACCTGCAATATACTGTAGTAATGACAGCTACTTACTATATAAGATACTGAGTCTTTTAAAATTTTTCTTGAAATTGTGAAATTTTGTAAAACCTAGTATCTGGATAATCTCTTTAGGAATGGTGGTTGTGGATGAATTGCATATGCTGGGAGACTCTCACCGAGGGTATCTGCTGGAGCTTTTGCTCACTAAGATTTGCTATATTACTCACAAGTCAGCATCTTGGTGAGTACCTGAAATAACTGAGTTCCTGAGATTCTAAGCAGTGTTGAGAAAGTGTTTGCAGAAGTGCGTAGTAAGTATGAATTAAACAAATTAAAGAAGGAGAATAATACCTATTTAGAACAAACTCATGTACAGCAGTTCATTTTTGTTCCAAAAGAAGTACTTAAGACTGAGTGATTTTAGATGATTTTGTAAACATTTTAAAATTTTGGATTGTTCACCACTTTTATGGTAAAATTTTAAAAATCCAGTTTTTGTATTTGTCAGTTATACATCATTCTATTTGAGCAGTCAAGGCTAATTTTGAAAAATAACATTTCTTCATCCCCTCTTTCCAGAGGCAACTACTTTCAACTCTTACAGCTTTAAAAAAATTTATTTACAGTGTTATTTCTAAATGTAGCCACTTGTGTTTTTAGTTTTACACATTATGTATTGACTACTTACTATGAAAGATGAAGATCTAGCTCTTCTTTAAAATCTTTACTCACCCAACCCAATCTCCTCCCACCTGACCCCCCAGTCTCTCTTTGTCCTCTCATCATCTTCCCATTCTCCAAATACTGTTATGCCATAATTTTGCTCAGATCAGTATTTAATGTTCACTGTTAGGACTATATAAATGCCTTTGCCAACCGAGTCATGTAGTGTATTATGATTACTTTTACCTTCTAAATAACTTTTTGTTTTCTCTGAAATTAATAAATATCTTTTTTGTTTGATGGCTTGGTTTTCTCTGTCCTTTTCACTGATTGATCCCCAGCCTCTTTCCCTCTTATGTAAATCTCCATCCAATATGTTCTAACACATTTGCTATTCTACCAAATTCATCTTCTTGAAGTTTCTCCAAAAGACTTCTGAATTGTTCTAATCTGGTTATGTGGGTAAACTATATATGTGCTGCATAGTACTTATTTTAGGATCTTTCTTTATCATTTATTTCTATTGCTTTTTGCTTGAGTCAGAGTCCCCCTTTTTTGGATAACATATTTTTTTCTTGATTTACTTTCTCATTTTGGTGGGGACATCTTCCAGGATGTTCCACTTTATTTTAGTGTACAGTCTATTCATATGATTTTTTTTGAAAGTTTGCATATCTGAAAATGCCTTACAGTTATTTCATAGATTGTCCAGGTATAGAAGTCAAGGTTTTAAATATTTTTCCTTTAGAGTTTTTAAGACCTTACTTCATTCTCTTGTTACTGTTGAGAAATCCAATGCCATGCTTATCCTTTATCCTTTGTATGAAATTTTTAAATTTTCTCTGGGAGTTTTTAGGGGCTCCTTTTCTTCCTCAGTGTTGTGAAATTTCACACCAATATGTCTTGGTGTTTCATTTTCGTTCATTGTGCTTGTTGCTCAATAGATTCTTTCAATCTGGGAGCTCTTATGTTTCAGTTTAGGGAGATTTAACACCTCTTTTTCAGTATATGAGAAAACATGGAGATAATTATCTATATACCAGATCAGTAGGGATATAGAAGATATGACTAATGCAATTAGCAAATTTGACCTAATGGATGTATGTAGAAGAATTACCAAATAAAAGCAGAATATATGTTCTTTTCAGTGTGCATAATAAAACGTCGCTCTATGCTGGGCCATAAAGCCATATATTTTAAAGGATTTAAGTAATTTAAAATATATTCTCTGACAAATGGAAATAAACTAAAAAATAAGTATAGGAGAGGCATATGTCCCCTGGAAATTGGGAAATAGACTTTTACCCATTTTTGGGTCAAAAAAGTAATCACAGTAGAAATTGGAAGATAGTTTGAATTGAAAGTATATCTCCTAACAAAACTTGGGAAATGTAGTTTAAGTTTAAAGGGGAATTGATAGTATAAAATGCATGTATTACTGAAGAAGAGAGACTGAAAAATTAATGTATTATTCATCTCAAGAACTTAGAATAGTAAAATAATGCCACAGAAAGTAGAAGGAGAGAAATAATAAAGACAAGAGCAAAAATTAATGAAAGAGTAAAGTCATTATCCAGAACATTCAAACAGTTCTGCAAATCAAGAAGAAAAAACTCAATATATCAATGGGCAAGTACCTTCAACAGGCATTTATAAGATGGTATCCAAGTGGTCCATAAACATGAAATGATAATCTCATTAGTAATCAAAGCAATGTAAACTACTTCTTCAAAGAGATATTACCACACACTCTCCAAAATGGCTAATGTTAAAAAGATTGGCAATACTAAGTGGTGACAAGATGTAGAACAATAAAACACACATGGATCATGGAGATACTTTAGTACAGTCTCTTTGGAAAACAGTTTGACATCAATAAAATTGAAGATGATCTATAACCCAGTAATTTTACTTCTAGGTGTATACCTTAAAAATGTATGGGTGTGTGGACCCAAGGACATGACCAAAAATACTGTTAGCAGCACTATTTGTAACTAATACTATGTATCTCTGAACATCATTTTCATTTGTTTTCCACAGCCAGGCAAATTTAGCCAGTTCTTTATCTAATGCCGTGCAGATTGTTGGCATGAGTGCTACTCTTCCTAATTTGGAGATTGTAGCGTCCTGGTTGAATGCTGAACTCTACCACACCAACTTTCGTCCTGTACCACTGTTAGAGTCAGTAAAAATTGGAAATTCTATATATGACTCTTCAATGAAGCTTGTGAGGGAATTTCATCCCAATCTACAAGTAAAGGTAAGTCAGTATTTTTACATCACTACTCCTAATATTTTGTGTTTGATTGCATTTTCTAGAAGTTAACATTTTTTTGAGTTATATAAATTAGGGGTTGCAATGTAGTTGAATATGCTTTACATATCCATTAGAAGGATTATTAATATTAAGCTAATGGTTTCATCTTAAATAATTGGTGGTGATGGTGAGAGAAGAAATATAGTTGTGCCTTCAATTTATTTATTTTTTTAAAGGTTTTATTGATTTATTTGACAGAGAGAGAGAGAGAGCACAAGCAGGGGGAGAGACAGGCAGAGGCAGAGGGAGAAACAGGCTCCCCGCTAAGCAGGGAGCCCGATGCAGGGCTTGAACCCAGGACCCTGGGATCATGACCGGAGCCGAAGGCAGATGCTTAACTGAATGAGCCACCCAGGTGCCCCAGTTGTGCCTTCAATTTAAATGATTATCTTTTCTAATAAGTATAATAAAAGATAATATAAATAATAAAAAATACCTAATTTTGTAGATTTTTCTTTTTAACTGGGAAAAGATTTTCTATTTTTTTTTATAGTTGTTTTTTTTTTTTTTTTATATGACAGAGAGAGACACAGCAAGAGAGGGAACACAAGCAGGGGGAGTGGAGGAGGGAGAAGCAGGCTTCCCACGGAGCAGGGAGCCTGATGCGGGGCTCGATCCCAGGACCCTGGGATCATGACCTAAGCCGAAGGCAGACGCTTAACCATCTGAGCCACCCAGGCGCCCCGGGAAAAGATTTTCTTATGGCTTAGTTTACACTAAGCACTAATGTGGAAAATTAACTTTTGTTAAGTAGTAGGTATAATATATAGTAAAAGGGAAAAACATCATTTTTAGAGTCAGACCTACCTCTGATACATAATAGAGACACTTGATATGGCTGATATTACTTGAATCACAAAACCTCTCTGAATATACTATCTTCATCTAGACAGTGGAATGTAATACTTATTCTAGGAATGAAGGATGGTTTTGTCTGGCATCTAGGAAGTGCTTGATAAATTATAAATTCTCTCACACACCCGTAAATACACTTAAAAAATTTTAGTTCACAGTATTTTTTTAAGTCTGATTCTTCAATCCTGAGTTAAAAACGTGACTCATCATCTGTGGAGTGGGACATCTCTTTTTGTGTAGAGCTGTTCCTCCGAGTACGGAAACGCTAGAGCTGGGAATAGGAGTAAATTCATGTGTTTCAGTCCTCTCCTAGATAGGCATTTGTAGTCTCTGTATGTCTGGCATGGAATCTTCCTCAGTTGCTTTGCTCTGTACCCCAAATTTCATCAGACTGTGCCTTGGTACCTCAACAAATATGTAAACACATTTCATTTGCTCTCCTGTTAATCTTTTTCTGTTGGTATGTCTCTGCCTCCACCCTGTTTGAATCACTTTCAACTCTTACCTGGATTATTGAAATAGTCTCCTAATTGATCTCTCTGCTTCCCACCTTCTCCCTTTCAGTCTATGCTTAAATCAGGAGCTAATGATCTGTTTAACATGAACATCAGAAAACATAACCATTATGTTCCCACCCTTGAAATGGTTCCTTGTTTTGTTTAGAATGAAAGCCAGCCTCTTTTTGGTAGGCTATAAGACCGTACATGATCTGTCCCCACCCCTTAGTGCTCTGACCTCACCTACTACTTTCCTTCTCATTCCCTCCACAGCCTATTTGCTGTTCCATAATATGCCAAGAATCTTCCACCTCAGGTTCTTTCTTTCTGGAATGCCTTCCCCCCCGGAAGCATCAGTATGGTTTACTCTTTCACCTTTGGACCTTTACTCAAAAGTCACTTTCTGAGACCTTCCCTGGCCACCTTGTCTAAATTACAGTGTCCTCCCATTCCTGGTCCCTATTTTCCATTTTCTTTTTCTTTTTATCACTTTTCAAAATTCTGTATTTTACTTTTCTTGTTTTTGTTATCTCTCCCTTCCTACTGGCGTAGTAACACTTTGAGGAAAGAGCTTTTTCTCTGCTTTATTCTTTATCCCCAGTACCTAGGACAATATCTGGTACATAGTAAATGTTTGTTCATTGGGTGAATGGATGGATGAATTAATTAATCCAGTCAAACACCCCTTCCAGTTTTGGGAACTCACTGGGCTACCGCAGGGCATTTACATATGCTTTGTTCTGCCTGAAATTTTTCCACTGTCCGCCAGTTACCTTTCATTGAAATAATGCCTCCCCTCCTTTGTATCTCAGCTAAATAATTTTTCCAGAGAAACCTCTTTGATTTTTTTCTGTCAAATTTATGTCAAATATGAGGCTTTGAAACATCATAAAATTATTTTATAGTACATCTAATAATTGTATTTTACATTTATTTGTTTTGTACCTTAATATGTTTCCCCAGTGAGACCTAACCCCCTTAAAGATAGGACCTTGACTTTCTTTTGCTTACCATTATATCCCCATTGGCTGAGGGTTCAAAGTCAATAAATACTAGTTGAATTAATAGAAAATATTTCCTTTTCACCTTGCATTATAAGGAAGTTTATTTCTCTTTTTCGTTTGCTTTTTCTTTGTTATTGACTTTGTAACTGATTTTTATTATGCCTTTCAGTAGGAAAAAACCTTCCCCATGAAGCAAAATGAGTGACTTTAAACTGATGTGAAAATGTTTTGAAAGGACCATTAGAGTGACTATTTCTCTTTCTTTCTTAGGGAGATGAGGACCATGTTGTTAGTTTATGTTATGAGACCATTTGTGATAACCATTCAGTATTACTTTTCTGTCCATCAAAGAAATGGTGTGAGAAGTTGGCAGATAGCATTGCCCGTGAGTTTTATAATCTACACCATCAAGCCAAGGGTAAGTTACTGATGGAAATGAAAGCTTCTATACTTAGTACACTTGCTTGAAAGTAATGTTAATGAGTATATAAATAAAGCATGACTCTTTTCGATCATTGAGCCACCTGCCCACTGGTTTACATAGTTTACAAAACTGTGCTTTTGTGACTAATCCTCTCCTTATCCTCATTATAGACAATGTATACATACACTCAGGCTAACCTTAAGATTTTTAAAATACTGGATTTATACAGGCACATACTAAGATTCTTCATCTAGGATCCATGGGCTTTGAGATATTGATCTTTGAAGCCTCTAAATTATATATAGAACTTCACATATATACATTTTTCTGGAGAAATCAGACATATCTCTCTTTATATTTCCAAACTCTAAAAAAGAATCACAGACATATACATATATATGTATATAAACACATGTATTTTAAAATTAGCTTTATTGGGGCGCCTGGGTGGCTCAGTCTGTTAAGTGGCTGCCTTCGGCTCAGGTCATGGTCCTAGGGTCCTGGAATCAAGTCCTGTGTGGGGCTCTCTGCTCAGTGGGGAGCCTGCTTCTCCCTCTCCCTCAGCTGCTCCTTCTTCTCCTCTCTTGCTTGCGTTCTCTCTCTCAAATAAAATAAAATAAAATCTTAAAAAATAAATAAAATCAGATTTATTGAGGTATAATTTATATATAATAAAATGTACCCATTTGAAGTGTATAATTTAATGAATTTTAACAAAGTATACACTTGTTTAACCCCCACTATAATGAACCTATAGAACATTTCTATCACCCTAAAATGTAATCTTTGCTCTTTCGCTATCAATCTCCTCTCTAGCCCCAGGCAAGTGATCTGCTTTTTGTTACTCTAGATTAGCTGTGCCTTTCCTAAGAATTTCATATAAATGAAATCTCATAGTAAATACATGTGTTGTATGTTTGGCTTCTTTCAGCATGGTATTTTTAAGATTCACCAGGTTGTTTATCAATTTGTTTTTTATTGCTGAGTAGTGATTTAGTGTATGGCTTTAACCATTAGTATATATTTTACTGATTCTAGGGTGAGCACTGTTCCCTCAACACTTTTGCCAGGCTATGGTCCCTTGGGGCCCAAGATAAGTGTAGGGAAGACAGAAACCAACCAGTTCTGGTCACAGAATATTAGGATATTTTATGATTTCATTGGAATCCTGAGGACAGGTGATAGATGCCTCAAGCTTAGCTCCAATAAGTAAACTTTGCTTGAAGTTTATATTTGATAGGCTCTGGCCCAACATTATAATACCTCTTTCATTTCCCTCCTAATTGATGTTTTCTATACTGTGCCATTTATATTCCTTATGTTGTACCATAATAACTTAAATTCCTTTAATAACCAGAAACATTATTATTATCTTCTTTGCTTCAGATTCTGTTACTTTTATTTATAGCAAAGGTTCCCAAATCCTAGTGCTTGGACTAGAGTCTGGGCTATGGTGAAATTATCACCAGAAAAATAAAGATAAGACAGTGCATTTTCTGTAAAGCTGAAGTTTAAATTCTGAAATTATCCCTACTAATTTTTTTTTATGTTAAAATGACTTTTCTTTTGAAATAAAGGTATTGATCAATGGTAGTTTTTAAAAATTTTAAATTGTCTTTAGCATAATAAAACATTGGTAACCTCTGTGGGTCCTTAAAATTTTAAGAAAATTTTACCTAAAATATTTTTAAAAATATATATGTTAAAGGGGCGCCTGGGTGGCTCAGTTGTTAAGTGTCTTCCTTCGGCTCAGGTCATGATCCCGGGATCCTAGGATTGAGTCCCACATTGGGCTCCTGCTTGGCAGGAAGCCTGCTTTTCCCTTTCCCACTCCCTCTGCTTGTGTTCCTGCTCTCGCTATCTCTCCCTGTCAAATAAATAAATCAAATCTTTAAAAAATATATATATAATATATGTTAAAAATATATCTTATCAGAGGCTTACTAGTTCAGAAATCCAAGATTTTGGGAAATTCTTTAAAGAAAACATAGTTCCTGCATCTAAGAAAGTTGAGATCTTACTAGGGGAGCGGTTTACACAGAGAGGCAAAGACAGAAGATAATGGGTGACTAATTACCACACGGGTAGCAAAGAGGCTAGAAAAATTATCACATAGAAATAGGCTCCTAGGGGTGCCTGGGTGGCTCAGTCGTTAAGCATCTGCCTTTGGCTCAGGTCATGGTTCCAGGGTCTGGGATCGAGCCCTGCATCAGGCTCTCTGCTCGGCAGGAAGCCTCCTTCTCCCTCTCCCACTCCCCTTGCTTGTCTTCCCTCTTTCACTGTGTCTCTCTCTCTCAAATAAATAAAAATCTTAAAAAAAAAAAAAAAAAAGAAATAGGCTCCTAGGTGGTTCTGACGCTGCTGGTTGGTGGGACACACTTTGAGCAAGGATTTTGATTTTTAGGCTCTGAATGGTAGTATCTGTAATCCTCTCCTTCCTCAGCTGTGTCCTTTGATCACCTCTTGTGGGCCTGGTCTCACCCTAACACAGTGCTTCCTAAACTTTGGTGCACATTAGAATCATCTGGGGAGATTTTAAAATTCCTTATGTCCAGGTTGCATACTGTTGCATCACAATGTCTAGGAATAAGAGCCAAGCATAAGTATTTTTAAAAGATGTCCTGCTAATTTTTTGTATAGTAGTTTTAGAACCATTGCCCTAATATTTAGCTCTGTCATGACTTAGGCAGATAGCATTTAAAGAGGTCCAGCCAGAGGTGAACAGTGTTGATGTTTTTTCTGTGACAGGATTGGTAAGATCATCTGAACTTCCGCCAGTGAAACTGGAACAAAAGGGCCTCCTAGAAGTGATGGATCAGTTAAAACGTTCGCCTTCAGGCCTGGACTCTATATTACAAAAAACTATACCATGGGGAGTAGCATTTCATCATGCAGGTATCCATATTTATAATCTGTTATTAAGAAGTCCCCTCCAAAATCCTTATAATTTCTTCATTTTTATATTTTTGTGCATTTGATTTCTTGTCAACCACACTACTTTTAGATTTCATTTTAAGAAGTGTGTGATTAAGATTAAACAAGAGTAAAACACATTTAGTTTATGTATCTGTATAGTATATATATACTAGATAAAGGTTTTTTTGTACCATGGGGGAAGTGAATTCTTTTTTTTTTTTTTTAAAAACAGAACGTTTATTGTGTGACTAATCATTGAAATCCTTAAGATGAACTGGATGCTGCAACAGCTGCCCTCTTGGGCTTAGGTGTTGTTCCTTCACAGAATCCATGCCTGAATCTGCGGAGCCTCATTCGACCCGTCCCAGTGGTGTTTTGTCTTTTAGCCTTGGCACTCCACTCCAGTTACACTTGCTCATGCGCTTGGCGGGATAGCCGCATTTGCCACAGGTGGACTTCTGAAGGTGGTAGGCCTGCGAGCCACAGCGGCGGCACAACGTGTGCGTCTTATTGCGACGCTTTCCAAACGATGACGTCCCCTTCGTCATCTTGTTTCCGTGGCAGACCCCCGGGGAAGTGAATTCTAAAATTATTACAATTCTACACTTTGTTTCCTTAAAATTCAGGTTAGACAGGTACTTGATACCCTAATTTTATGCTACTCTGAATGTTTCCTTTTATCTTACAGGGTATTGAAACATTCTTACAAATATGTCAAAATCAAATTAATTTTAGAAATTATCATATTGTATTTTGAGAGGGCTAGAGATGTTTAAAAATCATCTGGTTGTCAAAATTGCAAGGATTATACAGTCACTAAATTAAATAACTTCTTTTGGGGAGTGGTCTGTCCATGATCATATATGCTAAGGATGTGGTTAAGAATATATAGTTTCTTCTGCATCCAGAAGAAAGAAACTTTCTTGCACAATACACAAAAATAAATTCAAAATGAATGAAAGACCTGAACGTGAGACAGAATGCCATCAAAATCCTAGAGGAGAACATAGGCAGTAACCTCTGACCTCAGCTATAGCAACTTCTTACTAGGCATGTCTCTGGAGGTGAGGGAAACGAAAGCAAAAAATGAATTATTGGGACTTCATCAAGATAAAAATCTTCTGTACAGTGAAGGAAACAATCAACAAAACTAAAAGGCAACCTTTGGAATGGGAGAAGATATTTGCAAATGACATATCTGATAAAGGATTAGTATCCAAAATCTAAAGAACTTATCCAACTCAACACCCCAAAAAACAAATAATCCAGTTAAGAAATGGGTAGAAGATATGAACAGACATTTTCCCAAAGAAGACATCCAGATGGCTAACAGACACATGAAAAGATGCTCAACATCACTCATCATCAGGGAATTACAAATCAAAACCACAGTGAGATGCTATCTCATACCTATCAGAATGGCTAAAATTAACAACACAGGAAACGACAGATGTTGGTGAGGATCTGGGGAAAGGGGAATGCAAACTGTTGGTGGGAATGCAAACTGGTGCAGCCCTTCTGGAAAACAGTATGGAGGTTCCTCAAAATTAAAAATGGATCTAACCTATGATCCAGCAATTGCACTACTAGGTATTTACCCAAAGGATACAAAAATACAGATTTGAAGGGATACATGCACCCTGATGTTTATGGCAGCATTATCAACAATAACCAAACTATGGAGAGAGCCCAAATGTCCATCAACTGATGAATAGATAGAGAAGGTGTGATACATATATTACTCAGCCATCAAAAAGAATGAAATCTTGCCACTTGCAATGATGTGGATGGAGCTAGAGTATATTTGCTAAGCAAAATAAGGCAGTCAGAGAAAGATAAATACTGAATGATTTCACTCATGTGGAATTTAAGAAATAAAACAGATGAACATAGGGGAAGGGGGAAAAAAAAAGAGCGGGAAGGAAATCGTAAGAGACTCTTAGCTATAAAGAACAAACTGAGGGTTGGGAGGGAGTTCGGGGGGGGGGGATGGGCTAGATGGGCAATGCGGAATAAGGAGGGTATTTGTTATGATTAGCACTAGGTGTAATATGTGGGTGATGAATCACTAAATTCTACTCCTGAAACCAATATTACACTACATGTTAATTAGAATTTAAGTAAAAATTTGAAAAAAAAATATATAGTTTCTAAAATTAGGAATTTAACCTTTTCAATTTATTTAAAATTTTTATTATGCATACATGAATACATTTTAAAATGTATATATATGAACATACAGAAGAATATTTTTATTGTATATAACTTATGATGTATACTAATAAAATGACCCATCACCTAAATTACAAACTCAGTCCTTTTGATTTTTTTTTAATAAAATTAAAAATAAGCCAAGTAAGTATATATTCTTTATGTTGTTTTTCATTTACTCGTGTATTTATTCTTCAGCATTTATTTATGCTGAAGTGTGATGCATAAGCCATATCTCCACCTTCAGTGACTTCATTGTCTAGAACAGGAGTCAACAAACTACAGTCTGCTGGTCAAATCTAGCACACCATCTATTTTTGTAAATAAAGTATTGCAACACAATAATGCCTGTTTGTTCTGTGGCTGCTTTCATGTGACAGTTGTAGGATTGAGTATTTGCAACAGAGACCATCTGTCCTGAAAAGCCTAAAATATTTACAGAAAAAGTTTGCCAAACCCTGGTCTAGAAGATGAGATAAAAGTATACTAGGGGTGGCAGATTGTACTCTTAAAAAGAGAGACCATGGTCACTTCTTTGTTTATAGTCATAACAATAGCTTGAAAAAATCTTTGGAGGCTTGTAGTAGATTCCCATATCTATTTGTAAGTGATCAAGTATGGTATTTCTGTTATATTCATTAATTCACATATTCATTAGTAAATATATGGTATTATAACTTCCTTTTGTTAGGTCTTACTTTTGAGGAGAGGGATATCATTGAAGGAGCCTTCCGTCAAGGTCAGATTCGGGTTTTGGCAGCAACTTCTACTCTTTCATCTGGGGTGAACCTACCAGCACGTCGTGTAATTATTCGGACTCCTATTTTCAGTGGTCAACCTCTAGATATTCTTACTTATAAGCAGATGGTTGGTCGTGCTGGCAGGAAAGGGGTAGACACAGTAGGTAAGTGAGTTTGAATTTAATTGTAATAGCATTGCTGAAGGACAGTGTCAGTCTACGTGAAATTTGACTAGTGCCTGGCAACTCATTTCTTATCATGTGGCATTTCTTTGTTATCCAAAGCACTAATGTCATGTTTTGATTTACTTAATATTTATAATGAATGTAAGTTATAATTTTCATATATCAGCAACCATTGATTTTCTACTAATGTAGAATCAAAACATTCTTTACATTTTATACAGTGAAATGACTTAATATTTTAGTCAAAATGACTTATCACGTTAGCTAGAAGATGATTTCTAATTTTCAGCATAACCTATCTAGTGCTAATGAAGGGAATAATTTTCATGGGTTTTAGTTCTGCTTAGGTGACTGGTCTAAGACTTCAAATAAAGATGCTGAGAGCTGGGAAATACTCTCACAGTTTGGGAATAGGAACTTTACATACTGTCGTTTTCTCTCTAAATTGGTGCTGATTCTGAAAACAACTTTTTAGTTTCTTGTGTCAACAAGTAATGATAACCTTACCACAAACCAGACAGAAGTTTTGTCTTAAGCAATGAGGAAGAGGTTTGTTTAATTAGATATCAAGATAGCAGCAAATACTGTTTCTTACCTGGTACATTATTCTGGGTGTGACAAAATTGTTTTAAGTCTTCTAACATTAAAGAACTTTCAGGGGGGGCGCCTGGGTGGCTCAGTTGGTTAAGCGATTGCCTTCGGCTCAGGTCATGATCCTGGAGTCCCTGGATCGAGTCCCGCATCGGGCTCCCTGCTCGGCAGGGAGTCTGCTTCGTCCTCTGACCCTATCCCCTCTCATGTGCTCTCTGTCTCTCTCATTCTCTCTCTCTCAAATAAATCAATAAAATCTTTAAAAAAAAAAAAAACTTTCAGGGGAACATTCTCTGTCATTCCATCTTCTCTGAGATGTAGTTTATTGACTCCAGTATTATACTATATGTCAAATAAACAGACAAACAGTTCTGTGGCTGCTGAAGAGAAATTAGGGTACCTAGGAGAAAAGGGAAAGTCTTAATGGGAAAATAAGTGGGATTTTCTGGGCACAAAAAGCTGGATAGTATCCGAGGAAGTGAGTTTTAGAATAACTTGGCTTTGTCATCACATCTTCATTTCAACCATCAGGAAGGAGAGATGAGGAAGTAAAGTGCACAGCCTACCCTTTAAGGGCACTTCTCAGGAGTTGCACGGAATATTTCTCCTCACATACAATCAGCCAGAACTTATCACACAGTTACTTTCCCCAGCTGCAAGGGAGACCATATGCCCAACTAACATGTAGGGATTTTATTAAAGGAAAAATGAAAGAATGGCTGTCTGTTTCAGCTCCAGTAACAAATGACTCATCCATCTGTAATCCCTGCAGGGTCATTGGGCTGCCTACTCTTTAAAGCCTAAAAATTCTAATGATTAAAAAAAAAAAAACTTCCAACTCATTGGATTTCCCCTATTATAGGCATCAAAGAAGTTTATCCTGCTTCTGTCTCTTACTTTGCCTATAAAATATGCAGGTTACATGTGTTTAAAGAAGGTTAGGGGAAGAGACTAAAATACTTCCTATTCCTACTTGCTTCCCTCTGACCTTTCCTCAACTCTGATTTCTTAGTAGACTCATAACTCTGGATAGTGAAGTATAAGTTCATCTTACACAGCTGCTTTCTTTTTGGGTCAGAGGGTCTTTAAGGTAATGCAGAAGATGAGGTTTTACTTGCCTTGCTACATTCTTAGATTGTACTTCTCTTTCTCATGGGGAAGAATAATTGGAAGGTTGGTGCCCTGGCCAAATTATCAAGCCTTAAATTAGATAATATTTAAACAAAACTAAAATATACCACAATAACTTTGTTTTTGAGGTCTTGTAAACTTCTGAGATTTTGACTTTGTATAATGCTCCATTTCAGGATGGCATATGGCTTGCTCAGAACTTCCAACAAGTGGGGAATGTGTGAATATAGTGTTTCATATCAATTACAAAGATATGCATACTTGGTCATGCTTTTTGGATTGTGTAGCATCTTTGTACCTTCTTTGCATTTGATAAATGATCTTAATATTTCCTAGACAGTTAATAGTGTTTTATTTAGATGATATTTTAATCTTTTTGCGGAATTCCTAGAACCTTCCAGTATAAGACATTGGTGCTTTGTGCAAAAATAGTGACTTGTAAGTTAAATAGTAATAATTTGTTTGATTCTAATTGACTTCTCTATTGTGGTATAGATAGAACCTCCTCAGACGGGTGGGAGCAGGAACCTGGACTGTATATATTGCCATTAATTTGGGCATTTTCATAAATCTTGCTTCATCTTGAAAAAGGGTTGTCCATTTTGTTGAAGAATCAAAACCTGAAAGTGGTTTGAACAGCCCTAGATGACATTTTTATTTTGCTGCGAATGCTAGTTGATACCTTTTGTAGATAATTTTTTGTCTTATGCTGGGCTATTTTGTCGTGCTTGCAAGAACCTGGTGATACATTTTATTTACCTGTTTTTTATTGTTGTTTGTCTGATGATACCATCTTTTTGTAATTATATCTGGGATAAATAATCAACAGTCATCAAGTTTATAGTCCCTTATCTTTATTCTATCTTCGTTCTCAATTTGGCAGTGTTAGGAAAGCAGCACTTTCTCTCTGCCTAGAATGGTTAGTATACTCCACCACAATGCCACTTTTGGCTTTCTCTAATGCAAGTGGCCTTCCTTTTGCCCCTTGAACATCTTACTTACTTGCTTCTTTTCCCTTACTATTGGATTCATTTCTGAAAAAAAAATTATGGTTTTCTCTAGTTGTAATTGCTGTAATAGTATTTATGTTTGTATAAGTTGTATATTTGTATATGTTTATAATATGTAAGTGCTGTCACATATTTTTATTCATTTGATTGTCAGAATAACCTAAAGTGTTTAGATTAGTGAATGTTATAATGTAATTTCTAGGTTTCTGTAAATATTTTTGAATTTATATTATCGTATATAACTAGTAGTATTTTGCATTTGCATTTTTCTTTATAGTTTTTAAAATACCTCTATTATTATTATTATTATATATTTAATTAGTAAGAATAGTTACTTCTGTATGGAAGGAAAAAATCTTATCCTGTGCCTGCTTAGGTTCTATGGCTAGTGCCTACAAATTAAACTGACAAATGACAGATTAATTAGAGAGAAGGCCTACATATTTTATTTGATATTAATGTTTTCATTTTTTACATACACAGAGGCCTTTATAGAAAAACAGTGAAGATCCAAAGAAGCAGTTAGATGTTAGAGACTTTATACCCTTTTAACAAAAGGCAATAGAATTGAGAAGTGACAAGGCAACGGAAAAGGGATTTGGGCTTCGAGGGGTGGTAAACTGTAGGAAGGCAAATATATAGTGGAAACTAATGGAAGTTAAGGATTATTTTTTTTAATTTAAATTCAATTAGCCAACAAAGAGCACATCATTATTTTTAGATGTAGTGTTCAACAATTCATCAGTTAAGGATTATTTAGAAAGGATTACCCAGACCCACCTTGGTGCTCACTTTCTGTTCAGTAGTAAGTGATAAGAGGAACACCTTCACAAAGAGAAATTTATATCTTGCTTCTAGGCAAGCAGGGTGAGGGCAAAGAACTCTTTCTGTTTCCTAAGTGCCTTCAGGTCAAAATAATCCTTATGCCAAAGTGGCATATTTTGGTGTGGCATATTCGGATCCCCTTCAGTCCAGAAAATGAAAGCATCAGCAATAATTCTATGACCGTAATAACTGCTATCATCTATTACCTTCTTTTTAAGCAAAACATTTGAAATTCTCTTTGGCAGGTATTTTAAGGAAGTATGTTGGGATTTTGCAAATGTATGGTTTTTTGGTTATAGGTGAGAGTATCTTAGTTTGTAAGAACTCTGAAAAATCAAAAGGCATTGCTCTACTTCAGGGATCTCTAAAACCTGTTCGTAGCTGTTTGCAAAGACGAGGAGGAGAAGAAGTAACTGCGAGCATGATAAGAGCTATTCTGGAGGTAAGAAAGAGTTCACCAAATATCCATTTGTTCTTTTGTGCTTATAATATGATGGTAGTACTTAAATATGGGAAGAAAAATCTTTGTGTTTATGAGATTGTTTATAGTCTCCCCAAGTCTGAATGTCTTCTATTTAAGTTATTTCCTGGAGTTTAATACAGCTAGTGCTATAGCAGTACATTTCAAAAACAGTGGATTAAAACCCAAATGCCAGATGATTTTTAAAAATTTTTTTAGATATACTTTATTATCTATGACCTGAGCTGAAGTCAAGAGTTGGACACTTAACCAACTGAGCCACCCAGGTGCCCCTATTTTCTGAATTTTTAAAAAAGATGACAGAAATGGACTGTAGTTCTTTCATCCAGAAAATACCTATGACATTAAAATAAAATCAAATTAGGGCACCTGGATGGCTCAGTCGGTTAAGCGGCTGCCTTCGGCTCAGGTTGTGATCTCAGGGTCCTGGGATCCAGTCCCGCATCGGGTTCCCTGCTCAGTGGGGAGCCCGCTTCTCCCTCTCCCTCTGCCTGCCACTCTCTCTGCTTGTGCTTTCTCACTCTCTCTCTGTCAAATAAATAAATAATATCTTTTAGAATTTTTTTTTTTTTAAAGATTTTATTTATTTATTTGAGAGAGAGAGACAGAGAGAGAGAGCATGAGAGGGGGGAGGGTCGGGAGGGTCAGAGGGAGAAGCAGACTCCCTGCCGAGCAGGGAGCCCGATGCGGGACTCGATCCCGGGACTCCAGGATCATGACCTGAGCCGAAGGCAGTCGCTTAACCAACTGAGCCACCCAGGCGCCCAATAAATAATATCTTTTAAAAAAATAAAAAATAAAATTACAAATAGATATGCTTAGAAGTTTCAAACAACATGGAAAGATCTAAAGTGAAAAATAAAACTTTCTCCTCTGTGTCCTCAAAGCTAACCAGACTCCTTATTTTAAGTGTTTTGTGTCATCCAGAAAAGTTTTCTGTTCATATACCAGCATGCCTTGCTCTTGGCTTCAGTACTGGTACTGTGGTTACCAATACCTGTGCTCATACTCTCCCCCCCGCCCCGCTCCCACCACTTAGCTCTCCATTTGAAAAAAAAAAAAGGAAAACAATTAATAACATGGGGTTGGTAAGGATATAGAAAGTAGGCATTCTCATATACTGCTGAAACTCTTTTGGGAGGGCAACTTGGACATAGCTACTAAGATTAAAAAACAAGCAAGCCCCAGAACAAAACACATAGCCATTTAATCAGTAAATGGTAAATGGTAAAACTATGTTTTGTGGTCATTAAAATGTGTAGGGTAGCTCTGTTTAGGATGATTTGGTATGTTTCAATATGTATTAAATGGAAGAAGGCAAGGGAAAAATTAGTACATTTAATTAATTAGTATATTTAACATAGTTGTGGGAAGATGATTTCCACAGGACACAACTGACTTCACTTTTTCTATACCCATTCCCATCCCCTTTCTGGATGGGAAATATTCAATACTAGCATTCCTATATGCCCACACATTTCAGAGGGAACTGTTGTTGTTAGTTCCTACATTTCAGATAGATAGTGATTCATTTATTTTCATTTATGAGAAAATATTGTATCTACTTTTAAGGAAATTTTCGATGTTGTCAGTAAATGTTATCTACATGTATAATGAATGATGATGGAAGAGTTAATTAAGAGTCTCTACATTAAGATGCTGAGAATATTTTAAGAGAACAAAATCACTTCTTTTATATCATGAGGGCCTGCATGTCTTGTTAAATAGTTACAAAAAATTTCAAACCTCTTTTATCAGATAATAGTTGGTGGAGTGGCAAGTACATCACAAGATATGCAGACTTATGCTTCTTGCACATTTTTGGCTGCAAGTATGAAAGAAGGGAAGCTGGGAATTCAGAAGAACCAAGATTCTTTTCAACTTGGAGCAATTGAGGCCTGTGTAATGTGGCTCCTGGAAAACGAATTCATCCAAATTACTGAAGCTAGTGATGGAACAGAAGGTAAATGTGACTTCTTAATTGCAGTTTACTCACTTTTTCATCTTTAGTGACTTAAGACTGCCTAGTAAAAGGAAATTGACTTTTTAAACACTCTAAAAGGAAACTGGTTTTTCAAGTGGTATATGAATCAGTTTTAATGTCAGTGTTGCATTTAGCAACATCAGATAATTAGCATAGAATCTGCTCATAAATATCCATGCATTGGGCAAAATTTATCAGAGACTAAAAGGTTAATTACAGAATACAGAAAGACAGTGTTTTATTTTATTTTTAACACTTGGTTCATTATTTCCCTATTCCCGCCCCCAACCAGGAAAAGTGTATCATCCAACACATCTCGGTTCAGCAACTCTTTCTTCTTCACTTTCTCCAACTGATACTTTAGATATTTTTGCTGACCTCCAAAGGGCAATGAAGGACTTTGTTTTAGAGAATGATCTGCATATTGTTTATCTGGTAAGTTCTGTTTTCTTCACTATTGTGTTTGTGAAGTTGGGGAGAAAATGCATCCTGAACATTAAAGATACCCTAAGGGAACATCTTGTTTGTTTTCTTCGACTAGGGTAGTAGTGGTGGGAATAGAGACTAGGTAAGAAGAGAGTTGTTTTAAAGTAATAAGCTAAATGTTACAGTGGCCTTTTAATTTATTTGCCTACTTATCAATTTTCTCTAACCTTCTTTCAAAAAGGATTTGAGGTGCTTTATAAAAAACATATTTTATAATGTATAAGAGAATAGTAAAGGACAATTGAGATAATGGGAAATCGAAAATAAGATTATAATGTAAAACTCAAGCAAAAGTTGGTACATAAACATGCATGTCTTTAAGTCATGTACAGTTCCTGTAGCCAACTTTGGTTCTGAGTTTTCTAGCAACTACAGCAAAAAGGAAGGCTTGATTAGTCTTAATATTGATAGGAAAGAAAACAAAACAAAACAAATTAGGAAAAGTGGTACCTGGTTGGCTTTGTCAGTAGAGCATGTGACTCTTGATGGAACACTATCAAGCAAAACAATGTATACATATTGGAATCCAAGATGGAGAAGATAGAAGATGGCAGAAAGTCTCTTTAAAGAAATAATGGCTAAAAATATCCCAAATATGGGGAAAGATATGGACATCTATGTACATGAAGCTAAAGGGGACCCCAAACAGATATAACCCAAAGAGGACTTCACTGGGACACATTATTATCAAACTGTCAAAAATCAAAGAATCAGAATTTTGAAAGCAGCAAGAGAAAAGGTGCTTGTCGTATACAAGGAAACTCATGAGGCTTCTGGTGGATTTCTCAGCAGAAACTTTGCAGGCCTGGATGAATGGTATGATAAATTCAAAATACTGAAAGAAAAAACTGCCAGTCAAGAATACTATGTGTGGCAGTGCTGTCCTTCAGAAACAAAGAGTGAAAGACTTTGCCAAACAAAAGCTGAGGATGTTCACCACCACTAGATGTGCTTTCTAAGAAATGGTAAAGGGAGTTCTTGGTGCTGAAATGAAAGGATGCTAATTAACAATGTAAAAATACATGACTGTATAAAACTCACTGGTAAAGGTAGATTTCTAGTCAAATTCAGGTTTCTGAATGTAATAGTAGTTTGTAAATCACTTTTAACTTTATATAAAAGCTAACGAGAGACATATTAAAAATAACTATACCTAAGAGTTCTGTAGGAAGACTCAGAACTCACCTCCTACATGGAACCCACAATATTACACCTATTAATAGAACAATTCCTCCTGAAGAAGAAATGTGGGCTGACTTAACAGCTACCAAACAACGAAAGAGAACAACAAGAGAGATAGAGATGTGGTAACAAAGGGAACCCCCACCCCCAATGCTGCAATGGTGAGGGATAGTATTGAGGGACCTGGAACAGATCCCTCTGTCCTTGTGCACAGAAAAACCATGGTTTAAAAGAGTAACTAGCATATAAGAGACAACACTAAAACTCTGCCAAGTGGTGAAGGAGTTGTGAGAAAGCTCTCCAGGTCAGAGAGACTAGAGAACAACATGGTTTATGTTCTCCTTGGAAGCCTGGACTGGAGCAGTGTCCAGACACCGTGGTGGGCATGTCTGGTCATCTCGGTGGACTTGTGACTTCAGTGAGTCCAGGGTCCACAGACCCACCCCAGCCCTAGATGCCCTGGCATGCAGAGGAAAAGCCACAGTTTTAGAGGGGAGAGAACTGCAGGAATGCTCCCTCCTCTTCCACCTTGAGGGTCCAGACCAGAGCAGGGTTTGGCCACCATAAGGGGCAGGGTTGGGTGCTGTAATTGGAGGGTTCTGACTCCATAACTGGTGGGTCAGATCATCAGAGAGACTTTGTGACCTCAGTAAGCCCACGGTCCTGAAGACCACACCAGCCCCATTTGCATTGCGGCACAGAAGAAAAGCTACAGTTCAAAAGGGCTGAGGAATTGTGGGAGCATACTCTTTCCCTCCACCTTAAAAGCTCAGACTCGAGCACGGTCTGACTCACTGTGAGCTTGCAACCTCAGTGAGTCCAGGGTCCGTAAGCCCATACCAGCTGTCCTATGGCGCTGGGGCACAGAAAAAAGTTGCAGTTTTGTGTTGTTGTTTTTTATTTTTTTTAATTTTTACTTTTTTTTTTTAACTTTGAAAAGTTTGTCTTATTTTGTTTCAATTCTCTTCCTTTTCGGTTTCATTTTTATTTTCTTATTTTTTTTTCTTTAATTCTCTCTGTAAAAAGTCAAAATTTAAAAGAGTAACTAGTGTATACATCCACAGCTCAAGCCAGCCAACAAAGTCATCAAGGACACACAGTCTGTATAGGGGTCACCATACACAAGACAATTCCTTCAACTTTAGGAGATGTAGCAAGCCATTTCATCTAATCCATAGAAACAGACACAGAAAATCAAGCAAAATGAGAAGACAGAAGTATATGTTCCAAAAGAAAGAAAAAAACCTCAATAAAAGAATTAAATGAAACAGAGATAAGCAATATGCCTGATAAGGAATTTAAAGTAATGATTGTAAAAATACTCCCTGGGCTGGAGAAAAGAATGAAAGAATTTAGTGAGACCTTCAATAAAGTATAGAAAATATTGAATGAATCAGAACTGAAGAATACAATAACTGAAATAAAAAGCACACTAGAGGGAATCAACAGAGTTAGAGGATGCAGAAGAAAATATCAGTGATCTGGAAGACAGGGTAATAGAAAACATACAAGTTGAACAGCAAAAAGAGAAAAGATTTTTTTAAAAGGAGGATAGATTAAGAGATCTGTTGAATAACAACAAGCAAATTCACCTTATGGGGTCCTAGACGAAGAAGAAAGAAAGGTTTAGAATACCTATTTGAAGAAATAATAACTGAAAAATCTCTCTAACCTAGGGAGGGAAATAGACATCCAAGTCCAAGAAGCACAGATAGTTCCAAACAAGATGAACTCAAGGAGGTCCATACTACAGCACATAATAATTAAAATGTCAAAGGTTAAAGATAAAGAGAGAAATCCTAAAAGCAGCAAGAGAGAAACAAAGTTACCTCCATGGGAAAACCTGTAAGACTACCTGTTGATTTTTCAGCAGAAGCTTTGCAAGCCAGAGGGGAGTGGCATGATATATTCAAAGTACATGAAAGGAAAATCCTACAACCAAGAATACTCCACCTGTTAAGATTATCATTCAGATTTGGAGGAGAGATAAAGAGTTTCCCAGACAAACAAGAAGTAAAGGAGTTTATCAAAACTAAAGTAACCTTATAAGAAATAATAAAGGGACTTCTTTAGGTAGAAAAGAAATGGCCATATTTGGACATAAGAAAAATATGAATAAAGAGATGTAAAATATGACAACATGTACATAAAATATGGAGAAGGGAGTAGAAAGAGAAGAGGAAAAAGAAAAACATTGGCCATCAGATTAATATGGACTATTTACTTAGTATATTATATATGAATCTTATGGTAGCCACAAACCAAAAACCTATGATAGATACACAAAAAATAAAGAGAAAGAAAGCTAAACAAAACATTATAGATATTCATCATTCACAAAGAGAGCAAGAGAAGAACAACAAAGAAGAACCACAGAAACAACCGGAAAACCAATTTTTTATATTAAGTACAACAGTTTTTTAAATTAAGTATATACCTATCAATAATTACTTTAAATGTGAATGGCCTAAAAAAATAAATGTAAATGGCCTAAATGCTCCAATCAAAAGACATAGAGCAGTAGAATGGATAAAAAAACAAGACCAATCTATGTGCTGCCAAGACTTACCTCAAACCTAAAGACGCATATAGACTGAAAGTGAAGGGATGGCAAAACATTCACCATGCAAATGGAAGCGGAAAAAAAAAAAGGGCCAGCAAACCAATACTGACATCAGACAAAATAGACTTCAAAACAAAGAATGTATGAGACAAAGAAAGATGTTTCATAATAAAGGGATTAATCCAGCAAGAGGATGTAACAATTGTAAATATCTAGATGCCCAACACTGGAGCATCTAAATACATAAAGCAAATATTTTTTTTTAAAGATTTTATTTATTTATTTGACAGAGAGAGACACAGCGAGAGAGGGAACACAAGCAGGGGGAGTGGGAGAGGGAGAAGCAGGCTTCCCGCCAAGCAGGGAGCCCGAAGTGGGGCTCAATCCCAGGACCCTGGGACCATGACCTGAGCTGAAGGCAGATGCTTAACGACTGAGCCACCCAGGCACCCCTAAATAAAGCAAATATTAATGGACATGAAGAAAGAAATTGATGGTAATACAATAATAGCAGGGGACTTTAATCCTCCACTTGTTTCAATGGAGAGATCATTCAGACAGAAAATTAATAAGGAAACAATGTCTTTGAATGAGACATTGGACCAGATGTTCATAACAGATATATACAGAACATTCCATCCCAAAACAAAAGAATACACATTCTTATCAAGTGCACATGGAACATTCTCCAGAATAGATCACATATTAGACCATAGAACAAGCCTCAATAAATTTAAGAAGATTGAAATTATAGCATGAATCTTTTCTGACCACAACAGTATGAAACTAGAAATATCACAAGGAAAAAAACTGGAAAAAAACACAAACACATGGAGACTAAACAACATGATACTAAACAATTAATGGGTCAATGAAGCAATCAAAGAAGAAACCAAAAAGTACATAGAGATCAATGAATGTGAAAATACAATGGTCCAAAATCTCTGAGACAGTGAAAGCAGTTCTAAGACGAAAGTATATAGCAATACAGGCTTTCCTGAAAAAGCAAAAAAAATCTCAAATAAACAACCTAACGTTATGCCTAAAGGAACTAAAAAAAACCAAAAAAAACAAATATTCTTTTTTTTAAAGATTTATTTATTTATTTTAGAGAGAGAGCACGAGCGAGTATGGGGAGGGGCAGAGGGAGAGAGAAACGTTAGTGCACTCCTTGCTGAGCTCGGAGCCTGATGCAGGGCTTGATCCCACAACCCCGAGATCATGATCTGAGCCAAAGCCAAGAGTTAGACACTTAACCGACTGTGCCTCCCAGGGGCCCATTTTATTTTTGGTTATGTTTTTAAGATAACTGTGGCAATTTCTTAAAATAAGACAATGATGAAATTTGCCACATCAATTGACTCACTGATGATTTCTCTGTAGCATGTGATGCTGTTTGATAGCATTTTACCCACAAGTAGAAATTCTTTCAAAATTGGAGTCAGTCCTCTCAAACCCTGCCGCTGTTTTATCAACTAAGTTTATGTCATACTCTAAATCCTTTGTAGTCATTTCAACAGTCTTCATAGCATCTGCACCAGGAGTAGTTTCTATCTCAAGAAACCACTTTCTTTCCTCATTCATTCAAGTTTTATCAAGAGATTGCAGCAATCCAGTTACATCTTCAGGCTCCAGTTCTAATTCTAGTTCTCTTGCTATTTCCCCCACATCTGCCCTTCCTTCCTCTACTGGAGTCTTGGACCCTCAAAGTCATCCATGAGGGTTGGAGTTAACTTCTTCTAAATTCCTGTTAATGTTAATATTTTGACCTCTTCCTGTGAATCACAAATGTTTTTATGGCACCTAGAATGGTGAATCCTTTCTACAAAGTTCTCAATGTACTTTGCCCAGATCCATCTGAGGAATAACTGTCTTTGACAGTGATGGCCTTATGAAATATACAGTTCTTAAAGAGTAAGAATTGAAAGTCAAAATTATAATTGACCCTTGAACAACATGGGTTTGAATCCACTTGTACATGGATTTTTTCCAATGAATATAGCACAGTACTGTGTATTTTCTTAACATTTTATTTTCTCTAACTATATCGTAAGAATACAGTATATAATACATATAGCATAAAATATGTGTTAATCAACTGTTTCTGTTATTGGTAAGGCTTTCTGTCAACAGTAGGCTATGAGCAGTTAAGTTTTTGGGGAGTCAGAAGTTATACACAGATTTTCAACTACATGAGCAGTTGGTACCCCAACCCCACATTGTTTAAGCATCATCTATACTCCTTGATCCATGGACTGCAGAATGGATACTCTGTTAGCAGGCAGGAAGACAGCATTTATCTTGTACATCTCCGCCAGAGCTCATGGGTGACCAGGTGCATTGTCTGCAGTAATTGGAAAGGGATCTTTTTTTCTGAGTGGGTCTCAACAGTGGGTTTAAAATACTCAGTAAATCATGTTGTGAACAAATGTGCTGTCATCTAGGCTTTGCTGTTCCATTTATAGAGCACAGACAGAGTAGATTTAGCATAATTCTTAAGGGCCTTGGGATTTTTGGAATGGTAAATGAGCACTGGCTTCAACTTCAAGTCTCTAGTTGCATAATCCCCTAACAAGAGTCATCCTGTGCTTTGAAACTTTGAAGCCAGGCATTGACTTCTTTCTAGCTATGAAAGTCCTAAATGGCTTTTTCTTCTACTAGAAGGCTATTTTGTCTACGTTGAAAATCTGTTGTTTCGTGTATCCACGTTTATTAATTAGCTAGATCTTCTGGGTAACTTGCTGCAGCTTCTACATCAGCACTTGCTGCTTCACCTTGCACTTTTGTGTTATGTTTAAGCTTCTTCCCTTAAACCTCATGACCCAACCTCTGCTAGCTTCCAGCTTCTCTTGGATAGCTTCCTCACTTCTTTCAGCCTTCATAGAACAGAAGAGTTACAGACTTGCCCTGGATTATAATGGCTTTGGCTTAAGGGAGTGTTGTGGCTGTTTTGATCTTCTATCCAGAGTACTGAAATTTTCTCCACATCAGCAATAAGGGTGTTTCACTTTCTTATCATTTGTGTGTTTAGTGGAGTAGTATTTATAATTTAAATATTCAGGAACTTTTCCTTTGCAGTCACAGCTGGGCTAGCAGAAGAAGCCTAGCTTTCGGCCTGTCTCAGCTTTTGACATGCCTTCTTTTTTTTTTTTCCCCAAAGATTTCATTCATTTTATTTGAGAGAGAGAGTGAGAGAGAGCAGGAGCAGGGGGGAGAGGGAGAAGCAGACCTTTCTCCACTTTTTAAACAGGATTTATTTATTTTAGAGCGTGTGAGGAGGGGGAGGAGCACAATAAAGTGAAGCACATAAAACAAGATATTCCTTTTTTGCTTTATAAATATTACCAAGCACATATGTATATTTTTACTCTACCTTCTTTCTTATACGGAAGATAGTATGCTGTGTACCTTTTTTGTACCATCTTTGTTTCTTAACAATATACCTTGAAAATCACCCTGTGTCAGTTCATGGAGATTTTTAATTCTTTTTAAAAATATCTGTATAACTCCATTGTGTGTATACCAGTATTTATTCAATCAATTCTCTATTGATGGACATTTGGGTTGTTTCCAATATTTTGTTGTGGCAAGTGCTCCTACAGTGAATAACTTTGGTTCATATATTGTTTAGGTTTGATGGGGGTTTATCTTTAGGAAAGGCTCCCTAAAGTACAATTGCTGGATAAATTATAAAGGCATATATAATTTTGGTTTTACAAAATTGTCCTCTGTAAGATTTGTATCATTTTCCAATTTTAACAGCACTATATGAGAATAGTTATTTTTCCACAACCTGATGAATGTATTGTCAAGCTTTTATACTTTTTAGTATAGTTTTAATTTATATTTTTAAAAAATATGAATAAAATTGAACATTTTTTCTATTTGTTAAAGGACAGTATGTTTTTTCCCCCCATGAATTGTCCATGTCTTTTGTTTATTTTTCTTTTGTGTTTTGGTCTTTTTCTTAAGTTTTAAAGGTTATTTTATATATTAGGAAGAGTAGTGCTTTGTGGTTTAAGTTGAAAGTATTTTTCTCCTAGTTTTTATGTGGCTTTGACTGTATTTATTGTGTATTTTACATCACATTTTTCTAAAAATGTAGTTGAATTTGTGAGCTTTTGTATCAGTGAGAAATGCTTTTCTTGCTCTAAGATTATAAAGGAATTCTCTTACATTTTCTTCAAGTAATTGCGTATGGTTCCCTTCTTTTGAGCTATGTTCCATTTGGAATTTATTCTAGTACAGTAGTCACTCCTTATTCATGGGGGATACATTCCAAGACCACCAGTGGTTGCCTGACACCCGGATAGTATTGAATCCTGTGTATATTTTTTTTCCTATACCTACATACCTATGATAAAGTTTAATTTATAAATTAGGCACAATAAGAGATTAGTAACAATAGAACAGTTATAACATAATAAGCTTTGTGAATGTGATCTTTCTCTCAAAATATGTTATTTACTGTACTCACCCTTCTTATGATGTGAGATAATAAATTGCCTATGTAATGAGATGAAGTGAGGTGAATGCTATTGGCATTGTGATGTAGCATGAAGCTACTATTGACCTTCTAATGATATATTATCTGTTTCTGGACCATGGTTAACTGTGGATAACTAAAACCATGGAAAGTGAAATCACAGATAAGCCAGGGGCTACTGTATATTTTATTTTTTATCTTTTTATTTTATCTTTTTTTTTTGATAGTCACAATCTGTAGTCACAGTTTCATTTATTAAAAGGTTTATTTACACACAACAAATGAAAAATTTTCTTCAGCTTTTATCTTTACTTTTTTTCTCCAGTTTTTAAACAAGGTTTATTTATTTTAGAGCATGTGAGGAGGGGGAGGAGCAGAGGGAGGGAGAGAGAAGGAGAGAGAGAGAAAGAGAGAGAGAGAGAGAGAGAGAGAAGCAGAGTCCCTACTGAGCACAGAGCCCGATGCAGGGCCTCATCCCATGACCCTCAGGTCACAACCTGAGCTCAAATCAAGAGTTGGAGCTGAAACAACATTTGGAGCTGAACCAACTCAGCCACCCAGGGCACCCCTCCTTCTTTTTTAAGTTGATTGGTCTTATTCATGAAAAGGAATGTTTCTCTATTTCTTTAAGTCTATTTTTGGGCCTCCAAGAGTCTTCTGAAAATTTTCTCATACAGAATTTGAATATGTATTTTTAAATTACATATATTTAAAATAAATTTTTAATTAAAATTAAAATTTTTAATTTTTAAAATCGCTTTGTTGCAATATGGTTCACAGCATATTTACACTTACACATTTAAAGTGTAAGTCAGTGATTTTTAGTATATTCACAGAGTTGAGCAATTATCACCACTATCTAATTTCAGAACATTTTCATCACCCCAGAAAGAAGCCCTGTATGCATCAGCAGTCACTCCCAAATTTTCTCCAATCTCCTCATTCTCCCTTAGTCCTAAGCAACCACTAATGCTTCTGTTTCTATAGACTTTCCTATTCTGGGATCATATAATATGTGGTCTTTTATGACTGGTTCCTTTCACTTAGCATAATGTTTTCAAGTTTTGTCTATGGCATAACATGTATCCTTTTCTTTTCTATTTTGGAAAACTTTTTTTAAAAAATTGAGTATAAAAAATTTGAGTATAGTTGACACATGATGCTACATTAGTTTCAGGTATACAACATAGTGATTCAACAACTCTATATTTTGCTGTGCTCACCACAAATGTTAACTACCATCTGTCACCATGCAATGCTATTACAATATCATTGACTATATTCCTTACGCTGTACCTTTTATTCCTGTGACTTACTTCATAACTGGAAGCCTGTATCTCCCACTCCTCTTCACTCATTTTGCCTACCCCACCACCCCTCTTCCCTCTGGCAACTACTAGTTTTCTCTATTTACATGTCTGATTCTGCTTTTTTGTTTGTTTATTCATTTATTTTGTTTTTTAGAGTCCACATATAAATGAAATCATAGGGTATTTGTCTTTCTCTGACTTATTCCACTTAGCATTATATAATCTAGATCTGTCCATGTTGTCACAAATGGCAAGATCTCATACTTTTTTATGGCTGAGTAATATTTCATTGTATATGTGTACCACATCTTCTTTATCCATTCATCTGTTGTTGGACACTTGGGCTACTTCTATATCTTCACTATTGTAAATAATGCTGCAATAAAGTGTGTATCAGGGGAGCCTGGGTGGCTCAGTCGTTAAGTGTCTGCCTTCGGCTCAGGTCATGATCCCAGGGTCCTGGGATCGAGCCCTGCATCAGGCTCCCAGCTCTGTGGGAAGCCTGCTTCTCCCTCTCCCTCTCCCCCTGCTTGTGTTCCCTCTCTCGCTGTGTCTCTCTCTGTCAAATAAATAAATAAAATCTTAAAAAAAAAAAGTTTGTATCAGTTCTTAAGTCCTTTATATTGCAGAATAATATTCCATTGTATGGATGTACTGCATCTCTACTTATCCATTCATCAATTAATGGACATTTGATATATCTTTTATTTTTGGCTATTATGAATAATGCTGCTGTGAACATTCGTGTACAAGTCTTTACATGGACATATGTTTCAAATTCTCTTGGGTATATCCCTAGGAGTAGAATTGTTGGGTTATATGGTAACTTTATTTTTAACATTTTGAGAGTTTTGAAACTCCTCAAAAACATCTGGATAATATTATATTTCCACCAGCAATGTACATGGGTTCCTATCCTTTACATCTTCTCCAATGCCTGTTTTTATTTCTCTTTTTGAATATATCCTTATGAGTATGCAGTGCTCTCTTATTACACTTTGGACTTGCATTTCCTTAATGGCTAATAATGTTGAGCATCTTTTCATGTGTTTATTGATATGAATATCTTAGAAAAATATTCAGATCCTCTGCCATTTTTAATTTTTTTTTTATTATTGAGATGTGTTTTTTATCTATTCTAGATACAAGTCTTTTTTCAGATACAGGATTTAGAAAAATTTTCTTCCATTCTGTGGGTTGTCTTTTCATGTTCTTGATGATGATTTTTGAAGCACAGAAGTTGTGAGTTTTGGGCAGTTTATCAATTTTTTTCTTTTGGTGTCATATCTGGAAATCTATGTAACTCAGTTTCACAAGGATGCACTCCTATATTTTCTTCTGAGTTTTATAGTTTTATCTTACATTGACACATATGGTCCACTTGGACTTTTGTGACTGATGTAAGATGGGAATCTAACTTCATTCCTTTTCATGTGCATATCCAGGTGTCCCTGCTCCATTTGTTGAAAATCCATTAATTTTCTTGTCATCCTTGTCAAAAATCAATTGATCATGAATGTGGGGGTTTATTTCTGGGCTTTCAATTCTATTTCATTGATCTATATTTATCCTTATGCTGATACTATACTGTTTTGATCACTGTAGCTTGGTAGTAAGTTTTGAAATCAAGAAATGTGAGCCCTCTAATTTTGTGTTCTTGGAAAAAATTTTTCACCATTCTGGGTCACTTGCATTTCCTTATAAATTTTAGGATCATCTTGCTGATTTCTGCAAAGAAGCCAGGTTAATTCTGATAGGGATTGTGTAGAATTGGTAGGTCAATTTGGGAAATATTGCCATCTTAACAATATTAAGTTTCCCAGTCCTTGCAGATAGGCTGTCTTTTTCATTTGCTTAGGTCTTTAATTTCTTTCAAAAATTTTTAGTTTTCAGAGTACAAGTTTTGTATTTTTTTGTTAAGCTTATTGCTAAGCATTTTATTCTTTTTCATGCTATCATAAATGGAATTTATTTTTTAATCACATTTACAGATTGTTTATTAAAACATTTTTTATATTGATCTTATATCATGTAACCTATTAAACTTGTTCATTAATTTTAATAGTATTTTTATGCATTTCTCAGGATTTTCTATATACAAGATCATGCCATCTGCAAATAGAGATAGTTTTGCTTCTTCCTTTCCAGTCTGGATGTCTTTTATTTACTTTTCTTTCTCCTAATTGACCATTAGAATCGCCAATAAAATATAGAATAGAAGTAGCAATAGCAGACATGTTGTTTTGTTCCTTATCTTGGGGCAAAAGTATTCAGTTTTTCACCATTAATCTTGGTGTTAGTTGTGGGTTTTTTGCAGGTGGCCTTTATTAGGTTGAGGAAGTTCCTTTCTATTGCTAGTTTGTTGAGTGTTTTTATCATGAGAGGTTATTAGATTTGTCAAGTGTTTTTGCCACATCTGTTGAGATCATCATGTGGTTTGTCCATTTTATTGATATAGTGTATTACATTAATTGATTTTCAGATATTAATCTTGGATTTTCTGGGTAAATCCCACTTTGTTATTTGTAGAATACTATTTATCTGTTGCTAATATTTTACTGAGGATTGTTGTATCTATATTTATTAGATAGATTGTCTGTAGTTCTCTTTTCTCATGATGACTTTGTGTGGTTTTGAGGAAGAATTTGTGAAAGATTGCTGTATTTCTTATTTAAACATTTGATAGATTTCACCAAACTATTTGGGCCTGGACTTCTCTTTGGAGTAAATTTATTACTAACTCAACCTCTTGTAATAGGTCTATTCATATCTCTTGTTTTTTCCTGAATCAATTTTGGTAGTTTGTATGTTTCCAGGAATTTGTTCATTTCATCTAGATTATCTAATTTGTTGGTATTCAGTTCACACTATTTCCTTATAACCCCATCCTTTTTTCCTCTGTACATTCAATAGTGGTGTCCCTTCTTCCATTTCTGACTTTAGTAATTTAAGTCTTCTCTCTTATTTCTGGATCAGTCTAGCTAAAGGTTTTTCAATTTTGTTGATCTTTTTAAAGCACTGTTAAAAGTATTTAAACAAGGAGGCCATTAGACAGAGGTGACTCTAATGCCTTGGTAGTTTACATAAGCAAAACAAAACTTAAGCCAGAGGCAGTACACTCAAATCCAAGAAATTTAAACTAGAGAACAACTAATCACAGCCAATGAGGCTTCCCCAAATAAGGCAAGTGCTTAAGCTATAACCAAAGAATTGCTTTGTTTTGCTTTGCTTCAGTATCTTCTCTATAAAAACTTTGCTCCTATCTCCTGTTTGGAGGGCTTCTAACCACCTTTGGTTTGGCACTGCCCAATTCAAATCAGTGTATGCTCAAATAAACTCTTGCAAAATTTTATGTGCTTCAGTTTGCCTTTTACCAGAATGAATTTTTGTTTAGTTTATTTTTTATTATTTTTGACTTTCTACTTCATTAATTTCTGCTCTTTATTATTTTCTTCCTTCTTCCTTTGGGTTTTACTTTGTCCTTCTACTTGCAAGTGTCTTAATGTGGAAGATTAGTGTATTGATTTGAGACCTTTTTTTTTTAATGTAGACATTTATAGCTATACATTTTCCTCAAAATACTACTTTTACTGCATCCTGTGATAAATTTGGTATATAATGTTTTCATTTGTTATATTCACTTATTTCAAGGTATTTTACAATTTCTATTATGATTTTCCCTGACCCACTGTTATTAGTAGTTTCTTGTTTAATTCCCACATTGTGAATTTCCAAATTTTTTGTCACTTATTTCTAATTTCATTCCATTGTCAGGAAACATAGTTGTGTAATTTTAATATACACATGTATATATAAGTATACACATGTATATATTAAGCAATCTCTACACCAAACGGGCTTTTACCTACAACCTTGAGATCAAGAGTCACACATTCCACTGACTGAGCCAGCCAGGCGAGCTTACACTTTTATATGTTGAAGCTTGTTTTATTGCCCGCATATGGTCTATCCTGGAGAATGTTCTGTGTGTTCAAGAAGAATGTGCACTCTTTTTTTTTTTAAACACAATTCTCTCTTTAGAGAGTAGTTTTTTTTTTTTAAGATTTTATTTATTTGAGAGAGAGAGAGCACGAGCATGAGCAGCGGGGAGGGGCAGAGGGAGAGAGAGAAGCAGACTCCCTGCTGAGCAGGGAGCCTGATGTGGGGCTTGATCCCAGGACCCCAGACTGTGACCTGAGCTGAAGGCAGATGTTCAACCGACTGAGCACCCAGGTGCCCTGAATGTGCACTCTTGTTGGACGGAGTTCTACAAATGTCTGCTAGGTCTAGTTGATTTAGAATGTTATTTTAGAAGATTAAGTTGATCTGCTTATTTGTTCTATCCATTGTTGAAAGTTAGGGTATTTAAGTCTTCAACTATTATTTTTGAATTGTCTGTTTCTCTCTTCATTTCTTCCAAGTTCTGTTCAGGTATTTTGACACCCTGTATATATTTATAGTTGTTTATATGTACTTGATTGATTGATCCTTTTATCGTTATAGAATGTTCCTCTTATTTTTATTAACATTTTTTAACATTCTATTTTATGTGCTATTAGTATGGCCACTCCATATTTATTATGGTTGTCATTTGCATGATACTTTCCCTTTTCCCTTCCTTTTACTTTTGCCCTATTTGTATTTTTGTATCTATATTGTGTCTCTTACAGACAACATATAGTTGGATTCTGTTTTTTTATGTAGTCTGTTAATCTACCTTTGGTTATTTAACCCATTCACATTTAACGTTATTAGTAACATGGAGTAACAGCTATGTTTTGTCTTGTTATTTTCTATATATCTTATGTCCTTTTTGTTCTGTACATTTTTTTATGGATTTCTTTTGAATTAAGTGAATTATTTCCCAGTATAACATTGTAATTTATTTAATTAATTTTTCTCTATTTTTTGAAGTTATTCCCAGTTACAATACAGCTTAAAATTTATACTAACGTAATTGCAGTGAGATATAGAAACATAATTTTTGAATAGTGCTATTCTTTTTTGTGCTATTACTGTTATACATGTACCCCTATAGGTGTCACAAACCCAGTAGTACATTGTTATTATTTATATAATTTTATGTCTTTAAAGAAGGTGAGAGGAGAGAAAAATGTATATTTGTAGAGCTTGTTACATTAAAATTCTTATGATTTGTGTTTTTCTTTATTTGTTCCTTGGATTTTAGTTACTATCTCTTGTCATTTCCTTGCTCCAATACAGCTTTGCTCTGTTAACTCTAAACAGAGCAAAGAGAAATTTTATTTAAGTAAAAAATGAGTTTATGCAGGAATAGCAGAGGAATTAGTTTTTTTGCATAGTCTCTATTGATATATCTTCATGTTTTCTCATTCTTCTGCCAGCTTGCTTCTAATGTTGAGCTCTATAGTGAATTATTTATTTCAATTGTTATACTCTTCACCTTCAGAATTTCCAATTTTTAGTATTTATTTATTTATTTATTTATTTATTTATTTATTTATTTATTTATTTGACAGAGAGAAACACAGCGAGAGAGGGAACACAAGCAGGGGGAGTGGGAGGAGGGAGAAGCAGGCCTCCTGCTGAACAGGGAGCCTGATACGGGGCTGGATCCCAGGACCCCGGGATCATGACCCGAGCTGAAGGCAGGTGCTTAATGACTGAGCCACCCAGGCGCCCTATCCATTTGTTTTTTTTTTAATCCTTTCCTTTTATTTTTATTCTCTACTTGATGAGACATTGTCATCATACCTTCCTTTACTTCATTTAGCATGTTTTTCTTTTGTTCTTTGACCATATTTGTCTACTTTGAAGTCTTTGACATTCCCAACATCTGGAATCTCTCAAAGGTGTTTCTTTTGCAAGCTTTTTCCCTTGTGTTTGGGATACACATTCCTGTTTCTTTTCATGTCTCATAGTTTTTATTGTTCTTGTTGAACCCTGGATATTTTAGATAATATAGCAATGGTGAATATTGATTCTTCCTTTCCTTCCCTCCGTTTTCTCTTCTCCTGATCCTGATTCTTTCTTGGAAATCAGAAAATACTTAAGATTGTACTTAGTGTCAGAATGTTGAGATTAAAAGTGTCTGTGATTAAAGTTCTTGGATTCTGTAAAATCCAGTTCGTATGCTCAGTGGTCTCTTTTCTTTTGGTTATTGAGTTATTTGTGAATAAATGAAATTTCCATATAAATGAGATATTATCACATTTAGAAATTTTTCCAAATGCTGAGGCCTTTGTTTTTAATATAAAGTCTACTTTTATAGTTTTATTCCTTTTGTAATGCAATAATTCAGCTAATGAATGATGCTTCTTCCCTTAGGTTACACCTATGTTTGAGGAGTGGACTACTATTGATTGGTATCAATTTTTCTGTTTATGGGAGAAATTGCCAACTTCTATGAAACGGGTGGCAGAGCTAGTGGGAGTTGAAGAAGGGTTCTTGGCTCGCTGTGTGAAAGGAAAAGTCATAGCCAGAACTGAGAGACAGCAACGCCAGATGGCCATCCATAAAAGGTAAATACCAAGGAGCCTTGACTGTCCAGTATTTAAAACAGTTTTGGATATATAGTAGTTGTTCAGTTTACTATAGTCACTTTCATTATCATCAAAATCAAAGTTTTAGGGGTGCCTGAGTGGCTCAGTCAGTTAAGCATCTGCCTTTGGCTCAGGTCATGATCCCAGGGTCCTGGGATGGAGCCCTGCATCGGGCTCTCTGCTCAGTGGGGAGTCTGCTTCTCCTTCTCCCTCTGCCTCTCTCCCCGGCTTGTGCTCTCTCACACTCACTCTCTCAAATAAGTAAAATCTTAACCAAAAAATAAAGTCAAAGTTTTGGTTGAGTAAATTGTCACTTTCTTGTGTTTACTGAATTTATCAATATTTCAATTTCTCCCTTAATGCTTGTTTAGAAGCCATTATAGATGAAGACCTTTTAAAGTAGAAAATTTAAGGGACACCTGGGTGTTTTAGTCGCTTAGGCATCTGCCTTCAGCTTAGGTCATGATCCCAGCATTCTGGGATCACACCCAACGTCAGGCTCTCTGCTCAGCGGGGAGCCTGCTTCTCTCTCTCCCTCTGTCTGCCTCTCTCTGTGCTTGTGCTCTCTCTTTCTCTTTCATTCTGTCAAAATAAATAAAAATAAAATCTTAAAAAAATAAAGTAGAACATTTATTTATTTCCTTTCCTTAAAGATTTGAATTAGAACTGACAACTTAGCATAGCTTCATTTGAGGATATGCTTTGTATCATTATTATAAATGATTGATTATTACCATGGAAGAGCAAATTAAAAGATTCAGATGGGGAAATTGAATCACTGAGCTTCTTTGAAATATAATAAAATTATTTTCTTAATGGTAGTCTCTAGTAAATTATTTATAACATAAATGTAAATTTTATAAGGATTTATATACTTGGATTATTTGTGGCATTATTGCTGTTCAAGTCAATACTGGTTTTTCAAATTCTCTCATTTTTTTTGATATATGAGTAGGTGATCATATAACTGTGTATCAAATGTTCTTTTAATTTTTTGTGCCATTCTATTTCTTGAACCAAGTCTTATTTCTTGAAATTAGTTAGCAATATTAAAATATGGAGGAGATCTTTTTGTTATATAAATATTAGTTCCTTGCTTTGCTATAGTACTAATGTATGTCAGAATTTATTTGATAAACATTGAGCTCAGTCTTTGTCCACTAATCCATATCCTATTAAGCATCTTCTCAGAGTGTATAAATCCTCTCTTGCCTTTTTACTTCTTTCTTGTTTCTCAGCATATGTTATATCTTCATTGTAGACCTCTCTTACATACTTATGGTGATTTACTTTCCAGGTTTTTTACCAGTCTTGTGCTATTAGATTTAATCAGTGAAGTTCCCTTAAAGGAAATTAACCAGAAATACGGATGCAGTCGTGGACAGATTCAGTCTTTACAACAGTCAGCTGCTGTTTATGCAGGTCAGTTAAACAAGGGTTTCCACATTTATTTGAGACTCTGTGGTTTGAGGTCAAGTTAAGATTACTTTTTTTTTCAAATTCCGTTTTATTTTAGACTTCTCTAAAAGTGAGGGGATCATGGGAAGCCTAATTGTCATCATCAGAACACCAAAACTGTGGCTTCTCTGGGTTCAGTTATCCTGCTCCAGAGGATTGGCAGCTAGCTGAGTGTCTGGACCTTAGTCCCCCTCTATTACTTAGCAACTGCTGACCATCCTCCCTTTCTGTTTGTTTTTTTTTCCGTTTTCCCTGTTACAGGAAGAAATAGACACTAAGTTGTCAACAGTTTCCTTTATCTCATCAAGTTACTGATTAATATTTGTTATTGAGTAGGAGGATGGCAAATGGATAGGAATTTCTGGATTTCTCTTGGACTGTTCTAAATATCTCTTCTCTAGGGAAGCACTGGTCTCTCCTTAATAAAACTAAACTCCTGTCTCTAAGCTAGGCAAACAGTTCTGGGTCTGATTTTACCAAGAAATCCTCATAAGCCCTGGGTTGCTGGAGAGTGTGTGGATTTATATGTGTAAAAGGTTTCATTGTGAAGGTGTGTGCATATGTGAGCATACCGAGGGAAAGGTGGGAGGAGAAGGTCATAAGAAGGGAGAGACTCTTCAACTCATTGGCATGAAAGATCTCAAATTGCCTGTAGGGTGAATGTTCTCATAGGGAAGTGATTTTCTTAATGACTTGGCCTTGGCTATTCTGCCTCTTTATTTCATGAGGGAATAGCTATTGTGCTAGGCAACATTTCCTTGAAGAAAATATCAATGGGGAGCTTCGCTTTTTGTACTCCTCTCAGCACTTGAACATTTAAATAAACTCTCTTATTTTTCTGTAGTTGAAAAAAGTCCCTCACCTGTTTTTAAGAATTCTCTCTTCCTTTAAAAAAAGGAAGGAAGAAAGAAAGAATGAGAGAGAGGAATAAAGTCGAGTGAGGGCTTTTTGTTTGTTTTGTGTTAACATGCTCTACCTCAGTTGTTTCAGATATCAAGTTCATGATTAAGAATAGGTGACATTTAATGTGTTTAGCCCTTTTATTGACCAATTAGCTAGGCCCTTAACGTGTCTACCATCCTGTTAACTTACACTTTGTGCCTCTTAAACTTTACAATTCCGCAAGTAAACAACACAACAAAACAAAAGTAAATCTAAAGAAATAGAGAATTATCTATAAAGAATTTTAATTCACTAAACATTCTATGATTATTCTAGGGATGATTACAGTATTTTCCAACCGCCTGGGCTGGCACAACATGGAACTACTACTTTCTCAATTTCAGAAGCGTCTTACATTTGGCATCCAGAGGGAGCTGTGTGACCTGGTCCGGGTGTCCTTACTTAATGCACAGCGAGCCAGGTTCCTCTATGCTTCTGGCTTTCTTACTGTAGCAGATCTCGCCAGAGCAAATATTGCAGAGGTGGAGACCGTTCTGAAAAATGCTGCTCCCTTTAAGAGGTAAGAAAGCACCCCTCACCTAGTAGTTATTAAATGAAAGATCATTTTGTAAATAATAGAAAATGTACTAAACTATTTTTTCTTAGATAATATCATGACATACATGGTATCAGTGGAAGAAAATGAGACTGTTTCTTCCCCCTTAGAATTACTGTCATTTCATGTGTGTATGTATAATATTTTTAAAATTGAAGTATAGGTGACACACAATGTTATATTAGTTTCAGCTGTACAGTATAGTGATTTGAAAAGTCCATATGTTATGCTCACTCAGCACAAGTGTAGCTACTATCTTTCACCATAAAATGCTATTAAATACCATTGACCATATTCCCTATGCTGTACATTTTATCCCCGTGACTTAATCATTCAATAACTGAAAGCCTCTATCTCTCACTCCCCTTCACTCATTTTGTCTGTTGCCCTACCCCTCCCCTCTGGCAACCATCAGTGTGTTCTCTGTATTTATGGGTCTATTTTTGCCTTTAGTTTGTTTTGCTTTTTAGATTCCACATCTAAGTGAAATCCTCTGGTATTTGTCTTTCTCAGTCTGACTTATATCACTTGGCATAATACCCTCTAGGTCTATCCATGTTGTCAAAAATGGCAAGATCTCATATTTTTTATGGCAGAGTAATATTCCATCATAGATAGATATCAGATAGATATCATAGATCAATCGATTGATCTTTATATATTTGTTATCCATCATATATATATATTATCACATCTATATCCCTTCATCTATCCATGGACACTTGGGTTGCTCCCCTATCTTGACTGTTGTAAATAATGCTGTGATAAACATAGAGGTGCACATATCTTTTCAAATTAGTGTTTTCATTTTCTTTAGGTCAATACCCGGCAGCAGAATTACTGGATTGTATGGTATTTTTATTTTAATTTTTTGAAAAACCTCCATGCTGTTTTCCACAGTGGCTGGTCCATTTTATGTTCCCACCAACAGTGCACAGGGGTTCTTTTTTCTCCACATCCTCACCAACACTTGTCATTTCTTGTCTTTTTGATTCTAGGTGTTCTGACAGGTGTGAGGTGATATCTCATTGTGGTTTGGATTTGATTTCCTCAGTGATTGGTGATGTCAAGTAACTTTTCATGTGTCTGTTTGCCATCTATATATCTTCTTTGGAAAAATGTCTGTTTAGGTCCTCAGTCCATTTTTAAATGGAATATTTGGTTTTTTGGTGTTGAGTCATAGAAATTCTTTATACTGTTAATCTGTTATTAGGTATATCATTTGTGGATGTCTTCGCCCATTCAATAGGTGACCTTTTCATTTTCTTGAGTGTTTCATTCACTGTGCAAAAGCTTTTTATTTTGGTGTAGTCTCCAAAATTTATTTTTGCTTTTGTTTCTCTTGCTAGAGGAGGAGACATATGTAGAAAAATGTTGCTAAGGCCAATGTCAAAGAAATTACTGCCTACATTTTCTTTTAGGAGTTTTATGGTTTGGGGTCTCACATTTAAGTCATGACCTTTATTATGTTGAAGTATGTTCTCTCTAAATTTACTTTGTTGAGAGTTTTTATCATGAACTCATGTTGAATTTTGTCAGATGCTTCTGTGTCTATTGAGATGATCATATGATATTTGTCCTTTGTTTTATTGATTCGACGTATCATGTTGATTGATTTGTGAATATTGAATTAACACTCATCCCCAGAATAAATCCCATTCAGTTGTGGTAGATGATCCTTTTAATGTATCATTGAATGTTATTTGCTAATATTTTGTTGAGGATTTTTGCATCTATATTTATCAGGGGCATTGGCCTGTAAGTTTTTTTGTAGTGCCTTTAGTTTTGGTATCAGGGTAATGCTGGCTTTGTAGAATGTATTTGGAAGTTTTCCTTTCACTTCTCTTTTTTGGAATAGTTTGAGGAGAATAGATATTAACTCTTCTTTAAATGTTTGGTAGAACTTGTCTGTGAAAGCCATTTGGTCAGGGACTTTCATTTGTTGGAGTTTTTTGATTACCAATTCAATTTCATTACTAGTAATTGGTATATTTAGCTGCTCTGCTTCTTCCTGATTCAGTTTGGGAAGGTTGTATGTTTCTAGGAATTTATCCATTTCTTCTAGGTTGTCCAATTTGTTGACATATAATTTTTTGCAATATTCTCTTACAATTTTTTGTATTTCTGTGGTGTTGGTTATTAATTTCCCTCTTTCATTTCTGATCTTATTTGTGTCCCCTCTTTTTTCTTGATGAGTCTGGCTAAAGGTTTATCAATTTTATCTTTTCAAAGAATCAGCTCTTGGTTTCCTTTATCTTTTCTATTGTTTTTTAAATCTCTATTTCATTTATTTCCACTCTGATCTTAATTTCCTTCCTTCTACTAACCTTGAACTTTTTCTAGTTTCTTTAGGTGTAAGTTTAGATTGTTTGAGATTTTTCTTGTTTCTTGAGGTCAGCCTGTATCGCTATGAATTTCTCTTAGAATTGTTTTCATTGTGTTCAAGAGATTTTGGATTGTTGTCTTTTCATTTTCATTTGTCTTCATGTGTCTTTTGATTTCCTCTTTGATTTCTTCACTGGCCCATTGGGTGTTTAGTAGCATGCTGTTTAGCCTCCACATGTTTTTGTTTTTTCCAGTTTTTTTTTTTCTTGTGATTGATTTCTAGTTTTATACTGTTGTGGTTAGAAGAGATGCTTGATATGATTTTAATCTTCTTAAATTTACTGGGACTTGTTTTATGGTCTAAAGTGTGATCTATCCTGGAGAATGTTCCATTTGCATTTGAACTGAATGTGTGTTCTGTTGTTTTTGTATGGAATGTTCTGCATGTATCTGTTAAGTATATCTGGTCTAATGTGTCATTCAAAGCCACTGTTTCCTTCTTTTTCTGTCTGCATGATCTATCTGTTGATGTAAGTGGGGTGTTATAAACCTATACTATTATTGTATTACTGTCAATTTCTCTGTATATGCCTGTTAATATTTACTGTATATATTTAGATGCTTTAATATTGGGTGCATAGATATTTACAAATGTTATATCCTCTTGTTGGATTAACCTTGTTATCATTATATAATGCCCTTCTTTGTGTCTTATTATAGTCTTTGTTTAAAGTCTATTTTGTCTGATGTAAGTATTGCTACCCTGGCTTTTTTTTTTTTTTCACTTTTATTTGCATGGAATATCTTTTTTCCATGCTTTCACTTAGTCTTTATATTTTTATAGGTCTGAAGTAAGTCTTTTGTAGGCAGCATACAAATGGGACTTTTTTTTTTTTCCATTTTTTGTTTGTTTGTTTGTTTTAAGTAGGCTTCACACCCAGTGTGGAGTGTGCAGGACTTGAACTCATGACCCTGAGATTAAGACCTGAGCTGAGATCAAGAGTCAGATGCTTAACTGACTGAGCCATTGAGGTGCCCCATGGGTCTTGTTTGTTTTTTTTTTTTAAAGATTTTATTTATTTGAGAGAGAGAGCATGAGCCATGGGAGGGTGAGGTGGCAGAGGGAGAGGGACAAGCAGACTCGTTGCTGAACAGAGAGCCCAACACAGGGCTCAATTCCAGAACCTCAGGATCATGACATGAGCTGAAGGCAGACATTTAACTGACTGAGCCACCCAGGTGCCCACTGAATCTTATTTTTTAATCTACTCTACCACCCTGTCTTTTGATGGGAGCATTAGACCTACTTGTATGTTTCAAGTAATTATTGATAGGTATATATTTATTGTCCTTTTGTTAATTGCTTTCTGGTTGTTTTTGTAGTTCTTTGTTTCTTTCTTTTGCGCTCTTTCCTTTGATGACTTTCTGTTGTGTTATGTTGATTGTCTTTATTTTTTTTGTACCTGTTACAGATTTTGGGTTTGTCTTTACTATGAGGTTCATATATAACATTTTGAATATGTAGTAGTCTATATTAAATCAGTGGTCACTTAAGTTTGAACAAATTCTAAAAGAAAATTTTCATTCCCCCCCCACGTTTTATGTATTTGTTATCATATTTTATATCTTTTTTATTCATAATTTCTTACTTTTGATTATGGCCTTTTCTTTTTCACTTAAAGGAGTCCCCCTTTTTTTTTTTAAAGGAGTCCCTTTAACATTTCTTGTAAGACTAGCTTAGTGATGATGAACTTTAACTCTTGTTTTTCTGGGGAACTCTTTATCTCTCCTTCAGTTGTGAATGATAATCTTCCCACAGAGAGTGTTCTTGGTTTTTTTTCCCTTCAGCTCTTTGAATATATCATGCCACTCTATTCTGGCCTGCAACATTTCTGCTGAAAAATCTGCTCATAGTCTTAAGTGGTTTCCCTCGAATGTAACTTTTTGCTTCTCCTGGCTCTTTTTAGGATTTTCTCTTTATCTTTAACCTTGACATTTTAATTATATGTGTTATGGTGTGGAACTCCTTGGGTTCATTTTGTTTGGAACTCTGTATCCTTCCTGAACCTGTTTTCTTCCCCCAGGTTAAGGCAGTTTTCAGCTATTATTTCTTCAAATGAATTTTCTCCCCTTTTCTTTCTCTCTTCTCTTCTGGGGGTCCCATAATGTGAATGTTTGTTCACTTGATGTCATCCTAGAGATTGCTTAACCCATCCTCATTAAAATTTTTTTTTTTTCTATTTGCTGTTCAGCTTGAGTGCTTTCCATTACCTTGTTTTCTAGATTCCTGATCATCTCCTCATCCCCTAATCTATTGTTGATTCCCTCTAGTGTATTTTTCATATCACTATATTCTTTAATTTTGATTGGTTCGTTCTTATATTTTGTATCTCTTTGTTGAAATTTTCACTGAGTTCTTCCACTCTTGTCTCCAGTCCAGTCAGCATCTTTAAGATCATTACTTTAAACTTTATCAAGCACATTGTTTCTCTCTGTTTCATTTAGTTCTTTTTGTAAGATTTTGTCGTGTTCTTTTGTTTGGAGCATATTTCTCTGTCTCCCCATTTTGCTTGATTTTCTGTGTTTGTTCCTTTGAATTGAGTAGAACAGCTACTTCTAAACTTGAAGGAAAGGTATTATGTATGGTCATCCCGTGTAGTCTTTGTATCCCTAATAACTTTGGCTGGGTGGCTGGAACTGTGGCTGCCATGGGCATGGAGTCCCAGGCACTCCTTGTTTGGGCTGCCCTGGTAGCATGACTGGAGCTGAAGTGGTCTCAGATGGTCTCAGGGCTCTCTATGGAAAGGGAGGTCTGGCAAGACAGCTACAACTGAAGTTGGTGCAGGCCGGGGCAGTCCCTGGGCTCTCTGTACAGAGAACACCCCGGCAGGATGGCTGAAGTTGAAGTGAGCATGGGCCAGGGCTGTCCAGGGGCTCTCTACCCACAAGGTTCACTGGGAGGACAGCTGAAGCTGAAGTGGGTGCAAGCTGGGTGTTCTGGGGAGCTCCACACAAGGGGTACCCAGACAGGGTGGCTGGAACTAAGGTGGGTGTGGGTCAGGGGTTCTTAGAGCACTCTGTGCTGGGGGAGTATTAGCAAACTGTCTGGAGCCAGAGTAGTATGGGTCTGGGTCTGGGGTGCTTTGCTCCTGTGTGTGCCACCTTGCTGCATCAGCTGGAGCTGTAGTGAGTACTGACCAGGGATGTCCTCCCGGTGGGCGCCACACTAGTGCTGCCTTGGTGGGATGGCTGGGGCTGATGTGGGCTAAGGGTCTGGGGCTCATTGAGGTAGTAGGCCGGCTAGTGCACCCAGACCCTTTTTCTGTCTGTACTGTCAAGGTGGAGGGGGAACATAAACTGTAGCATTTGCAGCCCCTATGACCTGGAAAGGGTTCCAGCAGCTCCCCCACCATTTGGCAAAATTCTAGATCTAGTTTCTTTATGTTCTAGTTGCTGTTTGTACTTCTGTATTATACTAAGGCTACTATTGCTGTGATTATGCCTCTTCTGAATGCTCAGAATTTTACTGATCAAAATTACTAATATCAGTATTAGGACAAATCAACATCACATACCTCCTCATGTGACACAGTGAGAAAGACACAGCATTACTCCTGGAGTATTCTTATCAAAAATGTCTAAAATAAATTTAATTATAAGGAAACATCAGACAAACCTAAATTGGGAGACATTGTACAAAATAATTGGCTAGTACTCTTCAAAAATATCAAAGTCATGAAAAACAAACACTGAGGTGAGAAACTGTTTCTAATTACAGGAAGATAAAGAGACATGACAGCTAGATGCACCACCTTATTCTAGATTGGATTAGAAAAAGGACATAAGTGGAACAATTGGTGAAATTTGAATAATGCGTGCAGATTAGATATAGCATTGTATTAATGTTAAATTTCTGAATGGAAACTGGTATCTGGCACCTGGCCACCCTTTCCTTTCAGTACTTGGTACTTAAGAACCGGAAAACCCAGTTAGCATTTTGCTTTTCTCAGTTTGCCATTAACAATTCACAATGAATTACCTATGCATATGTATTTTCATATTGTTGGTAATGTTTCTTCAGAGTACATTCCTGGACATGGGATTTCAAAAGTTAAGTGCTTGTGTCACTTTATTAGATTCCAGATTGCCATGCAGGTTACATTCTCATTAACCTATTACCCCACAGCCTTGCCAATAGAATCCATTGTTAGAGGTTTTCATTTTACCAGTCTGATAGATGAGAAATTGTATCTCACAATGGTTTAAGTGTGCGTTTCTCCAATTGTGAGTGATGGTAGAGATGTTTTCATATGTTTCTGGATTTTTTTTTGTGTGTGTGTGTGTGTATCTTTGTGAATTATCTGGTTATGTCTTTTCTTTATGTTTCTACTGGGTTTGGTCTTTTCCCTCTCCTTTTAAAGAATCTTTTCAAAATTGATTAGTGTATTTAGCTGTTTATTTTATATGTATGTTGCAAATATTTTCTCAAAATTTATGAATTTTTTTTTTGGCTTTTATTGCCTTGTTTTTACCATGCAGAATTTTAATTTTTCTATTGATTTTTTATCATTTTTTCTTTCTTTCTTCCTTTCTCTTCTTTTCTTTCTTTCTTTTTTCCTTTCTTTCTTTTGCTTTTGAATTATAGTTAGAAAAACTTTTCTCTGTACTGAGGTTAAAAAGGAATTCATTCATGTTTTCTTCAAGTATTCATAGATTTGAATTTAGATTCCTGATGCATTTAGAATTTAATTTTGTGTATGGTGTGAAGTCTGGATCTAATTTCATCTTTTATCCAATGGCTCCCATTTATAAAAAAAAATGTCTATCTTTGACTTAGTAATTTGAGATGCCATCTTTATCATATACTAAATATCCATAAATAATTAGGTCTATTTCTGGACTTTCTATTCTACTTACTATTCTTTTTGTCAATTCATGAGCAAGTACCAAACTTTTAATTATAAAGTCTTTATATATGTTTTAATCTCTGGTAGGGCACTTTTCCACATAGTTTTTCAGTATTTTTCTGGCTATTCTTGTGTATTTGCCCATATGAAAGTTAAAGTGTTTGTTGATATTTTATTGGGATTGGACTGAAACTTAACTTAGAATTGACATTTTTATATTGTTTTGTCAACCTATCCAAGCATAGGTAACATCTTTAAATGATCTAGTTTTGTGATTTTTCAAGAGTTTTCAAAAGATTTCCTCATATAGGTTTACAGAAGTTTTAGGTTTTGTTCACACAGGTTTTATACATTTCTTATTAAAGTTGTTCCTACTTAATCTTTAGTGTTATTTTAATTGGTGGCTTTCTTCTATGATGTCTTCTACATAGTTATTATTTGAGTATTGCGAAGACTTTTTGTATATTTTTTATCCTATTTTCAGAATTCTTTTATTGTTTGAATTACTTGTATCATTGATTCTCTAGACTCTTCCAGGTATATTGTTGTATCATCTGCAAATAGCTATTTTACTTCTTTTTAGGAATTCATATGCTCACATTTATTTATTTATTATTTATTTATTTATTTATTATGTTCAGTTAGCTACTGCATAGTACATAATTAGTTTTTAATGTAGTGTTCTGTGATGCATTAGTTAAGTATAACGCCCAGTGCTCATCACAGCACGTGCCCTCCTCAATAACCATCACCCTGTTTCCCCCTCCCCCCACCCTTCTCCCCTCTGAAACCCCCAGATTGTTTCTCAGGGTCCATAGTCTCTCATGGTTCATCTTCTTCTTAATTGATTTCTCTTAATTGTATTAGCTGATACCTCTAATATGTAGTAGTATTAGGGATGGTAGTAATAGTGGGCATTTTGCTTTGTTTGTGATCTTAGTGGAAATGCCTCTGGTGTTACTTTAGTAGGATACTGTCTTCAGGACTATGATACGTGTGTATATATGTAGGTTTGTATGTATGTATTATCATTTTAAGAAAAATGTCCATTAAATGAAATTTCCTTGAATACTTTTATCATGATTGGGTACTGAATTTTGTCAAAGGATTTTTTAGTATTTATGGAGATATTGATAGGGTTTTTCTCCCATTTCATCTATTAGCACAGTTCATTATATTAATAGATTTCCTAACATTGAATCAATCCTGTGTTCCATAATAAATTTAATTTGGTCATCTTATTTTATTACATGATGTTGGATTCCGTTTGCTAATATTTAAAATAGTATACTTTTGCATTGTTATTTATAAATAATATTGGTCTATAGTTTTCTTGCATTGTGTGTTTTTTGCACTATCTTTATTCAAGTTTTAGTATTAGTTTTGGTATCAGACTTCCTTCATAAAAAAGAATTACGAAGTGTTTTTTTGTTTTCAGTGCTTTGCAGTAACTTATAGAGTCTTGGAACTGGTAGAAGTTTGGTATGATTACTGTATGAAACCATCTTGGATGGTGCCTTTCTATGGGTTAGTTCTTGATCACTTTGTCTATTTTATTTTTTCAGAAATTAGTTTCTCTAAGCTTTCTATCTCTAATGGGGTCCATTTTAGTAATCTGTATTTCTCTAGGAAATTACCATTTCATCTGGATTTTCAAATATATTTTTATAGAGATTTGTAAATTAGTTTCTTAGGAATTTTAAGTATTTTTTCTATTTCAATAGTTATTCCTCCCTTGTCATTTTCTATTTTATAAATGTCTATGTTTTTTCTTGATCAGGTTAGCTAGTGGTTTATCTATTTTTTAAATTCTTTAAAAATCTAGGATTTTGTTTTCTTAGGCCTATGTTTTTTTTTTTAAATAATGTACCTTATTAATTTCATCTTTTAATACTACATTTCATTCTTCCTGCTTTCTATTTTGTTGTACTTTTTAAAATATTTTGTTGAACTAGAAATTTGTTGACTTATATCTTTATTGATAAATGCTGTGTTTTTAATGTAGTACCATGAATTTAGTACTGTGAATTTTCCTGTGGTCTGTATTTTAAGTATAATCCACAGACTGTTATATGTAGAGATTTTGTTTTTATTTGTTAGAAATTATGTAATTTGCATGTTTTCCCTCTTTTGCCCAGGTGGAAGTGCTTTTTGTTTTTTTATTTTGTTAAATGATTTCTAGTCTTATTACACTGCAATCTAATAGTGTTGTTTATAACACATATACTTTATGGTACTCACTGATGTTTTCTTTGTGACCTAATACATGATCAATACAAACTAGATGTGTTCTCTATTAAAAAGGTAAAATGTTTGAAATTCATTCATAACGTCTACTTCATTGGTTATGTTCATTAGGTCTTCTTTGTCCTTACTCTCCTCCTCAACATTTCGTCTGTCTTTTAATGAGAGTGGTTTACTGAAGTCTACTAATTGTTAATATATTTCTGTCTCCTTGCATCTCTTGTCTTTGCTTCATTAAAGTATTGCTTGTTATTTGGTGTGTAAATACTCATAGTACATTTGACTGATCGGTAATGTTGTCTTTATTATGGTTGTTGTTTTTAGCAGTAAATTTTACCCTTTTTTGTTTAATGCAGACTATCCCTCACTGCTTTCTTCTTGCTTCCCTTTTTTTGTCCATCCCTTTAGTTTTAGCCATTTAGAATCACTTCCTTTTAGATGTACTTTTTATATACCACACTGAGATGTAATTATCTTTTGCTGTCTGAGCCAAATTGAAATCTTTTTCTTTTAATAGATGATTTAATCCCATTCACATTTACTGATTTAACTAAAATGTTTGGTTTCAGTTCTCAAATTATTTTATAATTATGTGTATTGTATATTTACTATGTTTCTTTCTCTACCTAAGGATACTCTTTGGAGTTTTATTTTTAAATTTAGAAAGGTATATATTTTTGTTCTAGTGGGTACCTGTGTACTTTTTATTATCTGGTTTGTCAAGCTTTTTTTTTTCTTTTAAGATTTTATTTTTAAGGAGTCTCTACACCCAACATAGGGCTCGAACTCACAACCTGGAGATCAAGAGTCACATGCTTTTCCAGCTGAGTCAGCCAGGTGCCCCTGATTTGTCAAGATTTTAATGGTATCCTGTAATACCTACGTACTGCCTGAACAATAGTCATCGACATTGAACTCACTTTTCTTTTTCTTTCTTCCTGTCCTTTTCCTTCCATTTAAAAAGTGCATTATTTCTACTTTGTCTCAACATATAGCATTTGTACATTAATTTTTCACCCTTTTCCCCATCCTTGTAGGGTGTAGAGATGGAAAAGTAATATAATCTCTATTTTTATTTATTCAAATTCTTACCATTGGTCTTACTGCTGAAGTACTCCTAGTCATCTCTTGATCGGATGAAACTTACCCACTAATAGATTTCTTGAGGGCTAATATAGTATAGAATTCCCCACATCTTGTATGTTTAAAACTGTTTTACTAGAATCTTAATATTTGAGGCACATCTTGGCTGGTTATAAATTTTTGGTCCATGCTTTTATTGAGTTTTAGAAAAATGCTCTTTCTTTGCTTTGCATGCTGTTTTTAAGAATTCTAATGGGAATAGAATTCTTTTGTCCTTCTAAATATATAGGCCTTGAAATTTCTTTTTTATATCTTTGACATTTGATAGTTTTACTCGGCTAATTAGTTAGCTAATGATATGAGACAAATTACTTTAAGAACTTAGTGGCTTAGGGGTACCTGGCTGGCTCAGTCAGAAGAGCATGCTGTTCTTGATATCAGGGTCATGAGTTCAAGCCCCATGTTGGGTGTAGAGATTACTTAAAAAAAAATAAACTTTAAAATATATTTTAAAGAAGTCAGTGGCTTAAAAGCAACAGTAAATATATGTTAACTCAAAGTTTCTGTGAATCATGAACTTGGGAGCTCCTTTGCTGGTGGTCTGGTTTGAGGTTTTAGTAAAGCTGTTGGCTGGGACTATAGTTATCTGAAGGATTGAGTTGGATCTGCTTTTAAGATGACTTGCACACATACTGGCAAGCTGGTACTCAGTTCTTCATATGAGCTTCTTCATAGAGCTGCTTGTTGTCCTTAAATGCCATGATGGTTAGCTTCCCCTAGAGTAAGTAATCCAAGAGAGCAAAATGGAAGCTGTACCGTCTAGCCTTGGTTTTAGTTGTTTTGGGTGACAGGCTAATTTAGTCCCTATTACACCATCCTTGTTGGAAACAGAAATCTCTTGGCCATTATTTCTTTAATAATTTTTATGTCTCATCCTGTTTTTTTTGTCTTCGTGGTACTTCAGTTGTGTATATGTTTGGCCTTTTAGGGTGTGGAATCTATTATTTTGCCCTGAAGAGCATCGATATTTTATCAGTCAGCTTGGCCGAACTCAAACTCTAAACTTTGTCTTCCTGTAGTGGACAGTAATTCAAATCTCTGTTCGGTTGTTTAGACTTTTAACTGGCTACTTGGAGTCTGCCCACACTTGCATAGATTAGAGGTCAGCCAGATATTTGGGCAGAATTTATATGAAGAATTTGGGGTTCTCCTTTTCTGGATCTCTCATTTCTGGACTTTCTCCAATTGTTTTATATCTCTTGCAGTCATTCTGAGCTCTTTTTCAAATTCTGCCTGTCAATAAACTCCAGGTTTTTATCCAAGTTTTTAGTTAACCCCTTTCAGTTTCTCCTTTTGGTCACTCTCCAGTTCCTTCAATTATTTTGCCCAGAGTTCATATTACATAGGAGGATTTGTTTTTAATGAAAGTTTTATGACACTATTTTAAAAGGTTTCTGCTTGATGAATCTGTCTTAGTGAGGCCTTCTCTAATTATGCTATTTAAAAATTACAGAACCATCCATCTCCTCCTGGTGCTTCATTTTTGTACACAACTCTTATCAGTTGACGTAGAATGCATTTTAACATTTGCTTGTTTTCTGATTTCCCCAACTAGAATGTAAGCTCTAAGACAGCAGGTTTATTTCCCTCTTGTTCAGTGCTATTTCTTCAGTTCCTAGAACAGATCAGATTAATGCTTAGTAAATATTTCTGTATGCATGAATGAATCAATGCATTTATTTATTTCTTTTCCTGCATCCTTACATAGTGCCCGAAAGGCAGTTGATGAGGAAGAGGAAGCAGTTGAAGAACGTCGGAATATGCGAACTATTTGGGTGACTGGCAGAAAAGGTTTAACTGAAAGGGAAGCAGCAGCCCTTATTGTGGAAGAAGCCAAAATGATTTTGCAGCAGGACTTAGTCGAAATGGGAGTGCAATGGAATCCATATTCCCTTTTAAATTCTGATACACACTCACTGACCAGCAGTGAGTCAGAAGTAAAGGAACAGAAATTTATACGCCAAACTAAAAGATCTTGTAAAAGATTAACAGCAAAGCAAAAAAGTAACTCGATGTTTAGGGATTCTTCTGCTAAGCGTTCACCAAATACTGTGCAAGATTTAGAGAAAAGTGGAGAGCGTACAAATTCCTTTTATGATAAGTTACAGAATGGGAATCAAGAACGCCAGGCACATTCCATTTCCAGAGCAAGAAAACGGGCTTCTTTGAATATAAGTAAAGAAAAGCTAAGAACCTCTCTGAATGAGGGAAGAACATGCACTAAGAAAGTTGTTCAGACTCTCTTATTTGAGAAAACAAAAAAAGAAGCTCTGAGTTTCAGTTCAGGAAAGATGAGTACTGCCTCTGGATCTTGGAAACATAGTAAACGTGTAAAACAATCTAGACACAGTAGCCCTGTGAAAGACACTGGGATGTATAGAATTGATTTACAGGAACAGACTATATCTAATCCTGTTTATTGTGGAGACTCATTTACCTTAGATGAGAAGAATGTGGAATTTAGAAGTCCCGAGCCTTTTGCTAAAAATGTATCTTCCTTTGCTGAGGGAAAATATAGCAAAGCATCATTCTCATCACAAAGAGAACGAAGTTCAAACAGAACAAAAACTAATGATATTCTTGTGGAACATTTTATCACACAATCCCAGAGTAAAAAAGTGACTTGTCAACCTACTAGTATGGTTAGTGAAAATGGAAGAGGATTTGCCGTTGTTGAGTTAGAAAAAATAAACACAGTCCTGATGGTACAAAATGATTCAAAAAACCAGGATGTTTATGTAAAACCCGACACCCACTCAATTAACCAGTGCCGAGAAAAACAGTCTGATAAACAGACAAACACTTACACCAAACAGAAAAAAATAGTAGATAGACAAATGCCCTGTGAGACAGGCAGTAGTTATATGAATAGAGACTCAAATGTTATTATCAAGTGTGGAAGTATGAAGTTTAATGGTGAGGAAAATAAATCAAATAACTTTCAGGTATCAGGAGATAATATAAGTAGCGCTGAGATACTCAGAATACATCTCCCAACTGGAGAATCAGGAGGCCAGCAGGAGAATTTTCTAAATACCTCTAGAATACAAGAAAAAACAGAAGCTTATGCAGCAAACAAAACTAAGAATAATTGTGTTTCTGACTTAGGTTCAGTTCCTTGTGAATTTGAAGATAGTTTCTACCTGGATACTCAGTCAGAGGAAATAATACAACAGATAGCAACTGAAAATGCCAAACAAGGAGCAAAGGATGCCAACCTGGCAACAGGGACGATGCAGAAGAGCTTAGACAACCAGAGTTCGGTACGCTCTTTTCAGAATGAGATTCATATTACTTTTCCTGGTGAACGACATTCTCCAGGAGTGACAAATACAGATCATTTGGAACTTAAGACTGTAGATACTATGAAACAAGGCACTGATTCACATGAAGTTGGTATCCTGACTCCAGAAAGCTCAATTTTTCATTCCCCAATACTCTTGAGGGAAAATGGCCCTTGTCTTAAAGGGAATGAACTTTCTGTCACCGACTCTCAATTAAATAGTTTTCTTCAAGGTTATCAAACACAAGAAGCTATGAAGCCAGTTATACCTCTGGTTCCTCAAAAGAGAACTACCACTGGTATAGAAGCAGAATGTTTGCCAGTTCCTGAAACAAGTTTGAATTTGAGTGATAGTTTACTATTTGACAGTTTCAGTGAAGACTACCTAGTAAAAGAACAACCACCTGATATACAAGCGAAAGAACCCCTCTCTTCTGCACTAACATCAAACCATTTCAGTCATTCTATGTGTCTGCAACCAGAGGACCCAATTAGAAAATCAAATACAAATGAGAATCAAGATAATCAGCAACAGTTCTCTTGTTTCAGTGATGAGTCTATTATATTTTCAGAAATGGATTCTGCTCAGATGTTTGAAGCTTTGGACAATGTAGAAATATGTCCTGTCCAAGAGAAACGGAATACTGCAGTGTCTCTTAGAGAATTAGAATTAAGTGATCCAGTGACTGTAGGTAATGATTATCCACAAAAAGAAGTAATTGGAGGAGATAAAGATGAAAGGTCTCAAAAACCCAAATTAACTGAGACAAGGGAAAATAATTCATTGATATGGTCAGGGGCATCATTTGATTTAAGTCCAGGACTGCAGAGAATTTTAGACAAAGTGTCCAGTCCTCTAGAAAATGAAAAGCAAAAATTAACCACTACAAACTTGTCTAGTTTGAAAGGAAAAAATACAGAGGTAAATGACAAACAAAAAGTGATTTCAAATGTGGAGCCAAATCAAGTTCAGGGAATCTCATTTTCCCCTAGTATTGAAGTAGAAAGTAAGATTGGGGCGCTGGAGACCAATGGCCTTCAGGCTGAAACCTCATCTCACTTGCCTTGTAAAGAGAATTGTATAGTTGATGATAATGGACTCATTCCTCCTACACCTATTCCAGCATCTGCTGCTAAGCTGATATTTCCAAGTATTCGTGGAACATCTTCTGTAAAACTTCGGAAAACACATAGTGTTTTACAGCTTGGTGAAAGTTACTCATTTGGCTCATCTTCAAATATTAAAAACCAAGATTTAACTTCAGAGAGTAGAAACGGTTTAAAAGAGGACAGTCCTATTAGAGACACAAGTTTTTCACTGCAGTTATCACAGGATGGATCGCAGTTAACTCCAGCCTCGTTCAGCCCAGGAAGTTTGGCCATAATTGATGTAGCAAGTGACCAAACTCTCTTTCGGACATTCATTAAGGAGTGGCAGTGCAAAAAGCGATTTTCCATCTCACTGGCTTGTGAAAAGATCAGTAATTTGACATCCTCTAAAAGTGCTGCTATTGGTGGTAGGTTTAAGCAAGGTAAGAATTTTTTTTTAATTTTTCATATTCTCATGTTTATATGTAAAATAGTGGGTTGGGATGGGCCTGAGCCATTTCAGTCTTGGATATGAAATGTAATAAATTTATTCAGAGTTTAAAGTTTCTTCTATGTGGGTTTACCTGTAGAACAGCCTATTGTTGAGAGCAACTAGATTAATAATAGTTGCCATCTGGTATAAGGGATGGGTGACTCCAGGATGTGGGTGTGAGAGCCAAGCACTGAGAAAAAAGCTCAAGCTGGGCTACTGAACTGATGCAGACCACCAAGGCACTCCTCATTCACCTGGCTCTGATCCACTGTTGTAGCTGTGGTCTAATCAGGCGTGTGTTTGCCTCTTTCTTCATAAGCCACAGATCCCACCTAAACAGCCTTTCTAGAGTAGATCCCCGCACTAGGTGGTCCAAAGGGAGTTCCAGACCAGTTCTTTTCTCTCAGGACAAGGACATAGCAGCCAAGCTTATTGCTGCTGCAGCCACCACAGTTGTGGCTGGCTCGGGGGGCCAGCACCGGAACAGTGTTTGGCATCTTGACCATTGGGTGTATCAGGAATCGATCTCTCAAACGGCAGCTCTTTCTTGAGTGCTATTCTGGACTTGCCCTGTGTCAGGCCATGGAGCTCTTCTGTTTGTTGCCTTCCTAATCCTTTTCATTTTATGAGACTTCACAGAGGTCACCTATCTGTCGCTGCTTCTTCAACTCCAGGCCATATCTGGTGCTAGAGTATGCTAAGATTTACCATTAAACATGATGTTTCTCTTTAAGAAAATCATATATATATATATGTGTGTGTGTGTATGACATATATGATTTATATATGATTATATATATTAATATTAGAATATAAGTTTGTAAAAACTAAAATATATATTTTGAACAAAGATTGCCTTTTTTTGGTATCTTAATGATATAGCATCATGGTTTTTATTAATCATCAGTGCCCATGAATTATTTTGTATTAAATTGTAATATCCTTATTCACTTATATAATCACAAAAGTACATAGAAAAATGACTATATTTTAAACAATGTACATTAACTACATTTTTCAGCACTTATCTCAAGTTGTACCTCCAACTGATGTCCATGAATCTTATGCCAAAATGTTGACCCCAAAGCCTCATAGAGTCCTTCCATGTTTTAAGAGACTTAAACCTTTTGTTAAATAATGCCACATATGTATATTCCTATCTTTCTTCATGACAATAAGGATTTTGTATCATGGGGAATAGCTGTAGTCAGCTTGACAACCTGCTGTGGAAAGCAAAGATTTGATCAGATTTCTTAAATCTCTGTATTTATGAATGGATTTGTTCATAAAAGTTTGAGTATTTGATCTTCAACTCATGGAACATGTGTTTGGTTTTTAATTTTTTTTATTTGAGTATAGTTGACACAATGATATATTAATTTCAGGTGTACAACATAGTGATTTGACAAGTTTATATATTACACTATGTTCACCGTGAGTATAGCTACCATCGGTCCCCATACATTGTTATTACAGTGTCATTGACCATATTCTTTATGCTGTGCCTTTTATTCCCATGACTTATTCATTCCATAACTGGAAGCCCCTATCTCCCACTCCCTTTCACCCATTTTACCCAACCCCCCACCCTTCCCTTCCCTCTGGCAACTGTCAGTTTATTCTCTGTATTTATAGGTCTGATTCTGCTTTTTGTTTGTTTATTCATTTGTGTGTTTTGTTTTAGATTCTACATAAGAAGTGAAATCATATGGTATTTGTTTTTCTCAGTCTGATTTATTTCACTTAGCATAATACCCTCTAGGTCCATGTTGTCTCACATGGCAAGTTCTCATCCCCTTTTATAGCAGCGTAACATTTAATTGTATATGTGTACCACATCTTCCTTATTCATTTGTCTATCAATGGACACTTAGGTCATAGAGCACATGTGTTAATGACAAGTTTTATGTACTTTTTGTGTTGACTAGTACTCTCCATTTTTCATTCAACATACGTAAAACTGAGAACATTCTCTGTGCTAGGGGTTAGAGGGATAAAATTTTTCACTTAAATTTAACAAATATGTGCCATTTATTTTCAAGATATTGGGGATCTAATTGCAAATAAGATAGAGTGGTTTTTGACCTGTATCTGTAAAGTTGGAGATGCCTTATTTTAGAACAAATGTGGACTCTAGATACAAAAATCATACCTGATTCTTTACCAAGAAGTAAGATGCTTGATTTTCTGGAATGTCTTAGTGTTAAGAATTGAAGTCACTACAAAATTTTTGTAGCATGCAAGTGGTCTTTATTTCTGTTTGAGTTATAGCAATTCAAAATGCAGCTTTAAAAAAATTTAGTTAACCATTTTAGTCATTATTACAGATCTATTTTAAGATATATTTGGTAAATTTTTCATACTGACAGTTATTTTAATAGTTGGGAAGCCTAGAAAGATCTTACATATACTTAAAAATGACCATCCAAATAATGATATTTTAGGGATCTGGAAATTTTGCAAAATAATTTTTGTATTATTATTGTTTTTTTAGCATTCAGTTTAATGGCTTTATTTTGAGATTTTTAACTATTTCACTTTTGATTTACTTAGCTAGCTCACCTCAGAAAACCGCTATTAGAGATGATGGCGTTCCTGTTAAAGGTTGTGATGACATCCTGGTGGTTGGTCTGGCAGTATGCTGGGGTGGAAGAGATGCCTATTATTTTTCATTGCAGAAGGAACAAAAGCATCCTGGTAAGTAATCACTATTTGGCTTAATCGCCATTTAATTTTAATATAATCTCTATTAGGATAGTGACCTGTTTGTTGACAATAATTTTCTGATACTTAAAATTTATTTTTAGGCTTAAAAATTCTTTCTGGGAGGATAGTAGCTATTGTGTACATTAGTTCATATATTAACTAGAATGAATGTCTTAAGCACCACCTTTACTCTCCTTTACTTATCACATGGCTACTGATAGTGTCTTTTCTTCTTGAAGGCAGTGGACACTTAGGGACTCCCTGGCCACCTTGAAGGTTTGTTTTTGAAAATTGGATCATAGCAGTTTCTTTTCAGACTTTTTTCATGTTATTGACTGGGTCTGGAACTTATCTAGAGACAGCGATGAGCTGAACATCTACAGCGGTTGAATCATACAGCCTTTGTAGATGTGTATGGAATTGAGAGGGTATAATTTGGAAATACCTTGTGATCTTATTACAGTTGTTACATTACCTAGCTGATAGATTGGTTTTAGACAGCAGCAAAATTAGTAAATATTTTAAAGAATGCCATATAATATCTATTCCTGAGTAAGCATGAAATATTTTCAGTTGTTTTGAGGGAACATGTGTTATGTTAAATAGATACTTGAACTTCTGTTTTTTTTTTAGATCTAACATTGTATGTTCATACTAAATTTTTTTTTAAAGTTCATTTAAAATTCATTTCAAAATATTTTTTATGTCTTTGGGACGCCTGGGTGGCTCAGTCGTTAAGCATCTGCCTTCGGCTTGGGTCATGATCGCAGGGTCCTGGGATCGAGCCCCGCATCGGGCTCCCTGCTCGGCGGGAAGCCTGCTTCTCCTTCTCCCACTCCCCCTGCTTGTGTTCCCTCTCTCACTGTGTCTCTCGCTGTCAAATAAATAAATAAAATCTTCAAAAAAAAAATACTTTTTATTTCTTTAACTCCTTATTCTGAGAAATGTAAATTTATTTTTAGAAATCTTGTTATTTAAAAATTTCACCTAATTGAATAGAGCATTATTAATTACATAGCACAAGCCTTAATTTTTAGAATATGAAGCACTTCGTCTATGTAGCCAACATGACCTGAATAAGGTTATGCTGAATTATTGGTTCCATGGAGCTAGACCCTTGGGCTTTTCAGTCTTTTCATTAAAGATTGCTGTTTCAAATGAATGCATGTAATTCTTGCCTTAAGACTTTTTGTTTGTTTGTTTTCTAAAGAAATTAGTTCCAGTTTGGTCCCACCTTCTCTGGATCCAAGCCTGACTGTGAAAGACAGAATGTGGTATCTTCTATCCTGCTTTCAAGAGGAATCTGATAAAGAACGTTCTATTATCATCTATGACTTCATCCAGAGCTATAAAATTCTTCTTCTGTCTTGTGGGATCTCCCTGGAACAAAGTTATGAAGATCCTAAGGTTTCATGTCTTATTTAATTTTTACCATACTTAAAAAAATTTTTAATGTGTAGTGTTAATTCTTAAATGACTTGGTATTTATTTAGCTCCAAGAACAAAGCCTACATTTTTTCGAGTAGTCACTCCTTTATCTAGTAATCTCATTCACTCAGAACAGAATGTGATGCACCAAATACCTCTGTGTAGATAAAAACAGAGATTCCACAAATTTGAAGCACTGAAGTTCATACCTTCCCTCAGAGATTTAAAAATTTTTGATTTTGGTTATATTTGAAGTTTTCTGTTTCTTAGTAAATTAGAAATGAAATGAGGACTGTCAGATTTAAATATATGATAGCAGGATGTTTCAAATATCCATGAAGACAGAGGCAGAAAATAGGAAACATGTGTAAACCTTAGACATCAAAAAGAATAGTAGTTAGGGCTATTTAGCATAGGACAGATTACCTTACTGGCCCCTGAGAACTTTGCTATTATAATAGCAAGGCATGATACACTTCTCATAATGATGATTCTGAGTTATTAAGGAAAGGGTAACTTATTGTAACATACACTTTACAGTATAATGCATTTTCATAAGACATTTATTTACAATATCATAGCTCTCAAAGGGGTATCATTTTTCCCCCTGTTGATACTGGATACATGAGGCATATGGAATATTAATTTTGAATTGATATATGATATTACTTGGTTGTTATTCGCAATATAATCAATAATAGGATAAATTTTGGTTTCTTAGTTTCTCTAGCTTTTTGGGGGAAGGATTTTCAAAGGCAATATCAGATAAACTGAAGATACTGTCCTTTTCTGTAGTTCAAGCTAGGCTTGGTTTACGCGTGATAAATTCCAGGTAGTTTTTAAATTGACCTTTCCTGGATATAAAAAGTTGTCACTTCATTTTGATGTTCCATACTAGTCAGTCTTCAAAAAAAAATGAAATTTTGCCATTGCAACGATGAGGATGGAACTAGAGGGTATAAATAAGTTATATATAAGTTAAATACAAATAAGTTAATCAGAGAAAGATAGTTATCCTATGATCTCATTCACACGTGGAATTTAAGAAACAAAACAGAGGATCATAGGGGAAGAGAGGGAAAAATAAAATAATACAAAATCAGAGAGGGAGACAAACCATAAGCGACTCTTAATCACAGGAAACAAACTGAGAGTTGCTGGAGGGGAGGGGGGTGGGGGATGGGGTAACTGGATGATGGACATTAAGGAGGGCATGTGATGTAATGAGCACTGGGTATTATATAAAACTGATGAATCACTGAACTCTACCTCTGAAACTAATAATATAGTATATGTTAATTAATTGAATTTAAATTTAAGAAAAAAACTCAAAAAAATTTTGATCTTCCAGAGTCCAAAATGAGAATACGGGTAATATGAGTTTCTCATTATAAAACTACTATACCATCTCAGATTTATTATAGCACTTTTTGCATAAACTACTTGAAATATTCCATAGTTGGTTTTGTCAATCATAACACTTTTGATGCAAGAAGATAAACTATTAATTTAAAAAATCTCGCTTTTATAAGAAACATTTGCCAACTTTAACATCAAATTACCTTATTCAATATTCTCTAAAAGGTTTCTGATTGCCAATTTCTAATGTGGCAGGGGGTCCCCACACCTCCAACAATTCTCTGGGTACCAGCTGATTATCCTACAATTCAACTCAGTTCTGACACTGCCTACCCAGGTTGTTATGCTTCTGACCCACTAGCTATAAATCAAAGGTTCCCACCACCCCCTCCTTGGGTTCAGTTAACTTGCTGGAGGGGCTCACAGAACTCATGAAACCAGTTTATTCCTTAGATTACTGTTTTTGTTTTTGTTTTTTTACAAAAGATATTAAAGGATATGAATCAACAGCCAGATGAAGAGATATATAGGGCGAGGTATGTAGGAAGGGGCGTGGAGCTTCTATACCCTCTCCAAACACACCACTCTCCCTGCATTTCCATGTGTTCACCAACCTGGAAACTCTCCAAACCCTGTCTTTGGGTTTTTATGGAACCATCATACATAAGCATGACTGATTAAATCATTGGCCATTGGTGAAACCTCCAGCCCCTCCCCCATCCCAGGAGGGGTGGGACTGAAAGTTCCAACCCTCCAATCACAGGGTTGGTTCTTCTAGCAACCATCCCCCATCCTTAGGTGACCTAGGGACATTCTAAAAGCCACCTCATTAACATAACAAAAGACACCATTTTGTCTCTCAGTTTAGCAGATTTCAAGGATTTTAGAAGTTCTGTGCTAGAAATGAGAACGAGGACCAAATACATATTTCTTGTAAGTCACAATATCACAGTCTACCCCTGGTCTTCAAACACGATTATATATATATGTTATAACCTGATTATTATAGTAAAACAATAGTAAAAGTCAAAAGTAGTTGGCACATTACTAGAATCCCATTCAGTTATTAACTATCCAGCCCATCATCATTATCATATGAAAATGTCTCCCGGGTTTGTAGGCTTCCATTTGATCTTACCAGGTTCCAAAAGCAAGAGGGATTGTCAGCAATATATGGCTTCACCCTTTCAGGCATCTGGCATAATTGAGCTAAGAGACAATATCATCTCTTGCTTAGACCTTCTTTTGAGGTGTTAATATTGGATTTTCCTCATTACATAACCCATTTATTCATTTCTTTACCCATAGCTACTATTTTTCCTTCTATGCTTTTAACCTTTATGTTATAATTCAAAAGGGCCTGATGGGGCAAGATGTGCCTTCACCCCTTCTGGCATGATTATAGTTTCTTGCTTAGGAATCATCCATTTCCATCCCTTATACTTGTAGTCCTGGTCCTGTGACCCCTGCATCAGCTAGGAGGAAAAAAGTTGAGGTGATGTGGGAAAGAAAGTATACCAGCATCTTTCCCATCCTTACTTCCCCAGATCCAAACAGAGAAATATATCCTGTGGTGACACTCCTTTAGCCCCCCTCATGTTCATGTTGAGTGGGAGCACATACTCATGAAGACATATAAGCCAGCCCTTGCTGCCTTTATCTATTTTTAGACAACCTATGTTTTAATTGCCCATTCCAATTCTCTATCGAACTAGTACTGAGGATATCTCTTTGCCCCTTGTTGAACATTATGGGCTATAAAGTGTGTTCTTTGGTCTGAAGAAATGATGGTCAGCCATCCAAACTGGTGCAATATCTTCTGTTCTGGTTCTTTTATAGCAGTCAGAGCATTTGTATCTACAATCAGGTAAGCAAAGCATGGTCCAGAGTCAATGTCTGTTCCTATCTGGACCCATTTGTACCTCCCTAAGGCTACTAGCATTAGTCTCACCTGCCAGCTATATTCCTGGCCTTCCTACCGGGTAATCTGCCAAATAACCATCTGCAGTCTCTGACTCTCTTGTAGACAGATATAGTTCATTTTAGCCTTCTGTGCCTCAGAGGGTATAAGAGGAATATGTCTAAATTCAGCCTGTTTCTGCATTAGTACAGCGAACCATGTCCCCTCATTCATGGGCCCAGGTGACCATCTCAAAGGGGCATGCAGGGACATCTGCTTGATAATTCTAGTCACCTTCCAAACCTAGAAGGGAGTTCTTTTGAAAGGCATTAATGTGTCCTACTTTAATGCACCCCTTCAAATTTCTGTAGGACTGTGTCCTCTAGGAGCATCCCTTTAGCAGGCCAGGTCTCCATTGCCATCCTGACTGACATTTTGGCCAGGCTATCTGGCATTATTTATGAGCAAGTGAAGACCCAAACATAGGGCCTTTTTCCAGCTGTTCAGTTCTTTCATCACTGCTAGGAGAACAGCATGCAATTCAGCACACCAAGATCATCTGTTTCTATTTTCTTTGAATAGAATGACGACTTTCCAAAACAGGGTATTGTTCATTCACTTCGGAACTGCCATCCACAAACCTAGCAGCTTTTTGTCAGTCAGTCAGCTGTTTATAGAGTACTGTCCAAGTGACAATAGAATCCAGCAGCAGCTCCTCACACAATTCCAGAGTCAAGCCTAAGAGAAAAGAGGCTCCCTGCTCTTGAGCATCTCTTCTTTGCGTTCCCCAGGCAGCATGATCCTGTATAACCTGTTTTCATTTTATTATGTAACTCTCCTGGGCACTGCCAACTCCATTAGAGCATTTCTTAGATATCACCTGTGTTGGATGGGTATTTCAGGTTTCTAGATCATGTTATATCCTTTAGTCATAAGAATAACTTCAATTAATAATGTCAGATAGCAAGGCCATAAATACCCTCAAATGGAAATTCTCTTGTTTAAAGTCCCAGTTGTCATTGTTGGGAGGTGTTCACAAGCTCTTGCCATTAGCCCCAGTCTCCACAAAGGGCTATTGCACAAAGAATTTGTCGCTATCAGCCCTTGAGCTTCATTCCACACTGTGGGGCAGAGGGAGAGGGAGAAGCAGACTCCCTGCTGAGCAGGGAGCCAGGGCTCCATCCCAGGACCCCAGGATCATGACCTGAGCTGAAGGCAGATGCTTGACTGACTGAGCTACCCAGGAGCCTGAAGGAGACACAACTTCTTTACATAATACCTGCTTTAACATTCCAGTTTACATAATCCTGTCAACCATTACATTTTTACAGTTCTCTTATTCTAATTGTAGCCCAAGTCAGGGCTTTACCTATGGGTTTTAGTACCACCGTTCCTAGATCTCTCTCTTCCAGGAGTCCAGGAAACTTCTCTTTTCCACCCCCTGACAGTTTTACCTACTCTTGTCTGAAAGACTTTTTGGGTCCCCAGGAAGGCATTGAGTGAAGGGACCCCAGCCCTTTTATCAGTCTTTAACTTGATTAATCTGCCTAACCACTGATTGCTGGTCAGGTTTCTCATTGTAACTTACGTCTTTGAGCTTTTTAAATTTCTCCATATTATGGTAAATAGAGCAGTCTTGTTTGGGGCCCTTTAATGGGGGTTGCTTTGACCCACCCAACCTTTGCTGATGCTTTATTAAAAATTTTTTTTAATCCATCAACACCCATTTTATTCATCACATTTCTTACTAACCATCTAAAAATTTCCATCCTGCTGAGGTGAGTCCTGAGACTTCCCTTTCTGTTTCCTCTTTCTCTTGTTATTTCTCTTGAATATTTGCTTCATATTCACCTTATTCCTTAACCTTTTAAAAATTTCCACCTTGTTGGGAAGTCTCTTGACCTCCCCCTGCCTCTTCCCATTCTCTTGTCAATAAACCTAATGTTTTTATTACCATCTCTAAGACCTATGAGAAGAAGCTGAGAAGGCAAATTTGATGAGGCTTTCCAAACTGTCCCTCAGTTTTGCAACAGTAGGGTTATATGGGGTACCTGTGTGAAAGGGGCCACCTTAAACCACAGCATTTACTATGACCTGAGTAGTGGTTAGATTTCAGCAGATAAATATCTCAGTTATCATAAAGCAGTCCCATATGGCTTGCATATGAAGAATATCAGCTGTTTCATCTAGGGTGTTCCACTTGGCATTTATAAGAGAAGAGGGACAGTCCCCCTCTCAGGCTAAACAGACTTGATAATGGCTTTTATCCAGTGCACCAGGCTAGCTCTTCCCATAGGAATAACCTCCCGTGTGTCTGGATCACATACACTCAATTTTGATTGTACCGTGGTGAGCTCTGGGTCCTACATCAACCCTCTGCTCTTCCATCCTGCAGCATCCCAAACCAAACACTCCTCCTAAATCACTCTCATAATCCATTTTAGTTAAGGTTCCACAAGAAGCTGATGATACTGATCCACAAAATGAAACAACTCTGTCACACTATACCCCCTGGTTTTGATAGTTTCTAGGTATTGTGCTCCTACACTGATTACCTTATTGGTGACCAGAGGTCTTAGGGGTGCTTTGTGTTGCCCCTGCACTGTTGACTTTGAGGCTAGTGGCTAAAGCTCAGACCGACTCAAATCTGAGTTTTGTTTACCATCAAAGCCAGACCCAACACTTTCCTTTACTTTTATTTAGCTATCACAGATAGCAGTAACCAAGAGATTGCATGTTTAGTGTGCTTACTGTTTTTCATTTACTTATATATCCAATGAGCCAACTCCTCAGGAGTTAGGTCTGCCATTTCTAAATTAAATTAGTGACTTTTACCCTTAGTAACTGTAGTGTAGCTACAGTTTCATACATGGGTCACTAGGTAGCCATCCAGGGATCAAAGGGTCATCATCCCCCACCCTTTTATCCTTTCTTGTTGTAAGCCATATGTTTCTGTGAGCCAGGCCCTTTCTAGCAAGACCCATTTCTCTGCCACCAAGTAAAATTGTTCTGAGACCAATTCTGATATGTTTACAGGGTTTCTCCCATACCATCAAGCAGTGCTGGAAACACCAGATGGGTTTCCTACAATTCAACTCAATTCTGACACTACCTCTCTGGAGGGTCAGTGCCACAGTACTACCTGCTCTTTTGAGGCCAGCATCAAGCACAAGTTAACACCTGTGCTTCTGACCAACTGAATATAGACTAGAGAGTCCAAGCACCTCCTTCCAAGGACATCTGGCAAGGATGTCTGATGCCAGTTCTAAGTCGAGGTTCTTACCTGTATTTCTGACCGACTGACTATAAATGAGAGGTTCCTTCAGATTCAGTTAATCAGGTGGAGGGGAGCTTCCATGCTCAGTCTAGGCACGCTACTCTTGCCAGCACCTCTGTGTTCACCAACCTCGAAGCTCTCCAAGCCCTGTCATTTTGGATTTTTACAGAGCCTTCATTACATAGGCACAACTGATGAAATCATTGGTCATAGGTGATCAATTCAACCTCCAGGCACCTCCCAGCAGGTCAAGGGACAGGACTGAAAGTTCCAACCCTCCAATCACAGAGTTGGTTCCTTGGGCAGCCAACCCCCATCCTTAGGTAACCTTGGGGCATTCCCAAAGTCACCTCATTAACATAACAAAAGGTGACTTTATCTCTCAGTTTAGGAAATTTCAAGGGTTTTAGAAGTTCTCTGCTAGAAATGGGGACAAAGACCCAATTTATATTTCTTTTTTTTTTTTTTTAAAGATTTTATTTATTTATTTGAGAGAGAGAGAGAATGACAGACAGCACGAGAGGGAAGAGGATCAGAGGGAGAAGCAGACCCCCCGCCGAGCAGGGAGCCCGATGTGGGACTCGATCCCGGGACTCCAGAATCATGACCTGAGCCGAAGGCAGTTGCTTAACCAACTGAGCCACCCAGGCGCCCCCCAATTTATATTTCTTATTACAATTCACAATATCATACTCCCCTATCAAACTATATTCTTAACCTATAGAAGAAGTAATTGAGTCATGTAATTGTCAGAATTATGAACAGGGCTTAGATTTCCTTATTCTAATTTAGTTTTGGTCCACTAGATCACCTAGTGTTAGAAACTACAGGAGACAAACCATAAGAGACTCAATCATAGGAAATAAACTGGGGGTTGCTGGGGGTGGGGATGGGGTAACTGGGTGATGGACATTAAGGAGGGCACGTGATGTAATGAGTACTGGGTGTTATATAAGACTGATGAATCACAGACCTGTACACACACACACACACACACACACACACAAGAAACTACAGGTCTTCCAATCTGGCAGGGGAACTAAAAATAGCAATCAAATGATTTGTTGGATGGCCCTGTTGGCAGGCCCTTATCCTGAGGGGAAAGCCTGGAGGCTTTCTAAAACTTTGGGTATAAACTTTTAATGGTAAAACATTTGTGTCTCACTTATTATGATGTCAAGAGAATTTTTAAAAACCTAAAACTTGGCTTTATTATAGTAGCTTAGCCCAAATCAGCCTCAGTGGAGAAGATTCCATCTACATTTTCAGAAATATGATTTTAATTATCTGAGAGGCACTTGGATTTCAAGGCTATTTCAGAACCAGATAAGCAGGAATGTTGTAGTAATGGAAAAGTTGTAAGTTTTCCTTTTTTGAAAGCTGCTCTCACTAGTACCAAAAATGAGTCCTGGTACAATTTACAGTTATCCTTTCCTTCTTCTCTCCAGGGAAGACCACTGAATTAGTATTAAGTGAAAAGGAGTGAGATCAGAAATGAACATTTTCCCCTTTTAAGTGTGCACAAATGTCTTTGAACCCATTTAGGTGGCGTGCTGGTTACTAGATCCAGATTCTAAGGAGCCAACTCTTCACAGCATAGTTTCCAGTTTTCTTCCTCATGAGCTTCCCCTCCTGGAAGGGATAGAGACTGGACAAGGAATTCAGAGTCTGGGGCTGAATGTCAACACTGAACATTCCGGGCGATACAGAGCATCTGTAGAGTCGATTCTCACCTTCAACGCTATGAGTCAACTCAGTTCTTTGTTGAAGAAGGAAAACCTTCAAGGTAAAAACAACCTTGCCGGCATTTTCATGCTGTTACAGACTGGTGACAGTTCTGTTTTTAAGCCACTTTTTATCACAGTTCTTTATCACTCTTTATCATACTTCTAACACAAACTCTATTTTTGGATTATCTAGGACAGGGGTCAACAAACATTCTGTAAAAGTCCAGATATTAAGTGTTTTTGACTTTGTGGCCCTGGTGGTCTCAATCGTAAATATTCAAGTCTGCCATCATAGCAAAAGAGCAGCCATAGACAATATGAAAATGAGTGTTCCAATAAAACTTTATTTATAGAAACAGGCTTCTGGCCCTGGTTTTGCTCTAGTTTGCAGACCTCAGACTCTAATGAAGAGAATTCGTGGCATTTTATCATTTATTGCTAATTTTATATTTGAACTTTATCCAATGATTTTTATTCACACTTAAAACCTAATCTGTTGAGGAGGGGGGAAAAGATGGGGGAGGAATAGGGGACCCTATTCCAATCAGTCCCCGGAATTGAGCTGGATATCTACAAGACCACTCTGAACACCCACGAAATCAGCCTGAGATGTAAGACGACAGAGCTGGATCTCTACAAACAGAATATCTCGGTTGGTTTCGAGGTACAAAGCAGGGAGCCATGATTCTGTGGGCAGATATCGGAGGATAAATGGCAGGGGGAGGGGTCCTGACCATGGGGATACTACACCGCCAGTGAGCAATAGCCTCCCACACTGCGGACGGGGCACAGACTCGCAGACCGGTAGCAGCGAGGAAAGGACTTTAGGGCAGCCCCCCAGACGGGAACTGGAGTGGCAGGGCCGTGCCTGTGAACTGGGGGCAGCTGGCGGTTTTAGAAGCACAAAGGGCAGAGACGTGCCCCCGTTCCCCAACCTGGAGGCGAGGACTGGGAGCCCTGCTGAGGGGCACACAACCCAGGATGCACAGTTTATAGCAGCACAGACAGAAACGGAGATAGTGTGGCCGGAGAGCTCACTGAAGAACAGACTGATATCTCTGCTCTGAGGCAGAGGGTTGGAAACGGTCTCTTCTGCTCTGACTCTTGGAAGAGACATGGAAAGCTGCCAGGGAAAGCCGCGAGAGAACAAAAGCCCCAAAAAACCAGTTTTCACTGAGCCCATCCCCCGCCACAGGGGGCAGGGCAACTCTGCCCAAACAGGGTTGCCTGAGTAACAGTGCTGCAGGCCCTTCCCCCAGAAGACAGGCTGGGAAAACAAGAGGCCAGCTACCCTAAGGTACTTAGAAAACAGGTGCATCTTGCTTGGGTTGTGGTCAATAATTTGGACTCTATACATTCTCTCAACCACCCAAAACAGAATGACTAGGAGGAGGAACCCCCAAAATAGAAAAGACTCAGAGTTTATGACTTATGCCACAGATTTACAAATGGATTCAGATATAACCAAGATGTCAGAGATGGAATTCAAGCTAGCAATTGTGAAGACAATAGCTAGAATGAAGAAATCAATTAAAGGCAACATAGAGTCTCTAAGGGCAGAAGTAAAACCTGATTGGCAGAACTTAAAAATGCTATCAATGAGATCCAGTCTAATCTAGATAATCTAACAATTAGGGTAAGGGAGGCAGAAGAACAAATTAGTGACCTGGAAGACCATTTAATAGATAAAAAGGGAAAAGAGGAGGTCAGGAAAAAACAACTCAGAATCCATGAACATAGAATCAGAGAAATAAGTGACACCATGAAGCGTTCCAATGTCAGAATTATTGGGATCCCTGAGGGGTGGAGAGAGAGAGAGGACTAGAAGATATATTTGAGCAAATCGTGGCTGAGAACTTACTTAATCTGGGAAATGAAACAAACATTAGTGTCCTAGAGGCAGAGAGGACCCCTCCCAAGATCAAGGAAAACAGGCCAATACCCTGGCATGTAATAGTAAAACTTGCAAATCTTAGAACCAAGGAAACCATCTTCAGGGCGGTTAGGGGAAGAGATTCCTTACATACAGAGGGAGGAACATCAGAATAATGTCAGACCTAACCACAGAGACCTAGCAAGCCAGAAAGGCCTGGCAAGACATATTCAGGGTACTAAACGAAAAGAACATGCAGCCAAAAATACTTTATCTGGCAAGACTGTCATTTTGAATGGATGGAGAGATGCAGAGCTTCCAGGACCGGCAGAAACTGAAAGAATATGTGACCACTAAGCCGGCCTTGCAGGAAATATTATGGGGGGTTCTATAGAAGGAGAAAGACCCCAAGAGTGGTATAGAACAGAAATTTACAGAGACAATCTATAGAAACAAGGTCTTCACAGGCAACATGATGACAATAAATTTATATCTTTCAATAATCAGTCTCAATGTGAACGGCCTAAATGCTCCCATAAAATGCCACAGGGTTGCAGTTTGGATAAAAAGACAGGACTTATCCATATGCTGTCTACAAGAGACTCATTTTTGACCTAAAGATACATCCAGACTGAAAGTGAAGGGATGGAGATCCAGAAAGACACTGTATCATTCTTAAAGGGTCTATCCAATAAGAAGATCTAACAATTGTAAATATCTATGCCCCCAACATGGGAGCAGCCATCTACATAAGCCAACTGTTAACCAAAATAAAGAGTCATATTGATAACAATACGTTAATTGTAGGAGACCTCAATACTCCATTCTCAGCAAAAAAGATCATCTAAGCAGAAAATCAAAGAAACAAGAGCTTTGAATGACACACTGGACCAGATGGACCTTATAGATAATATACAGAACATTCCACCCTAAAACAACAGAATGCTCATATTTCTCGAGCGCACATGGAACTTTCTCCAGAAGTTCTATTCTCCAGAATAGACCACATACTGGGTCACAAATCAGGTCTCAACCGATACCAAAAGATTGAGATTATTCCCTGCATATTCTCAGGCCATAATGCTTTAAAATGGGAACTCAATCACAAGAAAAAATTTGGCAGAAATTCAAACACTTGGAAGCTAAAAACCACTCTGCTCAAGAATGTTTGGGTCAACCAGGAAATCAAAGAACTTAAACAATTCATTGAAATCAATGAGAACAAAAACACATCAGTCCAAAACCTATGGGATACTGCAAAGGCAGTCCTAAGGGGGAAAAAAATAGCCATCCAAGCCTCACTCAAAAAAATAGAAAAATCTTGAATTCACCAACTAACTCTACACCTTAAAGAACTAGAGAAAAAGCAACAAACGATGCCTAAACTATGCATCAGAAGGGAAATAATTAAGATGAGAGCAGAGATCAATGAATTAGAAATCAGAAACACAGTAGATCAGATCAATGAAACTAGAAGCTGGTTCTTTCAAAGAATTAATACGATTGACAAACCACTGGCCAGACTTATCCAAAAGAAAAGAGGTAGGACCCAAATTAATAAAATTATGAATGAAAGGGGAGAGATTACGACTAACACCAAGGAAATAGAAACAATTATTAGAAATTACTATCAACAACTATATGCCAATAAATTAAGCAACCTGGAAGAAATGACTGTCTTCCTGGAAACCTATAAACTGCCAAGACTGAAACAGGAAGAAACGGACAACCTGAATAGGCCAGTAACCAGAAACGAGATTGAAGCAGTGATCAAAAACCTCCCAAAAACACAAGAGTCCAGGGCCTGATGGATTCCCTGAGGAATTCTACCAAACATTCAAAGAAGAAATAATACCTATTCTCCTGAAGCTGTTTCAAAAAATAGAAACAGAAGGAAAACTTCCAAACTCATTCTTTGAGGCCAGCATTACCTTAATCCCCAAACCAGGCAAAGACCCCATCAAAAAGGAGAATTTCAGACCGATATCCCTGATGAATATGGATTCCAAAATCCTCAACAAAATCCTACCATATGGTCCTCTCAATTGATGCAGAAAAAGCATTTGACAAAAAACAGCATCCTTTCCTGATTAAAACTCTTCAGAGTATAGGGATAGAGGGAACATTCCTCAAGTTCACAAAATCCATCTATTAAAAACCCACAGCAAATATCATCCACAATGGGGAAAAGATGAGAGCCTTTCCTTTAAGATCAAGAACATGTCAAGGATGCCCACTCTTGCCACTATTTTCAACATAGTACCAGAAGTCCTAGCAACAGCAATCAGAGAACAAAAAGAAATAAAAGGTATTCAGATTGGCAAAGAAGAAGTCAGACTCTCTCTTTTCGCAGATGACATGATACTTTATGTGGAAAATCCAAAAAACTCCACCTCCAAATTACTAGAACTCATACAGTAATTCAGCAATGTGGCAGGATACAAAACCAATGCACAGAAATCAGTTGCTTTCTTATACACTAACAACACAACTGTAGAAACAGAAATTAGAGAAATGATTCCATTTACAATAGCACCAAAAACCATAAGATACCTCGGAATAAACCTAACCAAAGAGGTAACGGATCTATGCTCTAGGAACTACAGAACACTCATGAAAGAAATTGAAGAAGACACAAAAGATGGAGAAACATTCCATGCTCATGGATTGGAAGAATAAACATTGTTAAAATGTCTATGCTACCCAGAGCAATCTATACCTTCAATGCCATCCCAATCAAAATTCCAGTGACATTTTTCAAAGTGCTGGAACAAACAATCCTAAAATTTGTATGGAATCAGAAAAGACACCGAATCACCAAGGAAATGTTGAAAAAGAAAAAGCTGGGAGCATCACTTTGCCTGATTTCAAGCTATATTACAAAGCAGTGATCACCAAGACAGCATGGTACTGGCACAAAAACAGACATATAGACCAATGGAACAGAATAGAGAACCCAGGTATGGACCCTCAACTCTGTGGTCAAATAATCTTCAACAAAACAGGAAAAAATATACAATGGAAAAAAGAGAGTCTCTTCAATAAATGGTGCTGGGAAAATTGGACAGCCACATGCAGAAGAATGAAACTCGACCATTCTCTAACACCATACACAAAGATAAACTCAAAATGGATGAAAGACCTCAATGTGAGACAGGAATTCCATCAAAATCCTAGAGGAGAACATAGGCAGTAACCTCTTTGACATCGGCCACAGCAACTTCTTTCAAGATACCTCTCCAAAGGCTAGTGAAACAAAAGCAAAAATGAACTTTTGGGACTTCATCAAGATAAAAAGCTTCTGCACAGCAACGGAAACAGTCAACAAAACAAAGAGGCAACCCACAGAATGGAAGAAGACAAATGATACTACAGATAAAGGGTTGGTATCCAAGATCTATAAAGAACTTCTCAAACTCAACACCCAAAAAGCAAATAATCAAGTCAAAAAAATAGAAAATACGAACAGACACTTCTCTGAAGAAGACATACAAATGGCTAATAGACACACGAAAAAATATTCATCATCATTAGCCATCAGGGAAATCCAAATCAAAACCACATTGAGATACCACCTTACACCAGTTAGAATGGCAAAAATTGACAAGGCACAAAACAACAAATGTTGGAGTGGTTGTGGAGAAGGGGAACCCTCTTACACTGTTGATGGGAATGCAAGTTGGTATAGCCACTTTGGAAAACAGTGTGGAGGTGCCTCAAAAAATTAAAAATAGAGCTACCCTATGATCCAGCAATTGCACTCCTGGGTATTTACCCCAAAGACACAGATGTAGAGAAAAGAAGGGCCATATGCATCCCAATGTTCATAGCAGCAATGTCCGCAATAGCCAAACTGTGGAAAGAGCCGAGATGCCCTTCAACAGATGAATGGATAAAGAAGATGTGGTCCATATATACAATGGAATATTAGTCAGCCATCAGAATGGATGAATACCCAACTTTTACATCAACATGGATGGGACTGGTGGAGATTATGCTAAGTGAAATAAGTCAAGCAGAGAAAGTCAATTACCATATGGTTTCACTTATTTGTGGAACATAAGGAATGGCATGGAGGACATTAGGAGAAGGAAGGGGAAAATGAAGGGGGTGGAAATTGGAGGGAGAGATGAACCATGAGAGACTATGGACTCTGAGAAACAAACTGAGGGTTTTAGAGGGGAGGGAAGTGGGGGGATGGATTAGCACGGTGATGGGTATTAAGGAGGGCACATACTGCATGGAGCCCTGGGTGTTATACGAAAACAATGAATCGTGGATCACTACATCAAAATCTAATGATGTATTGTATGGTGACTAACATACATAATAAAAGAAAATTTTAAAAAACCCTACTCTGTCATGGAATTTAAAAAGTGATGTATTATCTTTTTAGAATTTTAAATAGTTATTTCTCTAGCAAAGGATATTCATGTGAATCTTTTTTTTATGTCATGATAAATAGCATGGATTTATTGTGCAGTCTGCTGGCTGCACAAGAGTGATTACCTTGACTTCAGAGAGCATATCATATGCTTATGGTAGAAATGATGAAATGGAACAAAGTTGATTTCATTGTGAGAAGATTTAAACCATGAATTTATTGCCTGATTAATAAATACTAGAAACAGCAGATTGATGAATTTGCACAGACCAGGTTTGAATCTGGGCTGTATTACTTATTAGTGACAGGCCTTGGGCAAGCTACTGACACTCTTTAAATCTGTTTCTTATAATGTTATAAATATTAAATGAGAGAGAACTTAACGCAGTGTTTGCCAGATTAAGCACTCACTACTGTGTTAGATGATGATGATGATGATGATGATAATGATGGTGATCATGATTTTTACTACTAATGTAAGCCCTCTGTGCTAATAGTAATGTTCTCCCCAGCATCACTGGAGTAGAATAATACAAAAATCAAACGGAGTTGTCTGTTGTTGTAGGAGAGTTGCTTAAGCAACGTTAATTAGCAGCTCTTCATCGTGCACTGAAATGTTTCAAACTCAGCTTCTCTAAGCCAATGTAGGCAGGCCAAGGAATTGGGAGTATATGGTACATATGCCACAGGACTGCTTCTACATTCATGGGCGATAATGTGAATGAACACGGTCTCTTTCCCTCTCAGTTGGCCTTGTCTGCCCTTAGGATCCAACGTTTAGTGATGGTGGTATGGATTAGTCTGTAACTTCTTAAGAACCTTTGTTGCCCATTATCAGAATTAAAAACTTTCAGTATCTTCGGGAGGGAAATTTCCCACTCTTAAAGACAATTTTTCACCTACAGGAAAAGGAAATTATGGTTCCAGAAAAGTATAAGAAACCCTCTACATTTGTTATTTTTAACTTTTACAATTTCATTGTGCCTTGAAAACTCCTTTTTTAGGCAAATTTTCAAAAGTGGGTGGCCACGAGGTATTAAATGCTTTCTTTTGTACAGTGCCGAGTCTTTCCTATTTAAGAGTCCATAGAATTGAAGTACATTGAAATAAAGTTTTTAGAGAGAATGTAAACAACTGTCAAGTTTTGTTTGGAAATAATTATTTCAGAATATGCTTGAAGGATCTCCAGAATCTTTTTCTTTTTCTTTTCTCATTCTCTTGCCTGTTGGGTGGGTTTGTTTTGGCAGCTGACTTCTCCCACTAGAGAGCTGATTTTTGCTTGGGTGTGACTAAATTTTAGTAACAATGTGACTTTGCTTACTGTGACTCAGGACCAAGTATCCTGTTCTTTTCACATGGATCAATTATGTCCTTTCTAGAGTGGGTTGAACATAGATGATTTTCTAGGGATGGAGTGAGTTGGTTTCTCTCTTTTTTAAAGTAGATCTCAGCTATACAGATTTGTGTTTGTCATAATCATTCTTTCATGTACACTATCATCATTCGTCCATGTATGGTCCTCTTATTACTTATTATTTTAATATATAATATCTGTTCACTCACACTATTAATAATAGACATTTGTGTCTACCTATGTGCTCCTCCTTTCTTGCACACCCAGTTTTATGTTTATTGTTCCCTTTTTATTTTAAATTAAAAAATTTTAGCATATATATATATATATACATATATATATAAGTCCAAACAATATATTATTTAGTTTTGCTTGTTTTTGAACTTTTATATAAAACACCTGTCACATTGGGACTTGCTTTTCTTACTCAGTATCATGTTAATAAGATTAATGCATGTTATTGCAAAAATCTATAATTTATTCATTTTCACTGCTGTGTCATATATCACTGTGTGAGTGTGCCAAAATTTACTGTTTTACTGTTTACATTTTACTGTTGATAAATGGGTTCTTTCTATTTTTGTTTTATTTTGTTTTATTTTTTGTTTTGCTATAGCAAGTAGTTCTGTATACATATTCTTACACATGTACATGTTTCCTGGTACATATGGGTGAGAATTTCTTTTGAGTTTGGAATTACTCTGTCATGAGAATGGAAATATTCAACTTTATAAGATTATGCTAAATTGTTTTCCAAAATGGTGTATATATTTACTCTCTAAACAGCGATGTGAAAGAAATCTTGGTGATTCATATTGTCTCAACTTTGCCAATTCATCGGTTATAAAATGGCTGTAATTTTTCTTTCTTGTGCTTTGTTTTTGGTAACAAAGTTATTCTAGTTTCATTGAATGAGTTGATAAATATAACCTTTTTTTTTCTTTGGAGGAGTTTGTGTATCATAGAAATGATGTGTTCCTTGAAATTTTGGTAGAGTTTGCCTATAAACTGTCTTTGTGGAAATATTTTTAACTATTACTTTGATTTCTTACAGTTGTAAGATTATTCAATTTTATCTTTAATTATGTTTTGGTGAACTATGTTTTTATTATATTATTGTTATTATATATTTTTGTTATAATAAACTATATTTTTAAGAATTACCTCTTTCATCTAGATTTTCAAATTTATTGTCATTAAGCTATTGCTAATTTTTTAATGCATCTGTGGTTTATCTGTTATGTTGTCTTTTTCTTTCACCATATTTATTCTTTAATCTTAATAGAAGTTTATCCAATTTTTCAGTCTTTTCAAAAAACCAATTTTTGCCTTTGATTTTTAGTTCTCCTGACTTTATTTTGTAGCACTTTTTCTAAATTCATAAATATGACACTAAACTCATTAGTTTTCAAATCATTTTTTTCTTTTCTAATTGAGGTATTAAAAGCTATAAATTTCCCTCAAAGCTCTCCTTGCATTATATCTTAAAAATTTTACATGTAATGTTTTCATTATATCTTAAATATTTATTGACATTTTCTGTTTTGACATTTTTGACATATAAGTTATTTAGAAGGTTGTTTTTCAATTTCCAAATATTTGGAAATGTTTTATTTTGTAATTTTTAATAGTCAAACTTATTTGTATTGTGTTTAAAAAAACATGATTATGTAATACCCATTCTTTGAAATTTTTGGAGTTGCTTTGCAACCTAAATCCTGAACTATGTGTAAATGTTCTATGTATATATAAGAGAATGTGTATTCTAGTTCTGGATGCAGAATTTTATAAATGTCTATTAAGTCAAGGTTATTGTTTAAAACTTTTGTATCTAATTCTCACTGTAGTTCAATTTTAACTATATTTTAACTATATATTTTGAGACCATTTTATTAGATGCATACCTGTTTAAAATTGATTTATCTTCCTGATGAATTAAACCTATCATTATATTATGAGCAGCTCTAGCACTAATACGACTTTTAATCTTAGTCTATCTTCTGGAATTGATATGGCAGCATCAACTTTCTTTTAATATTTGCCTAATATTTTCTTCTATCCCTTTTAACCTTTCTTGGTCCTTATGATTTAGATGTGTGTTATAAACAAAGCATAGCTTATTCATTTATTTTTCAAACTTAGCAATTTTTTTTACAATTTTACCAATTTATTGTGATTATTGATATATTTGTATATTTTCCTACTGTTTTACTTTGTTTCTTTTTTAAATTTTTTATTGTTATGTTAATCGCCATATATTACATCATTAGTTTTTGATGTAGTGTTCCATGATTCATTGTTTGTGCATAACACCCAGTGCTCCATGCAGAACGTGCCCTCTTTAATACCCATCACCAGGCTAACCCATCCTCCCACCTGCCTCCCCTCTAGAACCCTCAGTTTGTTTTTCAGAGTCCATCGTCTCTCATGGTTCATCAGTTTTACTTTGTTTCTATTCATCTTTTGTATTTTGTAAATAGTTTACTCATAACTGTGCTCTGTATTCTGTTCTAATGAATCTATATCTGCGATTCTTATGGGTCTAAATCTGCCATTTGTTGTTTCTGCTGTATATTACTTGTATTTCTTTGCTATCTTGTATGTTTCATATTCTTTGTGAGTTCATGTAGGATTTGATCAGTGGAGCCCTGCAGGCCTAACTTGGGGAAAGCCTTCCTCAAGAAAGGTTTTGCTCCTTACCATAGTACACCACATCCAAGGACCACACTAACCTCCCTTGAGTGTTGGTTCAGAACAGAAGTCTGAGAATTAGCTTCTCTTCCTGTTGCTATTCTGAAGTTCTATATCCCCTCAACCTTTTGGCTGTAGGATTTCATTCCTATGACAGTACTGCTCCTTCCTACTGCCTATGGATACAGGCTTGCTCCCTGTCACTCTGACTTTGTGCCGCTTTACTGTTCTTGTTCTGACCCTAGTTCCTGATTTCTCTGGTTCCACATCCCATGAATTTCTGCTCTGGGTCCAGGTCTTTAAAGCCAGGCTCTGACTGTCTGTTAATTCCTCCTATTAGAGGCCAGTAGCTCTCACTTGTTTATTTGCTTTTGGTGGGGGTTGTGGGTGTCCCTGGACATTTCTCCTGCTGGTTGAGACCAGCAATGCCTCAAAGAATGTATGTGTGTGGAGCTGGGGAGGGCAGGCCAGGGTTGCTCAGAGTCCTTGTGATCCATAGTACTGGAAGCTGAAGTCTTTGGTATGGATCTTTTCTTAATGATTTAGGATAGATTTCCCAAAGTGCATTCTATGGACATGTACTTTTCAGGATGTTAATAAGTGTTACATAAAATAAATGGTTTTGTGGTCAAATAATTTCAGATTTTCAGTTAAATAGTCATCGTTGCTTCAGGTCTTCTCAGAGCCTTTACTAAATTAACAGGCATCATGAATATCCAAAAGCAGTATGTAAACACTGGAACTCACAGTGCAGTGTCTCTCAGCTCCACCCTTTTCATAGAGTATCTTTGAGACTAATATTTCAAAGACCGTACTGGAAAAACTGATACAGATGACTACTCTGTTGAGAAGTGTCAGCAGATAGAAAAATACTCTGATTCTTACTTCAGGAATCTTTTTCTTTATTCTTTGGTAAGAGCACTAGAAAATAAGAAACCTCCATTTTTAGTTCTTTGTGCAAGCATGCATATCATGGAACCAGGAATATTGGAAATAATTTCAGGAGATTAACTCATTATAGTCAGTTTAGCAAATAAGATTGGCTCTCTTGCTCTTGCCAAGAGTAGAAGCTGAAACATTATCTTGGGAGAAATGCAGCCTCTTGTAATCCAGACCATTCACAAGATTGCCAGTTTTTCTGCTCTCGATGTAGACAAGGGTAGTAGTCTAGTGCTGAAGTAGAAAAGTAGGAAGTACTTTTATGCCTTTCCTTGTTGGCCTGAGAGTGCTGCTCAGGAGACTGGATCTTGAAGAATAGCTTGGATAGCATCTCTGAATTTGCTTAGAAAAATTCCATGTGTGTTTAGGTGATGATGCTAATCTAGTCACTTAACTGGTGAATTAATGTTTTAGTTTTCTTTTTTTCTTCCAGATGTTTTCTGTAAAGTGGAAATGCCCTCTCAGTATTGCTTGGCCTTGCTAGAGCTAAATGGAATTGGCTTTAGTACTGCAGAATGTGAAAGTCAGAAACACATAATGCAAGCCAAGCTGGATGCAATCGAGATCCAGGCCTATCAACTAGCAGGACACAGTTTTTCCTTCACCAGTTCAGATGACATCGCTGAGGTTGTATCATGGGAATGGGGAATTTGAGAGTTAAAAATTATTTTTGTGTGTGTGTATGTGTGTGTATTTCCTAAATGTGTTTGCCTAACCACCAAAGATCAGTTAAAAAAATTTTAGTTATCAGAGTACTTTGGAGATAGAGTATTCTAGCTCCTAATTTATAAGTTATATCTGTGTTTATGAAATAGGAAGGTGGTAAAGAAGCCTCCTAGAATGTATGCTCCATGAGATTTGCCTAGGACAGTGGAGGTACTCAGTGAATGTTTGTTAAACAAAAGATCCATAGTGGTGGTTATATAACAGTGTAGTTGTTTCTCCATGAAGTTAGTAATTTCATGAACTCTCACCCCTTCCTTACCCCAAAATCCTTTTTTGGAGAATAAAATTAGATATTTTTCTCAGTTGTTAATGAAAACGGAATTTTTGGGATTGTTTGCTTTTTTAAACCTAAATAAGATTTTTATAAACTTAACATAAATTTGGCACACTTTACTCTTATTTTTATTTCAAATGTTGGCATTCTATTCTTTCCTCTCCCCACACTCCACAAAGGGTGGTTGGGTTGTTGTAGGAGGGTTACAGATTCAGGGTGGGTACTTATACTTGATAACATTGAAGTTCAGGTGTCTTGTAGATGCAGTTCAGTAATGTAGCATGTTGTGAAGATCATAGGCTTTCAAGCCAGACTTCCTGGGTTTGAATCCTATCTCCTCCACTTATTAACCCTGTAACCTTGGGACAATACATCAACTCTTTGTATCTCAATTTCTACATCAGTAAAGTGGGTTATGATAGAAATACCTCATAGAGTTGTTGTGAGGAATAAATGATGAATGTAAAACACTTAGAATAGTGCCCATCTCATAGTAAAAGCTCAATAAAGGTTACATATACTCATAAAAAATGCCCCTTTTTTAAGCCACAGGGTTATATGTTTTAAAAATATGAGGGGCGCCTGGGTGGCTCAGTTGGTTAAGCGACTGCCTTCGGCTCAGGTCGTGATCCTGGAGTCCCGGGATCGAGTCCCACATCGGGCTCCCTGCTTGGCGGGGGGTCTGCTTCTCCCTCTGACCCTCTTCCCTCTCGTGCTCTCTGTCTCTCATCCTCTCTCTCTCAAATAAATAAATAAAATCTTTAAAAAAAAATGAGGAATTTTGTTTCTCCAAATCACAGGGTACATGTGTATTGAATTCAGTAGGGCCATTTTTTGTTTTGTTTTGTTTTGTTTAATATTTTCCTTTGAGTTCTTTAGCTCCGAACTCCCCAACCAATACCCAACTGACTGCACATAAAATTACAGAGGGACCTTATGAAAAACAGAGCATCCCTGGATTTCAGCACAAGTAGGCTTGGGGTATAGGCAGGAATCCATGCCCTTGTGATTCAGATACTAAGGCCATAGGCCTAGACCAAATTCTAGGCCAGAATAAAAGGCCTTTGATGTTAATGGCTTGTTCTTAGGTCTTCATTTTAAAATGGAAGTTATATTTAAGGTAATCTAACAGTTTCACACATTGACTAGTTAATCCTTGGTGATTTTAAGTGGAATCTTTGAACTGGGCAGGATATTACTAATCATCTAGAGCTGCGCCATCCAATACAGGAGCCACTAGCCACTTGTGGCTATTTAAATTTAAATTAACTGGGACACCTGGGTGGCGGTTAAGCCTCTGCCTCTGATTCAGGTCATGATCCCAGAGTCCTGGGATTGAGCCTGCATCAGGCTCCTAGCTCAGCAGGGAGTCTGCTTTTCCCTCTGTCCCTGCTGCTCGCCCTGCTTGTGCTGTCTCTGACAAAATAAATAAATAAAATCTTTAAAAAATAAATAAATTTAACTTAATTAAAATTAATTAAAATATATCAATTCAGTTCCTTAGTTGTGTTAGCCACATTTTAAATGTTCAATAGCCACATGTGGTAAGTGGCTACCATAAAGGGGAGTGCAAATATAGAACACTTTCATTATTGCAAAAAGTTCTTTTGGATGGCACTGGGCTAGAGTGGGGATCGGCAAACTATAGCTTGTGGGCCAGATCTGGCCTGCCACCTGTTTTTGTAAATAAAATTTCATTGGAGCATAGCCACACCTGTTCACTTACTTATTGTCTGTGTCTCTTTTTGGTCTATAATGGCACAGTTGAGAAGTTGTGACAGACAGTAAAACCTGCAAAGCTGAAAATATCTGTTATCTGGCCCTTTTTGGGAAAAGTTTGCTGATCCCTGGTCTAGAGGGAAGCATGAATTAGAGAAAAAAAAAAAAGGACTTTGAGTTAGAGGACTATGGGTTCTAATTCTTAATTTTTCTACGTTATGGCCATGTAACTTTAAGCAAGTTTCTCCAACTGGTGTAAACTTCAGAAGTGTCACAGAATTGTACATATGACATGAGATGACATATGTTAAAGCGCCCAGCATGTGATGGCTGACACACAGTAAGTGCTCAATATTTATTGAGGAGGGCAAGAGGCACTTGCCCTCATCCAGTTCAACCCCCTCATTTCACAGATGTATTCATTTAAACCTGGAGAGGTAATTTATATGAAGTTTTCACAATTAATTCTGAAGTTTTCACCAAAAACAAATCTAAGATAAAGAGCTTATAAATATGTAACTTGAGATCTTTGAGTTGTCCTAATTATGATAGGTCTCTCTTCCTGGGATTGTTGATTTATTATTACTTTAAAAATAATGTTTCATGGGCGCCTGGGTGGCTCAGTTGGTTAAGCGACTGCCTTCGGCTCAGGTTATGATCCTGGAGTCCCGGGATTGAGTCCCGCATCGGGCTCCCTGCTCGGCAGGGAGCCTGCTTCTCCCTCTGACCCTCACCCCTCTCATGTGCTCTCTCTCTCTCTCATTCTCTCTGTCTCAGATAAATAAATAAAATCTTTAAAAAAAAATGTTTCATTTTCCTATTCAGTTATTTGATTGTTTTTCCTATCCTGCCATTCATATATCTGTATGAATATGTCTGTACTAGAGTTACCTGATAAAATACAGGACATTCAGCTAAATTTGAATTTCAGATAAACAATGAACAATATTTTAATATAAGTATGCCCTGTGCAGTTCAAATTTAACTAAGCATCTTATAATTTTATTTATTATATATGATAATCCTGATCCCTACACATGCAACCCTATATAACACAATTCTTGGGAAAAATTGTTACTAACATCCACAGCAAGCCTCAGTATCTTTCATACCTAAGACTCCAGTTATTCCCACTATGTAAAATTAGAACCAGATCTTTGTTTCTATCATCACTGCTATTCTACAGAAGCACAGGCATATCTTTCCTTCTACCCCTTGCCCAACTTGTGGCCAATAAAGATTCTTAATAGAATGCAAATGATCTTAATTTTTAGGATTATTAGTGGGAAAATAATCCAAAGTTCACTAAAGCCCACTCAATGTATACGAATGAATGAATGGAGGTAGTAAATAGTATTCTGAATTGCCTGAGTTTTAAAACCTATAAATTGAGCTGGTGTATAGGTTAGGTATACATAGGCTATTCCTTCTGTCCCAGAACATGGATTCCTGTCCTGTATAGGCTTAATTTCTTCAGTAGGTACTTATTGGCTACTCTAGCTGTCATTATTGATTGCTACATTGGGTTGGCCATATTTTTCTGACTTTTTGTGTCCAGGTTCTCACAGGGCCTAGCCTTATGGTGGTGGAAGTAGAAGGCTTTTTGGATCCCTTTCTACTTCAGTGTTCTTTGATTTTTGTGATCATATAATAGCCACAAAGGCTCCCGTGTTGACCCTTGCTGAGACTTAAATGATTGAGCAGCCATGTCGGTTACCATATCAAGGGGTATTTAGGAGAGTTCACAGTCCTCAGAGCAACCTAAAGTCTCAATGTCAATAGCTTATTTATCACTTGTTCAGCACACAGAGTATACATTCCTGTGTTCCTGACTGTTAAAAAGCCCATTATTGGAATTAATCTTATAGTGCCTAAATTAGGGTATAGATAGCCTACTTGACATGCAAATTTTCATTGTCATTATTTATTAAATGTGATAGTTCAATATGTTATAAAAAATTCTGCCAACCCATGTTGAATTGTGTGGATTTTCTCAAATAACTTAAAAATGTTTTGTGAATGACAATGCTTGTGATTTGATTCTTGACTAAAGAAGCATTAATTTATTGCAGGTTTTATTTTTGGAATTGAAGTTACCACCAAATGGAGAAATAAAAAACCAAAGCAGCAAGAAAACTTTGGGTTCTACCAGAAGAGGGAATGACAATGGACGCAAGCTAAAGCTGGGAAAACAGTACAGCACTAGTAAGGTACTCTTTGTGACAGTTACAGGGCAGAATTTGAATTACTTTTAGCATTTTGGTGTCTTGAAAGAATGCTGATGAAGTCAAGATCCAGCATAGCTCACCATTTGAATGTGTCCAGATAAAAACAAATTGGTTTGTGGTTCGGCTCCCTGCCAAAACTGCGGAGACATTCCATCATGGAAAATCTGGACCAAAATCTAATCTAGCAGTTGTGTCCTTCCTATTATTAAAACAGTATAATGGTTTATGAACTCAGACCTATAGACATTATTTAATTACTGACATCCGCTACTCTTGGACTTCAAGTATAATATAATTTGTATAGTATAGGAGCATGGATAAAGGTGTGGAAGAATTAAAAAAGGAAAACACCCAGCCATTACAAATAAAACATTTTTTTCAATTATAGAGCAAAATAGTAAGTTCTCCATGAGTTTAAGAATCTAATCTACTAATTTCAAAGTAAAATTGCAAATTACAATCCATGGGAACTGTATGTTTGGGAGAGAAGAGAGAAAAGGCTTATTGTTACATTTTTACTGAATGAATTTTCAGTGGAATAATAAGGGTAGAAAATACCACCATAATAGCCATGGAAAGAGAATCCAAGTTGCCATTCTGTAGAATTTTGACCCTACTATCCTTAACTATGACTTGCCTGCTCTAGGGAAGTTTCCACAGTTTCATTCTGTAACAAAACTTTTTGTTTTATCTCACGGGCCCTCTAACTTCACAAGTTCCTATTTCTTAGCAGTTTACCAAAATTCTGTAGCATGGAAAGTTCAAAGTTTTAAAGATTAATGTCTTCTGCATTTCTTGATATGGAAATGATTAAAGTATTAGGGCAAAAGGAAAAAAAACCATGAGAAACTTACAATCACATGAGAATAGAGGAGGAAAATATAGACAAAGGAAAGACATGATACAGATTCTTGGGTGGGGTGAAGGAAGGCAGTTATAGTACCTTGCTAAATTGACGCTGATTTGTTTTAAGGTAGATCTAAATTGATATTACTCAGCATTAGCATGTTTGCATTTTACCATCTATAGTTATCATAGTTTTATCACTATGGTGATTGCCAAAAACCCAAACAGTAATTTTGAGTTGTAGATATAGGAGTTATCAAATTTAATTTTGAGATTATATTATTTACCTAAAAGAGAGCCTAGTTTGCTATGGAATCTGATCTTACTTCATTATATTTCTTTGGCAGGATGTTTTAAATAAATTAAGGGCATTGCATCCTTTACCAGGCTTGATATTAGAGTGGAGAAGAATCACTAATGCTATTACCAAAGTGGTCTTTCCTCTGCAGCGGGAAAAGCGTCTGAATCCTTTTCTTGGAATGGAAAGAATCTATCCTGTATCACAATCACACACTGCTACAGGTAATGAGAAATCTTAAATATGAATAATATCCAATTTTGAAAGAAAACTTTTCATATATAATATTTGCTCAAGGTGACCAAGGAATTCAAGTGTTAATCATTGGATTCTGTGAAGTTTCATAAGCATTTATAAAACACATACTACATCCAAAATATAGATGGATACTAGTTACAGAGATGAGATTTAGTAAGATAGAGTTCCAGCTTTCAAGTACTATATAGAGTAACTGGAATGTCTGAGACTGTACTTTAGATTAATATATGAATCAGTCATTTTATCTAATTTCAGTCCTAGCCCTCTCCCAAACCTCTTAAGATTCTCCCCAAGATGAATCTAGGTAATGCTGGGGGGCATCTGTATAACAGATGAGTGTCTTATTTTATTTAACCAGAAAAGAGCTGTAGAGTCCTTTGGGTGTCTTGTAGCAATTTTGGGATAGGTATGAGTAATCTAGAAAGGAAAAAATCATTCTTGTGCTAGGCAGTGCAAAACTAAATATCTGCGAAATGCAATGTGCATTGGAAGAAAGGGCAGCATTAAATCTCATCGGGGAGACAGTTTAGGTTGGTGGTATAGAATGTGGGCTTTGCTATCTGACTTTTACGGGTTTAAATCTTTATTCAAGGTAGCTTTGTGCCTGAGTGTCCTCATGTGTAAAACACAGTAATAATAGTCTTACTTCACCAGGGCATGCTGAGGATTAAATAGGCTAATACATTTAAAGTGTTTAGAATAGTGCAGGGCACTTTGTGCAAGCTCCTTACCGGTTGTTGCTGTTTTTACAGACGGAGGCACCAGGATGAGCTGCCTTTTTTCTGTGCACGTTTATTCCCTGTTCTAAACAAATTCTTTTCCTTCTTCTGTATTTAGCTAACCTCTTAGTTCACCCTAGCCATTTCTTGCCCTGTTGGTGTTTAAATTTCATTTTGAGACATATGCTAATGATGTAAACTTACGTAAAATAAATCCTTGTTGGTGCAAAACCAAAATCAGCGTAGAGTTTCTAAAGGTGTTGCATTTATCTGTTGCTTATAAAATAGAAAGTAATCAATTCCTTTTTTGTCGATTGGTTTTCACCATACTATGCCTACATTTAAAGAGTATTTTAGAAATACAAACTTACCTAAGCATAGCAAAGCCATTTCATTATTAGAATTCACCTCCATGAAGCTACATTCATGTTTTATAATCTATTTTTGCCATCTTGTTTGTCTGCCAGTGTTAGCCTCATTAATTCAAACAGTAGACCTGAATATTAAATATTATTATCGAAAAGAAGATAGTATGCTGAGGCAGCAAGAGACTTGGACTCCTTCTTTTTTTTTTTTTTAAAGATTTTATTTATTTATTTGAGAGAGAGAATGAGAGAGACAGCACATGAGAGGGGGGAAGGTCAGAGGGAGAAGCAGGCTCCCTGCCGAGCAGAGAGCCCGATGCGGGACTCGATCCTGGGACTCCAGGATCATGACCTGAGCCGAAGGCAGTCGCTTAACCAACTGAGCCACCCAGGCGCCCCTTGGACTCCTGCTGTTGGCTAGTTTTTTAACATTGAGCAGGCCATTTAATGGTAATAAGTATATTAATGGTGATGGTAATAAGTATATTGATATCTGCCATTCATTGAGCACTAATTTTTCTTAAAAGCTAAATAACAAGGACATATATCAGGGGTTTGTTCAGAAAAAGAATATCTGAAGTACTTAAAATGTCTGACTCATCAAAAGAAGACGAAATTATATATACTAGCTGGTAGAGAGCCCATGACAATGAAGAGTATATTATAAAACAAGATTTTATAAAACTATATATGTATATATGTACATATATGTATATATGTAAAAACTGCAATAACAACATCAACGACCCAGACTTTTTTTGAATAATGCTTATGTGTTTCAGAAAAATTCAACCAATAAGTAAACAAATAAACTGCAAAATATTTGGGGGAAATAAAAGTTATAAGCATTAAATAGCTTTCTCTTTCCTAGAAAGTTCATTAACATCCTGATTCTAGTCTCCAGCTTTGTCGGTGCTACCATTGGTTCTCTTGATGAGTGAGGATGGTGATGCAGAAAAGCAGCCAGGTGATGTCTAGTGAGTGATGTTCCAGTCACCACGTCTCACTACTCCATCTCCTACAGATTAGCTGGCTCCTTGGGCCCCGGTTGTCCCTTTTCAGCAGTCAGTTGCTCTTCTGCTTCAGATCCTCTCTCTGTGTCTTGTGCATTCCTGGGTTTGAAGGTTTTGACAGTCATTTCTCCTAGGATCCATTTGATTAGTCTTTACTCATTAATACCACTGCTAACATTCATATAGTGCTGATATCTGGTATTCATTTTAGCACAGGACGAGTTCAGCTTATCAAATTCCTTCTTATCATGGGCTTGTTTTCTAGAGAGCTAGGTTAATGTAAAACATTCTATTGCAGTTGACTCATATATTCACTTACATTAGGATTGGTCTTGTACTTATTTTATCATTGTTAGATGCATGAACATAATGAAAAATATTTAAATATAAATTTAGTTTAGCAATAGTAGAAAATGCATAATTCAGAAATGCAATTACTGTGAAAATAAATGTCAGATCCCCCCTAACCCCCTCAATTTTCTGTCTTCATTCTGTTTGATTTTAGGACGAATAACCTTTACAGAACCAAATATTCAGAATGTGCCAAGAGATTTTGAGATCAAAATGCCAACACTAGTAGGGGAGAGCCCACCTTCCCAAGCCCTAGGCAAACGCCTACTTCCCATGAGCAGGTAGAGGCTATTTCTCTGTATTTGTGTTAATACACTTTTATGAGTATGAATGGCTCAAAACCAGCCTATTGGATAAAGTAATGAAGTTAGTTTCATTTTCTGTTCTGGGCATACATGCTATCCATTTAAAATCCTGAGTCTGTCTATAAAGAAGCTTGTTGATGGTGAAAGACTGAAAACCTGGGCCACTAATTAAATCAATCAGCACGATGTGCTTTTCGAACTCAAATGCAAAAAGGAAGAGTTTAACTATGTCAGGAACATCTCCCCCCTTCTGTCTTCCCCAAATACACATTATGGGAAGAAAAAGCATAGATAATTTATATTAGATATGGTCAAAAAGATTTGTTGATTTGAGCTAAATGTCTGTAATTGTTTCAGAAGTAGTTTGTGGCAGAAGCTGTTACAGAAATGCCTTACTTCGTGTTTAACTGAATGTTTGCTAAAAAAGAAAATCTAGTATCTTTGTTAAGTTTTAAAGTGAGTTTCAAATGAAAAGGTTCTTAAGTTTCCTAGATGGAACTATTGACTTTACTGAAAAATGAGACCTTTTTCATATATTTGAGACTGTTTCATGTCCAGCTGCTGATGTTGTTTGCCTGACAGAGGAAGAGGTAAGAAGAGCTGTGGCCTGAACCCTGGACACCAAGCACAGATGGAGGAGAGAGCCTCAGACAGAGGAATGCCATTTTCAGTCAGCATGCGACATGCCTTTGTGCCTTTCCCAGGTAAGGTGGCTGATGGTTCTTGAGCTTCTCATTGCTCTGGGAATGGTTTTCAAAGCACTGGTAAAGCCTGCATTATGAATAAGACTCAGAAGTATGCATTGGTCCCTCCATCTTTCCTCTCTTCGGTGTGGGCTGTTTTTCCCCTTTATGTTGCCAGGTTGTCAGTCATCATTGTCTTTATGATCTGCTCTGTGGAAAACTCTGTGGTGTATGCTATTCAGCAGCAGTCTGCTGAAATCATGTTTTGTCTCCCTGACTTGCTTTGCTCTTTTGCTTCTCTCTTCCCCGCACCGCTATTTCCTATTGCAGGGGTAACCTCCAAGGCTGCCCTCCTCCTGCCTGACCTCTTCTTAGTACTCTGGTCACAGGCCTTTCATGAAAGGTTGAACACTATAAGCTCTAGTCATGAGACATTTGGAAGTCAGAATCTAACTTCCAAATCATCCCTGCTATATGTATACACATTTGCTCCTTTATCTTCTGCCCCCTTAGCAGGTCTGGCTGAGTGCAGTTAACCATCTGAATTGATTTTAATTCTGTCAGAAAATATTCTAAGGGGGACTTTAGGTCTATGTGACAGTGTCACCTGGTTGGTAATTTTCCATTTTGCTTTTTAAGTGTGAACTATCAGCACTATATCATTGTAACCATTTTTAAGTGTTCAGTTTTCTGGTATTAAGTACCCATCATGGTAGATTGTACAACCATCACCACCATCCATCCCCAGAACTTCTTCATCTTCCACAACTGAAACTCTCTATCTATTGAACAGTAACTCTCCCCCCGTCAGTCCCCAGTCCCTGGCAGCCACCATTCCACTTTCTGTCTCTGAATTTGACTACTTGATGTATCTCATATAAGTGGATTATACAGTATTTGTCTTTCTGTGTCTGGCTTATTTCACTTAGCGTCATGTCTTCAGGTTTCATCCATGTTGTAGTATATGTCAGAATTTCCATTCTTTTTAAGGCTGAATATTATATGTATATACTTTATTTTGTTTATCTGTTCATCCATCAATTTATTCTTACCTAACAATAAAATTGTGTTTAACATGACAATATTTTATACTGTTTTTATTTTTTTAAATTTCATTTAAATTAAACATATATGGATTAAATCTGAAAATTTCTGTCACTTAAATGTCGTGTTTAGTCCATTTACATCTAAAGTATTTATTGGCATACGGTTGGTTTAACTCTACTGTCTTGTTATTTGTGTTTTATTTATTCTATCTGTTCTTTATTTTTTAAAGCTTTAAATGACTATTTTTTATTTTTTATTTCCTCTATTGTCTTATTAACTATATTTTAGAGTGTACAATATGTATATATGTATCCCATCACAGACTATCTTCAAATAATCTTACACCACTTCATCTGTAAAGTTTTTTTCCATTTTACCTCTTTTATAATAGATTTCATTTCTATGATTTATAAACTCTACCATATAGTTATTATTTTTGCTTTAAAGTCTATTATCTTTCAAAGAAATCAAGAAATAAAAAAGTGTCTTTTCTACCTGTCCACTTTTTACCATTTCTGGCACTTTTCATTTCTTGGAGTAATTCGAGGAATCTTGAAGGAAGTACTTCAAGGTTTGAAGAGTTTAAGTGTGAACTATCTCTGTTCACACTTAAGGTTCCTTTAAGGTTTCTTGTAATGCAGTTCTACTGACAGTGATTGAGCCCAGCATTCCCATGTCTCTAGATTTCTTTATTTTATCCTCACTTTTGAAAGATCATTTTATGTGACATAGATTTCTAGGTTTACAGTCCTTCTCTTTCAACACTAACAATGAATCTTTGAACACTACATCAAAAACTAATGATGTACTGTATGGTGATTAACATAACATAATAAAAAAATAAATATCTCCATCAGCTTCTGGTTTGTATTATTTCTGATGAGAAGTACACCATCATTTTTCTTGCTCCTCCTGTAAGCATAATGTAATTAACTTTTCCCTGGATGCTTTTTAACTTTTGTTACTCAGTTTTAGCAATTTGATTTGGTTGAGAGTCTTTGGGTAGTTTTTCATGCTTTGCTTCTGAGACTTTTGATTTTGTAGAATATCCTGAGTTGGTTTAGTTTTTTTTTTTCTTAAATCTATGTGCTTATGTTTTTTAGTAACATTTCAACCATTGAAACATTTTCAACCATTATTTCTTGTAATATTTTTTAAAATATTTATTTTAGAGAGAGAGAGAAAGAGCATGCATGTGCAAGTGTGGGGGAGGGGAGTGGCAGAGGGAGAATCTTCAAGCAGACTCCCCTGCGGAGGGCAGAGCCCTCACACAGGACTTGATCCCATGACCGATGAGATCATGACTGGAGCTGAAACCAAGAGTCAGACGCTTAAACGACTGAGCCACCCAGATGTCCCACTTGTAATATTTTTTGTTCATTTCTCTCTCCTCCCTCCTTTCTTCCTATTGCTCCAAATATACATATGTAAAACCACTTGATACTGCCCCACAGGTCACTGAAACTTTTTTCTTTTTTATTCCCCCTCCCTGTCTGTTTGTATTTATTCTGTGCTACAATATATATTTTCTATTGACTGCTTAATGTTCTTGGATTTCTCTTCTACAGTGTCTAATTGCTAGCACATCCTTCTAGTGAATTTTACATTTCAAATATTGTATTTTTAGCTCTAGAATTTTCATTTGATTTTTTTCGTCTAGTTTTTATTACCTTATTGCAATTCACTACTTATTACATCATTGTATGTATGTTTCTTTAAATTCCTGAACATTATCTATGGTAGCTATTTAAAATTCCATCATCTCTAATTTTGGGGTCATTTTTCTATTGACTAAATATTCTCCTGGTCAGAGTTACATTTTCCTGGTTCTTCATATGTGTAGTATTTTTTTTTATTGTGTACTGGACATTATGGTTGCTACATTATTGACTCTTGGGATTTTGTAGTCTTCATTAATAACATTTTCTTCTGGCAGACAATTAATTTACTTTCACATTCAGTTGATCATTTTGTGACTTTTATTTTATTTTATTTTATTTTTTATTTTTTTTAAAGATTTTATTTATTTATTTGAGAGAGAGAGAATGAGAGAGAACACATGAGAGGGGATAGGGTCAGAGGGCAAAGCAGACTCCCTGCCGAGCAGGGAGCCCAATGCGGGACTCGATCCAGGGACTCCAGGATCATGACCTGAGCTGAAGGCAGTCGCTTAACCAACTGAGCCACCAAGGCGCCCCATTTTGTGACTTTTAAAGCTTTGTTAGCAAATGTTTAGAGTGGCCTTTATTCTAGGGCTAGATTAGCCCTGGTTGTAAGGTGTGGCTTTGCTGGGGTCTCTACTTGGTGCTCAAGGTATTAACAGGGTTTGTCCACTCGATCTGGTCACGGCTCGAACATCTCTCAACATTCAAGAGGTTGTTGCTCAAGTAGTTGTTCTGCTGACAGCTGTGCGATGGTGGCTGTTTCTTTGGTAATAGTTATTTCTTTAGTATTGATTCTTTGCTTGGTTCCCTGAACTTTCTTGCTCCTTTAGTATTGGGTCAAAAATCCAAAGGGATTGCTGTGCATATTTGTGGTGCTCCTTTTATCTGCAGCTCCTTTTTTCTCCAAATTTCCACAAATTCTAGAGCCTCCTCAGTAGGCACAAACTAGTCTCTGCTTCCTCAGCTCAGATCATAGTGCTTGTTTCATCTCTCCTTCCCTGCAATGCATTCTGGTAAATTCCTCCTTTCAGAAACCTGAGACAGTTGCATGGCTCACCTCATCGCCTCTCTCCTCCCAGCTTCTTAAGAGATTGTAGTCCTGCACTGTCTATTCTGACATCTGAAAACACTTATTTCATGTATTCTGCCCGTTTTTTCTTATTTATGGCAAGAAGGCCACAAAAGTTCTGGTCATTTGTTTTAAATTATTATATATATATATTTTTAATTAATTTATTTTTTTATTGCTATGCTAATCACTATATATTACATCATTAGTTTTTGATGTAGTGTTCCATGATTCATTGTTTGCATATATCATCCAGTGCTCCATTCAATATGTGCCCTCTTTAATACCTATCACCAGGCTAACCCATCCCCCCACTCCCCTCCCCTCTAGAACTCTCAGTTTGTTTCTCAGAGTCCATAGTCTCTCATGGTTTGTCTTCCCCTCCGATTCCCCCCCTTCATTTTTACCTTCCTGCTATCTTCTTTTTGTTGTTGTTGTTTAACATATAATGTATTATTTGTTTCAGAGGTAGAGCTCTGTGATTCATCAGTCTTACACAATTCACAGCACTCACCATAGCACATACCCTCCCCAATGTCTGTCACCCAGCCACCCCATCCCTCCCACCCCCACCACTCCAGCAACCCTCAGTTTGTTTCCTGAGATTAAGAATTCCTCATATCAGTGAGATCATACGATACATGTCTTTCTCTGATTGACTTATTTCGCTTAGCATAATACCCTCTAGTTCCATCCACATTGTTGCAAATGGCAAGATTTCGTTTTTGTTTTTGTTTTTGTTTTTATGGCTGCATAATATTCCATTGTATATATATATACCACATCTTCTTTATCCATTCATCTGTTGATGGACATCTTGGCTCTTTCCATAGTTTGGCTATTGTGGACATTGCTGCTATAAACATTGGGGTGCACGTACCCCTTCGGATCACTACATTTGTACCTTTGGGGTAAATACCCAGTAGTGCAATTGCTGGGTCATCTGGTAGCTCTATTTTCAACTTTTTGAAGAACCTCCATACTGTTTTCCAGAGTGGCTGCACCAGCTTGCATTCCCACCAACAGTGTAGGAGTATTCCCCTTTCTCCGCATCCTCGCCAACATCTGTCGTTTCCTGACTTGTTAATTTTAGCCATTCTGACTGGTGTGAGGTAATATCTCATTGAGGTTTTGATTTGGATTTCCCTGATGCCAAGCAATGTTGAGCACTTTTTCATGTGTCTGTTGGAGATTTGGATGTCTTCTTAGGAAAAATGTCTGTTCATGTCTTCTGCCCATTTCTTGATTAGATCATTTGTTCTTTCAGTGTTGAGTTTGATAAGTTCTTTATAGATTTTGGATACTAGCCCTTTATCTGATATGTCATTTGCAAATATCTTGTCCCATTCTGTCGGTTATCTTTTGGTTTTGTTGACTATTTCCTTTGCTGTGCAAAAGCTTTTTATCTTGATGAAGTCCCAATAGTTCATTTTTGCCCTTGCTTCCCTTGCCTTTGGCAATGTTTCTAAGTAGAAGTTGCTGTGGCTGAGGTTGAAGAGGTTGCTGCCTGTGTTCTCCTCTAGGATTTTGATGGACTCCTGTCTCACATTGAGGTCTTTCATCCATTTTGAGTCTATTTTTGTGTGTGGTGTAAGGAAATGGTCCAGTTTCATTCTTCTGCATGTGGCTGTCCAATTTTCCCAGCACCACTTATTGAAGAGACTGTCTTTTTTCCATTGCATGTTTTTTCCTGCTTTGTCAAAGATTAGTTTACCATAGAGTTGAGGGTCCATTTCTGGGCTCTCTATTCTGTCCCATTGATCTGTGTCTCTGTTTTTGTGCCAGTACCATACTGTCTTGATGATGACAGCTTTGTAATATAGCTTGAAGTCCAGAATTGTGATGCCACCAGCTTTGCTTTTCTTTTTCAACATTCCTCTGGCTATACAGAGTCTTTTCTGGTTCCATATAAATTTTAGGATTATTTGTTCCATTTCTTTGAAAAAAGTGGATGGTATTTTGATAGGGATTGCATTGAATGTGTAGATTGCTCTAGGTAGCATTGACATCTTCACAATATTCTTCCAATCCATGAGCATGGAACGTTTTTCCATTTCTTTGTGTCTTCCTCAATTTCTTTCGTGAGTATTTTATAGTTTTCTGAGTACAGATCCTTTGCCTCTTTGGTTAGATTTATCCCTAGGTATCTTATGGTTTTGGGTGCAATTGTACATGGGATCAACTCCTTAATTTCTCTTTCTTCTGTCTTGTTGGTGTATAGAAATGCCACTGATTTGTGTGCATTGATTTTATATCCTGCCATTTTACTGAATTCCTGTATGAATTCTAGCAGTTTTGAGATGGGAGTCTTTTGGGTTTTCCACATAAAGTATCATATCATCTGCAAAGAATAAATTATTATATATTTTATTTTTGAATTGTTTATCCATTCACATAGTTGGGAAATCAAAATATATAAAAGGTATTGAGAAGTTTTGCTTCCTTTCCTGTCCTAGCTATCCTATTGTCTACAGCTCCTCTAGATGACCTCCTATATGAGTTTCTTATATATCCTTGTAGTATTCTTTATGCAGATGTAAGAAAATATGAGTATGTAATATTTTCTTTCCCTGTTCTTACACAAACATACAGATTCCATATGCACTGTTGTGTGCCTTTTTTCATTTAATGTTTTTATACTGGAGAGTTGTGATTATCAGTAAATAAATTTGAACGTAAACCAGTTTAATCTCTGTGCAGGTTGTCTGTGTAACAAACTGTGGGTTTGCTGAATCACAGAATAAACCTGATCAATTTTGATAGATATTGTTGAATTGCAATGTAATGGGGGACAGTAACCATTTAGTCCCCAATAACGGTATGTGTTTCTTTCTCAGCCTTGCCACAGAATGTGCTGTCCAATTTCTGGATTTTTGCAATTTAAGTAGAGAAAAATTGTTTCTTGCTGTAGTTTTAATTTGAATTTCTTTTATTGTGAATGAAGGTGAGCATTCTTTAGTATGTTTAAGGTTCTTTTGATGGTGTCTGTGAACTGCTTGTTTATATTTTGTCTTGTTCTTGATTTGTAGCACTTTTTTTTTTTATAATATGGCAATGAGTCCATGGTAGCATCAGTTGCAAATATTTTCTCTCCTTTTTTTTTTAGCCATGATCTTTTAAATTTTGTTTTCCCATTATGTAATCCAGTCATTTCTATTACATAGGTAAACTCTCCTAATCCTGTAACTCTTCTCCACATATCAACCCCTTGATTGTTTCCATTGAATGTTTTTGTTGTCAAAGCAGAGCACATGTTTCTCTCCAGCCCACTTAAAATGTGCACACATTGCAAAACTGCTTCATTCATTCATTCATTCATTCATTCATTTATTCAACAACCATTTAAGGGGCTATGAAGTACCAGTACTGTGCAAGGATTTCTGAGAATGCAAAGGAAAATTAAGTATCCCATCCCTAATGGCTCTGTGCTATGTGGGAGAAGCATGAAAGAACCATTTTAGATTATGTGTCAGGTGCTGTAGAAACACTGAAGAAAGCACTACCACAGTGGTTTAAGGGGCAGAGGTCAGGGGTGGCTTTACACATATTACATATACTTGAAAGCTAAACAGAAAAAAAAACAAAATGGTCTAAGTTACAGAACTGAATTGTATCACGTTAAGAGCAAGATTTTAACTTTTGGGTACATAACCTTATAGTTCTTTTAATTTAATTTTATTATTATTATGTTCAGTTAGCCAACATATAGCACATGATTAGTTTTTTATGTAGTGTTAAACGATTCATTAGTTGCATATAACGCCCAGTGCTCATTACAACATGTGCCCTCCTTAATACCCGTTGCCCGGTTACCCTATCCCCCCAAGCCCCGTCCCTTTTGTAACCCTCAGTTTGTTTCCAGAGTCTCTCCTGGTTTGTCTCCCTCTCTGATTTCTTCCCATTCAGTTTTTCCTCCCTTCCCCTAATCTTACGGTTCTGTTAGATCTAAATTTCTGTCATCCTGCTCAATTATATAAACCCTGGACTTATCTTTGTACCAGCTTTTCTAAAATCATTTCTATTTCAGGTGGTTTAATATTAGCTGCTGATTACTCTCAACTTGAACTGAGGATCTTGGCTCATTTATCCCACGATCGTCGCCTCATTCAAGTATTAAACACTGGAGCTGATGTTTTCAGGAGTATTGCAGCTGAGTGGAAGATGATTGAGCCAGAGTCTGTTGGGGATGATCTGAGGCAACAAGCAAAGCAGGTGATCTTAGTGAACATGCTTAACATATATGAGAATTTTAATGATTAGGGTTCTAGAGGGGAGGGAGGTGGGGGGATGGGTTAGCCTGGTGATGGGCATTAAAGAGGGCATGTACTGAATGGAGCACTGGGTGTTATACGCAAACAATGAATCATGGAACACTACATCAAAAACTTATGATGTAATGTATGGTGGTTAACAGAAAAAAATAAAAAAATTTTAAAAAAATTTAAAAATTGCCTTGATCATTTTCAGTTGAGGAATGATTTCTCCATCTGTGGATCTTTCAAACCACATTCACCTGAGCCTGTCTCATGGCATTCATTATACTTTCCTTCATGGGGTCAGTAGAAAGAATCGATAGACGTAGTCTGAGAGGCTCCTTCATGTGAGGAAAGCCATCTACATTAATGGTAGATATTGTGGTGCTGCTAGTTGTTATTTATGTGTATGTGTGTGTATTTTAAAAATGTCCTTCTAGTCTGTAAACATATTTTCATCTTTTTATTTTTACAGGTGTTCTCTAAATGTTTATTGAAAAAAACTGAGCTGTGGATTATAATAAACTGATAGCTTTTTCGTTTTTTGAGGTCGTTGGTTAGCTAATCCACATATGAAACTTTATATTGTCCTTGGACTTTTCAAGTGGGTCCGTATGAGTTCCTACTCCTGTATGACTGTCATGCACAGAGAAAGTGAAAGGCCACATTTCCACCATTTCCTGGCCTCCATTGACACTGATACTTTTTTTCACCACTTGGCCTATGGGAAATCTGATGCCATTTTTGAGAGAGTAGGCTTGCTGGCTGAGGCAAAGGAACATCATTCCCACCTTTAAGATCCTGCTGTGTTAGTTTTGCCTTTATACTTCTAGTTACTCATGGCCGTGATTCTTGACTGGTTCGTTAGGCATGAAACCCTTCCTCTCGCCATTACCTCTTCAGCACCAGCACTTGGTTCTTCCACTCTTTAGAAAACCAGCTTTGCTCTCTCTGTTTAATAATCTCTGGGTCCTGCATTCAGCAAGAATTGAACCCTGGGTAAAATAGGTAATGTTCAAATATTTAATCTTCATAATAAACCCATGAAATAGGTATTTTATATTCCTATATACTCCATTTTATATAGGAGTAAACTGACGCACCAAAAGCTAGTAATTTGCTTAAGGTCATACAGCTATAAGTGGTGGAGCCAGGATGAGCTCAGAATGCCAGAACTTAGACATTCTGACTTTATAACCTAAGCACTCATCCACTGATGATATCTGCCTCTAGTTCGTAAGTTCTTGCATGATTTATGTAGTGTTTATGCTATACTCAATCACCATGCTCTGAACTGTCTGCTCCTTGGGTCTGGCGGAGATCTCAGCCAGTGCTATCTACTACCCAAGTTTAAAAAAAAAAAGAAAAGAAAGTGGGAGTCACAGTAAAATAAAATGTAGAAATACCAAAAAGGAAAAGGTAAAAGGAGGGGAAAAAAATCTTTCTCAATGTATTAAAAAAGACAGGGAAAGGATAAAAACTTCTGGCTGTTTTTATCACATTAAAAGTAGCTTGGAACTCTGATAATCATTTTTTGCAAGTTATCTTTTAAAATTATATTTAATGATATTTATATGTGCTTGCTTTATATCAGACAGTTTCCTGAACACTTAGAAGAAATAACTTGGTAATCTTCACAATTCCATGATGCAGGTATTACTATCCTCATTTAATGGATGCAGAAATTGAGGTACAAGACTTTAGGTAGCTTCTGCAAGATAATCCTGGATAAATGCTGGAACTAGGATTTAAACCCAGGCAATACTTATTATTAAATTACAGTTTCCTACTGACCTATTTAGACCATTTCCCTCCACTACTCCCAAAATTTCCTCAGGAATTTGTTTAACCCAATTGAATTCTGCAATTGTGGGATATCAGGTGGTGGTGAGGTGGAAAGCATATTTATTTCCAAAGAAGTATTCCCTGTTATCCAACCACGAAGCCTCCTCTTCCTGCTCTATCCTATGCAAGAGCCAGGAGAGGAATGTTTGTAATGCTTCTCTTTCCTGACTCCTGGGCACTTTTCTAAGCAGGAGTTAATGTGGTAGGAGTAGAAAGCTGCTCTGAAGACTACTGGATACATGACAAAGAGTCAGAAATAAATCTTCCCTTTTAAATCGCTAGGATTAGTTTCTTAAAACACACACATTCACATTTCTTCATGTTCTTCCCCTTCCTCCCCCAGCCCCAAAGTATTGTTAAAAGGCAGAAAAGAGAAAAGATGTTCACTGGATATCAGGTTCTATGAATCTAACCTACCAAAAGCAGATCTAATCATTTCTTTGACACACTATGAAATAAAAAATTTACCAAATTTCAATCTCCATCAGCTTTTTATATTTACAGTTTATGTAGTTATGACCTTTAATTTACCTACTGAGTGTGATGACTCCTTTTCAGATTTGCTATGGAATCATTTATGGAATGAGTGCTAAATCATTGGGAGAGCAGATGGGCATTAAAGAAAATGATGCTGCTTGCTACATTGATTCCTTCAAATCCAGATATACAGGTAAAGAAACCTTAAATATTAATTATCTTCTAGATACCATTCAATTATCTTGCCATATTAATTGAAAAAAATAGTGTTACAAAATTTTCTGTTAACATTTCTATTACTCGGAAGTTTTCACCAGGTATTGTTAATTAAATAACATCAACCTTATGATTATTTACTAAGATGGTCTTTTTTCATAAAAATAGAAACAGAAATGGAATAACAAAATCCAGTTGATGTATATGCTACTTTGTCATTGTGAACATACCATAAAATCTTGGAATTGTGCTATGCTTTAGGTTTAGATAGCTTTAATTTGAAACAGTAAACCATTGATTAAATGTACCAGAAACTATGAAAGAACAAGAGCAGTTTGAGTATTATTATTTTAAATTATCTTTTCCTTTGGCAATTTATTCAGGTACAATTTACATACAGTAAAATTTACCCCTTATAGATGTATATTTGTATAAGTTTTGACAAATGCATGGAGTCATATAACCTACGCCACAACCAAGATATGGAATCATTAACATATGGTCCCAGAAAGTTATTTTATACCCTTTGTAATCAGCCCAGACCTCAGTCCCCAAAAAAGAAAACTTTATTCACACATGACATGATCTTATACATAGAAAATCATATGAATTCTACAAAAACAACTATTAGAACAAATAACTAAATTTAGAAGTGTCTGACTATACAAGGGTTTTTTTTTTTTAAGATTTTATTTATTTATTAGAGAGCACGAGCGGGATGGGGGTGCAGAGGAAGAGGGAAAAACAGACTTCCTACTGAGTGTGGAGCCTGATGTGAGGCTGGATCCCGGGACCCGGGGATCATGACCTGATCCAAAGTCAGCTGCTTTAGCCCACTGAGGCACCCAGGCACCCCACCCCCCATACAAGGTTAATTTGTAAAAATCAGTTGGATTTTTGTATACCAGTAATTAGTGAATGGAGTAAAAATAAAACCATTATGATAACATCACAATACATGAAATACATGGGATAAATTCAACAGCATATGCAAGACTTTACTGAAAACTCTAAAATAATCCTGAGAGAAGTTGAAGAATACTTAGATAAATGTGAGGTTTACCATGTTAATTTATTAGAAGGCACAATATTATTATGATGGCAGTTTTCTTTAAATTGTTCTATAGATTCAGTTTAATTCCAGTCAAAATTTCATTAGACTTTTGTGTAGAATTTGACAAGCTGATTCTAAATTTATATGGAAATTCAAAGGGCCTAGAATAACTAGGAAAATTTTGGGGGTGGGGGAAGTACAGTGTTGAATACTAACACTCCCTGGGTTCAAAACTTAGTATAAAACTATAATAATCAAGATAGGCATAAGAGTAGACATGAAAAACAATGGGTCATAATAAAGCGTTCAGAAATAGACCTATACATATATGGTGAATTGATTTTCAACAGTTACCATGGTAATTCAGTGGAGGAAAGATGGTCTTGTCAACAATTGGTTCTAGAACAACTGGATACCAGTATGGGAAAAAAATGAACTTCAACAATTATCCAATACTATATTCAAAAGTTAGCTTGATATGGAGCATAGACTTAGAAGTAAAAGCTAAAACTATAAATCTTCCAGAAGAAAATAGGGGGAAAATACTTTGTGACATTGAGGTAGGCAAAGATTTCTTAGGTGATAATTACACTGAATTAAACATAAAAGATAAACATTGATAAAAGACACCATTAAGAAAATCTAAGGCAAGCCACAAAAGAGAAGATATTTGCAGTTCTTATTGTCTAATGAACTTGCATCCAGAATATATAAAAAAAACTCTTATAACCCAATGCTGAGAAGGCAAACAATCTAATAAAATAAAGGTCAAAAGATTTGAACAGACACTTCACAAAAGAAGATATATGAATGGCCACATCAAATGTTATCATGATTAGTCATCAGGGAAAAGCAAATTAAAACCACAAAGAGATACCATTACAAAAACGCTAGAATGGCTAAAATAAAAAAACATTGTATGTCTTTTACATTGCTGGTAGAGTTGTAAAATGGTACAACCACTTTGGAAAACACTATGACTCTTTCATATAGAGTGAAACACACAGTTAATTATGTGATCCTGCAATTTTACTATTGGGTATCTGTCCAAGAAAAATGAAAACATATCCAAAGAAAGACTTGTATGTGAATGGGATAGCAGTTTTATTCCTGACAACCAAATGTCTATGAGCAGGATCATGGGTAAACAAATTTTGGTATATCTCTGCAATGGAATACTACTTAGCAAAAGAAAGCAAGCTCAAATGAGAACATACAGTATAATTCAATTTTTATGAATTTTAAGAACATGAAAAACCAAGATACAGTGTCATAAAGCAGATCAGTGAGTTTGAGGCTGATAATGGGGAGCTGACTGTAAAGGTGATAAAAAATGTTTCATATCTTGCAGTGTACATTTGTTAAAATGCATCTAACTGTTCACCTAAAGTGGGTTCCGTCTACTGTATGTAAACTATACCTCAGGATTGATTTTTTTTTTAAGTTTTTATGTGAATTCCAGTTACTTAACAGACAGTGTAATATTAGTTTCAGGTGTACAATACAGTGATTCAACACTTCCATACATTACCTGGTGCTCATCACAGTGTCCTCTTTAACCCCCTCACCTGTCTTACCTGTCCCCCACTCACCTCCCCTCTGGTAACCATCAGTTTGTTCTCTATAGTTGAGAGTCTGTTTCCTGGTTTGCCCGCCCCCCCCCCACTCGCTCTTTCCTTTGTTTGTTTGCATTTTTAAAGGTGTTCTTTCAACCTCTGAATATTTGAGGGCCTCTGACAGGAGTCAGGTAAGAGAATTTGTAGAGATGTGGCCTCTTCAATTTCATCCTTTTCTTTGCTCTTCACTCAACAATATCACAGTAATTCTTAAACAGAAAAAGGTGAGAGCCTTAATTGCTTTCTGAAATTCTTATGCTGGTGGTTGAATATTACCAAGAGCTTCAGTTGGCGAAGTTTTCTCCCTTTCCTTTCATCCACAGTCTCCTCAAATGTCTCTCCTGTGCCAGCCACACAATGGAAATCCTCAAATGAGGGGTTTTAGTTAGGAGATGTTAGTGTTTATTATTTAGGATGAGAAAGCAGAGATTGCACATATGAATAAAGATAGATCAGCACAGTCTCTATACTTGATTGTGTTTTAAATACCATAGAGAAGACCTCTCTAACTCAGAGACAGGAATAAGCAGTGAAGACATTGACCTGCCTAGAACAACAGACTCACCCTGAAGATCTATAGGACATAATAATGAACCTATATTGCAAAGTATGCATGCTGGTATAGGGAATATGAATGTGTTTGAATAGTATACTATACCTAGTCTTTTTAAATTTTAAAAAGTGAGTTGTATATATTCCTAATGAAGTATTTATTATTCATGTATTAATTTCAACTAGGTCCTATTTAGATTATAGCTTAGATGCTAACAAGGAGCTGTTAGAATATTTTAAGCCTGGAAGTGATAAGACCAAGTAAAAGAAGATTAACACAATCAAAGAGCAGAAGAAGCCTGTGAAAAGTAACATGGAATTGCCTTAAGATCCTAGGTTTTAGTGCCTCTGTTGTTCTGGACTTTAGTTTCGTACTTTTTGTTGGTGATAGATTATGTCATTTCTAAAGTCCCTTTTGTTTCTGAGTCTACAAAAAGTGAATGAAACTTTATATGCAAGGTTTTGATGATGTGATATAGTGTGAAGAATCATGGTAGGGTGTTGGTATATTTCATTATATTGAAGCTAGTGAATGAGCTTAGGAATGGACTTTGGTTGTAAATATTTTTGTATTTTCTTTGTAGGGATTAATCATTTCATGAGAGAGACAGTGAAGAATTGTAAAAGAGACGGGTTTGTTCAGACCATTTTGGGAAGGCGTAGATATTTACCAGGAATCAACGACAACAACCCTTATCATAAAGCTCATGTATGTTGAAATGTCTGGATTTTTAACTTAATATTTTAATGACATATACTTTTTCCACAAAGACTAAACATTACTAACTTTCCTTTTAGGGATCAGTAGCCTATTAATTGGATCTTCTGTTTCACTAAGGACTTTGGAGTAATGGCACATGCCTGTATTTGCTGAACACAGTCCTTAGGAGACTAATGTAAATATGGGTTCACTTAATAATAGTTCAAATACTTTAAAGATGTTCTATTTCAGTAAACCAGTTACTTGTTAGTTTTGCTAATAATTTATAATTTAATTCTTACATTTGGTAATTGTTCTTTGTTTCAGATATCATATACCAGTTTGTCACATCACACCAAATTACCAATGTTTTCAGAGATTAGCCAGTCATTAAATGTGGTTCATTCATTTTTGGTTCATTCTACTGGTTTATTTGTTTTAAAAGCACTGGCTCAAGAGAGGTTATTAGGATATCCAAAATATTGAAAAAGGCTATTTTTAACACCATTTTAAGTATTTGTTGATAGTGCTCAAATTATGATTAAAACTCTGAAATCATTGGGATCCACAAAAGTATTCTGTGCATCTGAACATTTAAATTTCTATTATAGTCCACATCTTCCTATTTTAACTGCTTGTATTTTATCTTCTCCCATACTTTTGCATGTCAGTGCTCACTACACATGGTATGTATTGAAAATACCCAGTCCCATACTGCTAAACTTCTGTCTGGAGCTAGAAACCTTCAGAGCACTAATGCTCTTAGGGACCATGGAGGAATAGTTGGATTTTTGTTATTTCTTCACTCTGTAGCCTCCCATATATAACAGATATCAAGTATTTGTCAGGCTTTTACCATATCTTTAAATGAGTTGTCACTTAGGGGTAGATAATTTTCTACTGCTTAGATGGAGCCAGCTAGTGGAAGGCTTTTAATGGCAGGCTTAAAAATTTAGACTTGATGTAACAGGAGTTATATTTCTTGCGATTTACATTATGAAAAATGGCAGATAGAGTTATTATAAATGAACCATGTAAGTTTTTGAAAATTATTTAATTTTGCACCTAAAGATGTGAGAGTAAGACTTTTCATGCCAAATCCTTAGGAGGCAAAGTTCTGATTCATTACATTTTTGCTGAGAAAAAAAGAAAATTCCAACCCTCTGAATTATGAATAAACATAGGCAGATTTAATTTTTGGGTTTGGTTTGGTTTGACTCTTTGTTTAAACCTTTATTGTATTGAAAAATATACATAGGGAAAGTACAGGGAACAAATGTAAATTTCAGTAAATTATCACAGAGCTGCACCTGTGTAACCACTCAAGTCAAATAGAAAGTACCTTGATGGTTCCTAATCACCACGTACAGCCTTCCCAGAAATAATTGCTATCATCATTTCTAAGCCGATAGTTTTATGTATTTTTGACCTCTTTCTACCTCATGTGTATATATTCTTGCGCCTAGCTTCTTTCACTCAAAATTGCATAGCTAAGTCATTCGTGTTTCATTTGGAGTAGCTGTTTTACTATATTATAGTGTATTCTATTATGTGAATATATCACAGTTTATCCATTTTTCCACTGATGGGCATTTAAGTTTCCAGTCTGGGGTTATTATGAATCTTGCTGGTTTGAAAATTCTTGTCCAAGGTCCTTGGTGCACATATGTTTCCATTTATGGTCAGTAAAGACCTAGTCATAGAATTGCTGCTGCTTCAGTTTTAGTAGATAAAGACAAATGGTTTCTTATGGTGGTTGTAGCAATTGTCCTCTTACCAGAAGTGTGTGCAAGTTCTCTTTGCTCTGCATCCTTGCCAACATTTGCTATTAAGATGATATAATTTTAGCTATTCTGGTGAGTTTAAAGTAGTATCTTGTTAGTTTTATTTTGCATTTCCTTGAATACTAATGAGGTAAAGCAACTTAACAAATATTTAATAGCCATTAGTTATTTTTTCTTGGGAAAGTGCTTTTTCAAGCTTTCTTGTTCATCTTTTGTTGTTGTCCTTTTCTTTTTAAAGAGTTTATTTATTTGAGAGAGAGAGAGAGAGAGAGCACAAGTGGGGGGGGGGAGCAGAGGGAGAGGGAGAAGCAGACTCCCGAGCAGGGAGCTGGATGCAGGGCTCTATCCCAGGACTCCGGGATCATGACCTGAGCTGAAGGTAGACACTTACCCACCTGAGCCACCCAGGCCCCCCTGTCTTTTTCTTATATGTAGGAGCTCATTATTGATTACATGTTTGGAAGATATTCTCTCCCACACTGTTTGGCCTTTTCATTCTTATCAGTACTTTAGATGAGGAGAGGGAATTAATTTGGTTTATTCTTAAAATTTTTATTGAGAAATAACATGTGCCATAAAGGCTACAAATCTTAAGCATAAAGCTGGAAGTTTTACATGTGTATACCCATATAACCACAATCCTGGTCATGATATAGAACTTTTCCAGCACCCAGAAGGCTTCTTTATAGTCCCTCCAAATCAATACTGTCCACTTCCCACCCCAGCACACATAAAAAACTATAGGTTAGTTTTGTATGAACTTGAATTTTATTTAAGTGCAATCATACCATATGTACTCTTGGGTCTGACTTTTTTCACTCAGATATAGGTCTGTGAGATTCATTAGTGTCATGTGCAGCTGTAGTTCATGTCTTTATTTAGCTGACATTGTGGGGACATACCAACAATTTATTTATGTGTTCTAATATTAGCAGACATTTTGACTATTTCCAGTTTTTAGCTATCATTAATAAAGCTGCTATGAACATTCTTGTATGTGTCTTTTGGTGAACATATGCATCCAACTTCATTACCTTTAGAGTGGAATTGGTGAGTCATAGAATAAGCACATTTATACCTTTAGTATATACTGCCTAATAGTTTTACAGAGTGGTTATCCCAGTTAACATTGCCATCAGCTCTGTTTATCTACATTCTTGCCATTGCTTGATATCATTGGTCCTTTTAATTGTAGCCATTCTGGTAACCTCACTGTGATTTTAATTTGCCTTTCCCTGACGACTAGTGATGTTGAGCTCCTTTTTTGTTTATTGACCATTTGGATATCTTCTTTTGTGGAGGGTCTATTTAAATCTTTTGTCTTTTTTTTTTTTTTTTTGAGTTGTCTGTTTTTTAACTGATTTATGAGAGTCCTTTATATATTCCAGATATGAGCCCTTTGCTTATATGGATTTATCAGTCTTTTGTATTATTGTAGTATTTTCCTTGATCTGTTTAACAAAGTTTTCTCTACCCCAATGTCAAGAAAATATTCTCTAGTAGCTTTTTGTTTTGCCATATACATTTATATCTACAATCAACCAGGAATTGGTTTTTATGTATTTTGAGAGACTGAGAGTCAAGGTCTTTCTACCTCCCCACTCAAGGATATACAATTGTCCCTAACTATTGAAAAGACTGAGCTTTCCCGCCTCTACTTTTCAGTGCAACCTTTGCCACAAATTAGATTTCCAAATAAGGATGTGTCTGTTTTTGGGCACATTATTTTTGTCTGTTGTATTTGTTCATCCTTTAGACAGTGCCACACTGCCTTCGTGATGCAGCTTTGTAAGATGTCTTGATATATGGTAAAGTAAGTCTTTTTACCTTGTTCTTTTGTTTGTTTTTCAAGAATATTTGCCTATTCTTGGTTCTTTGCATTTCCGTATAAGTTGTAGAAGCAGCTTGTGAGTTTCTACACAAACACAAAATCCTGTTGGGATTTTTTTGAGATTGCCTTGAATTCATAGATCAAGATGGGATTAATGGACATATTTATACACTTGAGTTTTCCAATCCATGAACATGATGTATCTGTCCATTTATTTAGGTCTGTAGTTCTTAAATTCTCTTAATGTATAATTTTGGGGAAGAGATCATATATGTTTTTTATTAGATTTATAGCTAGGTATTTGAAAAATTTTGATGCTGTTGCAAATGGTATCTTTTTTTATTCTTTTCCTTCTTTTACATTTTCTAACCCTTTGCTGCTGGCACTTAGAAATGTAATTGTTTTTATTTTTCTTTTGTCTAGAAGCCTTGCAATTATTACTTACTAATCCCAAAAATTTATCTGTAGATACTTCTAGATATTCTATCTTCACAATTATCATTTGTAAAGTAGTTTTATAACTACCTTTCCAAACTTTATTCCTTTTATTACTTTTCCTTGACTTACCAGCTAGGGCATTGTTCAATATAAGTAGTGATAGTGAGCATCTTTGCCTCTTTTCTGGTCTCATAGGGAAATTTTAAACATTTATTACTAAGTAGAACTCCCCTTTAGGTTTTTTTTAATATGATTTTTTTAAATTTTATTTTATTATGTTATGTTAGTCACCATACAATACATCATTAGTTTTTGAAGTAGTGATCCACGATTCATTGTTTTCGTATAACACCCAGTGCTCCATGCAGGATGTGCCCTCCTTAATACCCATAACTGGACTAACCCATACCCCCACCCCTGTCCCCTCTAAAACCCTCAGTCTGTTTCTCAGAGTCCATAGCCTCTCATGGTTCATCTCTCCCTCTGATTCCCCTTCATTTTTCCCTTCCTTCTCCTAATGTCCTCCATGCTATTCCTTATGTTCCACAAATAAGTGAAACCATATGGTAATTGACTTTCTCTGCTTGACTTATTTCACTTAGAATAATCTCCTCCAGTCCCATCCATGTTGATGTAAAAGTTGGGTATTCATCCTTTCTGATGGCTGACTAATATTCCATTGTATATATGGACCACATCTTCTTTATCCATTCATCTGTTGAAGGGCATCTCGGCTCTTTCCACAGTTTGGCTATTGCGGACATTGCTGCTATGAACATTGGGGTGCATATGGCCCTTCTTTTCACTACATCTGTATCTTTGGGGTAAATATCCAGGAGTGCAATTGCTGGATCATAGGGTAGCTCTATTTTTAATTTTTTGAGGCACCTCCACACTGTTTTCCAAAGTGACTATACCAACTTGCATTCCCATCAACAGTGTAAGAGGGTTCCCCTTCTCCACAACCACTCCAACATTTGTTGTTTCTTGCCTTGTCAATTTTTGCCATTCTAACTGGTGTAAGGTGGTATCTCAATGTGGTTTTGATTTGGATTTCCCTGATGGCTAATGATGATGAACATATTTTCATGTGTCTGTTAGTCATTTGTATGTCTAATTTGGAGAAGTGTCTGTTCATGTCTTCTGCCCACTTTTTGACTTGATTATTTGTTTTTTGGGTGTTGAGTATGAAAAGTTCTTTATAGATCTTGGATATCAGCCCTTTGCCTGTAGTGTCATTTGCAGATATCTTCTCCCATTCTGTGGGTTGCCTCTTTGTTTTGTTGACTGTTTCCATTGCTGTGCAGAAGCTTTTTATCTTGATGAAGCCCCAAAAGTTCATTTTTGCTTTTGTTTCACTAGCCTTTGGAGAGGTATCTTGAAAGAAGTTGCTGTGGCCGATGTCAAAGAGGTTACTGCCTATGTTCTCTAGGATTTTGGTGGATTCCTGTCTCACATTGAGGTCTTTCATCCATTTTGAGTTTATCTTTGTGTATGGTGTTAGAGAATGGTCAAGTTTCATTCTTCTGCATGTGGCTGGCCAATTTTCCCAGCACCATTTATTGAAGAGACTCTCTTTTTTCCATTGTATATTTTTTCCTGCTTTGTTGAAGATTATTTTACCACAGAGTTGAGGGTCCATATCTGGGTTCTCTATTCTGTTCCATTGATCTATATGTCTGTTTTTGTGCCAGTACCATGCTGTCTTGGTGATCACTGCTTTGTAATATAGCTTGAAATCAGGCAAAGTGATGTCCCCAGCTTTGTTTTTCTTTTTCAACATTTCCTTGGCGATTCGGTGTCTTTTCTGATTCCATACAAATTTTAGGATTTTTTGTTCCAGCACTTTGAAAAATGTCATTGGAATTTTGACCAGGATGGCATTGAAGGTATAGATGGCTCGGGGTAGCATAGACATTTTAATAATGTTTATTCTTCCGGAATGAAAGCTGAATTGGTAGAATTTAAAAATGCTATCAATGAGATCCAATCTAATCTAGGTAATCTAACAGCTAGGGTAAGCGAGGCAGAAGAACGATTTAGTGATCTAGAAGACCAATTAATAGACAAGAAGGGAAAAGAGGAGGCCAGGGAAAAACAACTCAAAATCCATGAAAATAGAATCAGAGAAATAAGTGACACCATGAAGCGTTCCAATATCAGAATTATTGGGATCCCTGAGGGGTTGGGGAGAGAGAGAGGACTAGAAGATATATTTGAGCAAATTGTGGCTGAGAACTTCCCTAATCTGGGGAATGAAACAAACATTAGTGTCCTAGAGGCAGAGAGGACCCTTCCCAAGATCAAGGAAAACAGGCCAACACCCTGGCATGTAATAGTAAAACTCGCAAATCTTAGAACCAAGGAAACCATCTTCAGGGCGGTTAGGGGGAAGAGATTCCTTACATACAGAGGGAGGAACATCAGAATAATGTCAGACCTATCCACAGAGACCTAGCAAGCCAGAAAGGCCTGGCAAGACATAGTCAGGGTACTAAATGAGAAGAACATGCAGCCAAGAATACTTTATCTGACAAGGCTGTCATTTTGAATGGATGGACAGATGCAGAGCTTCCAGGACTGGCAGAAACTGAAAGAATATGTGACCACTAAGCCAGCCCTGCAAGAAATATTATGGGGGGTTCTATAAAAGGAGAAAGACCCCAAGAGTGATAGAGAACAGAAATTTACAGGGGCAGTCTATAAAAACAAGGTCTTCACAGGCAACATGATGATAATAAAATCCCCTTTAGGTTTTTAATAGTGCCTGTGTCCGATAAAGTAAGCTCACTTGTATATTTGCATGTAGGGCATAGAGTCTCTGTCATACCTGCTAAATTCTGTTCTTGTGGTGCAAACACGGTCATAGACAATACATAAATGAGTGAGTGTGATTGTGTTCCAATAAAACCTTATTTACAGAAACAGCAGCTAGCCTTGATTTGGCCTGAAGGCTGTAGTTTGCCCACATCTAGTCTAACTGTCCCTTCTTTGAATGTAATCTGCCTTTCTTCTCTAGGTTGCTTTCCATACAGTATTTTTCTTTCTGTCTCATTTCCAGCAGATTTTCTGTGATATGCCTAAGTATGTATGTGTTTTCAATTTATGTGCCTCTCTGTGAATATGCATGTTTAATTGATCCTTTAAGGGTGTTAGGACTTTTTCAATCTGTGGCTTGATATCTTTTATTGATTTTGGAAAATTCTTAGTCATTTCTTCTTTAATTATTGCTTCATTGCATTCTCTCCTCTCTGGGACTCCTATTATAAAATTTTTAAACCTTTTTAAAAACAATCCTCATGTTTAATATCCTCTGTTTGCTATTTTCCACATTTATATTTCATCCTGCTTAATTCTGGATATTTTCTTTTTCTTTTTTTTTTTTTCTTTTTAAAGGTTTTATTTATTTATTTGAGAGAGAGAGAGAGCCAGCATTAGGGACAGAGGAAGAGAGAGAAGCAGACTCCCTGCTGAACAGGGAGCCTGACACGAGGCTCGATCCCAGAGCCCTGAGATCATGACCTGAGCCAAAGGCAGATGCTTAACCCACTGAGCCACCTAGATGCCCCCTGGATACTTTCTTCTAACATATCTTTCAGTTTACTGATTTTGTTCTTCAATTTGCTATTGAACCCAACTGTTGAGCTTTTATGTTCTAAATGATATAGAACTTTTCCAGAACTCCAGAAGGTTTCTTTATGTTCCCTCCATATCAATACTATCCCCTACTGTACACACACACACCAAACTACAAAGAAGGTACTGTTTAAGTGCTTTAAGTTCTATTTTTTTCCTGGCACAAAGTGATGCTTTTTTTAATTGGAGTATAATTAATATACAGTGTTATATTAGTTTCAGGTGTACAATATAATGATTCAACAATTCTATACATTTCTCAGTGCTCAGCAAGATAAGTGTACTCTTAATTCCTTTTATTTCATTTCCCCACCCTCCTTCCCTCTGGCTGGCAAACACCAGTTTGTTCTTTTTTTTCCTTTACTCATTTGTTTCTTAAGTTCTACATATGAATGAAATCATATAGAATTTATCTTTCTCTGATTGACTTATTTCGTTTTGCATTATGCCCTCTAGGTCTATCCATGTTGTTGCAAATGGCAAGATTTCATTCTTTTCTTATGGTTGAGTGATGTTCCATTGTATAAATATACCACATGTTCTTTATGCATTCATCTGTGGATGGACAGTTGGATTGCTTCCATATGTTGGCTATTGTAAATAATGCTGCCTAAACATAGGGTGCATATATCTTTTCAAATTAGTGTTTTTGTTTTCACTGGGTAAATACCCAGTAGTGGAATTACTGCATATGGTAATTCTATTTTTTATTTTTTTGAGGAATCTCCATACTGTTTTCCACAGTGGCTGCACCAGTTTGCAGTCTCACCAATAGTGCATGAGGGTTCCTTTTTGTCCACATCCTTAGCAACATTATTTCTTGTCTTTTTGACAAAATACAACGTCCATTCAAAAAAAAAAAAAAAAAAAAAAGCCACTCTAAACAAAGTGGGTTTAGAGGGTACATACCTGAACATAATAAAGGCCATATATGAAAAAACCCACAGCTAGCATCATACTCAATGGTGAAAAACTGAGAGATTTTCCTCCAAGATCAGGAACAAGACAAGGATGTCCACTCTTACCACTTTTATTCAACATAGTACTGGAAGTCCTAGCCACAGCAATCAGACAAGAAAAAGAAATAAAAGGCATCCAAATTGGTAAGAAAAATGTAAAACTTTCACTACTTGCAGATGACATGATACTATATATAGAAAACTGTAAGACCCCACCAAAAAAACTACTAGAACTGATAAATGAATTCAGTGAAGTGACAAGATACAAAACTAATATACAGAAATCTGTTGCATTTCTATACACTAATAATAAAGTAGCACAAAGAGAAATTAAGAAAATGATCCCATTTACAACTGCACCAAGAATAATAAAATACCTTAAAATAAATTACATCAAGGAGGTGAAATACCTGTAATTTGAAAACTATAAAATGTTGATGAAAGAAATTGAAGATGACACAAACAAATGGAAAGATATTCCATTCTCATGATTAGAAGAACAAATGTTAAAATGTCCATACTACTCAAAGCAATCTATAGATTAATGCAGTCTCTATCAAAATACCAACAGCATTTTTCACAGAACTAGAATAAATATCCTAAAATTTGTTTGGAACCACAAAAGACCCCGAATAGCTAAAACAATCTTGAAAAAAAGAACCAAGCTGGAGGTATCACAGTCCCAGATTTCAAGATATACTTCAAAGCTGTAGTAAGTTATTTTTATTTTTCAGTTCTTGAGTTTCCATTTTGCTCTTATTTTATGGGTATTTGGTCCTCTGCTGAAATATTCAATTTTGTATTTTATATTCTTGAATATATTAAACTTTATTTTACAGTCTAATAAATTTGATCAGAGTTTATAGTCTAATAAATCTCAAACTTGTAGCCCTGTAGTCTTTTCCTATTGTCCTTTGTTTTTCTTAGTTTTCTACAAAAACAATTATATTGTCTCAACTCTTTGCTGTCCTGGTAATTTTTTATTGAATGTCACATGTTGTTTATGAATGATTGTGGGTATAATTTGAAGCTTATATGATAATGTTACCTTTGTTCAGAAGATTTACATTTGCTTTTGGCAGGAGACTAGAATGACCAACAATCTAGGATGACTTTGATCCAATTTCAGGAATAGAAATGATTTGAAGCAAAGATGTTAAGACCAGACTATTTCTAATTTATCTTTTTTCCTAGGGTGTTAGTTTTGGGGTGGCAACTTGATGGTTTACTAGTGCTCCTTCTACTTCTTGCCCCCCTGTTTGTTCCCCAGACACCTCAAGACCATCAAGCTCTGCTCAGAGGTTCTCTCAGCTGCATCTTCTGGAATCTATTGATTTCTTTGGGAGAAATGTGGCCTCCAATGCCAGGGTCACCTTGGTTTTCTTTCTCTCATAGCTCTCTAGGTTCTATAATTTCCCATTTCCTTTTTAACCATCTGATTCAAACCATCTGATTCATTCTCTATCCAGCTTTTCCCATTGTTATCAGTCGGAGGGTTGGTCCTAATGGCCTAATCTCCCATTACCAGAAACCTATGTTTTTTATGTACATGAAAAAGCCCTAAAAAAAAAGAAGGAAGGAAAGGAAAGGAAGGAAAGAAAGAAAGAAAAGCAAAAGCTAAAGCCCTGGTCATTAAGGGACAGAGGTTGTAAGACACGAAGCCCAAAGACTGCCAAGTTTTTTTTTTTGGAAGAGAATCAGGGAAATACAATATGATGAGAGTTAAGTATATATCTTACTTTTATTTTTATGCTTGCTTATGTCACAGTAAAAAAACACCCCAAAATTTCAATGGCTTATAATAAGAAACTTTATTTTTAATTCATGTTAGAGTTTGGCTCTGGGTTGACTGTGGCTCTGTTCCTTATTTTCTTCATTCTGGAATTCAGAAGGAAAGAAAAGTCTCTGTCTGGGATAAGCTTTTTTGTATGTGTGACAATGTTGGATAGCTCTTAAAATGCCGTAGATGGGGCTGTATGTCAATTTTATTCACATTTCATTCACCAAAGCAAGTCAAGGTCAATCTTTTCGGGTGAGTAACACTTGAGATCATGTGGCAGTGGGTGGGGCAGCAAGTAAGAGCAACAATAACACAGTCCACTACAAAGAGGCCTACGGTTTCAAGGAGAGGAGTTGGTAGAACTCTGAAATTCAGTCACTGTTTAAACAGTGACAACTGAATGAGTTTAGAGTGGATTCATCAGCATCTGACAAAACAATAAAAAAAAAAAAAGGAAAGTCTATCTCTTTAAGAAGTATTTACTATACTAGGAGTTGGTTGTAGCCCAGGTGACATGGAACTAGGCTCAAGTTACATAGATCCTTCCAGTGTGCAGACCCTTCCCATTTTCTGAGACCTTTTGGGACAGTAGATATGGTATTCATGGATAGGTTATACCTTGAATGTTAACCCAGATGCCCATCCTTGCTGCTTTAGGATGATCACTTTTAGCAGCTATGGTTGCCTGCCAAGAAGTTCATGGCAGCAGTAGTTTCGGGGAAGTGCTAACTTAATACCTAGGAATCTAGGGTCTGCATTTTTACTAGCAGCTAGTGATTGGCCCCAGCAGCCCATAAAAAAGCTCTGATTTGTACCAGAGGGCTCCAGATGCTCTGGGGCCAAACTCTACATAAGACCAGAAGCCACCGATATGGAGAATATGCTTGGAACATTCTATCTCACATCACAAAGAATGATATTCTACCTATATCTATTTAGGATTAAGAGGAATTGTATTTTAAGGAATAGCTCTTTTAGAGTGAAGTTTAGAACAACTAGAACATTGATGATATATGTTTATGAAATAATTTTGAGCTACTAAATACATTTTAAGTGTAATGTAGTTTTTGATTCCAGAATGTTGAAGATTTCTAAACTGAAGCAATCTGACCTTCTTCTATTTAGACTGTTCTCATGTGGATGATGGCCCAGAATCTAGAGCCATGGATCATTCTAATTGTTATTCTTAGGATACAGCTTAATAGTTGATGTCCTGGGTCACATCTTGGTCCAGATTTCCAGTCTGGTTACAGATGTGAGCACTGATCTGTGGACACTAAAAGCAGGTATGAAGCCATGTAGGTGTATCTGATGGAGCCCTTGTTATTGTTTTTCGAAGGCTGAGCGTCAGGCCATCAACACAACAGTCCAAGGTTCGGCAGCTGATATTGTCAAAATAGCCACAGTTAACATTCAGAAGCAATTAGAGACCTTCCACTCAACCTTCAAGTCCCATGGTCATCGGGAGAGTATGCTCCAAAGTGACAGAACAGGTTTGTTCATAAATGAGGACCCTGCTATAATGTAGTGAGATTAATTGTATCAGAAAAGAAAAAGGGAAGCATTTTATATATTATTTCTCAGCAGTTTTCAAACGTTTTGGTCTCATGATGTCTTTACATTCTCAGAATTACTAAGGGTCCCAAAGAACTTTTGTTTATGTGGGTTATATATACTAATATTTACCATATTAGAAATTTAAACAGGGAATTCAAAAACATGTATTAACATTTGAAAATAATAATAAACTCACAGTATGTCAGCATAAGTAACATATTTTCTTAAAAACAACTACATCTTTTAGAACAAGAAAAAATTGGTGCTGAATGGTTTTAGTTTACATTTCTGCAAGTCTCTTTAATGTATGACTTAAGAGAAGATACTTGGATTCTCTTATATATTTCTGCATCCAGTTTGTTGCAATCTCACCTGTCCTGTAACCTCTGGAAAACCCTCTTATACAGTCTTTGGTGATAAATGTTCCAGTTTGTGGGGGACTGATGGGTTTCCCAGGATATGGGACTTCTAGTGCTAACTCAGGATAGTTGGTTACTTTGCTGTGCACTTTGGAGAGAATGAGACTGAAAAAGGAAAATCACCTCTGAGTGTTATTATGAAAATAATTTGACTTTGAAGATACCTTGAAGGAATCTTAGGGATCCTCTGGTCCTTAGATAACACCTTAAGAACATGTTGATTTTCCTATTCATCACCTTCCGTGTTCTCGGAAATCTGGGAATATATACTGAGTTGACTTCCTTATCACATATATTTCTTTGCCGGTATTGCCATCTTTTCTTCTTATTTTCCTAAATTCTGTCCTTATTGGTTGGATAGATTATTTCTTGTTCTGACAAGTAGATTCCCTTCTCTGTTTGTCCCATGTCCATACTTTCGCTTTAAATACCATTTCAATGTGCTTGAGATTGCCAAACCATGACTCCAGGCAGGTTTTAAATTTTCCTGGGAGGAAGTTAAGAAGGTTTGGGGCATAAATGGGAAGAATCAACTGCTGGAGATGAGTTAGAAAAGCTAAGATCAGCTGTTTAGAATGGAATTTGCTATTTCTAGAAGAGACATGCTTATACATTATAGAGAATAATACAGTCAGTCACACAGATATAGATGTTCACTTACATACAAAACTACGTAGATATGAAGACTTATTTGCCCATCAAATGAGGATTATTAATTTTATTTTCTTACCCCCCACCCCCCAAATATCTAAGGCCACTCAATCAACATTTTGTGTGTGGCAGTGTGCACACACACACCACACTCACACCACACACACCTTCTCTCTCTAGAGAGAGAATAAATGATCAAACTTATTTGGGGAATAACTCTGTACTGTGTGCTTTAGAGGATTTGGAAATAAAAGTTATCCACCTCTTTTAAGTTTAAAATCTAAGGAAAGGAAGGGAAAGTGTGATCTGTGACTAAAATATTTACATAACTGTTCCCAGCAGAGTGATGCAGTGCTAGAATAAGGGTATAGACAATAACAGCCTTTGGAGTGGGTGGAAGGCAATTTGGGTATGTCACTGAGGATCACTTCCTGGACTCGTGCTGGGTGAAAGGTAGTGTGGTAGGTCAGCTGAGCCCAAGGAAGCAGCCCACACAGGAAACAGGAGGGTCATAGCCAAAGAACAATGGGAAATCAAGAGGATGAAGGTACGGTGACTGGAAAGCAGAAAAGCATCCTGATAACCAATGATGTGAGCTAAGTGGGGCCTGGTGGGGCAGAGCAGATTTCAGTCAGCTGGCAAACGGATAGATGCACAGCTGTTGCAGCCCTGGGACGGAAGCAGCTTGCCACAGCCTCATCTGCCTTTGCTCTCTTACCCTGTAAGAGCCACCTGTGAGGAAACTTAGGCTGCAGGTCATGACAGCTGAAGAACCCTCTCTGAGGGAAGCTCCAGATACTGAGGAAAATCATGTTTGTGCTGCCTGGAAGGATAGGAAATTTGGGTGGCAGAGAGGAAGGACTGCTGTGAGATATGGGCAAATGATTAAGGGCGGTTACTCTAAAGGTATTAATGTTGAACCTCATCCTAATGATCAGTGGGGGATAATCTGTACTGCTAGGCCCAGCTTGTTAGGAGATGGTAACTAAGTCTAATACAGTGGAGTTACAGGTTCTTTTGAGAATCTAGTGAACAATCATCTCCACAGAAAAATGTATAGATACAACTTCAAGGGATTCGTACAGTCTCTGAAGTCCTCATTTGGACCCTGGGTTTAGAATTACTTGTCGGCAGCATGAGGTCCAACTGGGAAAACACCAGTGCTACCACAGTGACACTTCTGGCCATAAAAAGATATCAGGGAGTGTCCTTCTTATAAACACTGCCTAACGACAATACCAGCTCACTCTCCTGGGGCAGGGATCAGGCCCCATACTACTCTGGTGCTATTACACAGAGAAGTTGGTCGTGAGGGCGCCATGGAAAGTGAAGGTGTTGGTTGCTTATAAGAAATAAGGTAGACGTCTTTTGGAGCAGAGTTCTTCAAACTCCATTTACTGACTTCTTTGTTACATTCCTCCTTTCTGGGAGGAAGTTGGTAGAGTTTTGAGTTTACCTGATAGGTGGGAAGTCAGCAAGTAGATATTTTCCTAATAGTTCTAAATCTTATGTGTTTTAATCTCTTAATTAAAATTCCCCAGAGTTTCTCAAAATCCCTAAAAATACTATTCTTCTATGGCACGGTGATATGCTGATCAGTTTTCCTACTTCTTTCATGGGGTAGGATTGTTACCAAAGAGAAAACTGCAAGGGATGTTCTCCCCAATCAGAGGAGGCTTCTTCATCCTTCAACTCCATGATGAGCTCTTATATGAAGTGGCAGAAGAGGATGTTGTTCAGGTATTTTTGCAGTGTTTGTGTCCATTTCATAGAACGCTAAGATGCTGTAGGTCAAGTTAAGATGTATGAGATTTTTGGAACCCTTTCCCATTCCCAGATGGCTATATAAATGTTGAGTCCATAAGGGTAGAGAAAGAGCTAAGAGTGTTCAGTTTCATACTCATTTTTAAAGAAACTTTTGATGCAGGGCTGTTTTTGTTTGGGAGAAGTTAGATGAGAGTCTTGCCCTGAGGGTTTAAAAACTGAGCATTCTCACTGAAACTGGCAGAGCTCCTGCTCATCAGTGCAGACCAGTTTGGGATGCCTGACTCTTTTCGAATTTTGAGTTTTAAGCACCATGAGGTGAAGAGCTCCAGTCTGGCTTATCACCTCAGTGGGTGGGTTGGGAACCATTCTTTGATTCAGAAGAGAGTTTGTTAACCTCTTTTTTTTTTTTTTTTTTTTTTTTGCAGGTAGCTCAGATTGTTAAGAATGAAATGGAAAGTGCCATAGAACTTTCTGTGAAACTGAAAGTGAAAATGAAAATAGGTGCGAGCTGGGGAGAGCTGAAGGACTTTGATGTGTAATTGTACAGCTGACTAAGTCCTTGTGGGGAAGCCTGGTGTAGGTACAACCACATGGAAGAGAGATTACCCTTTCACGTATTTCAGGAAGACCAGCTCTCAAGTCTTGATGGATGTGGAATAGTAATGTTAGTGAGAGTTTCAAACTGTATATCCAGACTTTATTCTCTGTAGTATAAAGAAACTCTTTTTGAGACAAAATACCAAGTTTAGTGATTATATTCACTCTCAAAGAGTATATATGAAATCGCCTTTTACAGCTCTTTATGGCTCTAAACATGTTCAGAACATGTGATTGAAGTATGCACTTAGCACTTTGGATCTCATCTGTCTGAAGCATGAAGACCATGGAACTGCTGGCTCAGGGGCATTTCCAGCCCTGTCCAGGATTTGGACTCTTGTGATGCAGACCCCAGCAGGAGCCATGGGCAGATAGAGCTTTGGTTTCTCATACACTGCCACAGTTAGGCATTGTGTGTGACTTTTTTCTCCCATATCAATTTAAGACTATTGGAGTAGCCTTTGTAAATAGCATTGGCTAATAAATTCTGAATTCTGTAAAGTGGTAGACTTATTATGGATGTCATCTAGGAATGGATTTTCATGAAAGGGTGTTTCTTCTCCTTTTCCCTCCTCAATTCATACAATGAATGTATTTGCAATACTGAGGTATTATAAAATAAGCTACACCTCTTCATGAGGTATCCTGTTCTGTAAGATCAGATGTTTATGCTGCAGTTTAATATGATAATGCCAAAGAAGGAAGACACTCCCGTGTCCATCTCTTAGTGCCCCTTTCTGTGTTTGTGGCATGGTGGGAATACCCATGCTAAAGAGATAATATTTTATAATTCCAATCAAAGGTGTATTACGGACTTTTTTGCTGTTGAAATAAAGTGAATTTATGAGAAACTTTATATCAGCAGTTCCGTTTTTTAAATTGTGTTTCATCTAAGAGTATCAGAAATATGTGTTCCTAGTTATTTATTCTAGGGTTTGCATTGTTGAGTTGGTTCAACAATGTCTATGCACATAGGAAATGTTTCTTATATTCTTAATCAGTTATCAGAAGAGTTCTTTTATGTTTATTAACCAGAAATGTTTAAAAAGACAGTCACTTTATAAACAAAGTGTAATACACTATTAGTAGTTGCATATTAGTGCACGAAATACTCAGACATGTTTTTTGGGGGGTGAGAGGGAGTGAGCAAAAGATGGCACAGATAAGAGGGAAGTTATATCATTATTTCTTGAGTTTTTTCCATATTCACCCGTACCATGTTTCTCAGAGAGAAAAGCTGTAGTGCTGTCAGTATTCAGGTGGCCTTGAGATCCAGCACAAGAGAAGGCTCATTCTGTTTACTTGTGAGTTTTCTCTAAACATAAGTGCAGACACATAGGTCATTTCCACCTGATTTTCTGCAGCAGTGGCTCTGGATGTGTAGTCCCATGCATCCTCTCATCCTTTCGACTTACCCACCCACTACGAGCTGGATTTAAAACAAACAGGCAGCCCTTGCTATGCATGGTTCAGTTAGGCACAAATTCCAGTTACCATGGTTTACTTAAATAACACTAGTGCCCCTAATCACACAATTGAAATTTCAGTTCCCAGGGTATAGTAACTGAGTAATTGCATCAAGTTCAGACTTACTGGTAGTTCTTCAGTCCACAAATCATTATGTAAATACTAATGAGCACTGTGGTAAGCAGAATAATGCCCCCCCATCCCCATTCTAATCTCCCAAACCTGCGACCATGTTATAATAAATGTTAAAAGGGACATTGCTGAGGTCATTAAGGTAGAGATCTTGAAATGGGAAAATTACCTAGGTTCCAATATAAACACATTGGTCCTTATAAGGGGAAGACAGATGGTCAGAATCAGAGGAGGATGGTAAGATGGAAATAGATTGAGATTCGAAGATGTTGCACTGCTGACTTTAAAGATGGAGGAAGGGGCCATCAGCCAAGGAATGCAGGCAGTCTCTGGAAGCTGGAAAAGGCAATGGAATAGAAGTGGATTCTCCCCTACAACCTCCAGAAAGGACGCAGCCCTGCCAACACCTTGTTTTCACCCCAATAAGACTATATCGCACTGCTGACCACCAAAACTGTAAGATAATAATCAGTGTTGTTTGTTTGTTTTTCCATTTTATTGAGATATAATTGATACATAGAACTGTGTAAGTTTAAGGTGTACAGCATAATGACTTGACTTACATATATTGTGAAATGATTATCAAAATCATTTAACATCCATCACCTCATTTGGATACCAAAAAAAAAAAAAGAAAAGGTTTTTTCCTTGTGATGAGAACTTTTAGAATTTATTCTCTTGGCAACTTTCAAATATACAATCCAGTAGTTTTAGCTATAGTCATCATGTACATCACATCCCCAGTGCTTAGTTATCTTGTAACTGGAGGTCTGTACCTCTTGACCATCTTCCTCTAGTTCTCCCCTTCCCCTACCTTCTGCCTCTGGTAACCACATGTCTAATATCTTTTTCTATGAGTTTGTTTTTTAAAGATTCCACATATAAGTTGAGATCATAAAATATTTGTCTTTCTCTGTCAGACTTATTTCACTTAGCATATTGCCCTCAAGGTCCATCCATATTGTCTCAAATGGTAGAATTTCCTCTTTTTTATGGCTAAATAATATTGTGTTGAATATATAGTTCACAATTTCTTTATGTATTCATCCACCAATGGACACATAGGTTGTTTGCATGTCTTGGCTATTGTAAATGATGTTAATAGGGGGGCACAGATACCTCTTCGATAAGTGTTCCCATTTCCTTCAGTTAAATACCCAGAAGTGGAATTACTAGATCATATGGTAGTCCTATTCTTTTTTTTTTTTTTGCTTTTTTTTTTTAAGATTTTATTTATTTATTTGACAGAGACAGAGATAGCGAGAGCAGGAACACAAGCAGCAGGAGTGGGAGAGGGAGAAGCAGGCTTCCCCTCGAGGAGGGAGCCCGATGTGGGACTCAATCCCAGGACCCTGGGATCATGACCTGAGCCGAAGGCAGACGCTTAACGACTGAGCCACCCAGGCGCCCGGTAGTCCTATTCTTAATTTTTTGAGAAACCTTCGTACTATTTTCTGCAGTGGTTGCACCAGTTTGCATTCCCACCAACAGGGCACAAGAGTTCCCCTGTCTCCATATTCTAGCCAACACTTGTTATTTCTTGTCTTTAAGATGATAGCCATTCTAATGGGTGTGAGGTTTTGATTTGCATTTCCCTGATGATTAATGATGTGCATCTTTTCATGTACCTGTTGGCCATTTGTGTATCTTCTTTGGAAAAATGTCTATTCATATCTTCTACCCATTTTTTAATTTGATTAATTGGGAGTTTTTGTGGATTTTTTTTTACTTGTTAATTTTTTTAAATTTAATTTAATTTTATTATGCTAGTCACCATACAATATATCATTAGTTTTTGATGTAGTGTTCCATGATTCATTGTTTTCGTATAACACCCAGTGATCCATGCAGGACGTGCCCTCCTTAATACCCATCACCAGGCTAACCCATCCTCCCAACCCCCTCCCCTCTAAAACTCTCAGTTTGTTTCTCGGAGTCCATAGTCTCTCATGGTTTGTGTTGCCCTCAGATTCCCCCGCCCCTGCATTTTCCCCTTCCTTCTTCTAATGTCCTCCATGCTATTCCTTATGTTCCACAAATAAGTGAAACCATATGGTAATTGACTTTCTCTGCTTGACTTATTTCACTTAGAATAATCTCCTCCAGTCCCATCCATGTTGATGTAAAAGTTGGGTATTCATCCTTTCTGATGGCTGACTAATATTCCATTGTATATATGGACCACATCTTCTTTATCCATTCATCTGTTGAAGGGCATCTCGGCTCTTTCCACAGTTTGGCTATTGCGGACATTGCTGCTATGAACATTGGGGTGCATATGGCCCTTCTTTTCACTACATCTGTGTCTTTGGGGTAAATACTCAGGAGTGCAATCCTGGATCATAGTCTCGTAATTTTTTGAGGCACCTCCACACTGTTTTCCAAAGTGACTATACCAACTTGCATTCCCATCAACAGTGTAAGAGGGTTCCCCTTCTCCACAACCACTCCAACATTTGTTGTTTCTTGCCTTGTCAATTTTTGCCATTCTAACTGGTGTAAGGTGGTATCTCAATGTGGTTTTGATTTGGATTTCCCTGATGGCTAATGATGATGAACATATTTTCATGTGTCTGTTAGTCATTTGTATGTCTAATTTGGAGAAGTGTCTGTTCATGTCTTCTGCCCACTTTTTGACTTGATTATTTGTTTTTTGGGTGTTGAGTATGAAAAGTTCTTTATAGATCTTGGATATCAGCCCTTTGCCTGTAGTGTCATTTGCAGATATCTTCTCCCATTCTGTGGGTTGCCTCTTTGTTTTGTTGACTGTTTCCGTTGCTGTGCAGAAGCTTTTTATCTTGATGAAGCCCCAAAAGTTCATTTTTGCTTTTGTTTCACTAGCCTTTGGAGAGGTATCTTGAAAGAAGTTGCTGTGGCCGATGTCAAAGAGGTTACTGCCTATGTTCTCTAGGATTTTGATGGATTCCTGTCTCACATTGAGGTCTTTCATCCATTTTGAGTTTATCTTTGTGTATGGTGTTAGAGAATGGTCGAGTTTCATTCTTCTGCATGTGGCTGTCCAATTTTCCCAGCACCATTTATTGAAGAGACTGTCTTTTTTCCATTGCATGTTTTTTCTTGCTTTGTCAAAGATTATTTGACCACAGAGTTGAGGGTCCATATCTGGGTTCTCTATTTTGTTCCATTGATCTATATGTCTGTTTTTGTGCCAGTACCATGGTGTCTTGGTGATCACTGCTTTGTAATATAGCTTGAAATTGGGCAACGTGATGCCCCCAGCTGTTTTTCTTTTTCAACATTTCCTAGGCAATTCGGGGTCTTTTCTGATTCCATACAAATTTTAAAACTGTTTATTCCAGCACTTTGAAAAATGTCATTGGAATTTTGATTGGGATGGCATTGAAGGTATAGATTGCTCTGGGTAGCAAAGACATTTTAACAATGTTTATTCTTCCAATCCATGAGCATGGAATGTTTTTCCATCTTTTGTGTCTTCTTCAATTTCTTTCATGAGTGTTCTATAGTTCCTAGAGTATAGATCCTTTACCTCTTTGGTTAGGTTTATTCCGAGTTATCTTATTGTTTTTGGTGCTATTGTAAATGGAATTGTTTCTCTAATTTCTGTTTCTACAGTTGCATTGTTAGTTGTATAAGAAAGCAACTGATTTCTGTGCATTGGTTTTGTATCCTGCCACATTGCTGAATTACTGTATGAGTTCTAGTAATTTGGGGGTGGAGTCTTTTGGATTTTCCACATAAAGGATCATGTCATCTGCGAAGAGAGAGAGTTTGACTTCTTCTTTGCCCATTTGGATACCTTTTTTTCTTTCTGTTGTCTGATTGCTGTTGCTAGGACTTCCAGTACTATGTTGAACAATAGTGGTGAGAGTTGGTATGCTTGTCATGTTCCTGATCTTCAGGGAAAGGCTCTCAGCTTTTCCCCATTGAGGATGATATTCCCTGTGGGTTTTTCATAGATGGATTTTGTGAACTTGAGGAATGTTCCCTCTATCCCTATACTCCAAAGAGTTTTAATCAGGAAAGGATGCTGTATTTTGTCAAATGGTTTTTGTGCATCAATTGAGAGGACCATATGGTTCTTCTCTCTCCTCTTATTAATGTGTTCTATCACATTGATTGATTTGCAAACGTTGAACCACACTTGCTTCCCAGGGATAAATCCTACTTGGTCGTGGTGGGTGATCCTTTTGATGTATTGTTGGATTCTATTAGCTAGGATGAGGATTTTGGAATCCATATTCATCAGGGATATTAGTCTGAAATTCTTTTTGATGGGGTCTTTGCCTGGTTTGGGGATTAAGGTAATGCTGGCCTCATAGAATGAGTTTGGAAGCTTTCCTTCTGTTTCTATTTTTTGAAACAGCTTCAGGAGAATAGGTAATATTTCTTCTTTGAATGTTTGGTAGAATTCCCTAGGGAATGCATCAGGGGATGGACTCTTGTTTTTTGGGAGTTTTTTTTTTGATCACTGCTTCAATCTTGTTACTGGTTATTGTCGTATTTAGGTTGTCCATTTCTTCCTGTTTCAGTCTTGGTAGTTTATAGTTTCCAGGAAGGCATCCATTTCTTCCAGGTTGCTTAGTTTATTGGGATATTGGCTATTGAGTTGTATGAGTTTTAGTATGTTTTAGATATTAACTCCTTATCAGATGTGCAAGTATTTTTTTCCCATTCCACTGGTTATATTTTCATTTTGTTGATTGTTTCTTTTGCTGTGCAGAAGCTTTTTAGTTTGATGTGGTCCCACTTGTTTTTTTACTTTGTTGCTTTAGGTGTCTTACCAAAAATTCATTGCTAAGACCAATGTCAGGAGCTTTTTTCCTATGTTTTCTTCACAGAGTTTCATGGCTTCAGATCTTAAATTTAAGTCTTTCATTTCAGATTAATTGTTGTGAGTGGTGTAAGATAGAGGTTTAGTTTCGTATTTTTACATGTGAGTATCCAATTTTCCCAGCACCATTTATTGAAGAGACTGTCCTTCCTCCATTAAGTATTCTTGGCTCACTTGTCAAATGTTAGTTGACTTACACGTGTGGGTTTATTTCTGGGTTCTCAATTCTGTCCCATTGCTCTGTGTCTGTTTTTATGCCAATACCGTACTGTTTTGATTACTATAGATTTATGGTATAGTTTGAAATCAGGCAGTGTGATGCCTCCTGCTTTGTTCTTTTTTTCTCAGGGTTGTGTTGTCTCTTGGGTGTCTTTTGTGGTTTCATATAAATCTTAGCATTGTTTTGTCTCCTTCTGTAAAACAGGATCTTGATAGGGATTGCACTGAATCTATAGATGGTTTGAGGTAGTATAAACATTTCAACATTACTAATTCTTCCAGTCCATGAACACAGCATACCTTTCCATTTATTTGCATCATCTTTGATTTCTTTCCTCAATTGTAGTTTTTAATGTAGAGATCTTTCACCTCCTTGGTTAAATTTATTCCTAAGTATTTTATTGTTTTTGATGCTATAGTAAATGGAATTGTTTTATTTCTTAAAATAGTGTATCTTTTTTTTTAAAGATTTTATTTATTTATTTGACAGAGAAAGACACAGCGAGAGAGGGAACACAAATGGGGAGTGGGAGAGGGAGAAGCAGACTCCCTGCCGAGCAGGGAGCCTGATGTGGGACTCGATCCCAGGACTCCAGGATCATGACCTGAGCCGAAGGCAGTCGCTTAACCAACTGAGCCACCCAGGCGCCCTGTTTTATTTCTTTTTCAGATAATTCTTTTTTTTTTTTTAAAGATTTTATTTATTTGAGAGAGAGAGTGAGAGAGAGAAAGAGCACAAGAGGGGGGAGCAGGAGAGGGGGAAGCAGACTCCCCGCCGAGCAGGGAGCCCGATGCGGGACTTGATCCCGGGACTCCAGGATCATGACCTTAGCCGAAGGCAGTTGCTCAACCAACTGAGCCACTCAGGCGCCCTTCAGATAATTCTTTTTTAGCACATAGAAACACTACTGATTTTTGTATGTTAATTTTGTATGATACAACTTTATTTGTGTTAATTTTAAGGATTTTTTTGGTGGTCTTTAGAATTTTCTACATATAAAATCATGTTATCTATAATGGAGAAAATTTTACTTCTTCCTTTCCAATTTGAGTATTTTTAATTTCTTTTTCTTACCTGATTGTCCTGCTAAGACTTCCAGTACTTTGTTGAATAGGAGTGGTGAGAGTGGGCATTCTTGTCTTGTTCCTAATCTTAAAAGAAAAGCTTTCAACTTGTCACCCTTGAGTATGATGTTAGCTGTGCGCTTGTTGTCATAAATAGGCCTTTATTATGTTGAGGTACTTCTTTCCACCTAATTTGTGAACAGATGTTGAATTTTGTTAAATGTTTTCTCTGCATCACTGAGATGAATATATGATTTTTTTTCTTTCATTCTATTAATGTGGTGAATCATAGTATTAATTTGTGTATGTTGGATTATCCTTGCATCCCAAAGATAAACTCCTCTTGTACATGGTAAATGATCCTTTTTTTTTTTTTTTAAGATTTTATTTATTTATTTGACAGAGAGAGACACAGCGAGAGCAGGAACACAAGCAGGAGGAGTGGGAGAGGGAGAAGCAGGCTTCCTGCCAAGCAGGGAGCCCGATGAGGGCCTCGATCCCAGGACTCTGGGATCATGACCTGAGTCGAAGGCAGACACTTAATGACTGAGCCACCCAGGCACCCTGGTAAATGATTCTTTTAATGTGCTGTTGAATTCATTTTGCTAGTATTTTATTGAGAATTTTTGCATCTGTATTCATTAGGAATATTGGCTTGTAGTTCTCTTTTCTTGTAGTGTCCTTTTCTGGCTTTAATATCAGGGTAATGTTGGCCTGAGTTTGATTTTTGGGAAGAGTTTGAGGATTGGCATTAATTCTTTAAATTTTGGTGAAATTCACCAGTAAGCCATCTGGGCCAGAGCTTTTGTTTGTTGGGAAGTTTTTGATTAGTAATTCAATCACCTTACTAGTAAATGCCCTATTCAAATTTTCAATTTCTTTCTGATTCAGTCTTGGTAGATTGTATGTTTCTAATAATGTTTCCATTTCTTCTAGGTTGTCCAGTCTGTTGGAGTATAGTTGTTCCTAGTAGCCTCTTAGAATTCTTTGTATTTATTTGATATCAGTTATGATGTCTCCTCTTTCATTTATAATTTTGTTGGTGTGGGTCCTATCTCTCTTTCTCTTGGTTAGTCTAGCTAAAGATTTGTCAATTTTGTTTATTGTTTTAAAGAACGAATTCTTAGTTTTGTTAGTCTTTTCTATTATTTTTTGGTTCTCTATTTCATTTATTTCTACTCTATTCTTATTTCCTTCCTTCCTTTCTAACTTTGAACTTAGTTTTTTTTCTTCTTTTTCTAGTTCCTTGAGCCATAGAGTTAGGGTGATTATTTGAGATCTTTCTTGTTTCTTAATGTAGGCGTTTATTGTTAGAGCTTCCCTCTTAGAACTACTTTCACTGTATTCCACAAGTTTTAGTATGTTTTGTTTCCATTTTTGTCTCAAATAACTCTTTTATTTTCCCTTTAATCTCTTCTTTGATCCATTTGTTATTCATGAGAGTGTTGTTTACTTTCCATGTATTTGTGATTTTTCCAGGTTTTCTCCTGTTATTGATTTCCAGTTTCACACCATTGTGATCACAGAAGATACGTGGTATGATTTCAGTCTTCTTGAATTTGCTAAGACTTGTTTGTTGCCTAACCTATGGTCTATCCTAGAAAGTGTTCCATTTGTGCTTGAGAAGAATGTGTATTCTGCTATTGTTGGATAGAATATTCTGTATATGTCTGTTGGGTTTACTTGGTCTATAATGTTGCTCAAATCCACTGTTTCAGTATTGATTCTCTATCTAGATGATCTATCCATTGTTGAGAGTAGACCATTAAAGTCCCCAACTATAACAAAATTATAACATCCTATTTTAAACTGATAACAACTTAACTGCTATAGCATTCCTAAACTACACTTTTACTTCTCCTTTCCCTCACATTTTATTGATGTTATACTTTACATATTTTTATACGGTGTATCCAATAACAGATTATTGTACTTCTGGTTATTTTAATATATTTATTTTTTTAACTTTTAAACTAGAGTTAATTATGTATCTCTATTACCATATTACGGAACCTAACTGACTATGTATTTACCATTACTGGTGAGTTTTCCACTTTCTTTTATTTTTATGATGTTAATTAATATCCTTTTACTTCTTCTCAAAGAACTTCCTTTAGCATTTCTTGTAACGCAGGTCTGTTGGTTATGAATTCCCTCAGCTTTTGTTTGTTCAGGAAAATCTTTATCTCTTTTTTTTTTTTTTTAAAGATTTTATTTATTTATTTGACAGAGAGAGACATAGCGAGAACAGGAACACAAGCAGGGGGAGTGGAAGAGGGAGAAGCAGGCTTCCCGCAGAGCAGGGAGCCCGATGTGGGACTCGATCCCAGGACCCTGGGATCATGACCTGAGCCGAAGGCAGACGCTTAACGACTGAGCCACCCAGGCGCCCCTATCTCTTCATTTTTTTAAAAGATTTTATTTATGTATTTATTTATTAGAAAGAAAGCATGAGTGGGGGAGGGGCAGAGGGACAAGCAGACTCCCTGCTGAGTGGGGAGCCCAATGTGGGGCTTGATCCCAGGATCCTGAGATCATGACCTGAGCTGAAGTTAGATGCTTAACTGACTGAGTCTGCCAGGTGCCCCTCTTCGTTTTTTAAAGGACAACTTTGTTGGGTATAGAATTCCTATTTGACAGTTTTTTATTTCAGTATTTTGAATAGATCATCCCATTCTCTCCTGGCTTGGAAAGTTTCTGTTGAGAAAGCCACCCATAGTCTTATGGGAGTTTCCTTGTATATAATTTGTTTCTTCTCTTGCTGCATTCAGAATTTTTGTCTTGGATTTTTGACCATTTAATAATAATGTGTCTCACTGGAGCCCTATTGAGGCTCAGCCTATTTGGGGTTCATTGGGTCTCATGGATCTGAAGTTTTCAGCCATTATTGCTTTAAATATATTTTCTATCCCTTTCTTTTCTTCTGGTCTTCTTATAATGTGGACATGTGGATTGTGTCCCCTAATTCTCATAGGCTTTCTTCACTCCTGTTTCTTTTTGCTTCTCTGAGTGGACAACTTTAAATATCCTATCTTTCAGGTCACTGAGTCTCTCTTTTGCATGATTGAGTGTGCTGCTGAAGCTCTCTGTTGAATTATTCACTCCGATCATGTATTTTTCAGCTCTAGGATTTCTGGTTGTTGTTGTTGTGTTTTTATAGTTTATATTTTCTTTGTTGAACTACTTGTTTTGTTCATGCATTGTTTTCTTAGTTTTGTTCAGTTATCTGTGTATTCTTGTAGTTCATTAAACTTCTGTAAGAGGAGTATTCTGAAGTCTTTTTTTTTTTTTTTTTTTAAATAGGTTCCACACCTAGTGTGGAGCCCAGTGCAGGGCTTGAACTCCTGACCCTGAGATCAAAACCTGAGCTGAACCTTAACTGAACCTTAACTGACTGAACCACTCAGGTGCACCCATTCTGAATTCTTTGATCTCCATTTCTTTATGGTTAGTTATTAGAGCGTCACTAGTTTCCTTTGGTGATGTTATATTTGCCTGATTTTTGTGATCTTTGATTCTGTTTGTTGATGTCTGTGCATATGAGTAAGCTGTTTTATTTTCTAGACTTTATGAGTTCACTTTGGTAGAGATAGTTCTTCACCAGTCCACTTGACTTGATGTTCTGGATGTTTTCAGCTGGTAATGTCCTTGAGCCAATAGGGTTTATTATGAGAGTCTGTTTTGGGGCAAGGCATTGCCCATGCTTTGAGGTTGAAGGGCAAGGGGATGCTACTCACTGAGAACAGTTGGATAGGACTGCTGGTTTGGTTCCCTGCTATAAAGAGAATATAGGATAGATTCTGTGGTTGACTGGGTTCTCTGATCAGGCTTTCTAGATGATTGGGATGAGGTACTATACTCAGCAGCAGGTATAGTAAATGAATTAGCTTCACTGTCCTCACAGGGCACCATCATTGTTTGGGGACCCAAATCAGGCTAGGCTGCACACTGAATTTCCTGGCTAGGCAGGTTTTGCTATACAGATGGAGAAAACCCCAATCTGTGCTTTCTTTTCAAGTGCCACTTTAAGTGAGTGGGCTGTAGGATGGGCTCTGTAGCTGTCCATGTACTCTGTTAGGTCCTCTGGTTGGGGGTGGTGGGGTGGTGGTGAAGGGTGTAACAGCAGCAGCTAGGGGTAGGAATTAGTTTCCCTGTCCAGACAGGACCCCGTACATGCCCAAAGGCTATTAGTATTCTTGTTGGGAATCAAATCAGACCTACATGCTAAGCTCCCTGGACAGATGGGGACACTTCTTTGTTCTGAGCATGCAGAGCTGATGTTCGGGTTCTTCACTCAAGTGTTGTTGTATTCAGGGCCATGGGTTGGGCTCCAGAGATTCCTAGGTGCTAAGGCCAGGCTTCCTGGTCAGGCAGGGCTGGCGGCTCTGCTCAGCAATGGGTGAGGCTATGAATTAGTTCCCCTTCCCAGGCAGGGCTGGAGAGCCAACTCCAAGCAGCATCCCAGATGATCTGGGTCAGGAGAGGGTAGGAGCTATACTCAACAGTGAATGAGGCTATGAATTAGCTTTTCTACCTGAACAGAGCAGCAGAGCTGCCTCCAGCTAGCCTCCCAGGTGTTTCTGTCAGGCTTTCTGGTAGTGCAGGGCTGGAAATCACATTCATTAGTGAGTGGGGTTATGAATCAGCTCCTCTCATTGGGCAGAGTGAGGTAATTGGCTCCAAGGCTGGCAAGACTCTTTGTTGCTGACCTGTGCCCCAAGTTTCCTGGCAGAATGTGGCCACTGGCTTACTGTACCGATGATCAGATCTGCCTGCTAGACTCTACACTTGAGCATTGTTGGGCTATGCCACTTTCAGATCTTCTCTTCAGGCTTTCTGGATAGGCAGGGCTAGGAGCTACATTGAACAGTGGGTAAGGCTATGACTCAGCATCTCTGTATGAATGGTGGGGTGGGGGGGCATGGTGGGAGATGGGGGCAGACCAGGCTCCAGGGCTGGAAAGGCTCTTTATTTGAGGTCATAAGTCAGGCAAACCTGCACTCTGCCAAGTTCCCTGGTCAGACTATACCACTGTCTTGGTTCTGCAGATGAACATAGATGCTGTTGTGACTTCTCCTTGGGTGCTATAAGTAAGATCTTGGTCTGCCAAGATCCAAGTGCTGGTTGTTGCAAGTCTCTCCTACTGTCACAATCTAATTTCCAGTGGTCAAGCCCTGCAGATTCCCCTGAGATCCCCTTGGGGCAAGACTGGAGTGAGACCCCCAAGAAGGAACTCACAATGGTAGGGGAGCTGGATGTCCACCCATTGGAGAAACCATAGGCTTAGATACTTCTTGGTGTCATGCTGTGCTGATCTGGGGGAGAGGCAGTGTGGTCAGTGTAGCCGCTCCTTTTACCCTTGTAATGTGGTCTGTCTCAGTCTCCTTGGTCCAGGGGGATGCTTCAGTCTCAGCCCTGTGTTCTAGGATTTCTCACTGGTGTCTGTGTATAGTTGTTAGTTGTTCTTGTGAGGGGGTGTGAAGTTGGGAATGATCTGTGTCACCAACTTAGTGATGCCACTCTTCAATCTGTGTTGCTTTAAGCCGGTAAGTTTGTAGTAATTTGTTATAGCACTAATAGGACACTAACACATGCATCATGATAAGTTACCAAATACATCACTTCTTTCAAAGTCTATCCATGATTGGTCACTGCACATCTGTCATTGATTTTAGGCACAGACAGTAAAACATATAGCAGCACTGACTCTTGGTCTCCCAGTGTTAAATTCATGTGACATTTTACAAAAATGAGTAATCAAAAGAGGAAATTGGCTAATAAAGATGCAAGTGCACCAGAGAAATGAAAAAATGACAACACTAGAAGTGAAATTCAAATCGAACAGAGTTATAGAAGAAATAGCTGACTAGAAATATTGTTACTGATGCTATCCAAGGTACTCTAGATGTGCAACATAAAAAATTTAGTGAAAGCAAAATTATCAATATAAATGAGGAAAATGGTTGTGACAAAAAGGATGAAATGTCCTAGAGGAAATGATGAAAGCAAAAAACATCATTATTTGTTAACCCATAAATTTACTGTGATTTCATTGAAAGTCTCAAGAGGACTTTTTTTTTAGATAGGTGATATTCTGAAACTTACCTAGAGAAATAAGATCAATACTTACCAAACTTGAAAAGGATCAAAGATATCTATCAGATATTAGGACAGATTATAAAGATAAAGTAATTTAATATTTGATATGGACACAGTAATAGACAATTACTGGGGCAGACTGAAGAATTTACAAAACAGACATTATGTATATAGAAAATTAAGATGTCATTTCAAATTAGATGTCATTAAAAAAAAGGGGGCATAGTGATATGTTACCCATTTCTTAAAATATCAAGTTAGATCTCTATTTCAAAACTCCAGATGGATTAAAAGCCTAAATGTAAAAATAAAGCTATAAAATTAAAGAGGTTATGAGTTATTATTTTATAGACATAAAGACCTTTAAATAATGTTTAAAAGTCATAAAGCTAAAAGATTATAAAATTTGATTACATTAAAAGAAAATCCTTAATATGAAAAAGGGATGGCAGACATCTAAGACACAGAACAGTCTAATCCAGGGCATGAGAACCCAAAAGATATCCGGAGCCTAGATGAGGCTGAGTTAGCAAGTGATGACCGCAGGCCCTTCTCCAAACAGGAGAGGAAGCCACACGTTCACTAATTGGGCTTCAGTACAAATCAGTGAAAGGTGTTCAAGTGTGTACACCAGACCAGCCACTACTGTAGAATGAATGATGCAGGACTCACAGGGAAGCACAAGAACCACCACCCCTCTTCCCTTGCCATGAGGTCACATGAGCCTTCCTCCAAACCAGGAAGCCTGTCTTGCAAAAAGGAAAGGGAGAGATTATCTGACTGGCCTTTAGGAAGACTCAAGGAAAAATCAGTTATAGAAAACAAATAGGCTACATTAATTTCCAGGGTTGTAATAAAAATGAATAATAGAGAAGTGACCTATAATAAAGAGTCTGACTCCATTTTTTGCCATTTGCTGACAAGTTTTAAGTCTTACCATCTCTTCTCCTCTGCCCCACATCTGGGTAAGCTGAGAAGCAAGACTTGGTGCTCCCTTCTTTATTGGGCAAACTCCTTCCTGCAAATCCTGGCCCCACCCTCTAACCACATAAAAACCGCCAGCCTGTCTTTTTTCCTTATTCTGTGTAGCTATTTTTGACCAATTTGGGAGCTACGGATCTCCCCAGAAAGCTTTATTTTTCATACACTCTTAGGGTGTGTGTGGTGGATCAGTTTCAACATCCAAACCAAATGTTGGGTAGGCCATCCAGTCTTCTTCTGTAGGGTGGCCACAATAGAACTATTCAGAGAATGTAGTAAAAAATTACAAACAAGTCACAGAAGACAGAGTAAGTGTGTCTAATTAAACATAAAAAGGTATTCAATTTCACTAATCAGGGAAATTCCAAAAAAATAGTAAGATGTCATTTTCACCTTTTAGATTGTGAAAAAAATAAGATTAATATTGAGAATAGGTGAAGATGTAAGGAAACAGTAATTCTTGTATACTGGTGAAGGATAGTTTAATTGGCAACATCTATTTGAGAGGTTTGATTGAGCATGCCCTTTGACTTAATTCCACAATATCTTCTCTAGAGAACTGTTTGCAGATATGCAAAATGCATGTGCAACAATGTTTATTGCAGTCTTATTTATAATATCAAGGGATTGGAAAATATCTGTTTACTAGTAGCGGAATGGTAAAAAATTATGTTTTATGGACACTATGGAATAGTACAAGTAAATTAAAAAGACTGAGTGATATTTATAAATACTGATGATAGAAAGTTACCTAAGACATAATAGGTACATGAATGAGCAAGTTGCAGCATAGAAAAATGTTTGGAAGGAAACAACGAACTAATAACTATGAACAGAAAAGGGTAGGAGGTAACCGAGGGAAACTTTCACTCTATTTTGTCTTATTATTTGGTATGATTATAAATATACATTCATGTATTACTTGTGTAATTAAAACATTTTTAAAAGAAAAAATTTAAATAATGGTTGGCTTCCCAAACCATCTTGAAAAACTACTCTAACCCCATAAAGCAGTTGTCCATTTACTATGAAAGGTAGAAGACAATGTCATTGAAATGCAAGTAATTCGACAAAATTGAAAACGTTTTATTTTTATAATTTTATTTTGAAGTAATTTCAAACCTAAATAAAAGTTTCAAGAATAGTACCAAGAATCCCACTCAGGTGAGTTTTGTGAATTGCTGCAATTATGTTTTTTATAGCAAAAGGGTCAGATCCAAGATCATGTGTTACACGCAGTTGTCATGACTCTCTGGTCTCCTTAAATCTGGAACATCCATCTTTCCTTGACTTTAATGACTTTGATAATTTTAAATACAGGGCAGTCATTTTATAGAATGTCAATTTGATTTTGTCCAATATTTTCTATGGTTAGACCTGGGTTGTGTATTTTTGGCAGAATTATTACAGAGGTGATGCTGTCTTCTTATTATATGCTGTCAGATGACACATGATGTTGATTTATTCCCTTACTGGTAGTGATAACTTAGATCACTTGTTTAAAATCGTGTCTACCAGGTTTCTGTAGTTTACAATTATATCTTATCTTTTTGATTAACAAGTAGTTTTTGTGAAGATACTTTGGGACTATGTAAGTATTCTGTTCCTTCATTCCATTTTAACCCGAGTTTTAGCATTCATTGGTTTATTGCCCCTAATTTCTGTGTGACAAAGAGTAATTTAAAAATTCTATCCACATTTATTGGTAGACATTCTATTGTAAGGACGAGATTTCCCTTCTCCTAATTAATTAACATCAGTGTGGACTCATGGATAGCTATTTTATTCAATTACTATTATTAATTTTGACTCTCAAATTATCCCTGATTTGACCTATGAGGGCCCTTTCAAGCTGGCTTCTGTGTCCTTTTGACACATCTCCATCATTCTTTGAATATTTTATTTTCTGAAATAAAAATATTTTCTAGCCTTGAAACCAGCTATTTCTTGACAATCAAAATCCAAGCTCTAGGTGTGCTTTATGTTCCTGGAGTGGTGTTCCCAGTCCTCTCAGCATTCAGAATTAGGATACATATATGTGAACAACACACACACTTTTGCATCATGGATATGTGTGTGTGTATGTATGTATATACATAAAATTCACAACGATAGTTCCAATTCTAATCCAATATTTACTCTCACATTCCCTTTTATTTGTACTTCTCCAACAGTGAGAAACCTGGATTCTGTATCTTCAAGATATTAGACAGCATTTGGAGGAATAAGCTTAATTGGCTAAGGCTACAGTATAGGTAAATATAAAGAAAGTGCCTGAAGAGGAACTAACTGTGCAGATGAAAGCCAGGAGAGCAATGTCTTTCTGGGGGACTTTTGGAGGTTGTGGGGTTAATGAATGTTCATTATAACCACCAGGAAGTGATAAAAGCCCATAATGGTTTATGTTATTGCCTGAATGGGATTATTTTAACGAAGTCAAGAAGTAAGGTATGAATATTGAGTTTGTAAGTATATCTTAGCCTCAGATTTTTATTCTGCACCCTCACCAAATTTAGTTTTACTTGTAATTCACCAAAGGTCTAATCAATCAGCATCCTCAAAAATTGTAAAATCTTCCATAAAAAAGTTACACAACTCCCCAGTTTGAAATTTGGGGGTGCTTGGGGTGCTACTCTATCCTTTTGGATTAATAAACTCTAGCAAAATCTGTGAGTTTGGAGAACTTGTGTTTAGTATTTTCTTTCTGTTTCTTCTTTCAAACAAATGTGCTGTACATCGCTCCCCTACCCACTTCTCTGCATTTTTAAAACAAGTATACTTTGCAAAACCATGGTTCAAAGTGTTGCAGATGAAAGTCTTCCCTCTGTCCATATTTAATCTTGGCAAAAATGTTTAGTAGTGCATGATATCATAACATAAGAGCATCTATGTACAAACATATACAATTTTATTGATATCTCTACAGACTACAAGAATTTTAAGTATAGTCACAATTGCTGAGTGCAACAGAAAAATAGTAATTTGTCATTTTCTGAAAAGATGCAAAAATTCTGAAGATGAAAGAAAGATACATCAATGATGTCATCTGTTTCTTATTTCCTAGAATAAAACATCACATAATTACTAAAAATTATAGGTTATTAGAGATTTTGATTCTGTGTACACTTGTCTATGACCACCACCTAGTTTATTTTCTGGCTTTGCAGTTGAGAAGCACAGGCCAATACCACAGGGGAGCAGTAAGAGAAGAGAGAACTCTCACGTTTTCTCATTGAGGGTTATTGCCTTGGATAGGCAGACTCTCCCTTTTTGAAGGTGAAAACAGTCTCTCAGGGCACTGGAGGCCAGATCGTGAGTTACAGACATTCTTCTCCCTTTAAACACATGTCCAATAACTAAGAAAAAAATATAAGTGGCCCTGGGAGCTAAGACAACAATCAAAAAGGAACTGCAATTCTTCCTTCTTGCTAAGATCAAGTCCAGTAAAATATACTATAGCAGAACAGGTACCTAGTACCCATGTCTCCTCCAAATGAAGAATGAAAAATAAATTTGGGCCTGATTTAATAAATGATTGTTTTAATTTCCACTATCCAACTACTAACAATTAGTTTTCCACTTAGCTTTACATGCTGTTGAATTTCTTATATTTCTTCTTGTGTCTTGTGATGTCACATGTATAAGACAATCAAAACCTAGATGTTTGAATAGGAATAATGGCCAAGTCACATGGGAGAAAATCACAAAGACAGAATTATTAAAAGTCAATGGGGCATTGCCTGGTCAGAAATTTGCACAGAACCTTTGTTTTGGGTTACAACACAATAATTCTCAATCCAGACAACACTGTATCTTTGCATCTTGCCTTCCATGACTCCTCAGAAGTGGGGCTTGGATACCAGCCGAGGTAGACAAATGTGTCTTCCCTAATTGACCATAAAGCTGTGTTTGTCAGCCCTGGCTGACACTGGAACCACATTGGGGGCTTTCAAAAATAACAATGTTCGGCTCCCACTCCGAGAGATTTTGATATAATTGGAATTGTAAAAGCTCCTTAGGTGATTCTCATGTACAGCCAAGGTTGAGAATCAGTTCCCTACATAACTATATAAATAAAAGCGGCCATCTGTGCCTCTAGTTTCTCATTAAAACCTCTTCCACTTAACTCTGGCTCTCATGTCCCTCCCCACCCCAATCCTCTTGCACCAAATTGGCACTTCCTCTTACTTTGCAAAGTCAGACCTTATCTTCTGCATTTTATCCCTTTAGGACTATGTTATACGCAATTATGTACACTAAACTTGCTACACAACAACCATACTCCCTGTAATGGTGCCATCCAGAATACATGACTTACTGGCAAGTATCTCTGGCACCTGGAGCAGTGTGTATATGAAATAGTATGTAGTCAGTAATGGGGTTGGTGTTACAGAAGACAAAGGTGAGGAAGCTGTGAAGGCTACCACTTTTCTCCTGATGCAAAGAGCAAACCCTGATAGAAATGTCTGAGTCCTTTTGGCATTGCCTCTCAAAGAAAGTAGTCAAGTTATAATGTCTTTCATAGGGTCAGACTGTAATCACATTCTCCTGGGTTATCCCAATGATCCTAAACCAAGGAGAGGATTTTTAGCTTACTTTTCTAGACCTTTTTCATTTTTCCCTTCTGCCAAACATTTTATAACCAAGTATTTAAAAGAGCTCATTTTCATCTTCTTCAACCAACCTTGGGCATAATCTCTCTCTCTTTCTTTCTCTAAGCCCTGGAGAACCCTTAATGCCGATAACAGATAGATGGTACATTTAAAATTGGACACATAGGTCACATAAAAAGGGACTCCAACAATAAATTTTTTCCTTTTATAATCCCTTAAGATCTTTGAGGAATAGAAACCTAGATTCTGATTTATTAACTTGAGAATCACTCCAAGACTATATAAAAGATTTGAAAAATTGTGTTTATGACTAAATTATCAGGAAACATCTCTCTCAGTTCTGTCACTATCCTTCCAAAGTTAGATGATGGCCCCTATGGTGATTGGGGCACTAAGTCTGAGTCTTAAGTGTAGGAAGCAAAGTTGTAAGGGATTAAAATAAATGATAAATCAATCATCCTTCCCTCCAAACACCAAGGTTAATGGATGATTTCATGGTAGGGATTATTAGATTCAAGAAAACAAATACTTCTAGCTTCTTATTGGTGAATAGAGCACAAAGACCCATTTTCCCCTGGGACACTAAGAAGGGTTTATCTCCTGAGGGAGTCATAGGGAGATAAAGTCGACTTGGAGACTGTAGCTTGCAAGCTTATCTTCTGAAGCCACCATAGTAGATATAATGTAATTTTGATGACAAAGACTCAGAGTTATTTTCTCTATCATTGTCCAAGTTACTAGGAGTATTTTTCTTATGTTCCAAGATAGAGGCAAGACATTTAAACAGTGGAGAAGAGACATGTAAAGAATTACATGGATCAACAGTACTCATTTTCCAAAGACGATGATGATAAGATGGTGGTGGTGGTTGTAATGGTGTGTGTGCATGCACATGCATGCTAAGGTCAGTGCAACAGAACAGAAAAGTTCAAAGAGAAAAATCACATCCACATCAGATTCTTGTTATTGCTGTCTCTTTGAATTATAAAAATAATTCTGATACAGTAAAACCTCATTAATTTGTATTCCACTAATCAGGAGTTGGGGAGATAAAGTATACATTTTCTGACTCTATCATCTTTTCTCAAAATTACTGAGAACATTTAAAGGAATTGCCACTTCAAAAAAATACACTAAGAATTAAAAAATCTAAAAAAACAAATACTATTTGGGGCTACTAAAATAACCTGGATTTCAGGAAAAATGGTGAATTCTTAGGAAACACAAATGCAAATCTGGTAAGACCTGGAATAATCAAAATTCATTAAGTCAAACCCATTAATTTTTTTAAAAAAATTATTTTTGAAGGAACAACATATTACAGGATGGGTCCTAGAACCTGCATATATTCATTTTCTATGACTTTTAATTTCCAGAATCAGGTTAAATAATGATAGCAGGTGTCTTTATTTATTTATTTGCCTCTAGAGCCTCGCTGTTATGACAGATAACTTTTATCATATTAAGGGTATGCCTTATTTCACTTTGAAAAGAGTTTTTAATAAGGAAAAGGTGTTCGGTATCTACTGACATAATTTGTGGCTTATATCATTTAGCCTAAAGAGTGACAAAATTATTCATTTTGTATCATTAAATTCTCTCTGTATTTCTGTTGTCTATAATGGTGACTAAGGCCAACATAGCAAAAATACTACATTTTATAAAGATTTTCAATAATAAGTATTGAACCAAAAAGTATTTACTAATGAAAGCCCTTGTTAATCAGAAATGTAGTAAATCAGAATCTCTTTCCCAAAACATTAACTGAGGTTTTACTGAATCATATTAAAGAGAATGACCAGTTTGGTCTGTGAGTGTCAGGCTGCAAGAGCACCTTTGGATTGAAGACACCACTGGGCTTGAACAGTAATATACTGTGTAATTGACAGACAAAGATACAAATGGAGCATTAAAAACATATCCCTTTAGAAACTGAAACCAGAGTGTGTGAAATCAGTTCTCAAAGCTAACTGCACTGTTCCTGTAGTCTAGTTTCCCCCAACTTATCATTAACTCCCCTGCAGAGCACAAGCCAGGCTGAAAAAATGCTTTGAGGTGACCCAACCCTGCACGGTTTATGACTAAAACTAGCCAATTGTTCTGAAAGTGACAAACGGAAATTACTGTGTGAGGAATGACTTATTATCCTGGCAATACTCGATTATGACTGATAACGGTGATGATGTAAAATATTATGGAAAGACAAACATTAATCAGACTCTTGCCATAAGAATTCAATAATGTCCTAGTATAATGAAAGTTATAGATGAGAAGAAAACTCTGGTTTTCTTTTCTTTTTCAGTTGGGTATGGTAAATGTACCTGAAATACACTGATATCTTCTAATGCAGATTTTTTAAATTGTCAGGTATGGCCCAATTTATAAAAATAGTTTGCCATAAATCTTTTTTTCTTCTGTCACAACATGCTTTTTTTCTTTTCCTCTTAGGATGTTAATTTATCATGCAAAGATTTTTTTTTTAAGTGCATTAATGCTTTTGTTTGTACAGGATTTTTTCAAATCAGAAGGACTCCCCGTAGTTCCTAAATGTAAATCCTTAGCAAATGACAGGCCAAGATGATAGCTCCATTCCACGTTGGGAAAAGACAAACTCAGCCGTGTCTTGGGATTTTAACCAGGGTTCCCGCCTTTGGGTTGTACAGTGTCTAATAAATTTCCCTTATGATAACTTCAGATGTACTGTAATGGAACATTTTGTAGAAGAAACTGGCTTCTAGCAAGTTGAATAGTGATGCTGGGAATAAATTTGGTTTCCCTGAATAATGGTTTCTCAAAGCAGTCAGAGCTTCTTTAGAAGTTTAGAATTGGTACCATTTCTTATCCTTATATTTCAGCATTAACTGCAAAGAAAAAATAGTCACAATAAAATGTTTTTAAGAATCTTTAAAAGTACTAGCCAAAGCAAGCCCATATAGAACCAATCATGCATATCTAAATCTTAAATTTATAAAACTTCCTTTACTTTTTGAAATAAAGTACATATGAAAAGGTTTTTAAAAAATAATGAAGCTGAAAAGACTCAGCTGATTTTTAACGATTAAAGCAAAAAGTAGTGTGTGGATTCCAGGTTCTAGTGCCCCTCACACCTTTTTTGGGTGAGGAGGGAGGATCATATAATGTATCTAAGCACCTTTTTAGTAGCAGATGCACAATATAGACCCAATGTATCAGAACCAATGAATAATTTTCTTTTAAATTATCTCCTAAGGTAAAGTAGTATTAATATAGTATTTAAAAGCATTTCTCTCCCAAATACTGGGGGAATTATGACACTTATAACGAGATCCAGGTTACCCTGGTTCTCACACAGGATTACTTACAGTGACATCTCTGCACTTTCTTGTGCAGGGCCCCAGTGTTTCAAGTTATTATTGTATGAAGACGCTATATTAAGCCGTTTACCTCATGTGCATGTTTGGAAAATGCTTCCGCGCTGGTCATCATGCCTGCAGTCTTCTCTTCCAGCTCTCCTAGCCTCTGTCCTCTCTCATCAAGTGCGATCCGAGCACGTGTCAGCTCTCCCATCACCCCTCCGGCAGCACCTTTCATCCCTTCTATACCACCTGGTCCGGGAATATGCTGGGCCAAGCTGCGAGATGCTCTTCCTGCTGAAGCTTCCCCAACTGGGGATTCAAGCCATAGCAGTTTAAGACATATTGTCAGTAATTCAAATAATTAGAATCAAGTTTATCACCAAAGTACTTACCTTAAATTCTAGTGTCATAATTCTCATTGAGAGAGAGACATATTTGTTCTTATCGTAGATGGGTATTTGGAGATACTAGCTTTTACCCACAAAAATATCTATGAAAGAGTCTGAGACTGTGAGGTAACCATATTGTTACTGCCTGCCTTTGTATGTGTGTGGATTCCATGCAATATGGCATCATTGCATTTCTTGACATTGCTGAATTGGGATGCTCACAATATATGTGATTTCATATTTAACCCATATCAGGGTTTGTTCCAATCTTAGGTCTGTTCATTTGTTTAAATTTCTGCCTGTCTTCATTCCTACCATCTCTCTTCCTGTTGCTATCATCCTCTGTAGGCCTCAGTTGTTGTTACTGTTTAAAGATGTGTGTGGGAGGAAGTAAATACTAAAGAACAGGGTATGCATGATGGACATTAGTATACATGTGTTGAAATTTTGTTACTTTATAAAAGAATAAAAATTTCCCTATCATTTACAAAGTTCAGTTTAATTTTAATGATTTTTTTGGAAGTTTTTATTGAAAGACAGCTATCTTGGTAGAAATTTAATGAGCATTCTTAAGGATGTAATGGTAGGAGTAATATCAAAAGGTATTTTTTTAAATTAGAGGCTTATTGAGATATAATTCACATACTTTATATACATAAAGTGTACAATTCAGTGGTTTTAGTGTGCTGAGAGTAACGCAACTATCACCACTATCTAATTTTAAAACATTTTCATTACTCCAAAAAGAAACTCTGTGCCCATTAGCAGTCACTCCCCCTCCCTCCTTGCCCCAGTGCTTGGCAACCACTAATCTACCTTCTGTCTCTATGGATTTGCCTATTCTGGACATTTCTTATAAATGGAATCATACAATACGTGGCCTTTTTTCCTTCTTTAATTTAGTATGATGTCTTCAAGTTTCATCCCTGTTGTAGCATGTATCAAACTTCATTTCTTTTTATGGCTGAATAGTATTCCATCATATGGAGGCACCTAGATCTTTTGCTTGGTGAAAAGTTCAAGAGAAAGGAGTTCTGATCTTCAAGACCAAATAGGGCTGAGATATTCTGGGAAATACATTCTTTCTGAAAATGTTCCCTAGTATCTTTCTACTCCTTTTCGATTATTCATCAGAGTTCCACTGGAAGAATTTTAAAGTAATTTATTCTGTAGCATTGATAAACCTTGTGTTCTGAATAAAGAATCTGTTTCCCAGCAGTGATTAAAGGCAGGCAGATTCACAAACATTTTTTCCAGAATTTAGTAATTGATTATCTTCACCCTGCCTTGCAGGTATGATCTACTTGCAAATGATGTATTTATTAGCTTACTCATTATTTGTATGAATTGCATATACTGTTTTTGTTAAACTATTTCCTAATATGAAGTAACCGATTTTATTCATGTTTGGTAAAAAAATAATTTTCATGGTATAGAAGCAAAAAAACCTGGTCTGGAATTTGAGACCACATATTACATTAAGTTACACACACACACAGAAACAAGTCTACTATTCAGTGGTACAGTTTCATAATCAGGAGTTTACTCACAGAGCTCTTCTCTGTCAAATGTTTGTCCACTTCCACCAAAGAGTCCCTTGAGAAAGCCTCTGTTTTGAGCTTCTGGTGTCTCAATGGGAATAAACAGATCTCCTAGCATGTCCTGTATCAAATTCAAACAGAAAAGCATTAGAGTAACTAAAAATAAAGTGATAGAAAAAAGATAACCCTGTAGTATGTTAAAGCACAGAATAAAAAGATAGCTTGGAGCTCCTGGGTGGCTCAGATGGTTAAGCATCTGCCTTCAGATCAGGTCATGATCCCAGCGTCCTGGGATCAAGCCCCGCATCGGGCTCCCTGCTCAGCGGGGAGCCTGCTTCTCCCTCTCCCTCTGCCTCTCTCCCTGCTCATGCTCTCTCTCTGTATCTCTGTGTCTCAAATGAATAAATAAAATCTTAAAAATAAATAAATAAATAAAAAGATAGCCTGCTTTCCATATATTTTCCTGGCGATTTTTGCTTTGCTCACAGTTTTATTTCTGGCATTTCTTCTCTACCTCCTTTTTGTTTCCTTCTCTAGTAACTGACATCTGAAAATTTTCATTTTTCTGTCCTCTTCTTTTCTCCCCTTTACAGTTAGAAAACATGAGAAGCTAATATATTTACCTTAGGATTAATTTCTACCTGATCAATGACTCCCAATCTGGATTTAGGATCCTTTTTCAATTACCATAGCCTCTTTCTGTCCTAACCCCTTTCCTGAACCAAGCACGGACAACCCTATGAAGAAGGAAGCCTTTGGTAATATGTGGAGGACGTTTGGATTTATTTTTATATGAAGTACAAAACTAGGAAATGGTTCAAGACAAATGAGTCAAAATATGAGTCAAAAACGAGCCTAGCTCCTGCATAGTAAGATACAATTGTTTTCAATATTTGATGTGCTTTAGAATGACTGGAAAAATCCCTTGTTAGAAACATGGATGTTTGGGCTTTATTTCACACATACTGAGTCAGAATCCATATAGATGTGCTCTGGTTATCTATATTTTTAATGTGTTCTCCAGGTCTTTCTGAAGCACACCAAAATTTGAGAACCACTGGTGTGGAGGAAGGCACTTCAGCCCAAAGTCAGGAGATCTGTGACCTAATATCAGTTTGTCTATGAACCTGCAGCCTGACTTTCTTCATCCTCTTCCTCTCACCTCTACTCAACAGACCTGCAGTCTTCCTCCTGGATCCCTTCTCTTTGGAAATGGCAGCATCATCTACTTAGCCAGAAACCCAGGAATAATTATTAATTCCTTCTTTTCCCTCACTGCTACAACTACTAACCCTCCAATCCAACTGATTATACTTTATAGCAATTGAATCTGCTAACTTTTCTCCATTCTCACTGCTGGCTGCTTTAAGACATTGTTTTTTTTTGGCCTTAATTATTTTTAAAAAAGCCTCCTAATTGTTCTCCCTTATTCCTTGAAACAATACGCAACCAGAATCTTAGTTTTCATAAACAAATCTGTTAAACCTTTTTAATGACTTCCTGTTGCCCTTGGGATAAATGCCAGATTCCTTAGGCTCTTACCAGGTGCTCCCAGATCTGTTCTGGAAAAATTCTCCAGCACTATCCCTCCATCCTTTTCACTAACTCTTCACTTTGTTGGCAGTTTCCTGAACTCCTGGGGTTTTGCACACAACTATTCTGCCAGGAATATCATTTCCTTTTCCATTCCCAGCCATCCATTCCTATGGACAACTCTTACTCCTTACAACCCTTTTCTAACTAGCCCTCTCTTCTGTTCCAGCAACCCAGGGGCCCCTCTTCCATGTCTCTCCACCTCTGGCACAGCCACATATAGGCAGTCTCTTCCAGAGTGCTGTGGTTGTCTCTTTACTTACCTCCCTCCACACTAGCGGGTAGGGACTTGTATCTTGTTTTATCACTGTATTCCTATAGCCTAGCCAAGTACCAGGCATATGGTAAAAACTCAGTATTTACTGAATAATAATAAGAAGAACATTATTATTTATTTTAAAAATATACTATGTTGGGCGCCTGGGTGGCTCAGTCGGTTAAGCAACTGCCTTCGGCTCAGGTCATGATCCTGGAGTCCCGGGATCGAGTCCCGCATCGGGCTCCCTGCTCGGCGGGGAGTCTGCTTCTCCCTCTGACCCTCCCCCCTCTCATGTGCTCGCTTTCTCTCATTCTCTCTCTCTCAAATAAATAAATAAAATCTTTAAAATAAATAAATAAATAAATAAAATAAAATAAAAATATACTATGTTCCAGGCACTGTGCTCAGCGTTCTTACTTAATTCTCACAACAGTGCTCCAAGACTGAGCGTATGGGTGGGTTAAGTAAAATGCCCAAAGTTATACAAGTGGGCAAAATACAACTGAAATAGTTCAGAGCTTATACTCTCAACCTCTAAACTAAAACTGGCTTTAGTTTTCTTTTTTGTAAAATAAGGGGGTTGAACCAATTAAATCTCTAAGATGCTCTTTTCAAATTTTGTAACTGCTTATCCAAGGTTAGATAGGCATTTATATTTATTCTATTTCAGGGCTCTGCTTACTGCTATGATAAAAAACAAATGCCCAATTCTAACCCACCAGAAATGTATTTATTTTGTATGGCTCTTAATCAAAATTAATATTTCTTCAAAAAAAAAGTCCATGAGCTCCCTGAATTGTATGCAAAATTTTTGTGTATATGTGCATATTCCCCACCTGGGAGGGAGAGAGTTTATAACCTTTTTTTTTTTAAGAGGGTTTATAATCTTACAGAGGATTCTCTGTAGGTAAAACAACAACAACAACAACAAAGAATAAAATGAACAAACAAAAAATCAACCATTAATATGTATGATCTTCACTTTCTCCCTCTCACTTCCCTTTTTTCTTATTTTTTTCTGTGTATACCTAGACCCACACTAAACTTGACAGGGTCACAATGATGAACATATATTCAAAACATATTCTAGGGAAGGCATATTTATTGCCTGGCCCAATAATACTTTAGCTTTTAGATATCTCTCTAATTCTCTTTTTACAACCATGTCCAGTGTTTATTCATAAATGTGCCTGACCTACCTGAAGATTATCACACATCTCTTGGCTGTATGTTAACCGCTGAATTTCAGTAGGAGAGACGAGGTATAATGCCTGGCCTTCATTGGTAAAACAAAATGTCCGTGCTATCCTCATGTCTGTCAGTGGCAAATAATTAACATCCAACACTGGGCGAAGACTAGGTAGGCTGAATGGAAAAAAGCAAATCCACATTTCATATTCAGGTTGTTAGAAGCTTTAATTTCTCTGTGTAAAATGTGCAGACCCTTACATAAAAAATTATTTTTATACCACTATTTTATGGTTGTTTCTTTTTATTCTCTTGAAGTCTCAATGGTAAAAAACTAGACTTTCACATTAAATCATATATACACAAAAAATCATGGGCCCCATCCTTTATCTTAATCCACACAGATACTTAGCAGATATCCTTGGAGGCTGGATTAAATGCAGTGGCCAGCAATTTCAGGATACTGTTTGCAGCATTTCACAGGTTCCTACAATATGGTTATAGTCTGTGGTTATGGCAGAAACACCATAGCTAGAAAGTGGCTGACTGCATACTTGGCCTACTATCTCCTTTTAAGGCAAAACTCCTGAGTCTGAGGAGGTTATGCACTGATAGACACATGGAATGGATCCAGTTCACTGTGCCTGGCAATGGAGTGGCTTTGCTCCCCATTCCTCTACTCCCTCTATACACAAGATATGAAAATTACCTATAACTTAGGTCACCTGCGCTGAAGGCATGATGAATAAATAAACATGGTTAAGGTTATAAGGGAATGAGAATAAGTTACAGATAATAGAATTTGCATAGCCAAATGAATACCACTCATCTCAAGTGTCTTACCAAATGGCTATAGTCTTATCCTAATGTTGTAGCCCATGATTTTGCCTATTCATTAGAATGTCCATTTGGACCTGAACAATTCGTTTCCCTTTCTTTTCTCAATAGAACTTAGTTTCCTCAAGATATTTTACAATCCTTAATACTGCTCAGAACTTGAGTTTTGAAGAGAGTATAAAGAATGTCCCTTTGGATACTTCCATGAGCCAGTTTTGCAAACTACTGAAGAAAATTAATCTCATTGCTTTTAGATCACAGCTCTAATGCCAAAAGGAGAAAAATAAACTTGTCATTAAATCTCAAGCTTTGAAATCATTCAACTGATTCTGATGTGTATAATGATTTTAAATTATCCCAGATCATAAAACCAGTACCTTGAAAAAAAAGTACTGACTTCTCTCTTATGAAAGTAGTTTGTAATTACAAGTTAAGCCTTAGAACTTTATCATATAGAATGGGACCTGAAATCTGTGCAGCTGGAATAAGCTTTCCATGAGGTTCTAGCAATATATTGTCCAATATGGTAGCCATTAGCCATATATGGCTATTGAGCAGTTGATATGTGTGTTGTGTGAACTGAGATGTTCTGTAAATGTAAATTATATACTGGATTTCAAAGACTTACATGTTATGGCATTTCAAGTAATTAAGATCTTTAGGATATGAGTCCAAAACAAACCTAGTTACACAGACTTCCATGATAGATTCAGTCAAATTAATGGGTGGCAGTGGGTGAGGGATTCTAATGGACTTTTCTGATAAACTACATTATTTATGTAGCATAATAAAAGTAAGCCAAGAAAACAGAAATGGTGTGATTACTTTAGGTAGGAAAAGGAAAACAGTAATTCAATTGCTAAAGACTAGGAACTAAGTGATTTTAGTATATGTGCTGCCGAAGTAAGGAGGGAACTACGTGATTTTAAAGCTGAAAAACAGATTTTTTTTCTGTGCAGGGGACACTTTATAAGGAAAAAGTTCACAAAACTAGCAATGGTTCTCACTAAAAATGACTATCACAGCCCAGTTTGAGAACTTATTTATAGATAAGCCTCTAGTATCCCTTTCTACTATTTTCTAGGTCTGGGTACATTAGCATATAAACAATCATTAGCTACCTGCCAACCATCAGAAAGGTAGGACTTGAGAAGAATGGACTCAGTATAGTTCATTTCTGATAGGATCTGGAAAGATCTAGGAAAATACTTAGCATGGGAAGATGATCAATTGGTAATGCCAATTCAAAGGATTCAGTTCTTCAAGCCACATATTATTCCCTAGCCACAACTAATATATTACTAAAATCATCCCAAAGTAATTTCCTTTCAAATATTTTTGAAATCCTCAGGAACACATGAAAATTTTCCACTTGGGGACATAATATTAAAGTAGCATTATCTTGTAAAGCAGCTTTTACAAAGAGCAGAGGAAGACAGAGATATCATCTTAACTCTCCTGTTGTTATGACTCCTGTTCTTTTTTTAAACTCTATTGTTTTTATTTCTCAAGAAATTTCCCTTCTCAAAATGTCAATGGTAGCACATATTTATTTAAATGGAAATTAATTTGCAGATATACCCAAAATCATTCGAGAAAACAAGACACACTAAAATTTTACAAAAATAGGGTAATCACTATCAAGCTAAAAATCTCAGTTGTGACAACAGTTTAATGTCTTTTAGTTTAAAATAAAAATTTGGAGTGACTAAATGGGAGCTTAGGGGAGGGCAGGGTATGGATGATACACATTTTTTTTTCTCCTCAAAACTAAGGCATTCTAGGAGTTAAGTCATCATTTTCAAACAAGACTGGAATGATTTTCATGACAAATACCGAAAAACAGTTTGAGAAAGAGAAACCAGATAAAAGAAAGAACCAGAAATATCTAAGAGAATGAGAAGACAATAAATGTTTTTATTTTTTCAAAACTTTAACTAGTTTTCCTTGGGTTACAAATCTATTCATGTCTCCCCTATTTAAAGAAAATAAAACAGTAAAAACATTCTTGAAAACCTAGTTTTGCTCTTGAACTGCTTTCCTGTCTCTCATCTCTCTTTTTAACCACAAAATTTCCTGGAAGAATAATCTATACTAAGGATTGGCAAACTTTTATTAAAGTGCCAGATGGTAAATATTGTAGGCTTTGTAGGTCATAGGGTCTCTGTTACAACTACTCAACTTTGCCTTGTCTTGCAAAAGCAGCCAGACATTATGTAAGCAAATGGGTGTGGCTGTGTTCCAAAAAAACCTTTATTTATGGATATTGAAATTTGAACTTCATATAATTTTCACATATTATGAAATATTCTCTGATTTTTTTCAACATTTTAAAATATAAAATCCATTCTTAGCTTGCAGGCTGTACAGTATCAGATTAGAGGGAGGGCAGGATAGATATGGTCTGTGGGTGGTAAGTTTGTCAGCTCCCGATCTCTACCACTGCCTCTAGCTCCATTGAAAATTTAGTTTTTGCCTCCACCATGCTCCCAAGATTTGCCTTCTCAAGGATCACTAATACCCTGTTAGTTGCCAGGCCTAGTGTTTCTTCTTCTACCCAAATTCTTTGGCCTCTCTGCTATATCTGACTACCTCTTGACCATTGTCTTGGTGGTCTTCTATCTTTTGTTTGGATATTCTTCTACCGTTTCATGAAGTTATTCTCATCCTTTTCCTATGTCTCTGATGACTTCTCAATATCCTCTGCTGGATTTTGTTTCTTTTCTACTACATAAATGTAGAGATATCCTCAAGTTTTTGTTCCCAGATCAGTCTATTTCTCCTTTCTTTTTATACTGTCTTCTCTAATGATCTCATTCACTGCTGTAATTTTCACTAATGCATTTACATAGATGACTTCCAAAGCTGGATCTTCCATATTTTTCTAGGAGCCCAGACCTTAAATTGCTTGCCAAACTTCTGCAGGACGGCTTAAAAGCACCTCAAATTCAAGGCATTCATTCTCAAACTTCTCATTATCAGCTTTTCCAAATTCTCATAACTTTCCCATCTGCTAATGACATCACTGTTATTCAAGTTCATAAAAATTTTTTAACCTTTAAATTCTATTCTAATTCTGAGATTTAACGATCTCCATCACCTTCACAATCAGTTTTACATTCAGCAAGTTTCCCTCAATTATCCCTCACATCTGTTTCTACTTTGCTTTCTATATAACTAACATTTTAGTTCAGAAGACCATTTCAAGCTCTCCATATAATTTCTTAATGTATAGCTAGAGCAGGTTAGCTACTAACTGATTAATATCAAACTCATTAGCCTGCCATTAAAGGTCCTCAATTATTTACCCCAATCTACTTCTTCAGTTTACCTTCCTCCCAACATCTCCTTTTTAATAACATATACCAACTATCTCATGACTTTGAATTCTGAGGACTTAGTTTATGTCTAGAAGGTTCAACTTGTGTATCTTATCTCCCCCAATTTAATAGTAACCTTTTTAAGGACTAGGACTATGTTTTTACTAATTTTTATATCCTTCACAGGCCTAGTATAATGCTTTACTATCTCAGTGATTTTTGGAACCAGGTGAGTTGTTAAAACAAATGATAGGGACTTCTACACAGATTATGTTTATTATGTGTTTGTTGAACTCATAAAATCATTAGGTAATTAATTTTGTATCTAATGAATTTTATTTTAATTTATTAACAGTATAATGAAATCTCTCAGCTGATATCATATTATTATGGTTGTCAAAGGGCATAAACTTCCAGTTACAAGATTATTAAATTCTGGGGATCTAATGTACAACATGATGACTTATAGTTAACCATACTGTATTGTATACTTGAAGTTGCTAGAAGAGTAGATCTTAAAAGTTCTCACCACACACACAAAAGTGGTAACTGTGAGGTGATAGATGTGTTAACTAACATTATTATGGTAGTAATTCCACAATATATACATATATCAAATTATCATGTTGTACACCTTAAACTTACACAATGTTATATTTCAATTGTAGTGATAACTTTTAATATACTGTTCAGTGCTGGTCTCACTCTTTACTAGACTTGCAACGTCAGGCAAATTTGAGCTTTAATTTATTAACATGTAAAATGGAGGATGCAAATACTACTTTGTTTTCCTATGTCCTACAGAAATCATAAGGACCAAATTTAACTCTGTATGTAAAGTTCTTGTGTGGATTATAAAATATAGTAAAAGTAAGTTCATTTCTTTCCCTTATAGTTTATTCATTTTTATATTTTATGCCTAGCATAATATCTGAGAGATAACATATGTTCAGTAAATGCTTGTGGATTAATGTGTGAATGACTAGAAAAATCACTCATTCTTTAGATTCCTTGAAATCAATTAAAATATATATTTCACTCACAATGCAATGCATTTTTAGCAAAAGCAAAAAATAAAAAAATAAAAACCCCATAGTCTCCTCAAATTGTCAAATAATGAAACATTCACAAACATAATGAAGCAATGATCTCAGGTTGCTTCTTGATTGCACATTACACATATACTTTTCAGAACTGTACCTTGGTCACACTGTTGTGATTACCAGATAATTTATAAAGAAGGCAAGTACCTCATTATCATGATATGCCCATTGGCACAAAAGCATGCCAAGCAGGCACTGTTACACATGACCACCACATCTGCTTGGAGTATAAAAGATGTCTCGGTGATGTTATGAACATAAAGACAAGTCTGAGAAGGCAGTGAGAAGACTTTGGCTTGTTTTTCTGAGCAGATTATTGTATACTGATGATCTCCTATTTCTTGGGATGGAGAAGGGCAGTTCATGACCAGTTTCCTTCTCCAAGATTTTTCATTTTCATCTACGTTGTTTGGATCCCTCCAAACTTCATATGGCGGTTGCATTAATCCGCCATTTCGGTCCATACAGGAGAATGTTAGCACAGCTCCTTTCAGTGAGAGGAATGTACCTATAAAAACAATTTCATATCACTGGCATGTGAAATTCTTTCTAAAACAGTTGTTATTCATTTATGGGTAGTAAATGTTTTATACTGATAATTTACATCTATAGTGTCATAATATTGCAGTAATATACATGTATCAGTAGATTTGTGAGTTCATCATTTGCAATTTCTTGGCATCATAGAATGTTAGGTCTAAAAGGGGCCTAAGACATCAACTTGTCAAATCCTTTCATTTTATTAATGAGAAAATGGAGACCCAGAAAAGTGATGAGACTTGGGGCATGTCACATGGCAAGTTAGTGGTTGAGCCTGGACTAGAACTCAGGTTTCCTAATTTCTAATCCAGTATTCTTTTACCATACTATATAGACCCCCTTAACATCCTTTTTTAAAAAGCAAATTTTAGAAAATTTATAATTTTTATTTATTGAAAGAAGTTCAACTGAAAAAAATCATACCATCTGATTCCATTTCCTTATTTCTTAGGCTCATTTACTAGAAAATGGTTTTTTTTTTCTTCTGAAATTGAACACCTAGAATAAATTTCATGAAATTTTAACATATAGAGTTCATGCTTGCAATTTTGGTTGTATTAAAAAGTCCTTTGGCTCTTAGGCAGGCTTATGCATCTTTATACAGAAAAGAAGTTTACTCACCTGGATTCTCCAAGTTTGAATATCCATGCCCAATTATTACCTATGGGTGTTTTTGCCAGTCCCAGAGGACAGGATACTATAAAGCTTAAGAGGTAACCTGTGATAGATTGATCTTTGGACATTGTCAGACTGTCCTTAAGCAATGCCCCAGCAGTCTTTTTCTTCCTTTGTCCTCTGACATCATGCAGAGAGAGTAAGGGGATTAACCCAGGCTGATATGGCTCAAGAGTGTACATACAACAGACACTTAAAAAAGAATGATAAATAAAAATACATTCCATTTAGAAAGTACTCTATAATTTAACATACTTAAAATTTATCAAATTTAAAATAACATGTTTAGGTGTTTTAACATCCCAGTTGTGTTTTAAAATCCACTTCAAAACTAAGAAGACTGTAAATGTCCTACAAGGGTAACTGAAGAAAATAGGAGAGCAGGGTTTAGGCGCTTCAGTGTGAGGGTCAAGGAATAAAAGAACCGTTGTCCCAGTGTCCCATGGGGAAAAAAGATAATGCCAAAAGCATTAGACTTTTACTTGGTATGAGGAAGATTTTGAGAATAGGGTGTTGTAATCTAATTTTCACTTAACAGGATCACTCTTCCTGCTGGGTATATTCTAAAGGGAATCAAGGTTGAACAAAGGGAGAACAGTTAATAGGTTAGTACGTTAAATCAAGGCAAGAAATAGATAGAGGTTTCCTCCCATCAGGTGGTAACAACAGAGATGGTGAGCAGTGATCAGAATCTGAGGATACTATAAAGGTCAAACCAACAGAATTTGCTAATAAACTGGATTTAGAGTGTGAAAGAAACATAGTGGTCTAGGATGATTCTAATGTTTCTGACCTGAGAAACTGGAAGGATGGAATTGCCATTAACAGATGTGGGAAAGAATATGGGGGAAAGGAAAAGAATACCAGGAACTCAGTTTTGGATATGTTAAGTTTGAGACGCTTATTAGACATCCAAGTGGATGTTAAGTAACTGGATATCTATGTCAGAAATTTGGAGATGGTTACAGACTATAAATACAAATATATGACCCATCAGATTATCAATGGCATTTAAAGTCATGAGGCTGGTTGATTTCATTTTGGCCTTGAATATAAATAAAAAACAGAAAAGGTTTGAGCCAGTCTTTGGGCATTCTGATGTTTTAAGTCCAGTGAAATGAGAAGGAACCAGCAAAGTGGACTGATAAGGAATGGCTAGAAAGTTAGGAAGAAAAGTATGTAAATATAGTGTTCTGGAATCCAAGTGAAGTGTTTTTAATGTAGGGACAATGGTAAACTGTGTAATATGTTGCTGATATGTCAAGTAAGATGTGGCCTGAGAACTGACCATTGGATTTAGCCCTGAGTTCAGTGGTGACCTAGATAGAAGTTTTTATTGATTGGTATGGGAGAAAGCTTGATTAGAATGGAGACGAGAGAATGGGAGAAGGAAATTTGAAATAGTGAATATAACACAAACATTTCAAGGAATTTTGCATTAAAGAGAAAGAAATGAAATGGAGCATTTTGCGGGATAGATTCAAGAGAGTTTTTCTATTTTATTTATTTATTTAAGATTTTATTTTTTAAAGTAACCTCTACACCCAATGTGGGACTTGAACTCACAACCCTGAGATCAAGAGTCACATGCTCTACCAACTGAGCCAGCCAGACACCCCAAGTTTTTCTCTTTTAATGGGAGAAAGAACAGCATATTTGTATGCTGATCTAGCAGAAAGATAAGTATTTATTACCATTATAATTACACAATTAGGTGTAATAATACAAATATAATGTAATTATATAAAGGAAACAGAGGAAAAGTTGCTGGATTGACTTTCTTGAGTGTACAAGTAGAGAAGTTGGCCAAGTTGGGAGCTTACACAGTTTAGTCATAATAACAGGAGAGAATATAGAGACCATGGAGAGATAAGCAGACAGGAGATATAGATGTGGTGGTTGAAGTTGTTATCTGCTTGTTTCAATTTCCACAGTGAAAGAGGACACGTGGTCATTAGCTGACATTGAAAAGAGCAAAGGAGGTATTGGGGGTTTGAGAAGAGTGGAGAAATATAATTGTTCAAGAGCATGGGAGAGAGGACTAGGGAAATATAGTAAATATAATCACCCAGCAGCAAAGGAGCCTAGTTGAAGTTATTAATGATTTATTTCAAAATGAGACTATTTATTGTGTTTATATATTTTTCTCTAGCCATGTTCAACTACACAGGCATAGAAATAAAGTAGGTAGAATTAAATTTAACCAGAATTGTGATTAAACTGAATTTTCATGTGTAATACTGTGATTTATATTCTGTGTCTGACACAGAGCTCCTAAAACCCTTGGAATTTCTAAATGAGAAGGCAACACAGGTGTCTTTTATTATGTTAATGAGGTGACTTTTGGACCTCACCCAAGGATGGGGGCTGGTTGCCTGAGGAACCAACAATGTGATTAGAGGTTAGGACTTTTAGTCCCACTACTTCCCCACCACGGAGCAAGGAAGGGGTGGGGGCTGGAGATTGAATTCAATCACCAGTGGTCAATGATTTAGTCAATCATGCCTATGTAATTAATGAAGCCTCCATAAAAACTCAAAAGGGTTGGTGAATAGGTGGAGGTGCAGGGAGAGTAATGCTCCTGGAGAAGGCTTGGAAGCTCTGTGTTCTTTTCCCTACTCACCTCTTCCATCTGGATGTTCATCTGTAAATTTTAATAATAAGCAGGCAAACGGTAAGTAAACAATTTTCCTGAGTTCAGTGTGCCACTCTAGCAAATTAATTGAACCCAAGGAGGGGGTTGTGGAAACCCCAGATTTATAGCCAATGGGTCAGAAGCACAGGTGATAAACTAGACTTCCGACTGGTGTCTAAAGGAAGGAGAGAGGGCTGTTTTGTGGAACTGAGCCCTGAACCTGTGGGATCTGATAGTTATTTCCAGATAGTGTCAGAATCGAGTTAAATTGGACATCTAGCTGGCGTTGCAAAGAATTGCTTGCTATGAGGAAAAACCTCCACGCGTCTGGTGTCGGAAGTGTTGTGAGTGTGGAAGTTGTGAGTGTGAGTTGTGAAATGAGAAGAGGTACACAGGACAAACACAGAAGGAGGAAGCACTGGGTTTTTCCCTAAACAGGAGCCAAGAATTGTAGCTTTTTCCATCCCAGCATGTAAAGTTGCTTTTGTAGAATCACCTGGGAGCTCATTAAAAATGCAAATCCTCAGACTCCACCTCAGACCTACTGACTTGGAAACCCTTGGGGCGCGGGCCAATAATCTGTGTTGTAACAAACCCTCCAAGTGATTCTGATACAGACTAAAGGGATAACTACGGGGAATGGATAATCTTTCGGTGCTTTTCCATTCTCAGTGGAAAAATTCAATGATTTAGTGCACTTCAAATTTTCATATCATTGAATTTGTTGTCAAGAAAACCACAGTAGATTAATGTGAAAAGTTTCCTTAAAAAGGAGAAGTGGGCTTTTCTGTGTTGAGTGGCTTTTGATTGCTGATTCAATCTCCTTGTTAATTACAGATCTGTTCAGATTTTTTATTTCTTCATGATTCGGTCTTGGTAGGTTGTATGTTTCTAGAAATTTATCCATTTCTTTTAGGTTGTTCAGTTTATATGCATAATTATTGTTCACAATAGTAGTCTCTTATGATCTTCCAACTAGGCTTTCTCTCTTTTCCATGGTTATTTATAAAACACATCTGAACCTACCTTCATAGTTAACTCTTTTATGTAGCTCTTAAAAAATACTTTTTTTTAAAAGAGCAGTTTTAGGGTTACAGAAAATTGAGTACAGAATTCCCATATGCTCCCTTTGTCCTTTATTATTAACATCTTGTATTAGTGTGGTACACTGTTACAACTGGTGAGCTCAAGTCTTGAAAGAACTGGAGAATAATGACAGAAAATTGGAGGAGACAGGCTCCCATTATGTATCTTTAAATAGTCAAGGAAAAGCTTTGTAAATATTAACTAACCAGATACCACATTATTAAGTTAAATCTCTACTTATTTTGTATTTTGCCATCATTTTTAGTCTATGTTTGTTAAGAACGGTAAAGGACTTTCCCATAATATTGAGAGATCTGTTAAATTATTTCCAGATCTGTTTATTTCTAGGCTTGTGACATAGAAAACCATATTTGTTAGACTATCTCTTAGAAAATTGTCTTCCACTTACAGTTGTAAACTTGTGTACACAGGAGTTAGATTTTCACCTTTAAACTTGTAAGGAATGCCTGGCACATATTAGGTGTCCAATATGGATAATAATTTATTGAGTTAAATAGTGGATTGAATTAGCGTTTAATAATTCATTATGACCTCACTGATCTGGCTCTAATTCAATCACTGTAAGAGAATTGTGCATATTTCCTTAAAATTAGGAATGTAGTAAAAGATATTTTCTCATCATGAAGTATGTTTACAATTAAAGTGACCCTAAGAGATTAACTTTTAAAATACAATGCATTTTATGGGCTGAATTGTGTCCCCACCAAATTCATATGTTGAAGGCCTAAACCCTAGTACTATATTTAAGGTAGAGTTTATAAAGAGATGATTAAGTTAAAAGGAGGTTGTTAGAGTGGGCCAATCCAAACTGGTATCTAAGAAGAGATTAGGATACACAGGGAGACACCAGAGGTACATGCATACAGAAGGACAGCCATGGGAAGACATGGTAAGGGTGGCTATCTACAAGCCAAGGACAGATGCCTCAGAAGAAACTAGACCTGCTGACACCTTAATCTTGATCCTCTAGTCTCCAGAAGTATGAGAAGATCAGTTTCAGTTGTTTAACACACACACACACACACACACACACACATTTATCTAAATTTGCCACACTAGTAGAGAGCTGACTATTCCACCTACAATAAGTAAAAATCTACAAGAATTTAGCACACCAGTTAACAAAATATAACTCTAACCTAGCATTCTATATATATGCATTCTTTTAAAATAAAATTCCTTATCCTATATATTAATAAAATTCTTATTTTTTTTACTTAAAAACTATCTGAAAAACATCATACACTGGAAATACAAAGTAAAAGTTATTGAGAAGAACAAATTTTAAAATGTTCAAAGGAATTGCATGAGGAATCACACTCATCTCTTCTTTGGAAGGAAGGAAAGATAATTCAAGAGAATACAACATATGCTTTAGCAAAATACTCGTAACTTATGTTAAATTCTTTAGGCACTAGGATAAAAAAGAAAGAAATTGTATGGCATGCCTTTGAAACAAGATGGGAAGGTTACCAAGGACTTTAGAAAGCTATGTCAAGTCAGACTGCTTTTAGATTAATTGTTCTGAGTTCTTCAGGGATGATTAAAAAACACTCATAGGCTCTGATCTGGCATGGAACTTTGGAGAAATAATTTAATTCATTAAATACTTTAACTTTTGCATTAAGGTTTTCCTTAGTGCTTTTCAGAAACCTTTTTCCCAAGGCATTGTTTAGGTGGGCAGTTCCACAGTTTCCTACCATAAAAATAATTATATTATTTTATCCTAAGGAATGGTAAGTTGCTGTATGACAAATGTTGGGATAGTATACAATTTATGAAATTTTCAATAGTTTCCAGTATACAGAATACTTACAAACTTTATTCCAGATCAGTATAAATTAATGTTATACCTTATCTTATATCTAACTGTTAAAAAGTAGCAACTGAGAAATAAAATTCCTTACCACTTGGCAATACCATGACTGGCTCTGTAAATCTTTGTTCATCTGCTGAAGGTAGGTTCAGGGAGATGATTAAAACCATTCCCAGACTAGTTCCAACAAACAAACAAGGGGAGACCGTAGGGTCATTTTTCCGAGCAAAGGATTCCATGAAGTATAGTGCTGTAATTGCTTCTTTCGAATCTTTGTCAATACTGGAGATGCTAGAGCTTCTAGAACGATTATAGGAATTTTCTCGGCTTTCTATAGAAATTCAGAAAAACAAAAATTGTCAGTGTATTTCCATAACAAGTAAAGTCAGACTTAGTACATGAAAAACAAAATTATGAAGGGGAAGTAGAATTTGATTCCTTGTTAACTGATCTGGAAGACTGCTTGTCCAGTTCATCAGCTTATTTTGATAATGAAGAGATTGAAGTCCAGATATGTAAATCACAAACTTTGGCAGAGCTGGAACTAGAAGTTGAATCTCCAGAGTTCCAGTTCACCAGGTTTTTCTCCCTACATTACCTCACAAATTAGTTGAAATTTTCTGGTCTGGAAAAAAAAATATTTAGTCTGAGTAGTCAAGGTTACAAGAATTTCTGGTACCATTTTAATTATGGTTTCCTTCTATCTCTCAATTGTTGAAAATAGTCCTCATGATTTCTTGGCAATTCCCACCTACTGACAACATTATGGCTACTTAACTGAAAGGTCACAAATGTTCTTGGTGAATACATTTCCCTAACTGACATAATTTTTGGTTTTGCTATATTTGGAGTGACTGCAGTTGTTATATTTACCAAGGCCAAAAAGAGCAACTGCTATATCCCTGAACTACTTTCAGGATACCAACTTGAATCCAAATCCAGTTCTAACTTTACCTAGAACCAAATAAGAAGCTGTAGACAGGACCATCTCGTTGTTAATAGTAATCTGAGAGGGCTTCAGCCCACCTAAAGGAAGTAGGATGGTTTCAAGTTTTCCTGCTCATCAACATTTACTCATGTGCACACTCCAATAAGCATAAAAGAACCCCCCCCCCCCCCGCCCCGCCTCAGTTAAGTACTACTGGAGTGTTTTGTTCTTATAATTGCTCCAGAGTTCAAGTTCCTTATATTCTTTTTTCTATTCCTTTCTTTCTCGATAGGTCAAGTGTGACTCATTTTTATAAAAAGAGACTAAATATAAATTCCTTAGACTCTTCTTTTTCTAAAAAGCAAAATATAGTATTCCTAATCCCCCTCTTCTATCCCTCAACAAGTTTGTAAAAATAATTATTTGTAATAGAATTTAGAGATGAGAGGGAGCTTGGATATAATCTACACAATTCTATAGATTTGGAGACAGAGACATAGAGTTAAGCAATTATCCCAGAATCCAGTAGAAGTTAGAGGCAGAAATGTCTAAAACTCAAAATTCTCAACTCAACCCACTGATTAAGAGTGCTACTTCTATAACCTTTACATTTTGCTTCTATTATAAAATTCCTAGCTAATATGCTTTTGAAGTTTTTCCATTCGTGGTTCATCAACATTCAAGTTTGTTACTCATACACCTGTGAGAGAAATAATCTCATCTACACATCCATGAACCAGATTTAGTATGGTATAATACTAAACTTTAAAATTTTTTGTAATTTAAAAAATTTTTTAAATTTAAATTTTTAAATACAGGTCATTACTAAAAAGTTTTTGAGGTGGTAAATGGGGAATTACTTTATAGAATAGAATTACTAAAGAAAATCTTCTAAGATTATTTTTTCCTCTATCTTTCCCCAAAGTTCTTTGTCAGCAAGACTGTAGCAACTAAGTTACAAGATTCCTTTTTTTTCTCCCTCTCTAAAAATTTCTGGCCTTCTAGCTCTTATACTTTAATCCATGTTCCAACACTCATTCCATAAACATGCAATTAATCCTTCCTTTTAAAAACATATGAAGATTGCAAACTTCAGAACTTAAGATTCTGCCTTTTTCTTGGTCATACTCACTTGACAGTTGAGGAAATGAGGGTTGCAAGACATTAAATAACTATCTACTGATAGAGACACTGAAAGGCTTACCATTGAGATGGAAGGAAACTCTCAATTGCTGCTGGGAGTGTAAAGAACTGATTAAGGCATAGATCTCCCCTCGTACAGAGGAGGTGTCTACCAATAAGCACAGACATTCTGGTTTTAGAGATGAAGAAGGAGGTATAGTGAGGAATGATTTGGAGTCATGGCCACAGTTTGACCAGCTCTCAGTCACTCATTGCCTAGAATTGACTGTAGTTTTAAAGTATCTTTTACACCAAGACCTACATCCCTTGTCCTCTAGCTCCCATTATCATGGCATATCAAATTTTAATTGTATCCACAAAAATTTGTATGTTTAACTTACCTTCTGTTGTGACTGGTAAAGAAATTTCCATGCAAGCAGCTGATTGTGCTTTCCGAAATGGTGGTCTTCCAGGACCCCAGCGATTTACTTTTGAAACATCAGCACTTGACAGACGTTTTCCAGAACTGCAACTCTGAGAGGTTGGACTTGTGCAGTGTCCATTTACATGATCTGTATCAAGAGGAAGAAGGCAGCATAAATATCATAATTAAATCTTCATATAAAGGAACCCAAATATGTAGATTAATGAAGAGTGAGAATTCCTTTTTTTTAAACCATAGAAAGATGGCTAAGCCCTTGCTATTTTAAGATTAGTCACATTTTCAGTAGTTAGCCAAAATTTCATAAGATTTTTATTACATATAAGTTCATTTTTAATATGTGGTTAATTAACATAGCTTAAAATTTATTCTATATCCCCATTAAGTATTATATACAATTTAATGGCCATTACAAAATAGGTTATAGTATTTGACTTTCTTTTGCATAATTTAAATATACGCCTATTTATATAAGTTTTGGAAGTACCTCCAGTGCTTGGAGTTTAAAACATAGAATGGAAGCATCTCACTGTGTAGTTGCAAATAGTACTTAAGAAGATTGATTCTAGAGCCAGACTGCCTGGGCTCAAATCCCAGTTCTATCATTTACAAGTTGTACAAATTACTGAAGTCTTCATACTTTAGTTTCCTTTTCTATAAGTTGGGAAAATTATCTACCTCATGGAGTTTTTGTGATAATTCATGTCACATGCCAGAACACTTCTTGGTATATGGTAAATTCTGAACAAAAATTATTACTGTCATTCTTGTTTCAGACTATTTAAACTGCTCATGTCTAAGGCAAATAGTACTATTTATTTAGAGCTAGCTTATGAATTTATCTCTGTTTTGATAGAACTTAAAAACTTGGAAATAATGCCACCAAAAATAGGTCTTTTTTAAATGCTAATATATAGGGCGCCTGGGTGGCTCGGATGGTTAAGCGTCTGCCTTCGGCTCAGGTCATGATCCCAGGGTCCTGGGATTGAGTCCCGCATTGGGCTCCTTGCTCAGCAGGGAGTCTGCTTCTCCCTCTCCCTCTGCCTCTCCCCCTGCTTGTTCTCTCTCTGTCTCTCTCACAAATGAATAAATAAAATCTTAAAAAATAAATAAATAAATGCTAATATATAATATTTGAAACATGTCATAGTTCTGTAATATTCAGAGTACATTTAAAAATGTACTTTGGTCATTCAAAGGACGATAGAGTTAAATGGAGAAAATCCTGTTTAACGTCCATATGGTATAACTGTCTACTCCATTATAGCCTTTTTGTATTGCAGAGTTTGAAAAAAAATTGTCCATTTCCTGGGTTTCCTTGTGCAAGGATGACAATCCAATTACGTTTCACCATTCATATGCATTAGTGTGTTTTGCTATTTTTTAAAAAGGAAAGTTAACATATTTATTAAATATTGAAATACCAGACACTTCATACACATTACCCATTTGATCTTCACAACAGCCCGGCAAGGTAGATGCTTTATTATCCTGATTTTGCAGTTGAGAAAACTGAAGCTCAGAAAAAAGGTTTGGAAAATTGTCTAATATTATACAAATAGTATTCATGGAGGCAAAATTTGGATCCAGATTTTCTCACTTAGTGTCTATATGCTTAAAAACTGGGCCACAGGGTCAACTAAAGTATTTGGTAAGGGATAGCAATATTTAATAGGGTTTAGGAGTAGCCTGTGTAATGCACATTGAGATCCATCCTTTTTGGGTCCAGTCATCTTCCATATTAACACAGATCTTGGGATTCTCAGGATTCCCAGGTGGAAAGGCAGAAATATCCCTTAATGAGTTAGTCATGGGGAAGCTGAAGTCAAGAGCTCTACCCCTCCTGCACTATCAAATGTAGTCTGATAAATAGGAAAACACTGAGAACAATAGCTGGCACTAACAAAGACTTAGAATGAATTAAAAAATGGCAACTTCGGTGGCCCAGTCAGTTAAACGTCTGACTCAATTCCAGCTCAGGTCTTGATCTCAGGGTCATGAGTACAAGCCCTACATTGGGCTCCATGCTGGGCATGGAGCCTACTTAAGGAAAAAAAAAAAAAAGAAAAATTGGGTACAAATTGCAAAAATAAACCCCCTTCTGCATACGGCTGTTAGGAAAAGTTGCCCTTTCATCAGGCATGATTGCCTTGGTTGGAGGACACGTTGGTTTGTTAATTGACTTAATGTTGGTTTGCTTGATTAATTTGTTTTAGCAGGAAAAGAATTTATGGAAGGATATTAGGCCGCTGAAAACCTCAAGGAGAACCTGTAAGGTATACTCAGAAGCTTTGCAGGCCAAAACAGTGCCCAACCACACTGGCGTTACTATTTTAGTAAAGAACCACTGTTAGTGGCTCAGCATTGATGATCCTGGAATTAGATATTAGGAGCTGTGCTATTGCTGGCCAGGTACAGCAGGACATCTCTGCCATCATAATCACCAAAACTGAGGTTTATGTAATTTTTAATTTGTCTTCATTTTAGTGTTTTTTGACTATTCTCGTTTTCTACCTTTTTGCTGACATTTTGAGATTTTTAAGCTCTTATTTTTAGGATTTTTTTTTTTTTTGAAGAATTGTAAGCTGAAGACCTGGGTGTACTGAATCACAGACTTCTCTTGATCAGCGTAATTTTTATCTCCAGTTTTAGTTTGATTCTACTATAGCAAACTTTTCATAGCTATGATTTTGTTGTCAAAGCTAAAAGGGCTTTGAATGAGCACAGGTTTATATACCTTGAGTTTAATGTTTAGTTGCTGAAATCCGAAGTTTGAAAGAGCTTCTTTCTCTTCATTTCTCCATAATTACCCATTTATTCAAGTTTAACTTATAATTTGTTCATTTAAAAGTAGATGTTTAAAACTACTTGGGAACAACTTTACAGTTTTAGGGAAAATAATCTCTTACTGAAAACATTGCCTAAGGCTTTGTCAGTGATGAATAGAATGTTTTAACTTGCAATAACTATTCTTAAAATTTCAGCTTCAATGAGGTATAACTGACATATAAAATTGTAACATACATAAAGTATACATCATGATGATTTGATATAGATCGGGAAAGGATTCCCACCATCTAATTAATTAACATGCCTATCATTTCACATATTTATTTATTTTTTGGTGAGAACATTTAAATTCTCTCTTAGCAAATTTCAGTTACACATTACAATGTTATCAATGATAGTCATCATGTTTTACATTAGATTCTCAGAACATACTCATAGCCGAAAGTTTGTACCCTTTTACAAACCTTTCCCTATTTTTCCTACTCCCCAGCTCCTGGCTACCACCTTTCTATTCTGTTTGTATAACTTCTATTTTACTTTTTAAAAAGATTCCACATATAAGTGATACCATGCAGTGTTTTTCTTTCTCTGTCTGGCTTAGTTCACTTCACGCAATGCCTCCATTCATGTTGTTGCAAATGGCAGGAATTCCATTTTTCTCATAGCTGAATAATATTCCATTGTGTATATATATACCACATCTTTATCCATTCATCCACTGACAAGACACTTAACGTTGTTTCCCTATTTTCACTATCGTAAATAATGCTGAAATGAACATAAGAGTGCAGACAGTCCTTCAATATACTGTTTCATTTCTTTTGAATATATACCCAGAAGTGAGGTTGTTAGATTACATGGTAGTTCTATTTTTAATTTTTGAGGAACCTCCTGCATATTAAGGGCAAGATAGCTGGTTTGTAGAAGCACACCCTGAATGCCCCTGTTAATCATTATCTTGAGAATGTATAGATCCCGTGCATCTTCTCTGTTATTTTCCACAAGCAAGATAGGTAGAAAATGTGCTGTTCAGCATTTCAGGTCAAGGGCTCCAGGGTTGGCCAACCCAGAGTATCTCCTTGGTAATGCAGAATGTCCAGGTGGTGGGCTTTTATCTCTTTGGAACATTTGCCATGCAAGGAGGGGCAAAGCTACAGAGAATTGCTAGGATAATTACTACACTATAAAAGTTTGCTGCATTTAGTTTCCAGCCGCAGATGCTTTGTTCAGTTGGCCACTCCTGGACTCCCTGTACTTAAGTTCTCCCAATAAACCTAGGTCTCGATCGCTGTCTTTGGGTCATTCCTTTGTTCTTGCTGGGTCATCACCCACACTTGGCTGAGAGTCTACAGAAATGTGGCTACACACCTCCATATTGTTTTCCATAATGGCTGCAGCAATTTACATTCCTACCAACAGTACATAAGGGATCCCTTTTCTTCACACCGTCCTTAACACTTGTAATTTCTTTTTGATGATAACCACTGTAAAAGGTATGAGTGATAGCTCATTGTGGTTTTGATTTGCATTTCTCTGATGATTAGTGATGTTGAGCACATTTTCATGTAACTGTTCACCATTTGTATGTTGTCTTTGGAAAAGTGTCTATTTAGTTCCTCTGCCCATTTTTTTAAATTTTATTATGTTATGTAAATCACCATACATTACATCATTAGTTTTTGATGTAGTGTTACATGATTCATTGTTTGTGAATAACACTCAGTGCTCCATTCAATGCGTGCCCTCTTTAATACCCATTACCAGGATAACCCACCCCCCTCCCCTCTAGAACTCTCAGTTTCTTTCTCAGAGTCCATAATCTCTCATGGTTCGTCTCCCCCTCTGATTTCCCCCCCTTCATTTTTCCCTTCCTGCTATCTTCTTTTTTTTTTTTTTTAAACATATAATGTATTATTTGTTTCAGAGGTACAGGTCTGTGATTCATCAGTCTTACACAATTCACAGCGCTCACCATAGCACATACCGTCCCCAGTGTCTATCACCCAGCCACCCCATCCCTCCCACCCCCACCACTCCAGCAACCCTCAGTTTGTTTCCTGAGATTAAGAATTCCTCATATCAGTGAAATCATATGATACATGTCTTTCTCTGACTGACTTATTTCGCTCAGCATAATACCCTCCCGTTCCATCCATCGTTGCAATGGCAAGATTTCATTCCTTTTGATGGCTGCATAATATTCCATTGTATATATACACCACATCTTCTTTATCCATTCATCTGTTGATGGACATTTTGGCTCTTTCTGTAGTTTGGCTATTGTGGACCTTGCTGCTATAAACATTGGGGTGCACATACCCCTTCAGATCCCTACATTTCTGTCTTTGGGGTAAATACCCAGTAGTGCAACTGCTGGGTCTTATGGTAGCTCTGTTTTCAACTTTTTGAGGAACCTCCATACTGTTTTCCAGAGTGGCTGCACCAGCTTGCATTCCCACCAACAGTGTAGGAGTATTCCTCTTTCTCCACATCCTCACCAACATCTGTCATTTCCTGACTTGTTAACTTTAGCCATTCTGACTGGTGTGAGTTGGTAGCTCATTGAGCTTTTGATCTGGATTTCCCTGATGCCAAGCAATGTTGAGCACTTTTTCATGTGTCTGTTGGAGATTTGGATATCTTCTTTGGAAAAATGTCTGTTCATGTCTTCTGCCCATTTCTTGATTGGATTATTTGTTCTTTGGGTGTTGAGTTTGATAAGTTCTTTATAGATTTTGGATACTAGCCCTTTATCTGATATGTCATTTGCAAATATCTTCTCCAATTCTGTCAGTTGTCTTTTGGTTTTGTTGACTGTTTCCCTTGCTGTGCAAAAGCTTTTTATCTTGATGAAGTCCCAATAGTTCATTTTTGCCCTTGCTTCCCTTGCCTTTGGCGATGTTTCTAGGAAGGAGTTGCTGTGGCTGAGGTCGAAGAGGTTGCTGCCAGTGTTCTCCTCTAGGATTTTGATGGATTCCTGCCTCATATTTAGGTCTTCCATCCATTTTGAGTCTATTTTTGTGTGTGGTGTAAGAAAATGGTCCAGTTTCATTCTTCTGCATGTGGCTGTCCAATTTTCCCAAAACCATTTGTTGAAGAGACTGTCTTCCTACCACTGGACATTCTTTCCTGCTTTGTCAAAGATTAGTTGACCATAGAGTTTAGGGTCCATCTCTGGGCTCTCTATTCTGTTCCATTGATCTGTGTGTCTGTTTTTGTGCCAGTACCATAGTGTCTTGATGACAGCTTTGTAATAGAGCTTGAAGTCCAGAATTGTGATGCCACCAGCTTTGTTTTCCTTTTCAACATTCCCCTGGCTATTCAGGGTCTTTCCTGGTTCCATACAAATTTTAGGATTATTTGTTCCATTTCTTTGAAAAAAGTGGATGGTATTTTGATAGGGATTGCATTAAATGTGTAGATTGCTCTAGGTAGCGTAGACATTTTCACAGTATTTGTTCTTCCAATCCATGAGCATGGAACATTTTTCCATTTCTTTGTGTCTTCCTCAATTTCTTTCATGAGTATTTTATAGTTTTCTGAGTACAGATTTTTGCCTCTTTGGTTAGATTTATTCTTAGGTATCTTATGGTTTTGGGTGCAGTTGTAAATGGAATCGACTCCTTAATTTCTCTTTCTTCTGTCTTGTTGTTGGTGTATAGGAATGCCACTGATTTCTGTGCATTGATTTTATATCCTGCCACTTTACTGAATTCCTGTATGAGTTCTAGCAGTTTTGAGATGGAGTCTTTTGGGTTTTCCACATAAAGTATCATATCATCTGCAAAGAGTGAGAGTTTGACTTCTTCTTTGCTGATTCGGATGCCTTTTATTTCTTTTTGTTGTCTGATTGCTGTGGCTAGGACTTGTAATACTATGTTGAATAGCAGTGGTGATAGTGGACATCCCTGCCGTGTTCCTGACCTTAGGGGGAAAGCTCTCAGTTTTTCCCCATTGAGAATGATATTCGCTGTAGGTTTTTCATAGATGGCTTTTATGATATTGAGGTATGTACCCTCTCTCCCTATACTCTGAAGAGTTTTGATCAAGAAAGGATGCTGTACTTTGTCAAATGCTTTTTCTGCATCTATTGAGAGGATCATATGGTTCTTGTTCTTTCTTTTATTAATGTATTGTATCACATTGATTTATTTATGGATGTTGAACCAACCTTGCAGCCCTTGGTCGTGGTGAATAATCCTTTTAATGTACTGTTGGATTCTGTTGGCTAGTATTTGGGTGAGAATTTTTGCATTGTGTTCATCAGGGATATTGGTCTATAATTCTTCTTTTTGATGGGGTCTTTTTCTGGTTTTGGAATCAAGGTAATGCTGGCCTCATAAAACGAGTTTGGAAGTTTTCCTTCCATTTCTATTTGTTTTGGAACAGTTTCAGTGGAATAGGTATTTATTCTTCTTGAAATGTTTCGTAGAATTCCCCTGGAAAGCCATCTGGCCCTTGGCTTTTGTTTGTTGGGAGATTTTTTTTTAAATGTTTTTTTTTTTTTTTAAGATTTTATTTATTTATTCATGAGAGACAGAGAGAGAGGTAGAGGCAGAGGGAGAAGCAGGGTCCCCACGGAGCGGGGAGCCTGATGCGGGACTCGATCCCAGTACCCTGGGATCATGACCCGAGCCGAAGGCAGACGCCCAACCAACTGAGCCACCCAGGCATCCCGTTGGGAGATTTTTGATTACTGGTTCAATTTCCTTAGTGGTTAGAGGTCATTCAGGTTTTCTATTTCTTCCTGGTTCAATTTTGGTAGTTGATACATCTCTAGGAATGCATCTATTTCTTCCAGATTATCTAATTTGCTGGCATATAGTTGTTCATAATATGTTCTTATAATTGTTTGTATTTCTTTAGTGTTGGTTGTGATCGCTCCTCTTTCATTCATGATTTTATTTATTTGGGTCCTTTCTCTTTTGTTTTTGATAAGTCTGGCCAAGGGTTTATCAATCTTATTAATTCTTTCAAAGAACCAGTTCCTAGTTTCTTTGATCTGTTCTACTGTTCTTTTGGTTTCTATTTCATTGATTTCTGCTCTGATCTTTATTATTTCTCTTCTCCTGCTGGGTTTAGGCTTTATTTGCTATTCTTTCTCCAGCTTCTTTAGGTGTAGGGTTAGGTTGTGTATTTGAGCCTTTCTTGTTTCTTGAGAAAGGCTTCTATTGCTATATACTTCCCTCTTAGGACTGCCTTTGCTGCATTCCAAAGATTTTGAACAGTTGTTTTTTTTCATTTTCATTTGTTTCCATGAACTTTTTAAATTCTTCTTTAATTTTCTGGTTGACCCATTCATTCTTTAATAGGATGCTCTTTAGCCTCCATGTATTTGAGTTCTTTTTGACTTTCTTCTTGTGATTGAGTTCTAGTTTCAAAGCATTGTGGTCTGAAAATATGCAGGGAATGATCCCAATCTTTTGGTACCGGTTGAGACCTGGTTTGTGACCGAGGATGTGATCTATTCTGGAGAATGTTCCATCGGCACTAGAGAAGAATGTGTATTCTGTTGCTTTGGGATGGAATGTTCTGAGTATATCTGTGAAGTCTGTTAGGTCCAGTGTGTTATTTAAAGTCTTTATTTCCTTGTTGATCTTTTGCTTAGACGATCTGTCCATTTCAGTGAGGGGGGTGTTAAAGTCCCCCACTATTATTGTATTGTTGTCGATGTGTTTCTTTGCTTTTGTTATTAATTGCCTTATATAATTGGCTGCTCCCATGTTAGGGGCATAGATATTTACAATTGTTAGATCTTTTTGTTGGATAGACCCTTTAAGTAGGATATAATGTCCTTCCTCATCTCTTATTACAGTCTTTGGTTTAAAATCTAATTTGTCTGATGTAAGGATTGCCACCCCAGCTTTCTTTTCGTGTCCATTAGCATGGTAAATCATTTTCCACCCCCTCACTTTCAATCTGAGGGTGTCTTTGGTTCTAAAATGAGTCTTTTGCAGACAGCATATCTATGGGTCTTGTTTTTTAATTCAATCTGATACCCTGTGTCTTTTGATTGGGGCATACAGCCCATTTACATTCAGGGTAACTATTGAAAGATAGGAATTTAGTGCCATTGTATTGCCTGTAAGGTGACTGTTACTGTATATTGTCTGTGTTCCTTTCTGGTCTATGTTACTTTTAGGCTCTCTCTTTGCTTAGAGGACCCCTTTCAAGATTTCTTGTAAGGCTGGTTTCGTGTTTGCAAATTCCTTTAGTTTTTGTTTGTCCTGGAAGGTTTTTCTCTCTCCTTCTATTTTCAATGACAGCCTAGCTGGATATAGTATTCTTGGCTGCATATTTTTCTCATTTAGTGCTCTGAATATATCCTGCCAGTCCTTTCTGGCCTGCCAGGTCTCTGTGAATAGGTCTGTTGCCAATCTAATGTTTCTACCATTGTAGGTTACAGATCTCTTCTCTTGAGCTGCTTTCAGGATTTTTTCTTTGTCTCTGACACTCACAAGTTTTACTATTAGATGTTGGCGTGTTGACCTATTTTTATTGATTTTTGAGGGGGGGTTCTCTGTGCCTCCTGGATTTTGAATCCCAATTTCCTTCCCCAAATTAGGGAAGTTTTCTGCCATAATTTGTTCCCATATACCTTCTGCCCCTCTCTCTTTCTTCTTCTGGGATCCCAATTATTCTAATATTGTTTCATCTTATGGTATCGCTTATCTCTCGAATTCTGCCCTCATGATCCAGTAGTTGTTTATCTCTCTTTTTCTCAGCTTCTTTATTTTCCAGAATTTGGTCTTCTATATCACTGATTTTCTCTTCTGCCTCATTTATCCAAGCAGTTAGCGCCCCCATTTTTGATTGCACCTCATTAATAGCCTTTTTGATTTCGACTTGGTTAGATTTTAGTTCTTTTATTTATCCAGAAAGGGTTTCTCTAATAACTTCCATGCTTTTTTCAAGCCCAGCTAGTATCTTTAAAATCATCATTCTGAACTCTAGTTCTGACATCTTACTAATGTTCATATTGATTAGGTCCCTGGCAGTCGGTACTGTTGTTTTTTTTGAGGTGATTTTTATCGTCTTGTCATTTTGTCCAGAGGAGAATAGAGGACAAAATGCTAACAGGGTAACAACGACCCCTGAAAAATATACACTAAACAATCAGAAGAGAGCTGAAACTGGGGGAAAAGAAAGGGAAAGAAAGAAAAAAGAAAAAAAAAAGGAAAAGATAAAAACAAAACAAAACAGAATATGATCAAATATGATCAGGCTGGTGCATAGATTACTGCCACACACTAGATTTTGGGTGTATTTGGGTCTGTTAGAAGAAAGTGCCTCCCAAAATTTTAAAGAAAGAAAAACTTGTATATGTACAAAAATAAGGGTTAATATGTTGAAGGGATGGAATACGACTGTAAAGATGAAAATTATAAAAAATTTTATAAAAGGAATTGATAAGATAAGAAGTTTGAAAAAAGAAAAAAGAGGATTTAAAAAAAAAAGAAAAAAAAGGAAGAGAATGTGATCAGGCAGGAGACTAGAACGAAGCCATATACTAGAGATTTAGGGTATATTTTGGTCTGTTAGAAGAAATTGTATCCCAAAATTTTAAAGAGAGAACAACTAATATATAGATACCAAAAATAAGGATAACTACTAGTAAGGGATAGAATATGACTCTAAAAATGAAAAATAAAAAAGATTTTAAAAAGGGATTGATAAGATGTTTATTGAAAAAGGGAAAAAGAAAAATAAAAAAAAAGAAAATTAAAACAATTAACTTTGAAAGACTAATGAATCATGGGGAAAAAGCCATAAATTCTATGTGCAGTATTCCCCTAGTGCTGGAGTTCTGCCGTTCTCATTGATCGGTAAACTTGGTCTTGGCTGGCTGTTCTTGCTGATCTTCTGGGGGAGGGGCCTGTTGCCGTGGTTTCCAAATGTATTTGCCAGAGGCGGAATTGCCCCACCCTTGCCAGTCTGGGCTAAGTAATCTGCTTGGGTTTGCTCTCGGGAGCTTTTGTTCCCTGCAAGCTTTCCGTACAGCTTTGGAGAACGAGAGCGAAAATAGTAGCCTCCCAATCTCCACCCCGGAGGAGCTGAGAACTTGGGGCCCCACTCCTCAATGAGTCCCCAGAGAAAAGCAGTCAATCACTCCTGTCTCCCCAGTCTCCGACTGCACTCCATGCTCACCTGGGTTGTGACTGAGCATTTGTATCTCTGGCACATGACCCTGTGTGGAGTCTCCAAACCCAGGAGATCCCTGCAGTGCACTCCCACGCAGCTCCTTCTGGGGCAGGAAGGGGAGTCTCCCCAGATCTGCTGCTTATTGGGTCCCTGCTGGAGGAGCAGTGGCCCGACTGTGCCGCAGATCACAGTTTATGGCAACCCTGAGCTGAGATTCCATGCCTCAGCTCTGTCTCTGCAGCTAGCTTCCCCGCTCCAATACCTGGGAACTCTGTGCACTCAGGCACCCCCAGTCTTTCTGTGACCCTGAGGGTCCTGAGACCACACTGTCCCAGTGAGGATTCCACCCCCTGCTTAGCCACTGGAGCGACATCCCTCAGTGGAGCCGACTTCTAAAAGTTCCGATTTTGTGCTCCGCTGCTCTATCACTTGCTAGTAGCGGCTGACCGAGGCCCCCTCCCCCACTGTTTATCTTCCCAAATATCGCCTTGGATTCACTTCTCTGCACGTCCTACCTTCCAGAAAGTGGAAGCTTTTCTATGCAGAGAGTTGGTGTTATTCTTTTCTTTGATCTTCTGTTGAGTTCGTAGGTGTTCAGAATGGTTTGATCCCTCTCTAGCTGAATTCCTGGGACCAGATGAAATCCAGGTCTCCTACTCCTCCGCCATCTTGCTACTCTGCCCATTTTTTCTTTAAAGTAGGCTATACGCCCAACATGGGGCTTGAACTCAGAAGCCCTAGATCAAGAGTTACATGCTGAGCAGACTAAGCCAGCCAAGCACTCCCATCTGCCCATTTTTTAATCTGAATTTTTTTTTTTTTTTTGCTATTGAATTGTATGAATCCTTTATATTTTTGGGGTATTAACCTCTGATCAGAATCATGATTTGCAAATATTTTCTCCCATTCAGTAGATTGATTTTTCATTTTGTCAATGGTTTCCTTTACTATACAGAAACTTTTTAGTTTGATATAGTCCCACTATATCATATTTTTACTTACTTATGCATATTTTTGCTTTTATTGTTTTTGCTTTTGGTTTCAAATCCAAAAAATTACTGCCAAGACCACTGTCAAGGAGCTTACCACTTGTGTTTTCTTCTAGGAGTTTTATTGTTAAGTCTTATGTTCAAGTCTTTAATCCATTTTGAGTTGATTTTTGTGTATGGCATAAGATAGTGGTTCGGTTTTGTTCTTTTATATGTGGCTGTGCAGTTTTCCTAGCACCATTTATTGAAGAGATGATCCTTTCCCTATTGTATATTCTTGGCTCTCTTGTAAGTTAATTGAATATATATGTGTGTGTGTATACACACACACTTATTTATAAGTATATATATATATAATTTATTTATTTCTGGGCTCTCTATTCTGTTTCATTGATTTATATGGCATTTTTGTGTCAATACCATACTGTTTTGCTTGCTATAGCTTTGTAATATAGTTTGAAATCAGAAAGTGTGATGCCTCTTTTTCTTTCTCAAGATTGCTTTGGCTATTTGGAGTCAAATGTGGTTCCATGCAAATTATTTGTTCTATTTTGGTGAAAAATGTCATTGGAAGGGATTGTACTGAATCTATAAATTGCTTTGGGCTATATGGACATTTTAACGATATTTCCTTCCAACCCATGAGCATGAAATACCTTTCCATTTATTTGTGTCTTCTTCAGTTTCTTAATATCCTACAGTTTTCAGTGTACAGTTCTTTTATTCCTTCGGTTAGATTTATTCCTAAGTACTTTATTCTTTTTGATACAGTTGCAAATAGGATTTTCTTAATTTCTCTTTCTAATAGTTCATTGTTAGTGTATAGAAATGCAACTGAGTTTTGCATACTGATTTTCTATTCTGCAACTTTGCTGGATTTATTAGTTTTATTAGTTTTTTGGTGGAGTCCTTATGGTTTTCTATATATGTCTTCTGCAAATAGACAGTTTTACTTTTTCTGTTCTGATTTGGATGCCTTTTATTTATTTTCCTTGCCCTAGCTTGTACTTTAGTACTATGTTGAATAAAAGTGTTGAGACTGGGCATTCTTGTCTTATTTCTGATCTTGGAGTAAAAACTTTCAGTTTTTCACCACTGAATGTGATGTTAGCTGTAGCCCTGTCATATATGGTCTTTATTATGGAAGGCACATTCCCTCTGTTCCCACTTGGTTATAATTTTTGTCATGACTAGATACTGAGTTTTGTCAAATGCCTTTTCTGCATCTATTGAGATGATCACATGATTTTTATTCTTCATTTTGTTAATATGATGGATCACATTGATTTGCAGATTTTGGACCATCCTTTCCTCCCTGGAAGAAATACCACTTTATCATAAGATCCTTTTAATATATTGTTGAATTTGGCTTGTTAATATTTTGTTGAGGATTTTTACATCAATGTACATCAGAAATATTATAATTTTCTTTTCTTGTTGTGTCCTTGAAAAATGAGTATGGCAGTTATCCTTACTCTTTGATGGTTTGGAAGAATGTGAGAAAGATTGGTATTAATTCTTTAGATGTTCGGTGGAAATCAGCAATGAAGCCATCTGGTCCTAGACTTTTGTTTGTTGGGAGATTTTTAATTAATGACTCAATCTCCTTGCTAGTAATTGGTCTCTTCAGGTTTTCTATTACTTCATGATTATCTTGGTAGGTTGTATTTTTCTAGGAATTTATCTGTTTGAGAGTCTCCAATTTTTTGGCATATAGTAGTCTTTTATGATTCTTTGTGTTTCTGTGGTATCAGTTGTAATGTCTCTTCTTTCACTTGTGATTTTTCAGGCTTGGGGAATCTGGCTAAAGGTTTGTCTATTTTGTGTATCTTTTTAAAAAATCAGCTCTTAGTTTCATTAATCTTTTTTATTGTGTTTTTAGTCTCTTTTGTTTATTTCTGCTCTGATCTTTATTTCCTTTCTTCCACTAATTTTGGGCTTTATTTTTCCTTTCTCTAGTTCCTTGAGATATAAAGTTAGGTTGTTTAAGATCCCCTTCTTGAAGGGGAGCTACAATGATGGCATAGTAGGAGAACCCTAGGCTTGCCTCCTCCCTGAAACACAGCTAACTATCAAATCATTCTGAATACTCAAGAACTTCACCTGAGAACTGGTAGAACAAACTACACAACTAGAGGGAGAGAAGAAGCCATTTTGAGGAAAGTAGGAAGTGCTGAGACAGGATTTGGGGGAGAAACGGATGACAGGTGCTGTGGAAGGGAAGGATCCCTGGTCATGGAGAAAGGTGAGAGAGAGTAGAACACACAGGAATATGCACAAGAACACTTCTCCAAAGCCACTGGCTGGGAGAGTGAAGGGGGCTGAATTTTGTGAGTGTTTTCAACCAATGGGGCTCAAAGACTGGAGTTTTTGAAGTCCGTGGGCTTGGCTGGGAAGACCTGAGGTTGCTACCCTACTCCTGGATCTGAGGCAGGCAGACAACCCTGGGGCAGACTGTACATTCCGATGATTGCCTAAGGGGCACAGGGAGAGACTCTTCATTCTTTTTGGAATACATCTGTGAGAGTTAGCATTGCCCCTCTGGGTGCAAAAGAACTGGCAGGCACCATTTGCCTTCCCTGCCTCTCAGCATAGGTGCAGAGACACCTGTTGAGGGCCCGCTAACTGGGGCACTGGCTTTTTAGTTTGCTTGTACCCAATCCGGTGTTCCTGTGCTTTGGGGTGACAGACCTTCTGAATCAAACCTGCATCAGTATCAGTCCCAGCACAGCAATACCCTTTCTTAGAGTACCTGACACATCAGGTATCTGAAGTTTGGAACTTTAAATGTCGGCAGGCCTGAATAGGGTAGAGCCCCATACCCCTCAGGTCTACTGACCATAGTGTTCTGCAAAACTTCAGCTCTAGTAGAAATAGCATCAGGATTCTTTCAACCAGCAGACCAGAGCACACCTAATTAAAACTCGCCACCCTCTGGACAAGGTCAAAACACTCCCTACTGCAGGCAAGGAGAAACTCTGCAGAGGACTGACCTGGGGGAAAGAGCAGCCAAAACACAGCAGCATAGTCCATGCAGCACACACCAGAGACACTTCCTGAAGCGCCAGGCCCTGGACATTATATGATCTCTTCTTCATAAAGCCTTTACTCTCAGAAACAGGGAACATAACAGGCTTTCCTAACACAGGAGACGACAGAGACATAGACAAAATGCCAAGATGGAGGAATTCATCCCAAAAGAAAGAACAAGAAAAGGTCACAGCCAGGGATCTAATAAAAACAGATATAAGTAATATGCCTGATCCAGAATTTAAAGCAACAATCATAAGGATACTGGCTGGGCTTGAGAAAATCATGGAAGACATCAGGGAGACCCTTACTGCAGAGACAAAAGAGCTAAAAAAACAATCAGGCCAAAATGAAAAATGTAATATCTGAGATTCAAAACCGACTGGATGTACTGACCACAAGGATGGAAGAAGCAAAAGAACAAACAAGTTATAAAGAAGATAGAATTATGGAAAATAATGAAGCCAAACAAAAGAGAGAAAGAAAAATCTTGGATCATGAAAGTAGATTTGGGGAACTCAGTGACTCCATCAAACATAGTAACACTTGTATTATATGAGTCTCAGAAGAAGGAGAGAGAGAGAAAGGTGCAGAAGGTTATTTGAGGATATTATGGCTGAAAACTTCCTTAATCTGGGGAAAGAAACAGACATCTAAATCCAGGAGGCACAGAGAATGCCCATTAAAATCAACAAAAGGAGGCCAACACCAAGACATATCATAGTTAAATTTCCAAAATATAAAGAAAAAAATCCTAAAAACAGCAAGACAAAAGAAATCCCTAACTTAAAAGACAAGACAAATAAGGTTACAGCAGACCTATTCATAGAAACTTGGCAGGCCAGAAGAAAGTGGCATGATCTAATCAACGTGCTGAATGGGAAAAGTAGGCAGCCAAGAATACTCTATCCAGCAAGGCTGGATATTCTCCTTCAGAATAGAAGGAGACAAAGTTTCCCAGACAAACAAAAACTTAAAGGAGTTCATGACCATTAAACCAGCCCTGCAAGAAATATTAAAGAGTGCTAAAGAAAGACCAAAAGCAACAGACTAGAAAGGAACAGAGAAAATCTTCAAGAACAATGACAAAACAAGTAATAAAATGGCACTAAGTTCGTTTCTATCAATAATCACTCTAAATGTAAATGGACTAAATTCTCCAAGAAAAAGACATAGGGTGTCAGAAAGGAAAACAAAACAAAACAGAACAAACAAACAAAAAAAAACAAGACCCATTAATATACTGCCTGGAAGAGACTCTTTTTGACCTAAAGACACCTGCAGACTGAAAGTGAGGGGAGGGAGAAACATTTATCACGCAAATGGATGTCAAAAGAAAGCCATGGTAGCCATACTTATCTCAAACTAGATTTTAAACCAGACTACAACAAGAGATGAAGAAGGGCACTATTTCAAAATAAAGGAGACTATCCAACAAGAAGGCTCTAACAATTGTCAATATTTATGCCCCCAACCTGGGAACACCCAAATACATAAAACAAATAATTACAAACATAAAGGAACTCATTGGTAATAATACAATAATATAGAGGACTTTAACACCCCAGTTACATCAATGGACAGATCATCTAAGCAGAAAATCAACAAGGAAACAATGGCTTTGAATGACACACTGGACCAGAAGGACTTTACAGATATATTCAGAACATTCCATCCTAAAGCAGCAGAATGTACATTCTTTTCAAGTGCACATTCTCCAGAATAGATCAAACATTAGGTCCCAAATCAGACCTCAACAAATACAAAAAGACTGAGATCACACCATGCATGTTTTCTTACTACAATGCAATAAACCTTGAAGTCAACCACAGGAAAGAACTTGGAAAGACCACAAATACATGGAGGCTAAAAAATATCCTACTAAATAATGAATGGGTCAACTGGGAAATTAAAGATGAAATAGAAAAGTACATGGAAACAAATGAAAACACAACAGTCCAAAACCTTTGGGATGCAGCAAAAGTGGTCATGAGAGGGAAGTATATAGCAAAAAGGCCTACCTCAAGGAGCAAGAAAAATCTCAAATACACAATCTAACATTATACCTAAATGAGCTAGAGAAAGAACAATAAATGAAGCCTAAAGCCAGCAGAAGAAGGTAAATAATAAAGATTAGAGCAGAAATAAATGATATAGAGATTAAAAACAGTAGAATAGATTAATGAAACCAGGAGCTGATTCTTTCAAAAAATTAGTAAAACTGATAAACACCTAGCCAGACTTATCAAAAGGAGAAAGGACCCAAATAAATAGTCACAAATGAGAGAGGAGAGATCACAACCAACACTACAGAAATACAATTACAAGAGAATATTATGAAAAATTACATGCCAACAAAATGGACAATCTGGAAGAAATGGATAAATTCCTAGAAATGTATAAGCTAGCAAAACTGAAGCAGGAAGAAATAAAAAACTTGAACAGACCAATAACCAGCAAAGAAATTGAATCAGTAATAAAAAATCTCCCAACAAACAGAAGTCCAGAGCCAGATGGCTTCCTATGGGAATTCTACCAAATATTTAAAGAACAGTTAATACCTATTCCTATCAAGCTCTTCCACCCCCCCCCCAAAAAAAATAGAAATGGAAGGAAAACTTCCAAACTCCTTCTACAAGTCCAGCATTACCTTGATTCCAAGACCAGACAAAGACCCCACTGAAAAAGAGAACTACGGGCCAATATCCCTGATGAACATGGATGCAAAAATTCTCAACAATATACTAGCAAATTGAATCCAGCAGTACATAAAAAGAATAATTCGCCACAATCAAGTGGGATTTATTCTTCAGCTGCAAGGGTTGTTCAATATTCCCAAAGCAATCAATGTGATACACCACATTAATAAAAGAAAGGATAAGAACCATATGATCCTCTCAACCTCTCAATAGATGCAGAAAAATATTAGACAAAGTATAATATCCATTCATGATAAAAACCCTCAGCAAAGTAGGGATAGAGGGAACATACCTCAATATAAGAAAGGCCATATACAAAAACCCACAGCAAATATCCTCCTTAATGGGCAAAACTAAGAGCTTTTCTTCTACAGTCAGGAACAAGACAGGGATGTCCACTCTCACCACTGTTGTTTAACATAGTACTGGAAGTCCTAGCTTCAGCAATCAGACATCAAAAGAAATAAAACACATCCAAATGGGCAAGGAAGAATTCAAACTTTCACTATTTGCAGACACGATACTCTGTGTAGAAAACCCAAAGGACTCCAACAAAAAATTGCTAGAACTGATATGAATTCATTAAAGTTACAGGATACAAAAGCAACATACAGAAATCTGGATTTAACTCATGTGGAGTTTAAGAAATGAAATCGATGAACATGGGAGAAAAAAAGAGGCAAATGATAAAACAGACTCTTAACTCTTAACTACAGAGAACAGACTGAGGGTTGCTTGAGGGCAAAGTGGGCAGGGGGGTGGGTTACATGGGTGATGGCTATTAAGGAGAGCACTTGTGATGAGCACTGGGTTTGTATGTAAGTGATAAATCACAAAATTCTACTGAAACTAATATACTATATGTTAACTAGAATTTAAATAAAAAATTAGAAAAGAAAAAAAGGCAAGTAAACAGCACAGTGATAATAAAAAATAATCCCATCTAAGGCCTTTTTTAATCAATAAGAATGAGGACTATTTTAATAACCACATAAAATAATAAAATTTTATCAAAAGGAAAAAATTATTAGCCAAAGCAATTAAATAAATAAATATTATGTATATGTATTCAAAAGAATGTGATTAAAATTATAGGGGATAAGATTTTATACCTTAAATCTCAAGAGAATCAACTGAAAAACTAATAATTAGAATTCAGTGACATGGCTGGTTATGAAATTCATATATGTAACTAATATTAATAATCCATTTTTGGTCCTAATGTATGAAAAGTTCAACCAGTGGAACAAAATAGAATATCTATAAGGAGGGGCTCAGTTGTTAAGCATCTGCCTTCAGCTCAGGTCATGATCCCAGGGTTCTGGGATCGAGCCCCACATTGGGCTTCCTGCTTGGCGGGAAGCCTGCTTCTGCCTCTCCCACTCCCCTTGCTTGTGTTCCCTCTCTCGCTGTCTCTGTCTGTCAAATAAATAAAATCTTTAAAAAAAAAAATCTACAAGGAGACCAAATGCATACAGAAATTTTGTAGTTGTAAATAAGTAACCTTTAAAATAAGTGGGGTAAACATAAGTCACTCAATAAATACTTGGGACAAGTAACTAGGCATTTAAAAAAATAATTTCTCTATACCAAAATAAATTCTAGATGATAAAAGTGTAAATGTATAGAGAGAAACCATAAAAGTGCTAAAAAAACCCCACACAAACATGTTTTTAATATTCTTAAAGACCTATTTGCTAAAGGTAGCACAAAACTCAGTACCCATAGAAAACAATAAATTTGATTATATACAAATAATCAATATAGAGAAAAAAAAACAAGATAAATGACATTCTGTAATAAACTTGACAGAGAAAACTAATTTCTACAATGTCCAAAGTGCTCAGATATAAAAATAAGAGAAAAAAAAAACACTAAAAACTTTTACAATGTATTTGTAGTTCACAAATAAAGGAATAGAAGTGTGTTTAAATGAAAGAATATCCATCACTCATTATTAAAGAAATGAGTATTAAAACATTTTTCCAGTTAACTCAACAAATATCAAAGAATTGTGTAAAGAAAATATTGGTGATGATGTGGGAAGACTGGAGTTCTTATACACTGTTGGTGGGAATGTAAGTTGGTTAAACATTTTTGGAAGTCATTTTGCAATCAAAATCTACAATACCTATTCTTTTGCCAAGCAATTTCAGTTCTCAGAATTTATTCTACAGATATAATCACATGAGTGTGCAAAGAAGTTATTACTATTCACATTAAAGTTTGTTTTGAAATAGTAAAAGACTAAAAGCCTAATGCCTATTAATGAGGAAATAGTTAAGTCAATTATTATATAGACCTAAAATGGTAATTTTATCCTTATATAAACTATTTGATACTACAAATAATTACATAGATCTATATAGAATAGTCTTCAGGACACTGTAAAATAAATTTTAAAAACCCACAAAATATTGTTAATGTGCTTCCCCTTCTAATGAAAAAATGTTTAGACTAATTGTTGAAGAATACTCAAAGAAAATGTTAATATTCTTTGTCTCAATGGACATGGGAATAAAGGAATTCTGAGCTAAAATTTTAAAATTATTTTAAAAAGAAAAAGTAAATTGCAAGTACAAACTACAATACCCAGAAAACACTGTTAAAACATTACATAATATATACAGTAGTAAAAGTCTTAATTTTCTTAACCAAATAATTTTATATATATTAAGAGATTTTCCCCTCAAATATATTGAGATTTTCCCTCAAAGGAATAGTTTCAAACTATTATAGGTTTTTATGTATGATTTAGAAAACACTCTGTGTACAGTTCATTGTAAAAGGAAGATTCAGACACAAAAGCATTAAGAAAAAGTGATTATTGATTTGCAAATGTTTATTATTATTTTAAAAGATTTTATTTGAGAGACAGAAATAGTGACAGAGAGCATAAGTGGGGAGGAGAGGGAGAAGGAGGCTCCCGCTGAGCAGGGAACATGACATGGGGCTCGATCCCAGGGCCCTGGATCACAACATGAGCCAAAGGCAGATGCTAACCAACTAGCACCCCCTATTTTTAAAAAAGATTTTATTTATTTATTTGACAGTGAGGGAGCACAAGCAGGGGGGAGTGGCAGAGGAAGAGGGAGAAGCAGACTTCCTGCTGAGCAGGGAGTCCTATGCAGGGCTCGATCCCAGGATCCCAAGATCATGAACTGAGCCAAAGGCAGACTCTTAACTGACTGAGCCACCCAGGCACCCCTCGCAAGTGTTTTAAGTGAAGTTTAGATTTTGAAGAAGGCTAAGGTCAAGTGTGAAGAACTGGTTCACTGAATATAAAATACAACATGTATTTCAAACAAAAAATCCACATGCTTTTCAAGGTTAAGGTAAATTTATTCATATAGTGGGGGTGGGGCGCATTTTACTCACGTGATTATTATAGCTGTAGACATTAGTATTGCAAATGTCAGAGATAATTTTGTTAAGAAATGACTAGAAACAAGTAATCTAGCAATTCAAGAATTCATCTTTTAGGAAATTATAGCTAGACTAACTTCTTTTTTATTTATCTCAGGATACTCTGTGCTTTTTTTCCCTTTCCCCACTCTTAATGTGGGACTTGATGTGAATATTTATTCACGGCTCAGGACAAGGTGTCAGTTTGCTTTGTCAGCATCAGTCAGGATATAATGGCATTTTACTGTTAAAATTCATTGTTATTTTGGGGTGTCTGGGTTAAGCATCTGCCTTCAGCTCGGGTCATGATCCCAGAGTCCTGGGATCAGGCTGCACATCAAGCTCCCTGCTCACCAGAGGGAGTCCGCTTCTCCATCTCCCTCTGCTCCTTCCCCTGTTCATGCTCTCTCTCTCTCTCTCTCTCTATCACTCTCTCTCAAATAGATAAGTAAAATCTTTAAAAAAAATTTATTGTTATTTTGAGTTCTTGTCCAAGATGGCAACACAGGAGGCTGCTGAATTATCCTTCCATGGATACCACAGATCTATAGCTACACATGGAGCAATTCCCTCTGAAGGAAATCCAGACTAGCTGAGTGACTCCTACACAGTGGATGAATAAGAAAGTACCTACATAGAAATGCATCTTTGCACACTGTCAATTACAGGGAGCCACTAAGAATGAAAAAGACCTCTTGGACAATTGCAAAGGATTCAGAGACCACTAAAAGCTTGGGCCAGGGTGAATCATAAGGTTCATCTACACAGGACCATTCCATCAAGTCTGGGAGAGGTGGCTGTTTTCTGTTGTGTAGTAACCAACACAGAGTCAAGGAAAATGAAGAAACAGGAATATATTCCAAACAAACAAAAAAACCACAATAAAACTCCAGAGACATATCTAATGAAATGAAGATAAATGAGTTACCTGATAGAGTTCAAAGTAGTGGTAATAAAGATGCTCACCAAGGTCAGGAAAACCTTGCATCAACAAAATGAGAATTTAAACAAAGAGACCAAATACATGAGAAAGTAGCTTACAAATCACAGACCTGAAGAACACAATAAATGCATGGAAAATTTAATAGAGAGGTTCAACAACAGACTGAAATAAAAGGAAGGATCAGTGAATTTAAAGGCAAAGTAGATTTCATCCAATCAGAGAAGCAAGAAAAAAAGAGTTTAAAAAATGAAGATACAGTACTAATGGGACAACATCGAGTGGAATAACATTCACATTAAAAGGATTTGAAAAGGAGAAGTGTGAGAGAAGGGGAAGAAAATTTATTTGAAGAAATAATGTCTGAAACATTCTCTAATCTGGGGAAGGAAACAGACATCCAGATCCAGGAAGACCAGAAACTTTTAAATAAGCTAAACCCAAAGAGACCAATACCAAGACACAAACTTGTCAAAAGCAAGGAAGAATCTTAAAAACAACAGAAAAACAACTTGTTACCTACAAGGGAATCCCCATAAGACAGTTGGCAGAGTATCAGCAGAAAATTTGCAGACCAAAATGGAGTGGCATGCTATAGTCAAAGTGTGGCAAGAAAATATTCTTGCAAACCAAGAATATTCTACCCAGAAAAATTGTCCTTCAGAATCAAAGTAGAAATAAAAGAATTTTCCAGACAAGCAAAAGCTAGAGAAGTTCATCACCACTAGACTGGCCTTACAAAAATTGTTAAAGGGACTTGAAACAAAACAGTCCTAATTAGTAAGAGAAAAACATATGAAAGAATAAATATCACTGGTAAACGTAACTATATAGTAAAATTCATAATAAATGTAATGGAGGTGGGTGAATCACTTATAAATCTAGTATGAAGGCTAAAAGACAAAAGTTGTAAAAATAACTACAATAATTTGTTAATAGACATGTGAGATAAGAAGATGTAAATTGTGACATCAAATACAAAAGTAGGAAGGAGAGTAAAAATGTAGACCTTTAGAATGTATTTGAACTAAAGTTATCAAATTAGACCATCATAAATGTTTCTACACCTAAAACTAATATAATACTTTATGTTCAAAAAGAATACAAGTTTTAAGTAACTTAAATAACATTTTATATAATCTTCATGGTAACTGCAAAGCAAAAACCTATAGTGAATACGTAAAAAAGAAAGAAATCTAAGTGTGCCACAAGAAAAGCATTGAAGTGCAAAAGAAAAAACAAAACAAAACAAAGCAATTGTACAACTACCAAAAACAATAAGGCAGTAAGTTCATACCCATCAATGGTTACTTTAAATGTAAACGGACTAAATTCTCCAATAAAAAGCCAGAGTGGCTGAATGGATTTAAACAAACAAACAAAAAAATGAAATACATCCATATACTGCCTACAAGAGACTCTTTAAGTACACATCAGACTGAAAGTGAAAGTATGGAGAAAGATATTCCATGCAAATCATAATAGAGAGCTAGGGTGGCTATACTTAATAATAGATAAAATAAATTTTAAGTAAAAAATATTCACAAGAGACAGAAAAAGTAATTGTATAATGATAAAGGGGTCAATCCAACCAGAAATAACATTTCTAAATATTTATGGACCCAACATTGGAGCACCTAAATATATAAAGCACTCATTAACAAATCTAAGGGAGAAATAGCAATACAAATAGTAGACTTAAATCCCCCACTTGCATCAATAAATAGATTGTCCAGACAGAAAATCAATAAGGAAACATTGGACTTACACAACATGTTAGACCAGATGGACATAACAGACATACAGAATATTCCATCTAAAAGCAACAGAAAACAAAATCTTCAAGTGCACATGAAACATTCTCCAGAAGGGATCATATGTTAGGCCACCAAACAGACCTTAAAATATGTAAGAAGACTGAAATTATTTTAAGCCTCTGTTCTGACCACAGTGGTATGAAAATAGAAATGAATTACAAGAAAACTAGAAAATTACAAATATGTGGAGATTAAGCAATAAGATATTGAACAACCAATGGGTCAAAGAAAAAAAAAAGACATTGAAATATATCTCGAGACATGAAAATGGAAATACAACATACCAAAATTTATGGGATGCAGCCAAAGCAGTTGTAAAAGGGAAGTTTATAGTGATAAACACAAACATTAAGAAACACAAATTTTTTTGTTTTGTTTTTTCTTTTCAAGTTTTTATTTAAATTCCAGTTAATATACACTGTAACATTAGTTTCAGATGTAGAATATAGTGATTCATCACTTACATCCAATACCCAGTGGTCATCATAAGAATGCCCTCCATACCACCTTCATCCATTTAACCCAACCCCTGCCCACCTCCCCTCTAGTAACCCTCAATTTGCTCTGTATATTTAAGAGTCTGTTTGCTGGCTTGCCTCTATTTTTCCTGTATGTTCATCTGTTTCGCTTCTTAAATTCCATATTCATTAGTAGATGGACATTTTGGCTCTTTCCATAATTTGGCTATTGTTGATAAGGCACTGTAAATATTGGGGTGCATGTGTTTCTTGAAATCAGTATTTCTGTATCTTTTGGGTAAATACCTAGTAGTGGAATTGCTGGGTCATAGGGTAGTTCTATTTTTAACATTTTGAGGAACCTCCATACCGTTTTCAAGAGTTGCTGCACCACTTTGCATCCTCACAGTGTAAGAGGGTTCCCCTTTCTCCACATCCTTGCCAACACCCATTGTTTGTGTTGTTAATTTTAGTCATTTTGACAGGTCTGAGATGATATTTCACTGTAGTTTTGACTTTATTTCCCTAATGATGAATGATGTTGAGCATCTTTTCTTGGGTCTGTTGGCCATCTATATGTCTTCTTTGGAAAAATACCTATTCATGTCTTCTGCCCATTTCTTAACTAGACTATTTGTTTTTTGGGTGCTGAGTTTGATAAGTTCTGTATAGATTTTGGATACTAATCCTTTATCAGATATGTCATTTACAAATATGTTCTCCCATTCTGAAGGTTAGTTTTAAATTTTGTTTCCTTTGCTGTGCAGAAGCTTTTTATCTTGTGAAGTCCCAATATTTCATTTTTGCCTTTGTTTCCCTTGCCTTCAGAGACATACCTAGTAAGAAGTTGATATGGTTGATGTCACAGAGGTTATTCCCTGTGTTCTCCTCCATAATTTTGATGGTTTACTGTCTCACATTTAGGTCTTACATCCATTTGAATTTATTTTTGTATATGGTGTAAGAAAGTGGTCCAATTGCATTCTTCTGCATGTGGCTGTCCAATTTTCCCAACACCATTTGTTGAAAAGACGGTCTTTTTTTCCATTGGATATTCTATCCTGCTTTATCAAAGATTAGTTGATCACATAGTTGTGGGTCCATTTCTGGGTTTTCTATTCGGTTCCATTTATCTATGTGTCTGTTTTTGTGCCAGTACCATACTGTATTGATGACTACAGCTTTGTAATATAGTTTGAAGTCTGGAATTGTGAGGCATCCAGTTTTTTCTTTTTCAAGATTGCTTTGGCTATTTTGTCTAGTTGTTTTTAGGATTTTTTTCTTTATATTTTGGAAATTTAACTATGATATGTCTTGGTGTTGGCCTCCTTTTGTTGATTTTAATGGGCATTCTCTGTGCCTCCTGGATTTAGATGTCTGTTTCTTTCCCCAGATTAGGGAAGTTTTCAGCCATAGTATCCTCAAATAACCTGCACCTTTCTCTCTCTCTCCTTCTTCTGTAACAAGTGTAACAAGTGTTACTATGTTTGATGGAGTCACTGAGTTCCCCAAATCTACTTTCATGATCCAAGATTTTTCTTTCTCTCTTTTGTTTGGCTTCATTATTTTCCATAATTCTATCTTCTTTATAACTTGTTTGTTCTTTTGCTTCTTCCATCCTTGTGGTCAGTACATCCAGTCGGTTTTGAATCTCAGATATTACATTTTTCATTTTGGCCTGATTGTTTTTTTAGCTCTTTTGTCTCTGCAGTAAGGGTCTCCCTGATGTCTTCCATGATTTTCTCAAGCCCAGCCAGTATCCTTATGATTGTTGCTTTAAATTCTGGATCAGGCATATTACTTATATCTGTTTTTATTAGATCCCTGGCTGTGACCTTTTCTTGTTCTTTCTTTTGGGATGAATTCCTCCATCTTGGCATTTTGTCTATGTCTCTGTCGTCTCCTGTGTTAGGAAAGCCTGTTATGTTCCCTGTTTCTGAGAGTAAAGGCTTTATGAAGAAGAGATCATATAATGTCCAGGGCCTGGCGCTTCAGGAAGTGTCTCTGGTGTGTGCTGCATGGACTATGCTGCTGTGTTTTGGCTGCTCTTTCCCCCAGGTCAGTCCTCTGCAGAGTTTCTCCTTGCCTGCAGTAGGGAGTGTTTTGACCTTGTCCAGAGGGTGGCGAGTTTTAATTAGGTGTGCTCTGGTCTGCTGGTTGAAAGAATCCTGATGCTATTTCTACTAGAGCTGAAGTTTTGCAGAACACTATGGTCAGTAGACCTGAGGGGTATGGGGGATGGGGAGGCAGCTGTGCTGGTCCTCAGGCAGTTGCCCGAGAAAAGCATTACTAGCAGAGTGCAGGGTTGCACGGTTGGTGTAAGTGGTTCATGCTGTCACTGTTGGCACTGTGCTGCTTACTGAAGTTAGTTTATGCTAAGGGGTAAGGGAGAGAAATGGCACCTGCTGGCTCCTTTGTCCCCAGAAAGGCAATGCCACATCTCAGATGCATCTGCGAAGTGGAAAACATCTCTCCCAGTGCATTTCACAGGATCCTCTGATTGCGCTGTCTGCCCCTGGACTATCTGTCCTCCACAGGAGCAATGCAGTGCTTCACCAGTCTCCACACTGCGATGCTGTGGACCTCTCTAATTCCAGTGTTTGAGCCCCTTGGTTGTAAAAACTTACAAAAATCAGCTCCTCTCGTTTTCCCAGTCAAAGGCTATGGGGAAGTGTTTTCTTTGTGTGATTCCCTGTGTGCTCCTCTCTTTGTCTTGCCTCTCTCTATGACCATGGCTCGCTCTCCCCTCTGTGGCACCCATGATCTGCTTCTCCCTCAAATCATATCTCTGCACTTCCTACCTTCTGGGATGTGGCTTCTTCTTTCCCTTTAGTTGTGCAGTTTGTTCTGTCAGTTCTCAGATAGATTTCTTGGGTATTCAGAATGATTGATAATTTATCTTGTTGAGTTGGGGGACGAGGCAAGCTTAGCATTCTCTTACTATTCCCACATCTTAGCTCCTCCTCTGCTAGTACTTAAATGTAAGCTAAATAACAAAAGTGTTGAACTCTTCATTTCTGGATGTTGGAGAAAGTCATTCTTCTCCCGCATTCTTAGATGATAGATCCCTATTTGACAATTACATTCCTCAGCCCAGGCTGAGACATAACTGACATACAATAAACTGTACATGTTTAAAATGGAAAAAAACTATTCTGTTTCAGTCATCATAGTAAAAATAATGAATATATCCATCACCTCTCCCAGTTGCCTTATTTTTAATGCTTCCATCATGCCTCTCCCCATTGGCCCTATATCCTCAACAACCACTAATGTACTTTGTTACTGTAGATTAGTTTGCATTCCATGGAATTTTATATAGGAGCAGTCATACAGCTTATATTTGTTGTTGTCTGACTTCTTTCACTCACCATGATTAATTCGAGATACTGCCATGTTGTATTTATCAAGAGCCCATTTCTTTTTATTGCTGAGGAGTTTTCCACTGTATGGATATGGCATAATTTGTTTAACATTCACTCATTGATGGATATTTGGGATGTTTCTTGTCATCAATGATTTTTTAAAGAAATTTAAAAACTAAATCTGTTTTACTTACCTACATATTTACCACTTCCAGGACTCTTCATTCCTCTGTGTAAATCTCAATTTTCCTCTATATTATTTTTCCTTCTTTCAGAAGGACTTCTTGCAATGTTTCTTGTAGAGTTGAATTTTTAGTTCTGGATCTTTTCAGCTTTTGTATGTCTGTAAAAGTATTTATTTCACCTTCATGTTTAATGGTATTTTGTTTAGGAGAGAATTCTAGAATTGACACTTTTTTCAGTACTTAAAAATTTTTCTTCCACTGTCTTCTATAAGTCTGCTGTTATTCTTACATTTGTTTCTCTATATGATAATATATCTTTTCCTCCCTTCTGGCTTTTCTTTTCTTTTTTAAGAATTTCAATTATGATGTGCTGGTGTAGTTTTCATCATGTTTCTTGTGCTTGAAGTTCATTAAGCTCCTTGGATCTGTGGATTTACAGTGTTCATCAAATTAGGAAGATTTCTGGCATGACTTATTCAAACATTTTTCCTGTCCCATCCTTTCTTTCTTCTTCTGAGCCTCCTATTGTATGTGTATTAGGTAACTTGAAGTTAAACAATAGATCACTAATTCTCCATTCACTTATTTTGGTCTTTTTTATTCCTTTGTTCCATTTTGGAGAGTACAAATTTGAGTTCCATAATGTTTTCTTTTTCATTGTCAATTCTCCTGTTTGTCCCATCTAGTGTATATTGCATGTAATCTCAGAAATTATATTTTTCATTTCTAAAAGTTCAGTTTGAATTTTTTTGGTATCTTCCATGTCTCTTCTTAACATGCTTGTGCTTTCTTCTATCTCCTTTAATATATGGACTATATTTATGATAGTTGATTTAATGTCCTTGTCTACTGAATTTATCCTGTGTATCACTTCTGGATTACTTTCTGTTGATTGATATTTTCTTTTCATCATGGGTATATTTTCCTGTTGATATGGTATCATTGCCTAGAAGCCAGACATTGTGAATCTTATTTTATTAGGTGCCATTTTGTTTTTATTCTTTAGATATGCTTGAACTTTGTTCCAAGGCACAATAATGCTTCTTAGAAACCACACTAAGTTGCTAAAAAGTGTATAGGGTAGCAGTGTAGCTTATGGATAAGTGAAATGAATGACTATTGATTCAAGAAATAGGGAGAAATTAGGAATGCTTTGTTATCATAAGGTACTTGCACTTCCCATTAAGCAATATAATGTTATTTTAAACTGGATTTAGATCAGTTGTAAATGTATATTGCAAACTCTAGGGTAACCGCTAAAAAATAAAAAAAGAGAAATATAACTGATATGCTAAGGAGAGGAAAAGGAATCATATAAAATGCCCACTTTAAAACAAAAAAAATCAGACAAAAAGTAAAAAGAAAATAGGAACAAAGAACAAGGGTAATGAATAGAAAACAGTAAGGACCATGGTAGATACTAATCCAACTGTATTTTCACTTTAAATGTGCATGTTCTAAATAAACCAAGAGATTATCAGAGTAGTTCAAAAAACAAGATCCAACTATATGTTGTCTACAAGAAACCCAATTTAAGTATAAACGCATATATAGATTAAAAGTAAAGGGGTAATGTAAGACATACTATGTTAACATTAATCAAAAAATTAATAATACATATGTATCTAGGCAGTTGCTTCAGGATGGTGGACAGCATGGTAATACCAGTGAAATCCATAAGCATTGGCTCACTGCCACACTTCATTTGTTATGAAATTAATTTCTTAATCCTTTGTGCATTACCATGATGGTAGATAAGGTATGCTTTAAGTCCATGGATGGTAATTTTAGCAGAAACATTCTATGCAGGGAAGGCAGATCCATATCCAGAATAGTATCTATTCCAGTAAGAACAACATCTTTTCCCTTAATGATGAAAATGGTCCAATGGAACCAACCTGCCACCAGGGAATGGTGCCAAATTGAAGAAAGTATTGGTTTCTGCTGCTGTCATATTGGGCACTCAGCAGTGGTTGTAGCCAGGTCAGCCTTGGTGAGTGAAAATCCATGTTGCTCAGTCCATGCATAACCTCCATTCCTATCACCATCGTTACTTCGTTCATGAGCCCATTAGGTGGTGAGAGGGTTGACTGGGAAAGAGACCAACTGGTATCCACAGAATGGGTCATTCTACGAATTTGATTGTTAAAATTTTCCTCTGCCAAGGTTACCCTTTGGTGAGCATTCACATGGGACAAAAATTTTTCTATATACTAGCTATAGAATTTGAAATTAAAACCAGTAATATTTACATTGGCACCCTCAAAAATAAAGTACTTAGGTATAAATCTAACAAAGCATTTATGAGATTTCTATGAGGAAAACTACAGAACTACAAAAAAATTTTCTTTACTGATGAAAGAAACTGAAGAACAAATAAAAAGATATTCTGTGTTCATGTTAGGAGGACTCAATATTGTCAAGGCATCAGTTCCTCCCAACTTGATCTATAGATTCAACACAGTCTCAATCAAAATCCCAGCAGGTTATTTTGTGGATATTGACAGACTGATTGTAAAGTTATATAGAGAGGCAAAAGACCGGGAATAATAATATTTAAAGAGGAGAACAGTGTCAAAGGACTGGTGCTACCTAACTAGAAGACTTACCATAAAGCTAAAGTAATAAGGACAGTATGGTATTGGTGACAAAATAGACAAATAGATCAATGGGGAACAGAGCAGAAAGTGCAGAAATAGATCCACACATATGTAGTCAACTGATCTTTGACAAAGGAGCAAAGGAAATACAATGGAGCAAAGACAGTCTTGACAAATTATGCTAGAAGAACTGAAACTCACATGCAAAAGAAATGAATCTAGGCACAGACAGTACACCGTTCAAAAAAACTTAACTCAAAATGGATCATAGACCTAAATGTAAACACAAAACTAGAAAATGACTAAAAGAAAATATAAAATCTAGATGACCTTGGATTTGGTAAGGACTTTTTAGATAAAACATAATAAGCAGGATCCATGAAAGAAAAAAATTGATAAGTTGGGCCTTGTTAAAATTAGAAACTTCTGCTCTGTGAAACATCCTATCAAGAGAATGAGAAGATGACACAGACTGGGAGAAAACAATTGCAAAAGATACATCTGATAAAGTTTATTTTTTTTGAATATTTATTTATTTATTTTAGAGAGAGAGAGTGTGAACAGGAGGGGCAGATGGAAAGGGAGAGAGAATCTCAAGGAGACTCCCTGCTGAGTGCAGAGCCCGACACAGGGCTCAAACTAACGATCCTGAGATCATGACCTGCACCAAAACCAAGAACCGGATGCTTAACTGACTGCACCACTTAGGTGCCTCAAGATACATCTGATAAAGGACTGTTATCCAAAATACACAAAGAACACTTAAAGCTCAGCAGTAAGAAAATAAACAACCCAACTAAAAACTGGGCAAAAGATCTGAACAGATACTACACCAAAGAAGATGGACAGATGGCAAATAAGCATATGAAAATATTTAAAATTGCAAATTAAAACAAGAAACAACTATATACCTAGTAGAAGGACAAAAAATCTGACATTGTCAACACCAAATGCTAGAATGAATATGGAACAACAGGAACTCTCATTGTTAGGGGATGCAAAAATTATACATTGTCACATTGGAAGACAGTTTGTCAGTTTCCTAAAGTAAACATACTCCTACCATATGATTCAGCAGTCATGCTCCTTGGTATTTACCCCTCAAAACTGAAAACTTATGTCCATATAAAAACCTGCACATGAATGTTTATAGCAGCTTTATCCATTCATTGCCAAAACCTGGAAGCAACCAAGATGTCCTTCAGTAGGTGAATGGATAAATTGTGATATATCCAGATAATGAAATATTCTAAAAAGAAATGAGCAATGAAGCTACAAAAAACATACAGAGGAACTTTAAATACATATCACTAAATGAAAGAAGTCAATCTGAAAAAGCTACATACTGTATGATTTCAACTGTATGACAATTTGGAAAAGGCAAACTATGAAGACAGCAAAAAAAAAAAAAACCCCCAAACAAAAAAACATTCGTTGCCAGGGTTTAAGGGGGAGGGAGTGATGAATAGGCGGACACAGAAGATTTTTAGAGCAGTAGTATTCTGTATTATAATGTGTTATACTGTAATGATGGATATGCTTGGTGTTTTGACCTATATATAATGTTACATAAGCCCTACTGTGAACTATGAATTCTGGGTGATAATGATGTATTAATGTAAGTTTGTCAGTGGTAACAAATGTATTACTCTCATGGAGCTGTTAATAGTAGGGGAGGCTGTGAGTGTGTAGACAGGGGTATATGGAAACTCTACTTTCCACTCAGTTTTGCTGAAACCTAAGATTGCTTTAAAACATAAAGTATATTAAAAAGTATATTAAACTTGGGGCACCTGGGTGGCTCAGTTGGTTAAGCGACTGCCTTCGGCTCAGGTCATGATCCTGGAGTCCCGGGATCGAGTTCCGCATCAGGCTCCCTGCTCAGCGGGGAGTCTGCCTCTCCCTCTGACTCTCCCCCTCTCATGCTCTCTCTCTATCACTCTCTCTCTCAATAAATAAATAAAAATCTTAAAAAAAAAGTATATTAAACTTATGTCCAATCTGTTTTTTACAGTGGTTGTATCATTTTGGATTTTACCAGCAGAGTAAGAGAGTTCCAGTTGATCAGTGTTATCCTCACCATCAGCTACTTTTGCCAGTATTTTTTATTTTAATTAATCTAATGGGTACTTATTTAGTTGTAGTCCATTGTTGTTTTAATTTGTATTCCTCTAGTGGCTAATGATGTTGAATATCTTTCCATGTGCTTATTTGCCATCTGCATATCCTCTTTGGTAAAGAGTCTATTCAAGTAGTTTGCCCATTTTTAAAAAATAAATGTTTTATTTTGGAATAATTTTAGATTTAGAGGAAAGTTGCAAAGATAATACATAAATTTCTCACCTTGGTACATTGCTATTAACTAAATTCTAGACTTTATTTCACTAGTTCTTTGAAATGTTTTTTTCCTACATTTTTGATTGAAGTGAAATTCATATAATATAGAATCAACCATTTAAAATGTACAATTTAGTGGCATTTAGTACATTCACAGTGTTGTGTAACCACCACCACTATATAATTCACATTTTTATCACCACAAAGAATAGCACTGGCTCATTAAGCAGTTACTGCCCATTCTCTTCCTCAGCCACTGGTGCCCATCAATCTGCTTTCTGCTTCTAGGGACTTAACTATTCTGGATATTTCATATAAATGGAATCATACAATTTGTGGCCTTTTATGTATGGCTTCTTTCACTTCATATAATGTTTCTGAGGTTCATCCATATTGTAGCACGGATCAGTGCTTCTTTTTTAATAAAATATTTTTAAATTGTAAAATACACATAAAATTTACCATCTTAACCATTTTTTAAGTGTACAGTTCACTGGTAATAAGTACATTCATATTGTTTTGCCACCATTACCACCAGCCATCTCCAGAATTCATCTTGTAAAAATGAAATTCATTATTCATTAAACAATAACTCCTCATTTCCTCCTCTCCCAGCCCCTGACAGCCACCATTCTACTTTCTCTATGCATTTGACTACTCTGGGTGCCTCATATAATTGGAATCATATAATATTTTTGTCTCTTTTTATTGCTGGTTTATTTTACCTAGCATAATGGCCTCAAAGTTCATACATGTTGTAGCATGTGTCAGAATTTCTTTCCTTTTAAAATCTGAATACATTCCACTGTATGTATATTCTATGTTTTGCTTATCCATTCACCCATTGATTGACACTTGAGTTGCTTCCACATGTTAGCTATTGTCAATAATGCTGTTATGAACATGTGTGTACAAATATCTCTTTGAGACTCTGCTTTCAATTCTTTTTGGTATATACCCAGAAATGGATTAGCTAGATCATGCAATAATTCTAATAATTTTAATTTTTTGAGGAACCACCATAGTGTTTTCCATAGCAGCTATACCATTTCACATTCCCACCAGCAGTGAACAAGTGTTCTAATATCTCCATATCCTTGTTAACACTTGTTATTTTCTGTTATTATTATTATTGATGGTAACCATCACCTATTGGGTATGAGGCGGTATCTCAGTGTGGTTTTGATTTGCATTTCCCTAATGATTAGGGATGTTGAGCATCTTTTCATGTGCTTATTGTCCATCTTTGTATCTTCGTTGGAGAAATGTCTAAGTCTTTTGCCCATTTTTGAATTTTGTTGTGGAACTTTAGGAATTCTCTGTATATCCTGGGTAGTAGACCCTGAGATGATTTGCAGATATTTCTCTGTAGTCTGTCTTTTCACTTTCTTAATAATATCCTTTGAAGTGCCAAAGTTTTAAATTTTGATGAAGGCCAATTTACCAATCTTTTTCTCTCATTGCTTATATTTTGGTGTCATAAGAAACCATTGCCAAAGTCAAGGTCATTAAGATTTCCCCTATGCTCTCTTCTAAGAGTTTTATAGTTTAGCTCTTAAAGTTAAGTCATTGATCCATTTTTGTATGTAATGTGAGGTAATGGTCCACCTTCATTCTTTCGCATGTCAATTTCTAGTTGTCTTAGTACCATGTGTTGAAAAGACTACTTTTTACACCATAGAATTGTCCTGGCAACTTGTTGAAAATCAACTGATCATAGATGTATGGTTTTATTTCTGAACTTTCAATTTTATTCCATTGGTATATATGTCTATCCCTATTCTGGTAACACTGTTTTGATTACTATAGATATGGGGGAAGTTTTGATATTGGGAAGTGTGATTCTTCCAACTTTCTTCTTTTTCAATACCGTTTCAGCTATTCTTCAGCATTTCCACATGAATTTCAGCATAATCTTTTCCATTTTGCAAAAAGGTTACTGGTATTTTGGTAGGGTCTGCACTGAATCTATTATATTGTTTTGGATGGTACTAATATTTAAATAATATTAAGCCTTTCAGTCCATGAACAAGTGATATCTTTTCATTTATTTGGGATTCTTTAATTGCTTTTAACAATGTTTTATAGTTTTCAGTGTACAAATGTTATAACTCCTTGGTTAAATTTATTTCTAGATATTTTATTCTTTTAGAGATTTGTAAGAATTTTTAAATTCTTTTTAAAAATTTTCATTGTTGGTGTATAGAAACACAACTGATTTTGCCTGTTTATGTTATAACCTGCAACTTTGCTGACTTCATTTATTCTAGTTGTTCTTTTGTGGTTTCTTTGGGATTTTATACATACAGGATAATACCGTCTGTCAGTAGGGTTAGTTTCATCTTTTTCCATTTTGAATGCCTTTTATTTCTTGCTTAATTTCTCTGGGTAGAACTTCCAGTACAATATAGAATAGAAGTACTAAAAACAGGCATCCTTATCTTGTTCTGGATCTTAAGGAGGAAAGTTTTTATCTTTCATCATTGAGTAGGATCTTGTCTGTGGGTTTTTCAGGAATGCCCTTTGTCATTGTTTAAGGAAGTTCCATTCCATTCCTAGTTTTCTGAGTATTTTTATTAAATTTTATTAAATGCTTCTTCAGTATTTTATTAAGTGCTCCTTCAGTATCAATTGAGGTGTATCTGTATCATGTTTTTTTTCTTTTATTCTATTAATGTTGTTTTTACATCTTTTCTTTTGTTGAACTACCCTTACATTTTTGGGATAAATCCCACTTGGTCATGGTACATAATCCTTTTAATATACTGTTGGATTCTGTTTGCTAATATTGTGTTGAATTTTTGCATGCATATTCATAAAGGATGTTGGTCTCTAATCCATTGTGGTGTTGTCTAGCTTTGAAATTAGGGTGATGTTGGTGTCATAGAATGAATTAGGAAATGTTCCCCCCTCTTCTATTTTTTGGAAGAGTTTGAGAAGGACTGGCATCAATTATTTAAATATTTGGTACAATTCACCAGCCATCTCAACTTCGACCTTCCTTTTTCAGGAAGTTTTTGGGTACTGACTCAATGTCATTACTTATTTTAGCTATGTTGAGATTTTCTTCTTGAGTCAGTTTTGGAAATTCACATGTTTATAGGAATTTGCCTATTTCATTTAGGTTATCTAATGTTGGCATACAGTTGTTCAAAGTATTATCCTCCTTTCTCTAAGTTTGATAGTTAATGTCCCCACTTTCATTTTGATTTTAATTGTTTGCATCTTCTCTCTTTCTTCAAATATTGTTTCTTCTTTTTCTCTTCTTTTCTCAAGTATTCCCATAATATGTTGGTATGCTTGATGATATTTCACAAGTCCCTTAATCTCTATTCATTTTCCTTTGCTTTCTTTTTGCCCTTCTGTGTCAATCATTTCAATTGTACTATCTTCAGATTGGCCAGTTTCCTCTGCTTATTCAAATCTGGTGTTGAACCTTTCTGGTGAATTTTTCATTTTAGCTATTGTAATTTTAGCTCTAGAATTTCTACTTGGTTCCTTTTTATAATTTCTATTTCTTTACTAATGGTCTCTATTTGTTCACTGTTATCCAAGATTCTTTTTTTTTTTTTTAAAGACTGATTTATTTGAGAGAGAGAGCATGGAGGGGAGGGGCAGAAGTAGAGGGAGAGAAAGAATCTCAAGCAGACTCCCCGCTGAACAGAGAGTTCTATGTGGGGCTCAATCCCAGGACCCTGAGATCATGACCTGAGCCCAAATCAAGAGTTGGATGCTCAACTGAGCCACCTGGGTGCTCCCATTGTTATCCAAGATTCTTAATTGGTTTTTCACTTGTGCTTGCTTTAGCTTCATGATTTATTAATCTTTTAAAAAATTAGTTATTTTTTATCACTCTTTAAGCATCCTAAAAAGTCTTATTTTAAAATAAAAGTCTTTTTTTTTATTATGTTCAGTTAGCCAATGTATAGTACATCATTAGTTTTTGATATAGTGTTCAGTGATTCATTAGTTGTGTGTAACACCCAGTGCTCATCTCAACACATGCCTTCCTCAATATCCATCACTCAGCTACCCCATCCTCCCACCCACCTCTCCTCTGAAACCTTCAGTTTGTTTCCTGGAGTCCATAGTCTCTTATGGATCATCTCCCTCTCTGATTTCTCCCCCTTCAGTTTTCCCTCCCTCCCCCTATGGTCCTCCATGCTATTCCTTATGTTGCACATATGAGTGAAACCATATAATTGTCTTTCTCTGCTTGACTTATTTCACTTAGCATAATCTCCTCCAGTTCCATCCATGTCGATGGAAATGGTGGGTATTCATCCTTTCTGACAGCTGAGTAATATTCTATTGTATATATGTACCACATCTTCTTCATCCATTCATCTGTTGAAGGGCATCTTGGCTCCTTACACAGTTTGGCTATTGTGGACATTGCTGCTATGAACATTGGGGTGAAGGTGCCCCTTCTTTTCACTACATCTGTATGTTTGGGGTAAATACCTATTAGTGCAATTGTTGGGTCTTAGGGTAGCTCTATTTTTAACATCTTGAGGAACCTCCATACTGTTTTCCAGAGTGGCTGTAGCAGCTTGCATTCCCACCAACAGTGTAAGAGGGTTCTCCTTTCTCCACATCCTCACCAACATTTGTTGTTTCCTGTTTTGTTAATTTTTGTCATTTTAACTGGTGTAAGGTGGTATCTCAATGTGGTTTTGATTTGTATTTCCCTGATAGCTAGTGATGTTGAACATTTTTTCATGTGTCTGTTAGCCATTTGTATGTCTTCTTTGGAGAAGTGTCTGTTCATGTCTTCTACCCATTTTTTGACTGGATTATTTGTTTTTCCTTCCTTCCTTCCTTCCTTCCTTCCTTCCTTCCTTCCTTCCTTCCTTCCTTCCTTCCTTCCTTCCTTCCTTCCCTCCCTCCCTCCCTCTTTCTTTCTTTCTTTCTTTCTTTCTTTCTTTCTTTCTTTCTTTCTTTCTTTCTTTTTTCTTTCTTTCTTTCTTCTTTCTTTTTTTTTAAAAGATTTTATTTATTTATTTGACAGAGAGAGAGATAGCAAGAGCAGGAAAACAAGCAGGGGGAGTGGGAGAGGGAAAAGCAGGCTTCCCTCCGAACAGGGAGCCCGATGCGGGGCTTGATCCCAGGACCCTGGGATCATGACCTGAGCCAAAGACAGATGCTTAACAACTGAGCCACCCAGCCAACCCTGGATTATTTGTTTTTCAAGTGTTGAGTTTGGTAAGTTCTTTATAGATCTTGGATACCAGCCATTTATCTGTAATGTATTTGCAAATATCTTCTCCCAATCCATGGGTAGTCTCTTAGTTTTGTTGACTGTTTCCTTTGCTGTGCAGAAACTTTTTATCTTGATGAAGTCCCAAAAGTTCATTTTTGTTTTTGTTTCCCTTGCTTTTGGAGATGTGTCTTGAAAGAAGTTGCTGTGGCCAATGTCAAAGAGGTTACTGCCCATGTTCTCCTCTAGCATTTTGATGGATTCCTGTCTCACATTGAGGTCTTTCATCCATTTTGAATTTATCTTTGTGTATGGTGTAAGAGAATGAAAAGTCTTTGTAATTCTTTTAATAAAATTAATTTCAACTGGAATGAATTGTTATGGTAAATTTTTTGTTGCCTTTTGTAGCATCCCAGAAATTTTTCTCTACCTTCCCTTTGTTTTCTACTGTAGGAGTTTTGTAGTTGTTCTCCACTAGCTTCTAGATCCTTAGTCTATAATTTTCAGAGTTCTTGATTCATGATATTACTAGAGATATGAAACACAAATCTTGCTTCTGATCTAGGTAGAAACCAGGTCCTCACATATGTGAGGTTTTAAAATCCTCCAGGTTTTAGGGTTTGTTTTTGTTTTCTATTTTTTGTTTTTCTTAAGTCACTAATTTGTGATTAAAGAATACGATTTGAAATCTTCTAAGTATTGAGGTTTTCTTGTGGCTTTAATATAGGTTTAAATTTTGTAAATTTTTCAATTAGCACTTGAAAATAACACTTTCAAGGTACAAAGTTCAAGATATATTAAATAAATATTCCATGTAAACTATGTTTCTTTTTTCCTCAGTGTTCTTTCTTTTTTGTTGAGTTGTCATTATATTACGTTAAAATCTCTCATTATTACTGCATTTCTATTTCTTCTTATTCTGTTATAGTTTTTGATTAATCCACATTACTTGATTTATTATTTTTTTCTGTTTGCACTTCTATTTCATGAATTTTATTTGTCATTTATTTTCATTCTTTTATTATTATTATGTTCAATTAGCCAGCATATAGTACATTATTAGTTTTTGATGTAGGGTTTAATGGTTCATTAGTTGTGTATAACACCATTGTGGATGTACATTTCATCACTACAAATATAAGCACTCTTCTATAAAATTTAATGTATTTTGTCTTGAACTCAACTTGAATATTAGTACCCTAGTACTAACCTTTGAATCACCCTGCTTTAGATGTTTCTCTTGTTGGATTTTGTTATGTGACACATGCTGAAAAGTCTTTTTCTTATAATAAAACCCAAATTATTTTACTACATCTATTGACATGAGAGACAGTTCATCCTAGTTCTATTTTAAAGAACATATTGATTGTTTTTACTTAATTTTCTAGGAGACAATTTACATACCACCTCTTTCCCCCTCTTGAGTTAATGCAACAGTTTTACATAATGAACTGCTTAAAGGCAGCTTTGGTCAAGAATGGAATAAAACAGCAAAAAAATTAAAAATTTTAAAAGATGAATGTTTAAAACATTCAACACTTTTGCCAATGATATTTAAACAAAACATACAAATGATATTTGCATGATACATGTTTTCATTGTTTCCTTGTTGTTGGTTTTCCTCACCATCATGCAAATGACAGACCTGAAGTCAGTTGCTGTCTGTCATACTAGGTCAAAGAGATTCACTCAGCTTCAGATTATTTGAAGGGCTTGGATAGAAGATTCTAAGATTTTGAAATCTCAAGTTGTCATGGCTCCATTAATTCCTGTGGGGCAGAATTTCCAGTCATCTTGCTTGTCCACTTAAGTAATGCTATCTATTCTGGTACAGCATATCTGAGGCTGTGATGTAGTACTCAGTGTGACTCTCTTGTCATGTTCTGGAAGTGTTCCATAGCTAACCTGTAGTGCTGGATGCTGTGTTTTGGAATGTCTAGTTTGGAGACTAGAGTCAAGGAGCCATGGTCATCTTAGTTAAAGAACACTGGGTAGCAATCATGGCTGGCAGCTACACAATGCTGTGTTATCTGAGACAAATAATTCATTCAGCATTCAGGAGTGGCAGCAACTGTTTTCAGATGAAACCTGAACACCATCTGAGGCATCAGCAATAGGCACATTGCTGTCATGGCTGACCTAGGCTACAGAGCTCCCACTGGCAGAGAAGGTGAAGCTGAGACCCAGCTTCCAGTACCACTGAACTGATACCAGCTAACCAAAATGCATCTTGCTGCCCTACAGCATACTGGTTGGTTTTCATTCACTTCTTTAATGTATACAGAAGCACTCTCCATTTGAAGTCACATAATCCTACTGCCAGGAAAACATTGTTGGGATGCCAATCCAAACCAAGGAACTTTTAATGTGTTTGCTTACCCACTTGCCATTTTCATGCTCAAGTAATAAGCAGAAATGAATTGTGCTTCACTATTCACAGCAAATTTGTTCTCTAGAGGGGACCACTTCACAAAAAGGGCCACATAATTAATTCTGAAGATCAGGGTTAGCTTCCAGACACCATCTTTCTGGCTCTGGCAAAAAACAATGCGATCACTCTTGAAAGACCAATAAATACCTGAGATGTGTCCATTGTGCTCCTGGAGTTCATGAGATTTCACCCACTGGCTCTCATTCTTCTTACAAATGTGAACTCTGGTTATTATGGCTAAAGGCAATCTGAGTATTCCAGGCATGACAAGTAATTGACTCTAGTAAAAAGTTGTAGCAGTGACAATCTTCTTGGTCTTTTCAAAAGGTAGAAAGCTAGAATCTGGGCAGTCCTGAGAGTCTTAAAGTGGAGAATTTGAAGACTGTGGTCAGTCAACATGAACAGGGCTCTGTTCTACTCTCCCACTTTAGTGGGTTGTATCTTCCTGATTTTTTTTTTATATGTATTATCCTTTGCCTAAGTTTTGGGGTATTTTACCCTTTTTCTAGTGGTTATTTCGAATATGTATTTTTCTTTTTAAATTGTTACCTATGCATAATCATTTATTTCCCCTATAAAAAGTGAATTTAGTGCAATTCTTCCTCAGCTTGTTTTTGTTCTCACTTTACCACCAATTAATCACCAAATTTAGTTATAGAATTCTCTTTTTGGCAACTCTATCCTCCTCTCTACATTCCATCTCTCAATTTTAAAATTTCACTATTGTTTCTATATTGTTACAGATTTTAAGTTTATTCTATTTTGTAATCATATTTGCCACTGTTCTTTGACTTAATTAAGTTAAATAATCACTACAGTTCTTTGACCATGGCCTCTCCATGCATTTTTTCATTGGCTGGAATTCATCTTGTAATAGATATGTTTTAAGGGCTTATGGGGGCCTGTGTTTCATTTATAGTACTCTATGTTGCATCTATAACAATATATTCATAATGTTATGTGCCAGCCCCTGGATTATGTACACTCAAGGCTTGAATTCTATAAAATTCATTTTTAGGTTTTTAATTCAAAATATTGTTAGGAAAAAGAAAAGTCTATTTTTTTGTTAAAAATGAGAAACAAGATAGTTTTCCATTAAATGTAAAATGTTAGGTATAAAGCAATTTCCCATGAATCTGGCAATTACCTCATAAAATGCTAACTATGTAAGGGTTCTAACTGCATTAGTATCCACTGTATGAGGTTTTTGCTGCTATTACTATTATTTTACTGTTATTGTTATATTGTTCTTTAGGTAAGGATTATTATAACAAAGAAGTTGCATTAGTATCTAAAGCTCTCCAACACCTTGTCATTTTTTTCCTTTGTCTTCAGTGAATAGTTCATGTACATAGTCACTAATAATACCTTGATATAAATGAATGTTATCAATAATTTCTAATTGTTTACTGAGTGGTTAACATGGATGTCCCTGTAGCAACTCAAACTCATTCTCCTTTCCTCTCAAACCAGGCATTCTCCATGAGAACTATTCTTAACACTTTGTAGTCATTCTTGACTTCTTTTTCCTATGCATTACCAACCCTGTTACACCGACTGTAATCCCATCAGTTGTAAATTCTCCCATGGGGACTGCTTTTCTCTTCATTTTCTTTGTTGTTATTTTACTTCAGGCCCTCATTTGGCCTTCTGCAGTAGCTTCAAATCTTCCTCCTTCACTAATTAATTATATACTACTGGAAAATAATCTTCCTAAAGCATGTTACAAGCAACCCAGGTATATTTTACACCAAGATTTTATATGCCAGAATTTACATTTATATAGATACTTATCCTTGTTCAGAAGCCTTATGATTTTTTTCTGGAAATTTCATTTTTTTAAATGAAATTACATTAACATACTTAGAAGTAGAGATTTAATGAAATTTTATTGTGAATCCTTTTAAGTGCAAAAATCCTTTAGTAAAGTGGCAAGCACTTGACAATTTTATATATATCTGAGTTTTCATAATTCATCTTTGCTCAAAATATGCATGAAAATAGAATGAAGCTATTGGGAGGGAGACTTTGAGAGACTAACATTTGTAGAAATTGTTTGTTAATGTTTATTAATAACAACTATGCTAACTGATCTCCAGATTGGAATTATAACTAATAGCTTTCTTTGCTATTTCTAATAAATCTAGAAGTGGGCTGGGAATCTTCTTTCTTCATTTGTAAAATGGGAACAATATCAACTACCTTGTCTTGGGCAATATGTCCAAATCATTTAGCATAGTATCTGACACATTGTAGGAGGTCAATAAATAGAACTATAATGTTGATTCTTCTTTTATGTCCATTATCAATTATAATGGTAATACTAATTTATAGCAATTTCTTTAATGTTGAATTAATAATACTAATATGTTAGTATGGTAGTGCTTTATATTTATAAAACATGAATTAATCAAATTCATATAAGATTATATGTAATTAGATATTAAATGTAATAAATTATTTGTTTAACAGTTATTTAATTTAGATACAATGAGGTGAGGTATGTGAATATGCTCTATAAACTTTGGGTAACATGTTCTATGATCTCCCTTCAAATCTTTACCATTTATTAACATGATCTGTTTCTTCTCTGAAGAGAAAAAAAAAAAGATTGGGAATAGCAAGAGCAACTTCAAGGAGCTGCTAAGAAAGTCAGGTAAAATAGTATATGAGAAGCAGCTTTGGAAACTCTAAAATATAATGCAAAGACTAATTACTGTATTTTTGTTGTTTTAACCATGACATTAGCAGGATTTAATGCTATGGCTTTAAGTTAGAATAAAGGAGATGAAAGCAAAGGTAATTAAATTAAAAAAAAAAAAACAACCTATGCTGGAACAAGTAGATAAAAGCTCTGAAGGAAAAAATTTATGAAGATCTATGTAATAAAGCATTATCTATTTCAGAGTTTGAATTATGAATAAGCCTGTGACCCCCACAATAAACTAAAAGTGAATCAAATTTTCTGTAACTTTTCTAAAATTAAAAAAAAGCTAGGGCTCCTTTCTTTTATGTATCAGGCATTTTTTTGTTGTTGTTGTTATATAGCATTAATTCTAAATAATACTAATATACAGAATAGGGAAAATAATTCTGGGAAAAAAATGATGCTCATTTACACGATTACAGTCACAAAGGGTAGGGTCCATATGCATGATTATTCAATGTTCAAAAAACATTTTCATGCTAAAAATAAATGAAACCTTATATATTTTGGTGTGTAATGATTTATCAAACATAATTTTGTAAAATGATTGTTAACAAATGAAATGTTGAATGCTGCCAACAGAACTGTATGGTGATTTTTAAGAAAGCCTTTTTGGAAAGCCATCAAACATTGCCATCTAGGAAACTTGTTATTCATGGACTGGTTGGTAAAAATGTTCAGCCAAATGAATATAAGAAAACTTAAAATTGTTGGCGTACCGTACCAAGATCAGCCTTAAGATCTGTTGGCAGACTTAACTTTCTTGATCCTTTAACTGAAACAACAGAAAAAGGAAAAAGGCAGTTGTTAATTATATAAAATTAAAGAGGAGTGTGGGGGAACAGTTGTTTTACAGTATAATTATTAAATCCTGATGAGCATTATATTTAGTGAGCATGTATAGAAGCAGAAATACTATCTGATGTTAGTTTGTTGTCATTCAGTAGTAAATATTTAATATGCAAACAGAAACATGAGGAAAGCAATTGTTCTTACAGTAAATAATTAAAGTATATCTTTTCATAGTTTTTTTCACATGTGATATGAGAAGGGATTTTTTTTAATTTGCGAAGAACCAAAAATCCATTTCAGATCAATCTAATAGGTAAAGAAATATTGCAACAAATGCATGAGCTCATTTCATAAATAACTGATAAGTGTAAAAACTGATGATAAAACTCTCAATATTTTCTTGAAATAAAAAGAAAATTCTATTATAGGTGTATATGATATAGTCAAGGAAACCATGCCAATGGCAGATGAAATGACTTCATATTGAATAGTACAATGTTAAATTCAGTAGATAAGATCTTGAAAATAAAAGATATTTGAAAATGAATTTAATTATATTATAAATCAAGCTATCAGAAAATGTTTGAATAGACCAAGAAAACACCTATAATTTATTTATAATCTTTCTTCATTATTTATCTGTTAATAAAGATTTCACATTGGGTATCTCAAAATATTTAACTGAAATGCATGTTATCGTAGAAATGCATAAGGGGAAATCATGTTAGACATCTTTTCTGTCAATACTTTAAGACTAATTGATATAATCAATTAACTTATACCTTCTAATGAGTGATTTTTCTTTACAAATAGGAAAGTTATTGTAAAATAAAGATGCAGATGACAGAGTAGAAAGAATAGTCAATTTAAAATCAGAAAACCTGGCTCACAAATTTCTGAATTTTGCTACCTAATAATATAACTTTGAAAAAAAATTCCTTCATCAATTCATGGCTTAATCTTGTAGCTTAATATGTCAAATAACATTCTTGATACTATCTTTAACGTTTCTACTGGAATATGATTGGAATACATTTTATAACAGGTTTTAGAAGGCCTAAATATAAACTTAAATATATTTTTTATGTCATGAAATAGTATCTCTTGATCCCCCCCCCCCAACCATTTAAAAATTAAAAACCCATTCTTATTTCACAAGTCATACCAAGATAGGTGGCAAGCTGGATTTGGCCTATGGACTGTGTTTTGCTGACTACTATATTCCATGCTAAACTACTTGTAAAAGGAAACCTAAGTATTATCATTCTAATAAAAATAATAGCAGCAGGCAAATGTTGCAATAAAGACATTAAAAATAATTCTATTAAGATTAAGGCACAACCAAGAAATCAAATTTTAGTAATTTGGGTTTAGAATTAGCACAAGGAGAAAGTTATTTATATCAAAATATGGCAAACTAAATATACATAATATGCTTCATAAGAGGTTGCAAATATATTTTGTAAATTCACAATTCAGATGAACTGAAGGAGTGGGGTATATTCAGTATTTAGAATAATCTTTAATTTTTTAAATAATGGAAGGATTTGTATCATGATTTATCTTATTTCTATTTTGTTTTTAAATATGGTATTTTGGGGCGCCAGGGTGGCTCACTCAGTTAAGTGGCAGACTCTTGGTTTTGGCTCAGTTTATGATCTCAGGTCCTGGGATCGAGCCCCCGAATGGGCTCCCTCCTCAGCGAGGAGTCTGCTTGTGGATTTTCTCTCCTCCCTCTGCCCCTCCCCCTGGTCTTTCATTCTCTCTCTTTCTCAGATAAATAAATCTTTAAAAACATATGGTATTTCAACATATATATATATAGTATTATTTTTAAATGGATTACAAAGATGCTTTCAAAAAGAGGGCAAACAGTTCCTGCCTATTGGTCAGTAAGCCCAGATACATAAGCAGGACAAAGACCACAATGTCACATGCCCTCCCACTTCCCACTATTCTTTTTGATGGAAAATTCACATCCTATAGTCTAGTATCTAACTTACTCTGGCTCCCAAATCTGCTCTAGTTTTTTGGATCCCCTCCTCCATTTTGTTACCTCTTTTTGGTTTTCTGTAGAAAGCCTGAAAACTGGGGTCCCCTCACAAACCCCATCTTCAATAGTATAACTGAGGGAGGGAAAGGGAATGATTTGATAGTGGGATTAATTAGGGAACTTTAATATATTCACGCACAGAATGATTCTCCTCATTTGCCCAGCTAGTACACTCTTTTTTGGGTGGGGGGGGGTGGTGCTCCTTGTGTCCAGATAACTAGTAAATTCTTACTTGTTCTTCAAGACTCCTCAAAAATTGCCTCCTTTCTAAATGTAGTTTCAGAGTTAAGGCTTCATCTGGTGCCATTATCTTAACCTTCATAGCCCCTTGTGCACATTTCCTTTATTACACTTAACACATTTCATTACACCTGATTTTTTTTTTTTTTTTTTTACTCCTCTTTAACATCCTGAAACTGAGTTCTCCAAAAGTGGGGGTTGTATTCCCAATACCTAATAAAGTACTGACATAGAGTAGGTGTACAATGAGTGTTTGCTAAATAAATGTTGAAAAAACCAGTAAAATCAAAAGATAGGATTGAGGAGTTATTCTGAAGAGGGCAAAGCAGACAGAGAAAGTATGTTTAAGTGTTAGAGAAATATGTTACACATGAACATTTGAGGAATTTGGGTTGGAAGATGAGTAAGGCAAGAGGTAGTAAGAGGCAATTCGTCTTGGAAATGTACAGAATGGAAACAATATGTATTAACCTTTGCAATGTGCCCCTGGGAATGTGGCTCTCTGAATTTCTTCATTTTTACTGTTCTCTAAGCTAAAGCATATGCACCGCTGTCATTACATATTGTTAGCTGAAGGGGAGAAAATGGTTAATAGAAACTTCTCACTACTCAGTGGCTCAGCACATTGCACAAAAAAGAGAATCTTGGCTCAAAGGAATCTTAAAGGTCATTTACTCCAATAACCTATTCAATGAAACTATTTTCCCTACAACATTCTTGATATCCGATCTGTTTAAATAGTTCTGATAGAAACCTTTAAACCTATAAAAAAATCCAATTTTGGGTTGCTATATTGCTCTAAAATTTCCTTCTATATGAGCTCAAACTACTTTCTTTTACCATTTATAATTTTCCCAGTTCTAACCTCTGGAGCAATAAAGAGTAAATGATTCTTGCTCTCACATGCCAGTTCTTAAAGCCTCTGCAGAGACTTGGGGGCCACCTCCAGGTACTCTCAATAGATCAGCAGGAATTTTTAAGAAGGTGATACTGATACAAAGAGTTGGCAGATCACATTTTGAGAAATAACATTTTATGGTTTTATGAATATTTTATGAATATTAATCAACCAATGGGACTTTTACACGGGACCCTTCCACAAGAAGGATTTCCTGAGATGAATCTCAGATTTTTCACACGAGAGACCATATTGTCCACAGTTGTTAAATTAGATGTACATACAGTTACAGATATAGATAACATTTTGATGAGCTTTTAAAATTGATTATTATATTTTTCAGTTGACAGGTACTTTTTTGGTTCCTTTAAGTAAAAAAAAAATTTCATTATATCATTGATCTTACATTTCCTAATTTTGAATGGAATGTGGTAGTTATAAGGACAGTAAAACCCCTGTTAGAAGAGGCTAGATGCCTTTTTTCCTCTTCTGTAAATTTCTACAAAGACTTTTGCTCTTCTCTAAGAAGGCAGGCTTCCTGGTATTTGATGAAGTGAAGCCCAGTGATCCAGAACATAAGTGAGCTGGATTCATACCATGACTCAACCATTTGCTATCTGAGTGATAGTGGGCTAGTAGTTACTTAATCTCAGGAAGAGTATGTGTCCCTTTCTCTATGACATGGGAATAATAATAGTCCCTACTTCATAGGGACCTCATCAACATTAATTAAGGAAAGGTATGTAATGTATTTAGCATTGTGTGTTTATCTAATAAGCATTTAATGTTAGCTATTTTCATTATTAGTTGGCAAGAAAATATTGTCACTCTGTGGTATTCTATATCAAAAATGACTTATCTGGGCAACATGTCTTATTTAAAATTTGGTGCCTTTGATTAAACACTGAATACTTGAGATAGTCTCCAATTTTATATAGTACTATCATTTGTTTGCTCTGCACAGTAGTACTTCCTAAGAGTCCACTGTCTTTTCAATAGTGGTGTCATACACTTAATTCATCATGGGCTTATTTTCCATACAAATCTCTTTAAATCCTGTGCATTCTCAAGAACAGTATCTTTCATCCTTCACACCTTGAAAAACTACCTATCTTGGCTCAGAGACAACAATACAGCAAATAATGCCATAGGTAATCCAGCTGCAGGGCAGGGAATATTGCTACACAAAGTGTTAGACTTAAAACAGTTTGATTTCTTATGATCTTAGTTTTGTTAGATTCTGGGCAAATTGTCAGGAAATTCTTGTTACTTTAACATGTCATGGCGTATATTTTTGAAAAAAAAAAACCATAAAATTTATAACTGTATGCTAAAAAGGTGAATTTTATCCTATGTAAATTATATCTCAATAAAACTGAGTTAGAAAAATTCACAGGAAAGCATCCTCATAGATAGTGTTAATCACTTACCTAATCACATCTATCACCTTCTAACTTACCTAGAAAATATTAGGTTGGATGGTATAAGAGATCAAAGATGATGCAAATGAATGAAATGATTGGCTGATGGCAAAATACATACTAATATTAATTAGTATGTAACTAATACATACTAATAATAAATTCAGGCCTAAAGGTCAGCTGATGGCCAAGCCCTATGATAGCACCAGATTATAAACATTTGCAAGACTATTTATCTCTATTCTAGATTTTCTGCCTCCAAATTCAGGCTCGGTTACAGTAATGAGGTAGGGTAGTCTGGTGGCTTAGCATAGCTTATGACAGAATGAGGTCATATGCTCAGCCCTAAATATGAACAGAACTTCAGGCATTACAACAGTATTTTGCCTAGGGGATTTCATGTATCTTCAGTGCATCAGATACATCAATCACTTGTATATTCACTTGCTTTTCTCCTAATTCCTAATTCAAGGCAAAGTCAATGGAACGTGCAGCCTGGTTTATCTGAGGGATGTTGTATTGGCTTCAAACAGCTCTCAGAATAATAGAGAACAAACCGATGGTTATCAGAAGGGAGTTGGGTTGGGGAACGGGTTATACAGGTGATGGGGATTAAGAAGTGCACTTGTGATGAGCATGAGGTGTTGCATGGAAGTGTTGAATCACTATATTGTACACCTGAAACTAATATTATACTGTATGTTAACTAACTGGAATTTAAATAAAAACTTAAAAAAAATAAAAATGTAAAAAAAACCCCCACACACCTCAGGTCCTTGTTGCCACATTTGAATCAAAATTTTAGGAACAGAACAAACCCTGAATCAGTCTGAATGTGGCTTACTACTTTAATGGGAAATAACATAAACAGGTAGGCTAGAAGTTTCTAATTCAAAGCTTTTGATTAGTTGTTTCTTGGCTAGAAACAACTGGATTGATCTTTTGATTTCCAGTGAAGGATTTCTACTTTGTTATGGCTAAGCTACAACTAATACTAGAAATTTAGAATAGTCAAGGAGATCAAATTCAGTCTCTTTAGGCTATGGATATTCATTATTATTTTTATAATAACCACTACTAGTGCTCGCTTCAGCAGCACACATATATATAATAACCACTACTATATATTATTGAGAATCTATGTTCTGGAATTACTATACAGTTAAGGTTGAGAAACTTGGCTAAAGTTATAATGATAGGAATGGCAGGTAAGTTCAAATTTCTCTGACTCCAAAGCTATGTCCTTTCCAGTAAGCAGCACAATATGTATGTTATATATGATATAGCAGATACCATGTGTGTTGGCCTACATGTCTTCTGCAAAATAAATAAATCTAATACTAAATTAAAAGTTTAGATTAAAATGCTTGTAAATTTATCTATGTATTGATTCATTTACTGACTGGTTGGAACATAGTAATGAATTTCATTTGTCTCTATCTTCCCTAAGCTAGAAACTAAGATAGAACAAAAGCACCTGGTACATATATAGGTATAGTACCTACACACAATTTTGGAGTCACCATACCACAGTAGAGCCCTCAAAGGCCTACATGCCTCTATATTACCACCGCACCCCCCCGCCCTGCATTTTATGAAGTGACTATGATAAAGTCAGGCAAAGAAGGACCTTTATTTGAATTTGTCCCAGCATAAAAAAAATGTTTAGTGTCATGACTCCACTTTTCTTGGTATTAAAATATGTATTATATTTCTATATGGATAGTGTTAATGAATCAGTGACTTTTTCTTAGTGTTGTATGAACAAGAGTTAAATGATTATGAAACTTTATTTCTGTTCTTCTCTACCTTGAATTATAAACCCCCAGAGAGATCTAGGTTCTTCAGCACACTCTTTTTTTTTTTAAAGCACATAATAGGAGGACAAATAATTTGGGATCAGTGGACCTTGAAGTCTGAAGATTTGGGTTCAGACATTAGCAGAGTAACCTTGAGCAAGTTATGAAATTTTTCCTTAGTCATAATTTCTCCATCTGTGTAAAAGGAGAACAACACTAACCCTACAGGGTTGCTATAGGATTGAATATGAAAATACACATGAAAAATACTTTGTTTGCCTTAAAGTACTATACCAACATTGATTATAATTTTTAGCAAACAAGGCTTAATAAATTCAAAATGTGATAATTTGTTGATTCTATGAACTAAAAACTACTTTTGAAACCAGTTTTTCCCGGAACTTAAATGGTAAACTATATTTCTAATGTTTCATGCAAAGTATATTTCTTAGGTTCTTTTGAATTTCTTTGTTAAAACATTCTCTTCATAACTTAGCAACTTTGTCACTGCATGGCTGTCCTTTAATTTAAACTGTGATTAGTTTTTTGCAATTCCTGTATTTCTTTTTTTCTTTTTATTAATGAAAACCAGGAAAAAGCATAGGCTTTACAACCAAATGTAACCAAGCTGAAACTGTAGCTCTACTTATTTAAATACTCTGAGCGTCAGTTTTCTCCTCAGAAAAAGGCCTATCACAGGGGTGTTCTATTACATAAAAAAAAGAAACTACTGTTGGAGAAATTGTGGATTACAATTATTTTTAGATTCCTTGGTTACTGACTTTATTTGGGGTCTAGAACATTGGTAACTTATTCTTCTTAAAGCTGCAAATCTGGTCACAACCATTTTGTAATGAATGCCTAATTTAAGGAAGCTATACAACCTGTGTTTTTGATTTGGTCCCTCTGAACAGCATCAAATATTCAATGGCTCTGCATAAAACAGATTATAAGACCTTCCTTTCTGCTCACTATTTCTAAGAGAACATTGCCCCTTTGAGGCAATTCTTTGGTGGAGTTTCCATGATCATCAGTAGTTTGTGATCATAGATATTTAATTGTATTATGAAGAATTTGGAGAATTTTTACAAAACCACTCTACTTTTTGGCTCTTAAGTTTCCCTGAGTTCTCTGTTGGTCCCCCCATATTTTTGTATAGGTCTGATAAAAGTATTCAGGCTTAAAGTAGAAAAATAACACTATGAAAATTATATGGAACTTTTCAAAATCACAGATGCCTTAGGAATTCCTGCTTTGTATCTTATGAAGTCAGTGTCTATGGTTTTAATTGTTTCAGGGAAATTTGTCTTCATTCACTGTGGGGGACCTATATTTTCAGCCCAAATAAGAATAAAGCTTTTGAGACAAATTGTGTAGTCCAGAAAATTGTAGAGATACGAAAAACTTGTTTGTTCAAAAAAGAGATTTTCACTTTCACCTGGCAAGTGATGTACTTGATTCCGCTGTCTCACAGATGGTATTTCATTCCTATAAAAGCCTGGCGCTGCCTCAGGAGTTCTGGTAGCAAGTCCTAAAGGAAGGGAATGAAAGACTATTGGCATTTAATTTCTTAGCCCAAGTGAACCCAGAAGTTTTATCTTAGAGGTGAATTTCATGATAACGATTTGAAAGGGTCTCTATTTTGTGCCTTTATCTGAGTACTTAGTACTGCCCCAACAGAGGACTATTTGGAGGGCAGTATTTAGTACTGCCCGAACAGAGGACTATCTTGAAGAAGATTTCTTCTTTGGAAGATGTAGTGGGGTTCTAGAAATGTAGAACCACACAGAAGGAGCATTCAAGCTAGGCTGTAAGACGTAGTTCTAACCCAGGTTTGAAAAGAACAGAGCTGGTTACTTCTTTGTTAGTATTTTGTGATGTTAGTCTCTATGATATTTTAATAAAGATACCCTTATTAAAGATACCTAAATAAACATATTTTAATAGAGATACATATTTCTATCACCCTAGTCTTAACTTGAACTTGATAGCATAGTTAGTCTATTGTATATTGTGGACAGTGAGAATCACAAGGACTGATGGCTGCATAGGTAGCAGCAGTACTAGAACCTGATGCTAGACTAGGAAAAGATGTTCATCTGAGCAAATGATTTTTAAAGGCACACCTTCAAGGAGGAAAAATTAGAAAAATGCACATCTTGTGGACAGATATAAATCTACAGTTGAAGGCTAGGTTAGTTTTCAATTCCTTGTCCAAAGACAAAGGGCCTGTTTCCTTGAGGGATTGCAGTTCTGTTCCAGGTAAGTGGAGCTAGGGCTGAATGTTAGTTCCGGCTCATCCTCTTGGGAGGTATGTTTATGTAGTACACCAATTGCACAACCTTACCTGGTGAGTGAAAAAGGGTTACACAGCTTTAAGAAAAAACAACTATTTGTAAAATTATTAGTTTAATGTTGGTTTCTGCAGACAGACTCAGTTCCATTTGGCATGGAGTATGTTATTTTGTTCATTTATTCTCAGTAGGTAACATAATATCTACATAACTGCAGATACTGAAAATTACTTGTTGAATAGTTGGATGAATAAATAAATAATATGAAATGTTTATATTATCCTGGGAGTTAAGAACATCAGCTTTCTGGTTGGCTCAATGGGATTCTTTTAGCTCCCAATTCCTATTCTGTTCTCTCTCATTATGCTCAAATAAATATTTAATAATCTTAAGCTTCACTATTTTTATTTGCAGTTTATTGGGCTAAAGGGAGTTTGAGATCCATGTAGGAAATCAGAGTTATAAAATGATTATTGGTCTCTGGCTTGCCTAATTACCAACCATTTTTGCTCAGCTATTTGCATCAATGTTTTAATCAGATTTTAAAGGGGTGAAAAGATCACAAAATAGATACTGAGAGGGTAAGTATTGAAAAAAATATTGTAAGAATTTTCACAGAGGCATGATGCTCAAGTGGTCCAGAGACCAGAAGCATTAGCATCATGTAGGAACTTGCTAGAAATGCAAAATTTCAGGCCGCACTCTAGACTTGTTGAATTAGAATCTCTGGCACTCAGCATTCTGTGTTTTAACAAACTCTTCACATGATTTTGATACAGGCTTACATTTGAGAAAAACTGAATTAAGGAAAAAAATAGAGAATGCAAGAATAGTATTGGCTCTTAAATGCTATATATACATGAAAAAGGGGAGATATACCCAGGTACAAACATAATAATTGCCATTATTAATCAGACCTAATGACCTGTTTTTTACTGTATGAATCAAGGAGACATTAGGGAGGCATGGCTGCTTTTCTTAATTTTTCAAAAGTTAGATGTATTACATATATTCTAGTTTCCCTTAATTACATATTATTGATTTTGTCATTCATAAGTTATCTATTTTAATTGTTTATATCTTCATTCTTTTCTACCTTTAGAGATAATAGGCTTCATGAGTTTTGTAAACTACTGTTAAAGTCTTAAACACAATTTTTTCAGTTCCATTTTAGTTTTATGAGCTTGGGCTAAAAAGTCTGCATTTACCCTAACTAGACCTTTCCTGATAATCTAGATACAGCAGTTCCTACAATAGGAAGAGATTGCAGAATGTAGTTTTATGAATATGTGCTGCTGTGGTATTCTAGGAATAGCATCGGGCACATTCTCCATTGTGGGCTTAGAAAGACCCCTTAATACAACACAATTATTTTTTTTCATGGGAAATGGATGGAATATGCAAATAATATTTCCAATTTTCTTAAGGTAAAATAAACTTTGTTGGCACTATTCCCACAAGGATAAATTTCATATATTTTAACAAGTCTATAATGATTTAAAAGCCATAATAAGAGATCTCATTCCTCAATTATGAATATTTATATTCTAAGGTTGCTAGTAAAGAAGGGTGGGCCCTGCCTAGCAAACCAGTCTCAAATAGGGCACTGAAGTGATAAGTGAATCTTTTCACAGCGAATCATTTCTGTCCCAAGTAACCTAACAAAGTAGTTGAAACCTTCCTGCTTTGAAACAATCTACTTCATTGCATGTGAAGTCCTGATTCTGCCTTGCAGAAAGAAGTGTGGTGGTGGTATTTCCAGATTTGCTCTAACATTAATGAAAAAAGAAACATCAGAGGCAGAACGCTAAAAGCAAGATGTCTACTAAAAACCTACAATAATTATCATAATTAGTTATGATATTGACATATCCCTGAGATTGGGAAGAAGGAAGATATGTTTGCTAATACTACATATATTCAACATTGTATTGGAGATCCTAGCTAAAGTCTTCCTTTAGAAATAAGAAGTAGAACTGTAATTTTAACACTGAGCATAATTGGATAGACAGTCCAAAAGAATTTACAAATTATTGGAAGTTATCAAGTTTTCTAGATATGTCAGTATACAAAATTAATTGTATTTTTATATTCCTGCCCCAAACAACAAGGAAAAAGAAATAAAAAATTACAGCATATAAAAACACCAAATGCCAAAGAATAAAGCCAATGAAAGGTGTGCAAGACCTCTAAAATGAAAACTAAACATTTTACTGAGGGAAAGATGTATGTGGAACAGGTAAAACTTTCATACACTGCTAATGGAAGTAAAATTGATATAACCATTTTGAAAAACTCAGTAGTATTTACTGAAGCTGAACATAGACATACCCTAGGACCCCCCAAATTCACTCCAATGCATGTGCAACAAAAATGAGTTTATATTTGCTTTGAAAATTTGACAAGACTGGTCAAAGCAGCTTTACTTAAAATAGCCCCAAACTGAAAACTACCTAAATGTGCAGCAACAATAAAATGCATAGATATATTCACATAAAGGAATATCACACAGCAATACAAATCACTCAGCAATGTAACTGAATATCATATATATAATGTTGAACAAAATTAGCAAGAAACAAAAGAAGTAAATAATGCATGTTTTCACTGATATGAGAGTCTAAACCCCACAAAACGAATCTATGGTTCAAAGTCAAAACAGTAGGTACCTTTGTAGGAATAAGTGGCTGAGAGGCATGATGGAAATTTCTGAGGTTCTAGAGACATTCCGTATTGTACCTCAGTTAAAAAAGCTTACTCCTAAAGAGGTAAGACCAAGGTATACAAAAAATTCCAAGTAAAAAAAGCAAGAGTTTTTGTATTAATAGTAAACAAAGTGGAATTCAGGTGGAAAAGACATAATATGAAATGAACAATGGTGATTAATGGTACAAGATGCACTTTTTGTGGATATATTTTAAAATATCTACACATGAATATTCTTAACACAGCAGATATAAGGAAAAACAGAAACACATTATTAGTACAGTATTTTAATTCTCCTTTTCTCCATCCTTGAGTCAAGTAATCAAAATATAAGGACAAGAAAGACTTAAATAATATGAAGGCAACACTTATAACTACTTAATGCTACAAGTTAACATTAACTCAGGTAAAACTGTCTACCATATGGAAAACACTGTTAATGCGATCACAACTTATCAAAACCTATGACACATATAATGCACATATAATGGGAAATTTAATCTTATTATATAGATATAAAGAAATAATATCAATGTAAGAAATAAATGAATTAAGCATCTACCACACACACACACAAAAAGGAAAAGTGAAAAATAAAGGGAAGCGGAGGAGGGAACTAACAGTTAAAAGCAGAAGTTAAAACCCCCCAAACCCAGTAAAACTTGGGTTCAGGTTTAAAAAAAAACAACAACAGAAAAATAGATTGACTATTAACAGCCTAAAAGAAAGAACCACAGTCTTTGCATATGTTACACTGAACATTGTTAGAAAATTTCCATAATGAAAACTTTTCTTTTTTTTAATGAAATGTTTTCTTTACAGATATGAACATACAAAATAAGTAATTATAAAGGTTAAATGACTTGATGGGAGAATTCTACCAAAACTTTAAAAAGTAGTTAACTCCAATAGTATTTAAATTGTTGGGCATAAAGAATATCCTTAAAAGAAATATCTGAATGCAGAAAGCTATTGTAAGGCAAGAGATACCACAAGCAAAATTAAGAAAAAATATTTGGATCTCATGTCATAAAAGGGTGATCTTAATTTGTAAAGAGGCAATAAAAATTGATATGAAAGGAACAAACAACCCTATAGAAAATGGGTAAATTGTATGAATAGATGATTTACAGAAAAAAAATATTTAAAGAGTTCTTAAACAATTGAAAAGGTATTAAACAATGTGAGAGATAAGTTGAAATTACATTGATATATCCTTTTTCCCAACAGACTTATAAAATTAAAAAAATGATAACCAATAAACATTGGTTTATTGATGTTATTGATAGAAGGAGAGAAAATAGGGAGAATTTATAAAGATTAGACAGGCATATACTCTGACTCAGCAGCTCCAATTTTAGGAATTTATCTTATAGGTATACCTGTACACATTTAAAATGAGGAATGAACCAAGGTTAGTCACTGCAGCATTGTTTGACATGACAGAAGTTTGATAGCAAACTAAGTGTCCTTTAATTGGTGAAAGGACTATATAAGTTAATAGTACATACATGCAATTAAATATCATACAATTGTAATGATTATGTAATCAAATGGAAAGACAAGATACACAGTAAACTGAAACAAGCAGAGTGAAATGCATATACTACTTGTGTATAAAACAGGAAGCAAAAAAGAATGTATGTCTTTTTGGTTTGTTTACAAACACAAACTGAAAAGATAAATAAGAAAGTAACTATTTTTCAAAATGATGGAAACAATGTATGGGGAAGGATGGGAGGGAGAATTTAAATTCCATTTCTTTTTGACATTTGAACCCTATATTACTATTAAAATTCAGATTATGGATGAGAATTTAAAGTGAAATTACTTAAATTGATATAGAATATTGAATTGAATTTTATATTGAAGATTTCTGACATAAAAATATCAAAGTAATATTTAAGGAGATTAATTTTGCAACATGATTTGCAAAATGAATTGTAAGAGTGAGAGATGGATAGCAGAGACACCTGTTAGAACATTTTGTGATACTTTAAATGTGGAATAATAAATGCCTAAATTAGGATGATGCCAATAGAAATGCAAAAGAAAGGGTAATGTATGAGATCATGTTTAAAATAAAAGCAGTAAAATAAGGATTAAATAGATATGATTAAACAAAAATTTACACAGACACAACTAGATTCTACTTAGCCTACATTCCTGAAGAATAAGGATAAACAACTAACAACTCTTAAGACAGCAAACTGAAGAAATGTCACAGTTCTAAATGAATTTCTAAAAGTCAAAATTAATTCCTTTATAAGGTATTAAATGTTTATACATTTATGTTAAGTTAAAATAAAAAATTAAAACAATTTTTGATACTGTATGTAAACATACCTATAGTTCAGTATCAAAGATATACCTAATATTTTTGGTGCTTAAAAATGTACATATTATTATATATGCATTGGAGAAAAATCAGATAAATAAATAAAATAAGCTAACCATTCATAATCCCACCACCCAACAATTTCTACTACTAACATTTTTTTTTGCATACCTTAAAGACTTATTCCTAGGAATCTTTATACTCTTTTTGTATATTTTAGTGGGCTCATGCTTTATCTTGATGCTTTAGTTCCAGCATATTATCATTTTTTCTTTTTTTATCAGTGAATATACATGTTTCCAAACTGTGGTCCAGAGGACCAACTAAGGTCCAATGGTATCATATTCTCTGCACCTACAGTATATATTTCTCACTAATTCAACTCTAGCTATAAGAAGACAGAATTTCTGTATAACATTACCAATTTTTATTTAGCATTATTTACCTCTGGTAAAAAACCTTCCTTTAAAATGTCTTTAAAAGTACTACACTGAGGGTTGTTGGAGTGGAGGGGGGTGGGAGGGATGGGGTGGCTGGATGATGGACATTGGGGAGGGTATGTGCTATGGTGAGCGCTGTGAATTGTGTAAGACTGATGAATCACAGACCTGTACCCCTGAAACAAATAATATGTTATATGTTAATTAAAAAAAAAAAAGTGCTACACTCATACCTCTGGTCTTAATTTTTTGGGAGGCCAAAAATATTTTTAAAGACATTTATTTCGAATTGATTTTGGAGTCAAATTTGTTTATGATTAAATTTCAGAAACTATATTACAATTACTAAAGTTATGAATTTCACATTGTAAGAATTATGAAAATAAAGCAGTAGATTACTGCAGCGAATTACCGGAAAACTGAAAGGTACCATTCATGTTTACCTGAAGTGGGAGACTTGCAGCGCTCGAGTTCCAGGGGAACTGGACTGTCATTTAGCTCAGTTAAACCTGAAAATGAAATGATAATAAGTGAGATAAATTTTGCTAACACTTTGTAGATAATTCTTATTTATTCCTGAAAATTTGAAAAGGTTTTTCTTCCCCCTGTGAAAACTACTTTTGTAGTCTCATGTTATGACAATAGTTCTGATAATTTGTTTCGACAAGTGATACCGGAAACAATAAGGAGCAATAACTAATAGATATGCAAAGGGTAACTGAACATAATGGTAGAAAAATATAAAATCTTTTTTATTTTTTCATATGAAATAGCTACTTTATTTTTTTGTTATGTTAATCACCATACATTACATCATTAATTTTTGATGTAGTGTTCCATGATTCATTGTTTGCGTATAACACCCAGTGCTCCATGCAGAACGTGCCCTCTTTAATACCCATCACCAGGCTAACCCATCCCCCCACCCCCTCCCCTCTAAAACCCTCAGTTTGTTTCTCAGAGTCCCTAGTCTCTCATGATTCGTCTACACCCAGTGCTACTTTAATAAATGACCTAAGTTTCACCTGAAAATAGACCAAAAATAATACAACTTATAATGTGTTTTTAAAAAGACCTAACCAAATCTACTTTCAAGAGAAATGCTTATTGGGTTTTATAAGGAACATTAAGGGTATGCTACAAATTTTAAATATTATACTTAGTTATAAAAAGGTAGTGTTATGTAGTACATATTAAGTGATTTGAGGGCATCAAATTCCTTCTTATAATAAACACTACATTTTTCTCTTATTTTTAATATTCTGTCATTCTACTGACATATACAAGGATCTATTGACACAAGGATAGACACAATAGGTTAATAAACATTTTGTAATTCTCACTACTATGGCATTCATAAAACATCCTTAATTATGGTTTTCCTATCCTTGTAGGAGATTCTTGTATACTTTTTCTTCGTAAATAAATATTCAGAGTTTCTACTTTAATGTAAATCCCCATACCCAGAAGTACTTTGTCAATTACCAAAGCTATCTTTGTTCATAATCCTTGCCACCAGTCCTTTATGTAATTTGTATGAATAAACTTGCTGTGCATTCAAAAAATCATAGAATTTTAGAAAAGGTCCACTGTGGTACTCTAGCCCAACTCTTACGTTTTACAGATAAGAAACTGTCGGTTCGAAGAGTTTAAACTATTTAAGGTTACAGAACTAAGTGCCAAAGCTTGAATAGAATTCTTTATATATTTAAGAATCTTTTGTTAGAAGTAGGTATTGTGAATATTTTTTTGCCATATGAGACTTATCTTGTCATTTTCTTAATGAAAATGAAGTGTCTTTTGATGATCAGATTAGTTTTCTTGAAGGACAAATTATCATTTTTTTTCCTTCTGTGATTTTTTTAAATTCTTATATGAGTAATCTTTGCCTACTCCATGGTCATGAAGATATTATTGTTTTCTTCAAGAAACTTTTTAATATTCAGCTTTCTTTTTTAGGACTATATTTCATCTCAAATTAATTTTGTGGTATGAAGAGATTAAGGTCCATTTTCCCCTATATGTTTGTCCAGTTTTTCTATCATTATTTGTTAAAAAGATTTTCCTTTCTTCATTGATTTTATTAGTGACTTAGTAAAAAATAAATTGGCTACATAAATATAGTTTTATTTCTGGACTTTCTATTCTGTAGTATCCCACTAATTAATGTAGGTTTATAGTACATCTTGAAGTCAGGAGTAAAATCCTCCAACTTTGTTCTTTTCCAAGAGCTTTTTATTTTAGATTCTTTGCATTCCTAAATAAAGTTTAGAATCAGTTTTTCAATTTCTACAAAAGGATATGCCAACATTTTATTGGACTGTAATAAGTCCATAGATAATTTTGGCAGAATAAACATTTAAATAATAGTCTCCCAACTCATAAACATGGTGTTCTCCTCCATTTAAATGATCTTTTAAAATTTTTCTTTCTGCACTAGTTTGTAGATTTCAGTATAGAGGTTTCGATCATGGCATTTTTCAAGTCTTCTATTTCCTTTTCGGTCTTCTACCTAGTCCTTGTATCCTTATTCAAAGTGCAGTATTGAAATTTCTAATTGTCTGTCTCCCTTTGATTCTGTGAAGTATTGCTTCATGTACATTTTAGTTCTGTTGTTAGATGCTTAGATGTTTATAATTGTTAAATTTTGATGGGTTGACCATTTTTTCATTTTAAATGTCTCTATTTCTAGTAACATTTTTTTTTGCTTTAAAATCTATTTTGTCTGATATTAACTACAGCCTCTTATGTTTGCTGTTTGCATGATCCTTTTACTTTCAACCTATTTGTATCTTTATGCCTTCAAATAGTATAGAGTTAAAATCTAGTCCAACAATCTTTATCTTCTGATTGGATTGTTAAATCTATCCATACTTAATGTTATTATTGATATAGTTGGATTACATCTGTCATTTCACTTTAGGTTTTCTGTATGTCTCCTGTCTTTTTTATCCCTCTAATCTTCCTTTACTGCTTTGTTTGGCATTAAGTAAATATCTTCTGGTGCAACTTATTCTTTCTTTAATAATTCTGTCATCATAATTTTTTAAAGATTTTATTTATTTATTTGACAGAGAGACAGCGAGAGAGAGAACACAAGCAGGGGGAGTGGGAGAGGGAGAAGCAGGCTTTCTGCTGACAGGGAGCCCAATGTGGGGTTCAATCCCAGGACCCTGGGATGATGACCTGAGCTGAAGGCAGATGCTTAATGACTGAGCCACCCAGGTGCCCCTCTGTCATCATATTTTTGGAGTTCTTTGTAATTGCTCTAAGACAACACATACATCTTAATTTATCAGAATCGACTTCAGGTGTATATTAACTTAATGCCAGGGGGATATAGAAATGTTACTCTTATATAGCTCTATATCCTCTTTTCCCCTTTATGTGCTATTATATTGGCATACACATTACATCCATATATGTTAGAAATCCAACAACATATTATAATTACTTTATATAACTGTTTTTTTTATAAAACCTGAGAGACAGAAGAGAGCAAAAAATGTATTTATAAAGTTTGTGTATTAACTTTCTAATTTACCATTTCTAGCTCTCTTCATTTGTTGTGGTCAATCCAGCTGGTTTCATCTGCTTACTCAAATACAGCTTTGCTCCCACCTACCTCCACGGTGCTGTTATTGAAAATATATTACATTTCTATATGTTATAGGCCCAACAATACAATTTTATACATATTGTTTTATAAATGGCTTATTAAATCAGTTAGATGAAAAATGTGCACTTACATTATTTTATAATTACATATTTACCTTAATAATGTTCTTTTTTTTCCTTTGTGTGAATTCAAGTTATCATCTGGTGTTTACTTTCTTCAGCCTGAGAAAACTTTATTTAGTACTTCTTGTAAAGTGGCTATGCTAGCAACAAAATTCTCTCATTTTTTGTTTATCTGGGAATGTCTTTATTTCATCTACATTTTTGAAAGATCATTTTGCTGGATATAAGATTCTGGGGTTTAGTTTTTTCCTTTGAGCACTTTGAATATGTTGTCCTATTGCTTCCGACCTAAACTGTTTCTGACGAACTATTAATCCTACTGGAGTTCCCTTGTAGTGACAAGTCATTTTTCTCTCAGTTCTTTCAAGATTTTCTCATTACCTTTCTGAATTTATACTATGCCATGTCTGGGTGTGGATATCTTTGCATTTATCCTATTTGGAGTTCACTGAGCTTTTGGACATACACATTAATGGTTTTCATCAAATTTTGGAAGTTTTCTGCCATTATCCTTTTGCATATTTTTCTGCTTCTCTCTCTTCTCTCCTTCTACTACTCTTATTATGGACATGTTGGTGTACTTAAGCTACCCCAATTTTTTTTTCTCTTCTTCAGAATGCATAGTCTCTATCAGCTTACCTTCAAGTTTGCTGATTCTGTTTCTACCAGTTCAGATCGACTGTTGAGTCCCTCTAGTGAATTTTTCTTTTCACTTATTGTACTTGGTTCTTGTTTTCCCTCGACCCCATTCACTAATTTACCCATCTTCCACTCTCTGCCTGTGGAAACCACTAATCTGTTCTCTGTATTTATGTGCTCATTTTTGTTTTCTCTATTCTTTTTTAGATTCCACATATAAGTGATATCGTATGGTATTTGTCTTTATTTCACTGAGCATAATGTTCTCAAGGTCCATCCATGTTGTTGCAAATGGCAAGATTTCCTTCTTTTTTATGGCTGAATAATAATCCATTGTGTGTGTGTATGTGTGTGTAACTCAATTGTATTTTCTTTACTCATTCATCCATTGATGGACACTTAGGTAGTTTCCATATCTTGGTTATTATAAATAATGCTGCATGGGAGTGGCATATATCTTTTTTGAGTTAATTTTTTATTTCTTTGCATAGACACCTAGAAGTGAAATTGCTGGATCATATGGTAGTTCTATTTTTAATTTTTGAGGAACCTACATACTGTTTTTCAAAGTGGCTGTACCAATTTACATTCCTACCATCAGTGCACAAGGGTTTCCTTATCTCTACATCCTTGCCAACACTTGTTATTTCTTGTCTTTTTAGTGATAGCCATTCTAACAAGTGTCAGGTGATATATCATTGTGGTTTTGATTTGCATTTCTCTGATGATTAGTGATGCTGAGCACCTTTTCATATACCTGTAGGCGATCTGCATGTCTTTTTTGAAAAATGTCTATTCAGATCCTCTGCTCATTTTTTAATTGGGATTTTCTTTTCTTGCTATTGAGTTGTATAATTTCTTTATTTGGATATTAACCCCTTATCAAGTATATGATTTTTAAATATTTTCTCCCATTTCATGGATTGCCTTTTCATTTTGTTGATGGTTTCCTTTGCTCTGCAGAAGCTTTTTAGTTTGATATCATCCTACTTATTTTTGCTTTTGTTGCCTTTGTTTTTGGTGTCAAATCCAAAAAATTATTGCCAACACCCAGTCAGGAACATACTGCCTATATTTTTCTTCTAGTATTTTTACGGTTTTGTATCTTATGTTCCAATTTTTAACCCATTTTAAGTTAATTCTTGTATATGGTGTAAGATAGTTCTGTTTGCTTCTTTTTCTAACTTCAGTCTCTGTTGATATTTGCTATTTGATGAGACATTATCATCATAGTTTTCCTTCTTTTTTTTTTATTTATTTTTTATTCTTATGTTATTCCCCATACATTACATCGATATGCTGTCTGCAAGAGACTCATTTTAGAACCAAAGACACCCCCAGATTGAAAGTGAGGGGGTGGAAAACCATTTACCATGCTAATGGACACCAAAAGAAAGCTGGGGTGGCAATCCTTATATCAGACAAATTAGATTTTAAACCAAAGACTATAATAAGAGATGAGGAAGGACACTATATCATACTTAAAGGATCTATCCAACAAGAAGATCTAACAATTGTAAATATCTATGCCCCTAACATGGGAGCAGCCAATTATATAAGGCAATTAATAACAAAAGCAAAGAAACACATTGACAACAATACAATAATAGTGGGGGACTTTAACACCCCCCTCACTGAAATGGACAGATCGTCTAAGCAAAAGATCAACAAGGAAATAAAGACTTTAAATGACACACTGGACCAAATGGACTTCACAGACATATTCAGAACATTCCACCCCAAAGCATAGTTTTCCTTCTTTAAGCATGGTGTCTTTTGGCTCTTTAAAAATTTTTCATGGCTGCTATGAAGTCTTTGTTAAACCCAACATCTGGGCCCTCTCAGAGGCAATTTCTCTTGCCTTGTTTTTCCTGTGAATGGGTCACACTTTCCTGTTTGATTGCATGTCTTATAATATTTTGTTGATAACTAGACGTTAGGTAACATAGTATAGCAATTCTGGATATTGATTACTGATGCCCCTCTCCCCTTTCTGGTTTTTGTTGTTGTTTGCTTGTTTAGTGACTGGGCTAGACTATTTTAGTGAAGTTTATTTCCCTTACATTGTGAAGACTTTGATGTTGCTTATCAGAGAGTGTAACCGTCAGTGTGCATACAGTCACCCCGGGATGGAAGTAGTTTTAGCAGGGGTCTCTTTCCCTGATCTTTCTGTTGATATCAAATCCAGCTACTAGGTATCACAGCCACAGCCAGGTGAATGTTTTATTGTTTTTGACAATGCCCCAGGATATATATTACTCAACATTCTAATCCAATTTAGGCAGAGGTCATATTTGAAGCCAGTCTTTGAGGTTTGTTCAAATCCCAGTAGGGGTCTTAGTTGTCTCTTCTTGGTTCTCTCTGGTGAACAGCTCACCTATGGTCTAGCTGGTTGCTCTTAATTAAGAGGAGCTACCAGCCTCTTATTTGATTTCCACCAAATACTTCATTGGTTTTGAGGGCATACTTGGGCTTGAACTTCCCCAAATTTTGTTTCAATAAAGCTAGTTCCTTTGGGGAGAGCTTCAGAGTTCCCTATTTTATAGACTGCCTCTTCCTCTGGGCAAAACTTCTGAGCCACTAGTCTGAACTCTGGGCAGGTGTGGTAACCTCTAGCTTTCCCAGCTTTACTTTTCTGGCATGAAATGTTTATCCTATGAGCAAGCTGAGTGGGAGCAGTCAGGGCCTCAGCATTTTGGCTTGCTATGCTTGGGATAGACATTTTGTCCTGTGAGTGGGGCATTGGCAGGGGAGGGGAGCCTTTGACCTCTTGGCCAGACTCACCAGGAATTTGTCCTTTTCAACTTGGAGTTGGAGGGGATGAGAAATGCTGGCAACCTGAAGGCAGGAGAGGTACAGACAAGTTCTGACTCAGAGTCAAAGAATCACTTTTTACCAAGTGTCAGTAGATTTTCTTGAATAAATGTTTCTTTCTTTTCTATATCCTCTTAGGACAATTTCCAGAGGTTTTAAGTGATTGTTTTGGTAAAACATAGTTTTCCCCAGTTATACTTTTTCTCTGGAGAATGTGTCCATGACGCTCCTCAGGATGCCATTTGGAAGTCTATCGTGTACCTGGTATTTTAAAAATAAATACATTTCTTGTTTCCTTTTATTATATAGAAAGATAATTGACTTTGTATACTGTATACTCTTCAATGTTGCTAAGTTCACATACTGTTTGTAGCTTTTTTTTTTTTTAGATTCCTTTGGGTTTCCTCAATACACTATAATATCATTGGCAAATAAAGTTAGTTTCAGTATTTTCTTTCTAAACCTTAGGCATATTATTTTTTATCCTGATTTTGCCCTTACTAGGTCACCAAATACAATGTTGAAGAAAGGGGATGAGAGTGGACATCATTGCCTTGTTACCAATTTTAGTGGAAAAATATCCAATATTCCACAATTAAGCATGATGTTATTTGTAGGTTTTTTACTGATAAGCTTTATTCATTTGAGGAAATATTCTATTCCTTGTTTTACAGTGATTATTCTAAAGTGTCAATTCATGAGAAGTTTTTTTGCATGTATTGAGATGATTATATAATTTTCTCCTTTATTATGTTAATTAGGTGTTCTGCATTGATTGGTTTTCAAATATTAAACTTAGATTCCTGGGATAAATCTACCTTGGCAATGATATTTTATCTTTCTTACATATGTTGTCTTCCATTTGCTAATATTTTATTTATGATTTTTGCGTCTGTTTATAAGCGAGACTAGCCTATACTTTTCCTTAAGTTTGTCAAGTTTTAGTTTTTAGCATTGTGCTGGCCTCAGATAAGCAGTTGGGAAGATTTCCTTTCTTTTTTCTATTCCCTGAATAGAAGATTTGCATAAAATTAGTGTTATTTCCTCTTAAATATTTGATAGAATTAATCAGTGAAGTTATTTGAAGCTTGCAGTTTTCTTTGTTGTGGGTAATTTTTTTTTAAGATTTCATTTATTTATTTGAGAGAGAGACAGAGATAGAACACAAGTGGGGAGGAGATGGAGAAGCAGGTTCCCCGTTGAGCAGGGAGCCCGATGTGGGTCTCCATCCCAGGACCCCCGGGATCATGACCTGAGCCGAAGGCAGATGCTTAACCTACTGAGCCACCCTGGTGCCCATGGGTATTTAATCTTGAATACAATTTTTTTTTTTTTAAGATAGGAGGCTATTTATATTTTCCAATGTGTTTGGTGTCAGTTTTTATAATTTTTTTCTTTCAAGAAATCTCTTAATTTCATCTATTCTGTCAATTCACAGGCATATAGTTGTTCATAGTTTTATATTTTTAATGTCTGTAGAAAATCCATAGTAATGCTCTTTTTCATTAATCATATTGGTTATTTACTTTTCTCCTCCTTGATCAGTCTTACTAGGGTTTTACAGGTCTTAGTAATTTTAAATTAAAAAAAGAACTATCTTGTGGTTTTGTTGATCTACTCTACTCTTTGCCCTTTATTTCATTCACTTCTGTCTTTATTTCCTTCCTTCTGTTTACTTTGTGTTACACGGTTCTTTTTTAGTGTCTTAACAAAGTTTAGATTATTGATTTGATATCATTTCTTCTCTAATATAAGCACTTATGTTCTAAATTTTCCCTTAAATACTATTTAAGTAACATCTCACAAATTTTGGTATTTTGTGTTTATACTTTCAGTTCAAAAATATTTAAAAATTGGGGCACCTGGGTGGCTCAGCAGGTTAAGCATCTGCCTTCGGCTCAAGTCATGATCCCAGGGTCCTGAGACGGAGCCCAGCGTCAGTCTCCCTGCTTGGTGGGGAGTCTGCTTCTCCCTTCCCCCTGCTCGTGCTCTCTCTCTCGTTCACTCTCTCTCTCCCAAATAAATAAATAAAATCTTTAGAAAAGTCTTTAAAAGTTTCACTGTGATTTGTTTTTTAAGCCATGAGAGTCTTAGTTTGGGGATTTTAAGACATATTTCTGTTAATGATTTCTAACAACTTTTTTTTTATGACCAGAGAACATACTCTGCTTGATTTCAGTCCTTTAGAATCCATTATACATGTGAGTATTCCATGTCTACTTGAAAAAAATGCATATTTTCCTTTGTATGGTATAGGGGTCTATTGACTTCAGTTAGGTCAATTTGGTAAAGAGAGTTTTGTAAGAGCTTTATACACTTAACAATTTTTTTCTATTTGTTCAATCAGTTACGGAGGAGAAATGATGAATCCCAGCTATGATTGTCAATTTGTCTATTTCTTTCCTTCATTTCCTTTTTTGCTTTCTACATTTTGAATATCTCTTATTAGGTCTGTACCTGTATAGGATTTTTATACCTTTCTGATAAAGTGATTCTTTTATAATTTAGAACTGCCTCTCTATATCCTTGTCTTAAAGTCTCATATAATATAGCCACATCAGCTTTCTTGAGGTTAGTATTTTGATAAAATTATTGTTCCCTTCTTTTACTTTCAATCTATTTGTATGTTTTTATAATTAAAGTGCAGCTCTTATAAACAACATATAGTAGGTCTTTTTTTTTTTTTTTCATCTTGTCTCACAATTTCTGCCCTTTTTTGGGGGTGGGGGAGTTGCTCCATTTACATTTAATATAATATAATCATCGATAGAGTTAGGTTTACGTCCATCATTTTTTTTTCAGTTTGCCCTTCTGTTCTATTTTCCACTATTTCTATTTTCTGTCCTTTGAGAAAAACAAATATTTTTTAGTATTCAATTTTATCTTCTCTTTGGCTACTTAACTATACCTTTTTTTTTTTTTTTAGTGGTTCTTCTAGGGATTATAATATGCATCTATAATTCATCACAATCTACTTTTAATTATTATTGCACCATTTCTCTTATGATGAAAGAAACTTAAAACATTATGACATTATGTCTTTCCTGTCCTTTGTTACTATTGTCATATATTTTTCTTCTACATGTTATCAACCCCATAATACAGTTAGTTTTTAATTTAAAAATTAAATGAACTCTTAGGGATTTTATGAAAAGACAAAATAATCTTTTATATTTACCCACATATTTATTCTTTCCAATGCTTTTCATTCTTACCATATATCTCAATCTCCATCTGGTATTATTTCCATCAGCTTAAAAAACCTCCTTTACCATATTTTGTAGTACAGGTCTGTCGATGACAAATTTATTTACCTTTATTTTAAAATAATTCTACTAAATGTGGAATTCTGGCTTTTCCTATTCTTTGCAGTCTATCCATCTATAGAAGGCCCACTTTTTTTCTGCATCTGTGCTCAGTCACTTGTCCCAGGTATGGAAGCAGCCACAGCTTTCTGCTCATCTATGAGTGGTTCTTTTCACTCTGGAATTCACTCAGTCAAGGTTTCTTTGAATCCACCACTTTTTAATATCCCCATAGAAAAGTATGATTTTAATTTTATCATTATATTTATCACAGGGTTTTATTATTGTTGTCATCATTGTTGTTACCATGGGAATGAACTTTCATGTGTTTAACATCCTATCTGGAAATGGGAAACCCCTTCCTCACTTTTATTTTATATCTTGGAAATACTGTGAAAGCTGGATTGAAGACATGGAAGACCAAAAGAATGGAAACTAGTGAAATTGATTAATCCATTACTGATACTAGTAGGTATCCAATGAAGTGCTCAGAGTCCATGCCAAATAATTGTGCTTTTACCAAGATTATAGTGAGATTTCCCAAAGATAAGGTGGAGAAAGTTATGTCTGATATATAGAGTAAAGCAAATTGACTAAACTTGGAAGATTTGTACAGTGATTCATTAGAAAATATATAATAAATCCTGGTTGAGAACAGATACAGAAATTTTATGGTAAATAACTGAGTATCAGAAGACAAAACCCCTTTGTTATAGTGAATTATATCAACTTTTATTAAAATTTCTAAGAGTATACAGTTGACCCTTGTGTAACAAGGGTTTAAACTATATGGGTCCACTTTTACATGAATGTTTTTCAATAAGTACAGTATACTGCTATAAGTGTATTTTCTCTTCCTCATTTGCTTAATAACATTTTCTTTAGTGGACTTTATTGTAAGAATATAGTATATAATACATATAACATGCAAAATATGGTTGGAAAGGCCTTTAGTCAATAGTAAGGTATTAGTAGTAAAGTTTCTGGGGAGTCAAAAGTTAAACACAGATTTTTGACTGCACAGGCACCAACCTCTAACCTCACACTGTTTAAAGGTCAACTGTATACTTATAATGTATCTTAGTGTATAATATAATTAAGATAGTATTTGAAGTAGCAACTTGTGAATGTTATATAAAATATCAGTATTTTTTAGGAGACTAATACCCAGTACACAAGTATCTCCATACATATAACTAGTATACACTTTGGGGGGATTTTTTTACCCAGTTATGATTTACCATATAAATGCTCTGGTCTGAAGATTTTCCAACTTGATTGACATTTTGGTGAGATAATTTTTTGTTGTGGGGTAGTATATTATAGGATGTTTACTGGCATCCTACTTACTAGATGCCAGTAGAGTACCACTCCCCTAATTGTGAAGGCCATAAATATCTCCAGACATTGACAAATTTCCTGTCAGGGACAAAATCATTCCCGGTTGAGAACCACTGCTGTTAGATTATATTAGCTTGTTTTACTTGTTTGACTCATACTGAGATTACTAACTAAACTCTAGAAAACTCCACATATTACTAATAGCTCCCCTACTTTTTTCTTCTTTGTTCATTTTGTTTAAAAGATGAAACCTTATATTTTATCTACTATAATTCAATGTAGTTGCTTTCCAGCACAAAGTTTTGGGGTAAAAATTTTACACTGTAAAACTGATTTCAAAAAGAAAGGAAACTTACTAAAGTATAGACCTGGAAATCAGAGATATAAAAACCACTTGTTTAACCAAATCATACATTCTTCAATTTATCCCCCTCATTCTATAGCTCTCTCCTTTTCTTTTATGTACCAATTACAATAAAGAAAGCCTCCTATTAACCAATCTTTGTACATATGTTCTGATTCCCATCCCCTCTCACCTTCTTAAGGATTTTGCTCCTTTTGTTATCCCTTCTTTCTATCATCAATCACTCTTTCTCTAGGTATCATTCCATATTCACCTTAACTTTAAAATATGCTCTTTATCTAAAATGAAAGCACAAAAAGTTCCTCCTCTTAACCCTTTATTCCAGTCCAGGTACTGACCTATTTTTCTGCACTCCTTTATAAGACATCTTAAAAGAGTTACCTACTTGTTCTGTTTCCTCACTTGCCATTCTTCTTTCTAATATAATTTTGGTTTCTATCCTAATACTTTTCCCTAACTACTTTTTAAAGAGTCACAAAGCAAGACCCACTAGTCATTTTTCTAAGCTTATCCTGTTTTTCCTATCTGCAGCATTTAACATGGCTAACCATTTCCCGAAACACTCCCCTTTATTTTGGCTATCATTCCATATTCACCTTAACTTTAAAATATGCTCCCCAGTCTCCCCATTTTTTTCTCTTCTCTCTAGCAAGTCCTCTGAGCCAGCTGCTCCTCTTCCTTTGAAGTTTAAATGTTGAAATTCCTGATGTCTCTGTCCATAATCCTCCTTTTCCCTCCCTCTGTTCCTTTTCTCTCCCCTGCCTATGTAATTTCATTTATTCCCATGTCATTACACACTATCTGTATGCTAAAGACTCAAATTACAGCACTGATATTCATATTTGTTTACTTGTCCACTTGACATCTTCATTTGGATAAATGACAGACATACCAAAATTTAACATATCTAAAACTGAAGTTTTATTCCTTATTACCATGCTCAACCCCAACCCTAACTTCATCTTTGTATCATGACACAGTGTCAATCAGTTCAAGCCCAAATCTGGGAAGAATCTTTGATTCCACTCTCTGATCTCCCACACTGAATTATAATTAGTAGCTCTGTAAGTACTAATGATTCTTGGACCTGTCCTTTTTCTCTACAATAACATGGCTAAAACCCTAGTTAAAGCCACCTTCTTTTCTTGCCTGGAGTATAACACTGGCCTCCTAACTGGTATGCTAGCTTTTTCTTTCTTTTTTTCTTTTGGCCCCACAATATATTCTTCATGCAGGAGTGTGGATGATATTTTTAAGACATAAAGCATATCATTCCCCTGCTTGAAATAAAATGGAATTTCTTATAATTGACTCAGAAACATGTATAATCTTGTCCCTGCTCATATAGATATCAAAATCTTAACTCATTTTCCTTTCTCAATAGTTTTCCACTACATTCCTAGCCTCCTTGGCCTTCTTTCTATTTCTAGAAGATAGGTCCTTTACCACCTCAGAACCTTCTTATAGGCTGTTCACTCTGCCTGGAATACACTGCTCCCTGCTGATTATGTGGCTAATTCTTTTTTGAAAAAAGCTTTATTGAGGTTTAATTTACATATTTATAAAGTATATGATTTGATACATTTGATAAATTTTGACATATATATATACCCATAAAACTATCTCCATGATCAAGATAATAAATATATCCCTCATGCCCAAGAGTTTGTGTCTTTTTGTAACCTTCCTTCCAGCCGTTCCCATAAGTGTCCCTTCCCATCCCTAGGCATTGATCTGCTTTCTGTCACTACACATTAGTTTTCATTTCCTAGAATTTTATATAAATGGAATCATACAATATTCACCCTGTCTTGCCTGGTTTCTTTTACTCAGTGTAATTATTTTGAGATTCATCCATGGTACAATACTTCTCATAATGCACTGTTATGGAAAAAAAAAGAGGGAGGCATACCATAAGAGACTATAAAGAACAAACTGAGGGTGGCTGGAGGGGATGTGGGGGGGATGGGGTAACTGGGTGATGGGCATTAAGGAGGGCACTTGTGATGAGCAGTGGGTGTTATGTAAGTGATGATCACTAAATTCTACTCCTGAAACTAATATTACACTATACACTAACTAAAATTAAAAAAAAAAAACCTTGAAACATTTAAAAAGAGGAAAAAAATAATGCATTCCTTTTTATAGCTTAGTAAACAGTTGAATGGATATAACAGAATTTGTTTATCCACTTACCTAATGTGGAGCTTTTAGTTATTTTTGACTACTGCAAATGTTTCAGTGTTTGATTGCTATGAACGTCTTTGTATTGGTACAAGCTTTCCTGGGATAAATAACTAAATATAAAATGATGACATCATATTATAAGTGTATGTTTAAATCTTTAAGAACCTGCCAAATGGTCTTCCATTGTCCATTCTTACCAGTAGGGTGGGAGAGTTCTATTTCTTCCACTTGCCAATACTTGATATGATCAATCTTTTTAAATTTTAGCCACTCTAACAGATGTATAATGATATCTTGAAGTTTTAATTTGATTTTCCTAATGATGAATGTTGAGTATCTTTTCATATCCTTATTTTTTATTGTTTACTTCTTTAATTTGTCGATTGAATTATAAAAAAAGGACCATCATTATATTTCTGGAATATTCTCTATTCAGTCATTTTTAATATTTAGCTAGATTTGATTTTCTAAATGTTTCCGTTTTTCAAGTTTTTATTTAAATTCCAGTTAGTTAACATACAGTATAATATTAGTTTCAGGTGTAGAATTTAGTGATTCATCACTTACATACAACACTCAGTGCTCATCACAAGTGCTCTCCTTGACCCATCACCCATTTAACCTATCCTCCCTCCCAACCCCCCCCCAGTAACTCTGTTCTCTAAAGAGTCTGTTTTATGGTTTGCCTCTCTCTCTATATTTTTTTAAGTATATGTTCATCTGTTTTGTTTCTTAAATTTTGTTTCTTAAATTCAACATATGAGTGAAATCATATGGCATTTGTTTTTCTCTTATTTCCCCTTTAGCATAGTACACTCTAGCTCCATCCACATCATTGCAAATGGTAAGATTTCATTCTTTTTGATGGCTGAGTAATATTCCATTGTGTATATATACCACATTTTCTTTATCTATTCATCAGTTGATGGACATTTGGCCTCTTTCCATAATTTGGCTATTGTTGATGCTATAAACATCAGGGCGCATGTATCCCTTTGAATCAGTATTTTTGTATTCTTTGGGTAAATCTCTAGTAATGCAATTTCTGGATCGTAGGGTAGTTCTATTTTTAACTTTTTGAGGAACCTCCATACTGTTTTCCACAGTGGCTGCATCAGTTTGTATTCCCACAAGCACTGTAAGAGGCTTCCCCTTCCTCTATATCCTCACCAACACCTGTTTCCTGTGTTGTTAATTTTAGCCATTTTGACAGGTGTGAGGTGATATCTCTAGAGTTTAGTTTTGACTGGTAGTTCCCTGATGATGAGTGATGTTGAATATCTCTTCATGTGTCTGTTAGCCATCTGGATATCTTCTTTGGAAAAATGTCTATTCATGTCTTCTGCCCATTTTTAAAATAGATTATTTGTTTTTTGGGGTGTTGAATTTTATAAGTTCTTTATAGATTTTGGATACTAACCCTTTATCAGAAATGTCATTTGCAAATATCTTCTCCCATTCTGAAGGTTGCCTTTTAGTTTTGTTATTTCCTTCACTGTTCGTATGTTTGTTTATTATCAGTATATCTTCTTTTGTGAACTACTTATTCAAATTTTTACCCATATTTTTATTGGGGTGTTTGCTTTATTATTGAGCTTTTAGAACTTTAATAATATATTCTATTCTATATACAAATCCCTTATAGGATATATACTTTGCAAGTATTTTCTTCTAGTTTGTGGCTTAACTTTTCATTCTCATAACAGTGTCATTTGAAGAGTAGAGATTTTTACTTTTAAAGAAGTCCAATGTAGTCATATGTTCTTGTATGAAGCATGTTATTGGTATGTTATTTAAAAACTTTTATGTAACTCAGTGTCACAAAAATCTTTTTTTCTAAATTTATAATTTTTGATTTTATATTAAGGCTCATTATCTATTTATAAGTTAATTTAAAAAAATTTACCACAGTGTATGGATCAAAGTTAATTTTTTTTACACAGGATATCTAATTGTTTAAATACCATTTGTAGGAAAGACTATCCTTTCTCTACTTAATTGCCTTTGCACCTTTGTCAAAAATCAGCTGTTCATATATGTGTGGGTGTATTTCTGAAGTTTCTATTAAATTTCATTGATCTATTGTGTTTGGACCAACACTAACCTATTCAATAACACTAATTTTCTTTTTTTTTTTAGTCTTGAAACCAGGTAGTATTGGTCTTCCAACATTGTTCTTTTTTCAAAAGCTGCTTTGGCTCTAAATCTTTTGCATTTCTGTATGGACTTTAGAAACAGTTTGTCAATTTCTATTAAAAGTCTCCTTGGGCATCTGGTTGGCTCAGTTGGTTGGACATCTGCCTTCAGCTCAGGTCATGAATCCAGGGTCCTGGGATCAAGTCCTGCATTGGGCTCCTTGCTCGGTGGGGAGCCTGCTTCTCTCTCTGCCTGCCACTCCCCCTGCTTGTGCTCTTTCCCTCTCTGTAAAATAAATGGATGAAATCTTTTTAAAAAAGTCTCCTCGGGACGCCTGGGTGGCTCAGTCGGTTAAGCGTCTGCCTTCAGCTCAGGTCATGATCCCAGGGTCCTGGGATCGAGTCCCACATCAGGCTCCCTGCTCCGCGGGGAGCCTGCTTCTCCCTCTGCCTCTGCCTCTCTCTCTCTCTCTATCTCTCATGAATAAATAAATAAAATCTTAAAAAAAAAAAAACTACAATACTGACATAAGGTAGAACATATCTTTAAAAAAAAAAAGTCTCCTCAATTTTTATTGGAATTGTATTGAATTACAGATCAATTTGGAGAGAGGCAACATCTTAATATCGAGTCTTCTGAAACATGAACATGGTGTAATTCTTCATTTTGGGGGGGTATTCTTTAACTTCTCTCAGCAATGTTTTCTGGTTTTCAGTGTATAGGTCTTTCATATTTGTTGTCTTATTATGGCTAAGTGTCTCATATTTTTGATGCCATTATAAATGATATTTTCAAATTTCAATTTCAGGTTGTTGTGGGTAAATAGAAATAAAATTGATTTTCGTACATTGACCATATATCCTGCACTTCGTTAAACTCACTTATTAGTTCTAGTAGCTTTCTTTAAATTTTTTTTATAGATGATAATTTCATCTATGAAAAAAGATGCTTTAACTTATTTTCCAATCTAGATAACTTTTTTTCTTGCCTGAGTACACTGGCTAGAATCTCTAGTACAATGTTAACTAGAAGTGGATGTGAATTAGAAGATTTTTCTAGTGTGGCTGTGGGGAATAGGCATTATTTTTATTTCCTTTGAGTGCTGGGCACTGTTACCTTTAATCCCTTCAGATGGCTCTTTACCTGGTTAGTTCATCATAAGTATGTGTTGATCAGTACTTTGTTAAGAAGGAAATTCTGTAGATCTCTGGGATCCTCTTTGTAAACTGTAGCTGCTTTCATTTTCCTGGTTTCTCATCTCCATCTCATCAACTCTGGGAGTCAACAGGTTTCCTCCTGGGTTTCCCCTCCTCCTTTCCTGCAGTCTAGAAACTCTCAGGGCAGTAAACGTGTGGTTTTAGGGTTCACTTCTTTTGTTTCCCATTTGTCAGAGATTACTATATTTCATTGCCTGATGTTCTGTCTTAAAAAAACCATAGTTTCATTTATTATATCTGTTTTGTTGTTTGTTTATTTCAGGCTAGATGTTAATCTGGCCTGTTTCTCTATCGAGGTCTGAAGTGTAAGTCCAAAGCATTGTCTGTTTTCTTCTTATCACAAAGCTTCACTTAAATGTTTCCTCCTCAGATAGGCCCTTCTGTCATAACACTCTCAAAAATAGGTCCCATTTTCCCCCTCATCTCACTTTTCTCCTTGATAGCATTGCTATCTTTTTTCAACTGTAACAGTACATCTATGGATTCTTTATATGTTTTCTATTATAAATTGAGGAAAGAGATCATAATTATTTTACTTATCACTGTATATCTAGTGCCTGGAAAAATGTTAGACACAGAAGATGCTTAATATTTTTTTGAATGAATAAATTTTCCCCATTTATTATTTACTATAATTTTTGCTCATTTTTGTTCCTTGAGGCATTCCTTCTTTTCTTAATCTTTTACTCCTCCATTTTTGATGTTCTCCAATTCATTTTTTATATTTATTTGCCTCTCTTTGCTAGTTCTTTCTTATTCTTATCATCCCTTCTTCTGAATTTTTCTTTATGCTTCTATTTGTGTTCCCAGTATCTGTTACCATGCCCTACACTCTGAAAAAAACCCACGCAGTGAAAGCAGGAAAATATCTATAGATAGACTTGAGGCTTTCTAAAGGATCTCCCATTACATAACTAGAAATTGATGCACAAGCAAGTCTGTCTGACATGTTCTACATTAAGCCCACTTTTCAAAACTCCTTTTTGTTCAAACAGGATACTACTATTCTCTAGCAAAATTTCTGTCATTTTCACAAGTAGAAAAAACACTAGACTATGAGGCAGCTGACTGGGTGTTAGTCATACCATAGACTGGTTGTGATTCTGGAAAACTTATCTAACCTTTCTGTGTCTTTTTGGTTTTGTCTTTTATTATAATAATAATGTCTACTATTTATAGAAATGCTTTTATAAACATTAGCCAAGAAAAATTCCATAAGTCTCTAAGGGAGGTAGGGATTATGATTTTTTTACTTTATATATGAGAAAAAAGAAACTCAGAGAAGTTAAGTGACTTGCCAAAGATTTCAGATGTAATAAGTAGTTAATAAGTAGAACTTGCCTGCTGCTCTTTCCAAATCATTTCACTGGTTCCACAAATCATAATCTGTCAAATACAGAGGTTTCCTTTGAGCTATAGAGTTTTATTATTCTATGATGTGAAAGATTTGCAGATGGAATAAAGTTTTAGCGGAGGGAGTTCCTTGGAACCTAAACTACAATAAAAAATGATCAGTGAAAGAACCCAGGAAAAGATTGAAATTGAGGTGTTTCTCCAGAAATGAAAAGTATAAAATTCAAAATAGAATGTGATATCACTTTGAGAGCAAAATTGATATAATAAAATATAAAAGCCAGATTTCAGAGAGCACCTGTCTAGTCTCAATTGTGAGAAATAATTTTAAATTGTTTCATTTTTGAATATATTATTTTATTGATTGTGGATAAAAACTGGAAAAAAAAGTGGTTCCTGATTATAGTATAATGCAACTGGTTTCCAATGACCCTAAAACTTTCAGATATTTAGAGACACTCAATAATACAGTGGAAAGCATATGAAGTCTGTTTTGTATCAAATAGGTGTAAGTATAATTCCCACTAATTGTAACTTTGGGAAATTAATATCTTTTGACTTCATTTTTTTTCATCTGTAGAGGAAACTACAGTTATCTGTTTGCCTTAAAGGGTTACAATGATCATTAAATAATATAACACTGAGTCAAATTGCTGAGCACAATCCCAGAATAGAAAAGACACTTAAAGGAAGTGGGTTAAGGTTCCCCAAATAGAGATAATGCAAATATGCTTTCCTGAAAATTAGAAAACAATTCATGAAAAGGCCAAATAGTCTCTATTATAATAAAATGGAACTATAAAGATGTAATCAGGTTATGTGATTAAATAAATTAAAAGAAAATTTTCATAAAATTTATTTTTAAAACACATTCCAGTTAATCAGTCCCTTATCAAAATATAGCATATTGATTACCAAGAGAAGACTTTAAAGAAATTTGATTTTGAATCTCATGGCTTGTCTGAACTCCTAGGGAGCTCACTGGTGGACACATAGAGGACCTTTTGATAGTCTTCTAAGGACTTGATTTTACTTCTGTCTTGACACTTCAGATCTTTGTTTAGAAGAAACTATGATTTGTTTTGCAGAATCCCAGTGAACCCCGTAACTACAGAAGCTATTTCTGCTTTCACTTGTCAAATTTGAAAAACCCTCTGGCTGTTCATATGAGCAAAAAGAGCCAGCTACATGCTCTATCCTAACCATCATCATTTAATTACTGAGCACATATTTGTGCTAGGTGTAGAGAGTATAAAGAATTTGAGATCTACTCTTCAGGTTCTTGCCATGCATTTGGAAAGGTAGAGCATATGCATAAAAATAAGTAAACATACAAATGAATTTATGCTAAGTACTAACTGGTTCACATACTTCCCGTACAAGCTTATACACTATAGGCATTTAAATAAAGAAACTGGCACAATGGGGCTCTGATGGCAGCAGGAAAGGTTTACAATAGGAAGTAAAATTTGAGCAGGGAATTTCCAGAGAGGGGATGATATGAATAAATTATAAGGGTAGCAAGATATGTATACTTGGCTTAAGGGGAGTGTTTTTATAGAAGAGTAGTAGAAAATTCATTTGGAAATGTAGATAGGAATTATATTTTAGAGTACCCTGAATGTTTAAAATCTTTGCTTTTTAAATCTGAAGGCAACATAAGATTATTGAGGGGTTAGAAGTAAGTGAGCATGTCTCAGAACTTCTTTAACCTTTATATCATGGTTGATACTGTAGAATTCTGATTAAGAGACTGCTCCTGCTCTTATCTTCAGGATACAATTTCCCTTCTTACTATAAAAGCATTACATGTTTATTATAGAAATATCAGAAAATACATAAAACTAAAAGAAGAACTTGGTAAAATCCACAATCTCATGTTTGGAAACTTTTTCTATTTGTATAGATGGATACATTTTCTCTCTCTCTCTCTCTCTCTCTCTCTCTCTCTCACACACACACACACACACACACACACACACACACACACACACACACAATGTTGGGGGCATCCAACCCTGAGAAGGCTAAACTGGGATTCAGAAGCTTGAGTATGTGTGTTAAGCCACCTGGAGACTATTTGCAGAAAAAGTTTTGGCTGAAAACTTTTATGTGGCAGGAAATGGGTATGAAAGAATAGAATTAGGGTAGGAGTCAGCTAATTTTTTATGTAAAGAGCAATAGAGTAAGTATTTTGAGTATCATTGGCCATATGGTTTCTGTTCAACCCTGCCATTGTAGTGTGGATGCAGCCATAGGCAGCATGTAAAAGGTGAGTGTGGCTGTGCTCCAATAAAGTTTTATTTATGGAAACTGAAATTTCATATAATTTTCGGGTGTTAAGAAATATTTCATAATACCTAATAGGTTTCTGTTTTAGGAGAAGCAGAAGTCAACATAGATATCAATGTTCTAACATAATTCACCAGGAGCTGAGACCGTGAAAAGCATCCAAAAAGGGGGTGTTCTGCTAGAGTAGAAAATTAGAGGATGCTGATGATGAAAAATAAGGGCATTCCCAGAAAAATTTTATGGATTTCACAGGGATTGAGTATATTTAGCTACAGGAAGACAATGTTTTAGGTTATTATAAGTGATGTGATCCCATTAATCATCTGCAAACAGGTGAGGTGAAGTCTGAAGAAATTCAAGATACAAACAGCATTTGTGTGTGTGTGTGTGTGTATGTATTTTATACAAATATGAAGCCATCATATATATTGTTAAGCAACCTGCTTTTTAAAAACATAACATTGATTAGTATATTGTAAATGTCTTCTTGTCAATGAATGTTCACTCCTAGTAACACTAATATCATCCGCACCTGCATCATACCCTCATTCTCCATTCTTTCTGCACTAGTTTATAGAATTGATTACTCCACCATCTTCAAATTTGCATTTTCCACCATGGTAAATGTTAATACTACTGACTCTTTAGTTTGTGACTTTAATTCCCCATTTCATAGTGTTTGGTACCTAAAATCACTATAGAAACATGTGTTTGTGTATTCTATTTTAATAAAAAGCATCAGAAGTTAGGAATACTTAGCTAACTCTAGGAAATCTAATTATTTAGAAAAAGAAAATATTGTAGCCCTTGTTAGAATACTTTTATAAAATGGCCAAAGGCACAAGGTTTCCAAAACAAGAAAGCAATCGATTGTTATTGATACTGGAATGTCAGGTTTACTATTTATAAAGACACCATGGCTCTTCCTCCTCAAAACAAAAGACAGGGACTCTTGAACTAAGAGAATGTGGTCTGCAGGGTTTGAAATATAATGGGTGTGAATAAATGGGTATATGACATTAGCTATTTGAAGTATTTATATAATTATTAAAATTATCAGATTGCACTTCCATAACAAAACAAAAATTTGCATGCATGCTGAATGTGTTTTTAAAAACACATTACTAAGCACAGATGTATGGGTTTAACCAGGCATTAAGACTTAAAAAAGCTATTTGCCTAACCTTTATAGAACTTACTCTGATAGGAAGTACGGATCCGTTTCGTTAAATCAGGATAAAGGTTAGACAGGCCACGCATGCAAAAGTTGTCTTTGGAACATGCCAGAACATCAGCATCAGCAGCAGGCAGAGGAAAGAGAGAAAAATAGTCTAAAGTGAAAGGAAGGGATATCATACCAGAATCTAGAACAGCCAAGATGAAGAAATTGCAGCAAGTTTAGGTAGTCAAATTAGAAAGGAGATATTAAAAAAAACAAATCAATTAGAAAAAGGTGATAGATGAATGATGAGAGTGCTATAGTAATTTTACTTAATCAAATATCCTATAAGAATAGGTGCCATATTTCTCATTCATTTTATATAGTAAACTTATTTCACTTGTAAATAATATGTATGTTACCTCATAAAAATCAAAATGGTTGTCCTTAGTCATGAGTATTAACAAGAAAGCTTAGGGATTTTAGTTTTTGGTATTTTATTTTTATAACATAAAGTGAGTACTCATTGTAGTGATTTTATACACGAAATATGAACAAAGTTTATGATTTCATCAGTTTTTCCGGATTTTAAAGTCACCAAAATTCTAAGCTCTAATCATAATTGAGTTTCAGTAAGTTTAAATTAATAACAGTTTCATTATGCTCATCACAATATACACCTTGTCATCCCACTGTGTATATCCAGTAAGTAACTTAGATGCTGTCATAGGATCCACAGTTTTTCTAATTCAGTTTGGGCTTTCCACATACAAATGTTGCCTTGTATCCCCTAATATCTTCCTACCTTGAGTCCATAAACTTTCAAAAATCAATGTTCTCTTTTCCAGTCATGAGGGTATCTTATGGTAAATGCATGCACAATTTCTCTTATTCTGCCGTTCTTTCAAAAGCCGGAAATGGTAGAGGCAGAACCTATAGAATTTGAACTTCCCAGCATTCCTAAAATATTGCCAAAAGCTGAGATCCCTAACAAAAAACAGAGATTCCAAGTTCTGAAGGAGAAATTTTGTGCTCCTGAAAAGGGTCTAAATTAGCAATGTGAAAAGGGTTGAGGTTTATTTAAAAAAAAAAAAATTAACAAAAAGGGAGAATTTCAGCATGTCAAGTTAATTTTTCATTAGTCCAAAAGGAAACTTCTTTTTTTTTTATGTTATGTTAATCACCATACATTACATCATTAGTTTTTGATGTAGTGTTCCATGATTCATTGTTTGCATATAACACCCAGGGCTCCATGCAATACGTGCCCTCCTTACTACCCATCACTGGGAGGAAACTTCTTTATTATAACATTCAGATGTTATGTTTGGCACATTTGTTATTTAGAAAATAATACCTATTATCATGTTATCTTTCTAGTTTAAAACATTCTTTACATGAGTATATTTAATAAGGGCTTTAATAATCAACTGAATTTTTAAAATCAACTGATTAAAAAAACAAAATCTAATAGAATTAAACACATAATACTATAGATGTATTTCCATCTGCAAATCTTTGAGCTCAACTAATTTTTTGTCAACTACAGTATGTCAGTGGACAGAAAATGTACAAAATTTTGTCTGTTTACAAAGCCAACTAATCAGATAAATATTGAAATTTCAGTAAACTTTGGATAATTTGGCATATCAAAATTTGTCATTGTATAGAAATTATTTCTGCTTATATCTTAAATAACTATACATAGTTAAACAAATTTATTGGTCCTGTCAAGCAAAATGTTCTCTTTCATAGCATTTAAAAATGTTAATAATGTTTATTGCATTTGTGAAAATGCCTCCAAGAAAATCACCATCCAACAAGGAAAGGTGACAGCTAGAATATGGAGTTTAAAATATTAAAAAGAGTGAAATACTTAAAATTATATTTTTAAAGAGTCCAGATATATTAGGGGAAAATTATCCTGTTACACACAACCATTGCAAACAAATTTTCAACTACAGAATCTGATTTTCATATCATTTTTATACTTAATAGCTTCTTGTTTTCTGTTATTTCTTAGGAATTCGACCTAAGAAACTTAAGATGCTTCCTAACTTTGACAGCAAATTGAAGTTTAAACACTTCATTTACCCTTTCAAGATTCTCACTATATTTCTGCCCATTTTTATTCACATATCATAAATTATGTTGACTTTATATTGCCATGCATTTGAACCGTATCATAGAAGAAAGATAAGAAATCCAAATGTAAGAAAACAGATGAACTAATCAAGCTCATAACCATTTTGTTTTATCTCCTACCTGCAATGAACTGCTTGTTTTTTCGAGGTGACCGTGGTTGACGTTGGTATAGGTCACTTGATCTATATAGGTCAATGGTCCCCATGCTTAACAGTACTGTCTTCTGTATAAAATCCACCACAGCCAACCCATTGCAGTTCCCAAATGCAACTCTGAGAGAAAAAAAATATGCAACTAGAATGTATCACAGCAATCATTATTATTTTTATCTTTGATTAAAAATAAGATAATTAGAAAGTAATGCCTTAGGGTTGGGGAGGTTAGATCATGATTGGTATAATATCAGGAAGGATATGATGCCTTTACATAGGATAGGTTAACCTTGTATAGTAGCCATGACCACTGCAGTCATATTTCAGCATTAATTTTATTAATAAGTAGTGATTACCCAATCTGCTCTTGAACTTGGCCTTATGCTTTTATAATAGAATCATATAAAATCTTTTTGCTATGCAATGGGGAAATACATCAAGAAATGGCACACTTTAATAGCTATAGATGGTTAGGTATGTAATTAGATACCTTTTTTTTTGTCTGTGAAATAATTAGATGCCTTTTTAAAATAAAATTATAATTGTTAAGCTCCAAATTATGTCTCTTCTTAAACAGAGTATATACTTAACACAAAATTTTACATAAAATTAACTTTCTATACCTAAGGTTTTGACACCTTAGTAGATATAAAGAGATACAATTTTCATTGACAAAAATTAAAATTTTTCTCACTCTCTTGTTCTTTATTTTGTCCTACTTATTAAAAGACAAACACCATTTGATTAATTTGTCCTGAGAAATTAAAACAGCTCTACTGAGCAGGCATTTTGAAGATTTATTTATTTATTTGAGAGAGAGAGGACATGAGCAGGAGGGGCAGAGGGGAAGGAAGAGAGATCCCAACCAGACCACTCTTGGTGCATAGCCAGATGTGGGGCTTGATCTTACAACCCTGAGGTTATGACCTGAGCTGAAACCAAGAGTTGGTCACTTAACCAGCTGTGCCATCCAGGTGTCCCTAAGCAGGCATGTTGGTCAGCCTAACCATTAGGCTTACACAAACTATTTTTTCTCAGTTTACAACATGCTTTCTAACTGAACAATTGTATATTTGTGCTTTTTGCTCCCTAAACCAAATAAGCACTAGTTGCATGACTGTTGTTTTGCTCATTTTATGTAAGTTCCATGTTGTTTTATTACTTAGATTGAATCTGATTAACAAATCATCAGTTTACTCTCAGTCTAGTTCTTTCTACTCTATCACATAGCCTTCCTTATAAGTAAAAAGAAAAAAGTTCTACCATATTAGATGTTTTGCTATTTCACATAGAGTTCTACATCTTCAATAAGACAGACTTTGGAAACTAAAAAAAAAGTATTGTTATAAAAGTCAGCAGATTACATCTCCATCATTTATAGGTGACTTGAAAAAAATTAACAAACTTTGCCAGGCCTTAGTTTCCTTACTTCATAAAAAAAATTATAATACTAGATTTATCTACTTCTCATGGCTTTTATGAACAACAAATCAGAAATTTGTTATTAAAGTACTTCAAAAAATTTCCATACATAAGTAGAATTGATCCCAATATTATAAGTAAATGCAATATTATACAAATTACATATCATAGCAAGTTTATCTCTCTAAACTTGTACAAGTATGATAGAGTTCTCAAATGCAACACTGACAAGAAACAAAAATAGGAAATTAGAATGTATTACACTAACCAAAATGATTATTTTATCTTTAATTAAAAATAAGAATACTAGAGGGGTACCTGGGTGGCTCGGTCGGTTGGGCCTCTGCTTTGGGCTCAGGTCATGTCTTTCTCAAACTTACTTCATATAGCATGATACCCTCTAGGTCCATCCATGTTGTGCCAAATAGCATAGGTATTTACCCCTTGTTAGATTGATCCCTTTGAAATTATGTAATGCCCTTTGTCTTTTATTACAATCTTTATTTTATAGTTCATTTCTGATATAAGTATCGTGACACCAGCATTTTTTGTTTTGTTTTGTTTTACTTCAGTTTGTATCCTTCACCTTCAGCCTATGTGTGTTTTAAGTCTGAAGTGAGTCTCTTACAGGCAGCATATAGAAGGGTTTTGTTTTTATATCCATCCAATCATCCTAGGTTTCTTGATTGAAGCATTTATTTGATTTACATTTAAGGTAATTATTGATAGGTATGTACTTATTGCCATTTTGTTAATTGCTTTTATAGTTCATCTTTGTTCCTTTCTTCTTCTCTTGCTGTCTTTCTCTGTGAATGATGACCTTATTATGTTTATATTACTCTATTTTTTGTGTTTCTATTGTAGATTTTGCTTTGTGGTAACCATGACGTTTATGTATAACACCCCAAGTAAGTAACAGTTGGTATTAAATTGCTGATTTATATTTGTACTCACCTCTCCACATTTTAATATATGTCATATTCTGTATTTTCTTATTTTGTGTATCCCTTAACAAATTATTACAGATACATTTGATGTTACTACTTTGTCTTTTAACCTTATACCAGCTTTGTAAGTGGTTGATCCACTACCCTTACTGTATATTTGCTTTTACCTGTGAGGTTTTTTCCTTTCAAAATTTTTTACTTCTAGTTATGGCCCTTTCTTTTCTACTTAAAGAAGTCCCTTTAACATTTCTTGTATGGCCAGTTCAGTGGTGATGAACTCCTTTAAGTTTTGTCTGGGAAATTCTTTATTTCTCCTTCAATTCTGAATAAAAACTTTGCCGGATAGAGTATTCTTGGTTGTATGTAGTTTTCCTTTCCACTCATTGAATATGTCATGCCACTATCTTCTGGCCTACAATGTTTTTGCTGAAAAATCACCTCATAACCTTATGGGGGTTCCTTTGTACATAACTAGTTGCTTTTCTCTTGCTGCTTTTGGACACTACATCAAAAACTAATGATGTACTATATGCTGGCTAATTGAAAATAAAAAAAAAAAAACTCCATAGGAAGTTGCTACCAATTGGTGCAGTTGGCCTTGGAGATAAAAACTATTTTCTACCCTGTAAACCCTGTCTAAGATAATGTTAATAAAATTACCCAATTAGCTGTGCCTAAAAACAAAATTCTCTCTTTATCTTTAATTTTGACATTTTTATTATTATACGTCTTAGTGTAGACCTCTTTGGGTTCTTCTAGTTTGGGGTTCTCTGTGATATTTGGACATGAATATCTGTTTCCTTCCTCAGGTTGGGGAAGTTTTCAGCTATGATTTTTTCAATTAAATTTTCTGCCCTTTTCTCTCATTCTTCTTCTGGAGCCCTTATAATGTGAATATTAGTACTCTTGAAGTCAGAGAGGTCCCTTAAACTATTCTCAATTTAAATTTCTTTTTTCTTTTTGATGTTCAGCTTGGGTGATTTCCAGTACCCTGTTTCCTAGATCATTGATTTGTACTTCTGCATCATCTTATCTGCTGTTGATTCCCTTGAGTATATTTTTCATTTCAGTTATTGTATTCTTCAGTTCTGATTGGTTCTTTTTAATATTTTCTATCTTTCTGTTGAAGTCCTCACTGTGTTCATCTGTTCTTTCCTCAAGTTTGGTTAGCATTTTTATGACCATAATTTTGAACATTTTATTAGGTAGATTCCTTATCTCAGTTTCATTTAGTTCTTTCTCTGAGGTTTGTCTGTTCTTTCATTTAGAACATATTCCTCTCTCTCCTCATTCTGCTTGACTTTGTGTGTTTGTTTCTACATATTAGGTAGATCAGCTATATCTCCCAGTTTAAAGGAGTGGCCTTAGGTAGATTTCCTGTGTGGCCCAGAAGTGCAATCCCACCTGTTCACCAGAACCAGGTGCTCCGGGGTGTCCCCTATGTGGGTTCTGTATTTCATTCTGTTGTGGCTGGGCTGCAGCTGCTTCAGGTGTACTGGTAGGTGGGCTGACCCTTGGCATAGCTGGCTGAGAGGCCTGGCTACAGCTTCTGTGAGTATGCTGTTAGGGGTGCTAGCCTCCCTTATGGTTGGCTGCAAGGTCTGGCCATGACTGTTGCAGCTGCATTGATGGATGGGCCCACAGGGGAATGCCAGGATGGGATGAGTAATGCTAACAAGGTAGATGGAGAGTATCAGAAATGGTGTCTGCCAGTACCAGGCTAGCTAGGTAGAGGAATATGAAAAAAGTGCATCTATTCCTGAAGAAAGTTGCTACAGATCCTGACCCTCCAGATATCCTAAAATTAGTCAATAAATCTCCTTCAAGTAGGGCCCAGTTTCCTTTTAAACTCCTGCCCCTCTGTTGAGTTTTGGTGCAAATGAGTTTGTGCACAGGTTCTTTATGAGCAGAGTCTCATTTTCCTATAGCCCCGTGGCTCTCCCAGAGTTAAACCCTGCTGATTTTCAAAGCCAGATGTTATGGGGGCACATCTTCCCAGTGCAGATCCTCAGGGCAGAGGTGCCTAATGTGCCTTAACCCCTACCTCCTCAGGGAGTACCCCTGCCTTTGATATCCTTGCCACTTGTGGGTTGCCATTCTGGGGATATAGGTCCTGACTAGTCTGCATCTCTATCCCTCCTTCCTGTCTCCGTGTGGCTTTTCCTTTATATTCTCAATTGTGTAATAAGAGTTATTCTTCTAGTCTTGTGGTTATTCTCAGAGAGAGTTGTCCTACATGTAATCATAATTTTGGTGTGTCCATGGAGAACTTAAACTCAGAATCTTTCTACTCTGCCATCTTGATTTTCTCCTCATCTATAAATTCTTTTTGTATTTGTTAGATAAAATCATTCTATTATTGGTTTACTTTATATTCAAGTAAATAATGTAATTATGTCCTCAAGTTATTATTTTATGGGTAGTAATGAAGCACTATCCTTTCTAGCCCTTGGATACTACATTATTTCATGTTTCTACATCCTAGATAAGATCCCATTAATTAAAAAATTTTCAATTATTCTATTTGAATATGTCATGTGTATCCTGCCCTGAACCTAAAAGTTACATTTTATTTTAATTTTTAAAGTAAGCTCTACGCTCAATGTGGAGCTTGACCTCATGACCCTAAGATCAAGAGTCGTATGCTCTACTGACTGAGTCACCCAGGAGCCCCTAAAAGTTACATCTTCTGTGTATTAATACATTTAATCCTCTCAACATTTTATCTCATTTTACTGATATGGAAATTGAGCACAGAAATTTTAAGTAACTTTTCTAAGATTCTTAGAAAACAGCTAGAAAACAGAATTAAGATTTGAATCCCAAAGAATCTGACTCTAGCATTCAGGTTTTTTTAACTCTGCACTTGATTATCTCAGTAACTATAAAACCAGAGCTTCCACTAAGCCTAATCATCAAAACTTTATGGCTCTGTATCCTCTGGAAATTATGGGAGGAAGAAGAGCTCATAATAATAGAATAACATAATTGCTTTTATCTTTGGAATGAAAGTAAAATATTCACATTTAATCTTCTCATTAGATTCCTTCAATTACTTTGATTTCTCACCCTGTTATTTCTCCACACATTTTGTTCTGTTACCTTGCTGCTTCTATCAATTTTGATATTTACACTTTCAAATGACTTTCAAGTCATTGGTCACATACCATAGGTCCAAGGTTTCCTAACCATTTCTAGTGTCTGATGATTCTCACCAACTCACATTCCCAAGTCCCTAAGGAAAGTATGTTCAGAGGCACAAAGCAAAGTTTTCTTTTTTTTTGAGTTTTTTTTTTAATTTTAAAAAATTAAAGTATTTTTACTTAAACAATTTCAACAATAAAGATAAAAGTCCCCTTAATTGGCCCACTGTATGCCAATCCCCCTTTCAAAAATGATTGTCATTAACAGTTATTATACCTTCTTGCCCTTTTCCCATGTTTTAACAAGCATATAATTATTCTATAACTTTCTTATTTTCACAAAAATACGTCGAAGACATATTTCCTTGTCTGTGTTCTTAAACTGTTGTATTGTATTCTAAGGTACAAAAGTAACATGTTTTTTAAAAGAGCATCTTCCTATTTATGGACATTTATATAGGTTCCAAATGTTTTGTTATTATATATAATAAAGAACATCCTTCTACAAACTGCATAAGTGAGTCTTCAGAAATTGTAAAAATTTCACTAAGATTAGAATTTTAACGTCAAAAGATATACTTAGTTTTATTTTAAAAGATAAAATGTATAAGAAAAGAATCCATTTCCTCATATTGTTAACAGAAAATATTAACAATCTTTAAAAATTCTCTCATATAACAGATAAAAATTGCTATTCTGTTGCCTCAATTTTTTTTTAACTTGTTACTAGTGAAGTTATAAATCCTTTCATATTTAGTAGCCATTTGTATTTCTTTTCTGAATTGCCTGTTTATATAGTTTGCTTATTTTGTAATTGGGTAATTTTTTTTCTTATCAATTTGTAGAAATTTAAAAAATGTACTCTGGATGTTTATAGCATATTACAGGTAAACAATATTGCATAGTATAATATCCTGTACTTTGATTTTTTTAACTTTATTAGATATTTTGGTAATTATTCTATATAAATTCATAGGATATGAATTTTTAAAAATAACTCCACAATATTTATGTGTAATCTGATTTATTTACCTAGAATTTTGTTAATGGACAATAAGTTGCTTCTAGTCTTTTGCTATTAACAATACAACAATGAATATCCTTCATAAGTTACTTGCACTAAAATATGGAGTATAATTATCGGATAAATTTCTAGAAATAAAATTACTCAATTTGCAAAAATCTTATATTTTGCTTTTTTACTCAAGTGAAACATTCATAAATAAAGATGTACATAATTGTACACTTCAATGAATTATCACAAAGTGAACAATCCCACATAACCACAACTATGTCAAGAAATAGTATGTTACAAGCAGCTGCCTCATGCTTCTGCCAATTATTGCTACTCTTTCCTCTCCCCAAATCTGACTTTCTACCAGTTTTGCTTGTTTTTGATAGATGTTTGGCTTTTTTCATATATATTGTACATATAAATGTAGTTTTTCACTTTAATTGCTGTAGAATTCAAATGGATATGTTACAATTTATTTATTCAATCTACTCTGATGGATATATTTTATTGTAGTTTGGGGATATTACAAATATAATATTGCCATCACAAATAATGCTACTGTCTTTTGAAACATATGTGCTTGCCTTTCATTGGGTATATACCCAGAAATGAAACTTTTGGGTTGTAGGGTGTGCCAACCTGTGTATGCTAAAATGGAGTAAATAATGCTACCAATTTTATAAAGTAGATTCAACAATTTACCCTCTTAACAACAATGTATGAGAGTTCCTGCTACCCAGTATCTTTGCAAACCCTACCAACATTACTAATGGGGTTGTGTACCTTCTTGTATATATATGAAAATATGTGTTATTTATATATCTTTCCTTGCAACATACTCAAATTTCTTCTGCGTTTTTTCTGTTATTTGTGATTTCCTTATTGATACATGAGACTCTTTTTACACTCTGCATATGAATAAGTCCATTGTCAGATATATTTAATCCAAATATCTCTTCCTTGTCCTGCCATTTCACCCTCTTAATGATGCCCTTTTTTCCAAGAAGTTCTTAATGTTTTTCTTTATGTTTAATACTTTTTGAGTATTGTTGAAAAATATTTTCTTAACACAAGTGTAATGAAGATATTCTCCTATAATACCTTTTGAATCTTTGTGTGTAGTAGGAAAGAAGAGTCAAATTTCAGTTTTCTATATAATCTTTCAATTGACTTTGTAGTATTTATTGGGGGGAAAACCTGTCATTTCCTCTATTGCTCTGCAGAACCAATTTGGCTATAAATGCCTGGATCTCTTTCTGCACTCTTTCTTCTGTGCATTGGTCTTTTTGTCTATCTCTCCTATGCCAATAGAAACACTGTCATAACCAATCTATCTTTATTAATAAGTCTTGTTTTCCAATAGGGCAAGTCTTCTATTCTGTTTTTCTTTAGTACTGTCATAGTTAATTGTGGTCCTTTGCATTTCTCTATAAATTTTAGAACCAGTTTTAAACTTCCAGGGAAAAAAACATGCTAAAATTTATCTTGGCATTGTGGTAATTCTATAGATCATTTTGTGAAAACCTGACATCTTTGTGCTATTATTGAATTTTACATTCCATGATTTAGGTTCTTTAATTTCTCTTAAGTTTTATAGTTTTCTGTGTAGAGGTCTTGATTATCTTTTATTAGGTATAGTCCTAGATTTGTTATTATTTTTATTTTATTATAAATGGAATCTTTATACAATTTTAGTTTCTATTTTTTCAGTATATGGAAATGTATTTTTACATTGACTTCGTATTCAGCAATCTTGCTAAAATCTATTAGTAATTCTAATAATTTATCTGTAAAGTATTTAAATGTTGTACATAGATAAACATTTCTTTCCATTTCCTTTTTTTCTAATCTATATAACTTTGATTTATTTTCCTTTCTGTATTGCTCTGGCTAGGACTTACAGTACAATGTGAATAGAGGTGGTGACAGCAGTCATCCTAGTCCTGTTTTTACCTCAGAGGTTTGTAAACCTTTCAATATTTTACTGTAAAGTATGAATATTTCCTGCCATGTATCAGATTAATGAAATTTCCTTCTTGGTTTACCAGATGATTTTGCTTTTTGCAACTCATGGCTTACTTACATGGTTTTCTATTTTATCCTTTAATATGATGAATTACATGAATTCATTTCAAATGTTAAACAAGCCTTACATTCCTGGCATAAACAAAACCTGGTTATAGTATGTAATTATTTTATTGCTAGATTTATTTATATTTTGGCTGGGATTTTTACACCTATATTCATGTTGCACTTTTAGTAATGGTATTTTCAAATTTTGGCATCGGATTATGCTGGCCCATAAAGAGATGAATATGGCTTTTTGTTTCTCAATTCTCAGAAAGTTTTTGTGTAATATTGGTATTACTTATTTCTTAAAATTTTGCTGGGATTTATATAAGTAGCCACTTGAGCTGGAGTTTTTCGGCAGTTCAAACTGTCTATGAGAAAGGTGTCCAGGCTGTCTTTCTCATACAAGGGTAAGTTCTTTAGAGGTTCTATAGTGACTGTCACTGCCACAGTTACTTTACATGGAAAATATGCTCTCTGACTTATTCTAAACAACCGTCAGCTTCTGAACCTGGTGATATACTTTCCTAGCCTCTTAATTTTGTCATTCCTTGCCTTTATAGGTCAATCTTTTGAGTACAGAACCCTGAAAATGGCTTGAAGTCAGTCATCGGCCAGAACTACTTGGGCTATATTCTTGCAAACATATATTCTTGCCATATCAAATAATGGGATTATTGACTGTCCCACACTTCCCTCCTCTCTCCTCCATTCATTAAAGGGCTGTTTCTTCCAGTTTCCCTACCAAACAAGTTTTCAATCAAAAACAAGTTCCCCTTATGTATATTCACATAGAACCTCCACAGTGTAAAAACTCCAGGAACACAAGATTTTTTTTAGGTAGTCTCCCTTTCAAATGGCTTAAAAGAGCTCTTGGAGCTCATCAGACTTAGCTTAGGGGAAGACTGGAAAGTATAGAAGTAGATCCAAATATATTTTTTAAAATGTATTATTTGATAAAAGATGATTCTAAATTTTGAGGGAAAAGATGAAGTATACAGGAGGTGGTGTTGGCTACAACTGTTAATCATCTGGAAAAAAGTTTAATCCCTATTTCATACCTTATATGTAAATAAATGCTAGATAGAAGAAATACTTAAATATGTTAAAAATAAATATATTAAAAGAGAATATAGTAAGTGAGGAAAGCTTTTTTTTTTTTTGTATGACACAAAATCCAGAGCCATAAAAAATAGAATTACTTTAAAAATTTTTCAAATTTATGCATGGAAAAAACCATCCTAAACAACCTCATAAACAAAAGCAGGGAAAACACTGGCAAGTTACATCACATAGAAAACTAACTTTCCTACTTTGTAAATAGTTTTCACAAATCTGTAAGAGAAATACTAACAACTCTGCAGAAAAATGGACAAAGAATATAAACAGAAATGTCATAGTACAAGAAAATATGTTCGATTTCACTTAAGATACAAGAAAAGTCTACTTATATACTTCTTAACAAAATGACAGGGATTAAAAGTTTGTTTATACACTGTTGTTAAAAAGGTAATGGAATGATCCCAGGGTTCTGGGATTGAGCCCCCGAATAGGGCTTCTTGCTCAGCAGGGAGCCTGCTTTTCCCTTTCCTCTCTCTGCCTGCAGTTCCCTCTGCTTGTGTTCTTTCTCCTGTCAAATAAATAAATAAAATCTTAAAGAAAAGAAGAGAAAAGCTGCCTTGCCTTTCTTTAAAAAAAAAAAAAAGGTAATGGAAGATCAGGCATTCTTAAAACGGTGGGAGTATAATTTGGCACAACTTCTATGGAGGGCTACAATCTAGAAATAAGGATTAATTAGAATTAAATTAGCTTTTAAAAGGAATACTATCCAACTTTCAAAGAATGTCTGATTGGACTATGTTGTTCTAAGCTTTCTATTTCCTCTTAGTTTAGCCTGTTAGAGGAAATGTGAATACTTTTTGGAAGATGATAACATCACTTAGAACCCAAAATTATCTTTATAATATTTATTTATTTATAGGTATATAAATAAATATATGTTATATAAATTCATATAATGTTCCATAAAAAAATTAGAAACAAAACCAGAAAGCAAATCTGGGATACATGAAGGTAATATGATCAAAATCCAAGACAAATAATAAATTAGATATCACATAGGGAGTTATCAAACACATATTTAAAGGAACTATATTCAACATGTTCAAGGAAATGAAGGGCAAGAATGATAATTTAGGAAGATAAAAGAAGCTTTAAAAAGAATCAAATGAAAGGCACAGAACTGAAAAATAACTAAAACTGAACTCCATGGGTAGATCTACCAAAGATTAGAAACAGTTGGAGAATTAGTGAACTCTAAAAGACAAGTCAGAAGAAAATATCCAAGTTGAAACATAGGGAGGAAAAGGATAGAAGAGAAACCAGAAAGTATGTGTAATAACATCCCAACAACCTCTTAACATTAAAAGTGGGAATATTATCACAAGTTTGACTTTACGCAAGAATAAATAATCATAGGTTTTATGTACATTATTATTTTTCTTATACCATTTTCAATCAAGTAAAAATCTAGGTAAGGGCTTCTTCCCATTTTTAGGGCTTAGGTATTTTAAAAGAAACATCTAAGTATATCAAATATATTAAAAAGTACAAATTAGAGTGTTTAACTACTTACATTCCATATGCTGAGCTTACAGCAAGACTAGTAATCTGTTGGGGAGGCTCACCATCCACCCACACCAACTGAATAACAAGCTCTGCTTGATACCCTGGAGGCATCCGCACTGGTCGTGTCTTAACACTAAAAAAAGAGAAAAAAGTAGTTCTACCACATATAGTTTAAATAAGTGTGCTTATGCTTATCTTCAGAATTTACACAGAATCTTCCTACAGAAATATACAATACCAGGCACTGAGGGCAGTAAGTACATAGGTGGACAGCATCTTCTAGTTTTCTTAAAATAGACCAAACCACTTAAGATTGCTTAGTTTTTTCTTTAAGTAGCTTTTCAGTCATTCAAGTCCACAACTTCAAATGGCCTTCATCACTTCCTTTTTTTTATTTTTGAGGATAGTATTTTAAATTATTTTTATTATTTATTTTCTTACATAATATTTGTTACATATATGTAAGTTATAATGCATGACAATAAAAAAAAAAGACTATTAATCTACCACCCAACTTTAAGAGCTCAACAATGTCCAAGCAGGGACGCCTTGGTGGCTCAGTCAGTTAAGTGTCCAGTTCTTAATTTTGGCTCAGGTCATGATCCCAGGGTCATAGGATTGAGGCCCACATCAGACTCCATGCTCAGTAGGGAGTCTGCTTGAGATTCTCTCCCTCTGCCCCTCCCTCCTGCCCACTATCTTTCTAAAATAAATAAATAAATAAATCTTTAAGAAAAGTTGTTCAGCGTTTCCAAAACCTGAATTTCTGCTCATCCCTCTAACTTTGATTGACCTGCAGCCTTATCTATTCCAGTTAGTAACAACTTGTATCTTTCCAGTTGTTCAATTAAAAAACGTTAAAGTCATACTACTGTCCTTCTCTTGTACCTTACATCCACTCAATCATCAAATGCTGTTTGTGCCACCTTCAAAATATATCCAGAATCTGAGCACCTTTTAAAATGGATTTATTTAAATTCAATTAAATTAGCATATACTGTATTATTAGTTTCAGAGGTAGAATTTAGTCATTCATCAGTTGCATACAACACCCAGGGCTCATTACTTCAAGTCTGCTCCTTAATGCCCATCATCCAGTTACCCCATCCCCCCACCCACCTCCTCTCCAGCAACCTTCAGTTTATTTCCTATAGTTAAGAGTCTCTTATGGTTTGCCTCCCTCTCTGTTTTTGTCTTATTTTCTTTTTCCTTCCTTTCCCCTATGTTAATCTGTTTTGTTTCTTAAATTCTACATATGAGTGAAATCATATGGCATTTGTCTTTCTCTGACTTATTTTGCTTAGCATAATACTCTCTAGTTCTATCCATGTTGTTGCAAATGGCAAGCTTTCATTCTTTTTGATGGCTGAATAATATTCCATTATATATATATATATACTACATCCTTATCTAGCCATCAGTTGATGGATATATGGGTTCTTTCCATATTTAAATCTGAATTTCAAATAAACAATAAATAGGTTTTTGTTTTTGCTTTTTACTGTGTGTCACATGTAGTATCTAAGATATACTGATACTAAAAAATGTTTACTGTTTATCTGAAATTCAAATTTAAATGGGTATCCTGTATTTTTATTTGCTGAATCTGTCAGCCTTTAACATCATCTCTAGTTGGTGCAATAGCCTCTTTACTGGTCTCCTGGCTTCTCCCTTCCCTTGCATCTCAAAATCCATCTTCAACAAAGCCACAGAAGTGATCATTTTAAAATTTAAGTCTGATCATGTCTCCTTTCTATTCAAAACATTATAATGAGGCCCCATTTAATTAGGAATAAAAGCCAAGGCCCTTACAATGGCCTATATTGGCTATTACTCATCTGACTTCATCTCCTACTATCCTCCTCACTACGCCCCACCTTGTTCCTGTTCTCCCAGTTACACTGACATCCTTATATGTGGGGCACTTAATTTTTTTAATTTAATTTAGTTTAAATTAATTAACATATAGCATATTTAGTTTCAGAGGTAGAGTTCAGTGATTCATCAGTTGTAAATAACATACAGTGCTCATTACATCATGTCCCCTCCTTAATGCCCATTACCCAATTACCCTCCCTCCACCTCATCCCCTCCACCAACCCTCAGTTGGTTTCCTATGGTTAAGAGTCTCTTATGGTTGGGGCGCCTGGGTGGCTCAGTCCTTAAGCGTCTGCCTTTGGCTCAGGTCATGATCCCAGGGTCCTGGGATCGAGCCCCGCATCGGGCTCCATCCCAGGGTCCTGGGATCGAGCCCCGCATCGGGCTCCCTGCTCAGCGGGAAGCCTGCTTCTCCCTCTCCCACTCCCCTTGCTTGTGTTCCCTCTCTCACTTTGTCTCTCTCTGTCAAATAAATAAAATCTTTAAAAAAAAAGAAAGTCTCTTATGCTTTGTCTCCCTCTCTGATTTTGTCTTACTTTATTTTTCCTCCCTTCCTCTATGCTCTTCTGTTTTGTTTCTTAAATTCCACATATGAATGAAATCATATAATTGTCTTTCTCTGATTGATTTATTTCACTTAGCATAAGACCCTCTAGGTCCATTCACATCATTGCAAATGGCAGGATTTCATTTTTTTGATGGCTGGGTAATATTCCATTGTGTGTGTGTGTGTGTACTGTATACACACACACACACACACACACACACACCCCACACACCTTCTTTATCCATTCATCTGTCAATGATATCTGGGCTCTTTCCATAGTTTGGCTATTGTGGACATTGCTGCTATAAACACTGGGGTGCACGTGCCCCTTCAAATTACTACATCTTCAGGGTAAATACCCAGTAGTGCAATTGCTGGGTCATAGAGTAGCTCTATTTTCAACTTTTTGAGGAACCTCCATACTGTTTTCTACAGTGGCTGTACCAGCTTGCATTCCCACCAACAGTGTAGGAGCGTTCCCCTTTCTCTGCATTCTCGCCAACATTTGTTGTCTCCTGACTTGTTCATTTTAGCCATTCTGACTGGTGGTATCTCATTGTGATTTTGATTTATTTCCCTGATGCTGAGTGATGTGGAGCCTTTTTTCATGTGTCTGTTGGCCTTTTAAATATCTTCTTTGGAGAAGCATCTGTTCATGTCTTCTGCCCATTTCTTGACTGGATTATTTGTTCTTTGGGTGTTGAGTTTGATAAGTTCTTTATAGATTTTGGGTACTAACCCTTTATCTGATAAAACATTTGCAAATATCTTCTCCCATTCTTTTGGTTGTCTTTTGGTTTTGTTGACTGTTTCCTTTGCTGTGCAAAAGATTTTTATCTTGATGAAGTCCCAATAGTTCATTTTTGCCTTTGTTTCCCTTGCCTTTGGAGATGTGTCTAGCAAGAAGTTGCTGTGGCCGAGGTCGAAGTGGTTGTTGCCTGTGTTCTCCTCTAGGATTTTGATGGATTCCTGTCTTACATTTAGGTCTTTCATCCATTTTGAGTCTATTTTTGTATATGGTGTAAGAGAATGGTCCAGTTTCATTCTTCTGCATGTGGCTGTCCAACCTTCCCAATACCATTTATTAAAGAGACTGTCTTTTTTCCATTGGATATTCTTTCCTGCTTTGTCAAAGATTAGTTGGCCATTGAGTTGAGGGTCCATTTCTGGGTTCCCTATTCTGTTCCATTGATCTTTGTGTCTGTTTTTGTGCCAGTACCATACTGTCTTGATGATTACAGCTTTGTAATAGAGCTTGAAGTCTGGAATTGTGATGCCACCAACTTTGGTTTTCCTTTTCAACAATCCTTTGGCTATTCGGGGTCTTTTCTGGTACCATACAAATTTTAGGATTATTTGTTCCAGCTCTGTGAAAAATGTTGATGGTATTTTGATAGGGATTGCATTGAATATAGATTGCTCTGGGAAACATGACATTTTAATAATATTTGTTCTTCCAGTCCATCAGCATGGAACGTTATATGTGAGGCACTTTAAAGCATTTGCTCTAGCTGTTCCCTCTGCCTGGAATGCTCTTCTACCAGATACATTTCAGCTAACTCCCTCGTCACTTTTTGTTTAAATCTCACCTTCTTCATAGCATTAGTTAAAAAGAAGAAAGAAATATTATTTTTGCAATATCCTAGCAATCATGAGAGAAATCCTTTTTTTTTTCTAACCAGGTATTCTTGTAGTAGATAGTAAATGTGGTTTTCTTTTTGATTCCAAGAAAACTGAAGAAATTCCCTAAACATACTTTTTCAATTGGGAGATACCAAGCAAGTGGCCAAGTTTCTGCCCTGCCATACATGTTCCCATTCTATTAAAACCATGTTTTTAGGATCCTTCTGGAAAGAAAATCTATGAATTTGTAATGAAGGACAAAAATCTTGTGCCACCTTCATGGATATTCAAAGAAAGACCACAGTACCCCTTGGTAGAGTGTAGGTCAATTGACAGCAACTTAATAAAAGAGAAGAACAATTTTATTTGACACAGTTTCAAAGTATTATATGACTAATATGTAAAATTGTTTCAAAATTTGGTAGCAACTCTTACTTGAGGCATGGGATACTGTCCTTTGTTCCTCCTTCACTAGCCACAGTGTTAGTGCTTCCGGAAAGACTCCTTGAAGAAGGAAGCTGGGATGAGAGATCTGGAAATGGAGGACTTGTTTCTGGTTCTGGGGTAATAATATCTTCAATATCATACTGAAGTCGTACCTCTAATGACTTAAAAAAAATCAAGTTTTAATTTAAGTCATAATAATAATCACATTAAAATTTCTGATAACTTTTTGGTAATTATTACTTTTTCAGTTTTAATTTATAGTAAAGTTGAAATATCCCAGATTGATTTAAATAGTGAAATACATGGAACATTCACTGGCATTCACAAAAAATGTAAAATATTTCTTAACTCTTCAGATTTATAAGAAAAATACCTACTAGCTGAGATAAAGTTTTTATATACTAAATACTCCTTTAAAGGTATAAATTACAACTCCATATATAATGAAATAAGAAATTGGTTATGGTTATTCCAGTGAAAGATAATAAATTGGATGTATTTACATACACATACATAACAAATTATTATTTGTACAAGTTTTTTAGTTTAAAAAAAAATTCTACTTTGAATTTGAATTTAGTAAAGGTTTTCCAAAATAAATTCTAATTTTTGTTTCATTAGCTTAGCTCAATTTCATTAGCTTGGTTAGAATTGCTTAATTGAAAAACATATGATAAACTGTATTAAAATAAAAAGATGACCCAAACCTTTTTTTAATCTAAAAATGTTTACAAATTAAGTACTTGATGACTGCATTCAATACTTTAATTAAAATTGATTTTATAACAAACATTTGCTTTACAATGTAAAAATCAGCATTTTTAGAAATTCAATTAATTAACATATAGTATATTATAGTTTCAGAGGTAGAGTTCAGTGATTCATCAGTCTTATATAACACCCAGAGTTCATTATATCACATCCCCTCCTTAATGTCCATCACCTATTTTCCCCATACCCCCAACCCCTCCCCTCTTTACGCAAACCTGTTTGTTTCCTATGGTTAAGAGTCTCTTATGGTTTGTCTCTGATTTCATCTTGTTTTATTTTTCCCTCCCTTCCCCTATGCTCTTCTGTTTGTTTCTTAAATTCCACATATGAGTGAAATCATATGATTAAAAAAATCAGCATTTTTGAAGCTGAAAACAAATGTCATTATGGGGTAGTAATATAGCAATATTACCAAATTACTGTCATAATTGTATTAAAAACTAAAAAAATCTATAGTGACTATAACAATTAGCAGTTATTGAGTGCTAACTATACCTAGACACAATGTTAATGATTTTATATAATCCTCATAAGAACCCTATGAAATTGGCATTATCATTTGTAATTTATTATTACTTTCCATTTTTCCATTTTATTTACACAGAAAATTATATGAGTGTATGAAACTTGGTCTTACCCAGACTCTACTATTGACTACTGGAGCCTTGTGACTTGCTCAGAGTCATGTAGCTATTTACTGGTAAAGCCAGAATTAAAATATAGGCTTATCTGACTCCAAAGATTGGGTGGGATTTTAACTCATATACTTTAACAGGGCAGTACTTAAATTTGCTGTTGAGGTAAAAACAGTTTTAGACAGGCCTTTAGTAGATAATCTTTATTTTCTGATAAAATGGTAAAATGGACTCAGTAGGGTAGGCCAATTATCTATAGATGCTTTAATTTTTATTTAATTTATCCTATGAGACCATAATTGAATAATTACTTGATGAGTTTAAAATTTAGATAAGGTACCCCATAATTATTTCCATCCTATAAAAATGTTGCTATCTAGAAAATTATTAAAAATAATCTTATTGTAGTTGAGAAATGATCACTTGTGGCAATTGACAAGAAAAAAATTTAATAAAGATATACAATAAAGCCTTCATTAATTTGACATTTATACATAAAGCAATGACTGTATAAATTCTATATACACATAATCCATTCTATTTAATAATACAAAGTTTTGGTAGAGAAATGTTTTTTTCATTTTAAGCCAAACTATTTTTCAATATGTTATACTAGGTAACAAGAATAATTCAAAATCCTATGAATTGGATTACTGGCCAAATACAGTAGTCTTGAAGGCTTAAAACCATACCAAACCCTAGGCAAAATCTATGATAATTGGTTTCTTTTAATAGCTTTAGCTGTAAGCATTAAATTTTTAAAAAACTTACCACTATTTCTGTTGTTATTTCATGTCTGCTGAATTTATAAATTATGACATATGCAGAAACTCCTGATACACAGAATATTCTGCTCTCTGGACACCAGTAAATCATCTGAATGGCATATGGATCTTCCTCTATAATTTCACATGTTGGTTTTCCTTCTCCCACCTTCTGTTTTTCAAACACTTTTGAAGTTTTTAGCTTGTACAGCATCTGCAGAGTTACTATAAGATATTGAAACATAGTTATCTTCTAATTTGAACTTAATTCCTAGATATTGTTGAAGCTTTTTCAATATATTTGTTAAAGCACTAAAATAAAACCCAAGTAGACAAAATAAATTACATGTTAACTAGGAAGCATTCAGTGTCATATATTCTTATATTACAGTTTAGCTGGATGGAGATTCCAGAGAAAAATAAACATTTATTGCACATATACTATATACCAAAGAATTTGTAGGTCCTTTGTATGCATTGTCTCATGTAATCCTCAGAAAAGTCCCATGAAGTGAGTATTTTTATCCTCATTTATTGATGAAAACACTGTGGCTCAGAAAGGTTACAATGGAAATACTGAACCTAATTCTTTCTACAGTTTTCCCCTTTGATTGCTACATGAGAGATTGAAGCTATTCTTAGAGAGTTTACTCTTCTCAACAAATTTCTAGACAATCCTTAAAATGAGAAACATTTGTAATTTACTAGCTAGTAATATTGAGAATCCAATAATCTGTAGTTATTTTAGAAAGAATCTTTTCCAAGTGGCTCTGTATTAGAAAAGGATCAGTTATAATTTTTAAAAACTCTGGGGATGGTGAATTGTTTTCAGGAATATTTATTTGGGGGAATATTTTTCCCTTATAGACCCCGATGATAACTATCCTATAAAAAAGTTCTGATTCTATAAAAGATCCTTAAGAGAATTTCTAAAAATCTGGGAATTGCTGTCAAAAATGCATAATCTGAAGCTAATCATGAGAAACGTCAGTCAAACCCAAATTGAAGATTCTACAAAAATAATTGGCCCAAGTCCTCAAAAATATCAATTTCATGAAATAAAGGCTCATAAACAATTCCAAATTGAGGAAAACTCAAAAGATGATAAATGCAATAAATAATCCTCGAATTTCTTTTATTATAAAAGATATTATTAGGACAATTGGTGAAAACTAAGTAAGACGTGGAGGTTAGATAATGTATTGCATCAGTATTAATCTCCTGATTTTGATAACTATAATTTGACTATGTAAAAGAATGTCTTGTTTGTAGGAAATATACAATGAAGTATTTTTAGGGCTGTAATGTAAGAAGAGATCACTGCAACTCACAAATGGTTACAAAAGCTATACATATATGTGAACATATGGAGAAGAGGGAGAGGGAGGAAGGTGGAAGAACAAATGTAGTATACACTGACATTTGGGGAACCTGGCTAAAAGCTATAGAACACTTCATGGTATTTTTTTGCAATTATTCTCTAAGTCTAAAATTATGTCAAACCGAAACATTTCGAAAATGGGTAAGGCATTAATTATACTAGGTGCTATAGCCTGCCTGCTAGGTCAGATGGGGTATCACTCCCATGATTATTTTATGTGACAGTAACAATGGTAAAAGGATATTGCAGACATAATTAAGGCCCCTAATTAGTTGACTTGGAGTTAGTCAACAGAGGTTATCCTTAATTGGGCTGACATAATCATAATTAAAAGAGGGACTGGTGCCCTCCCTGAGGTTAGAATGACACTCCCTTACCAGGCTTGAAGAAACAAGTTGCCATGAGTTATAATGCTACAAGAAAATTCTGCCAACTACCTGAGACTGAATGAGGACACTAAATCTCAAATGAAACAGCAGCCCTAGCCAAAACCTTGACTGCAGTCTCAGGCAACCCTAAGCAAAGAACCCAGCTAAACTGTACCCAAATTACTGACACACACAAACTGTGAGATAATATATAAGTACTGTTTTAAGCTGCTCAGTTGTGGTAATTTATTACTCAGCAAAGAAAACAAATACACATAAATAACAAACTCAGTTATTCAAATTCAGTGAAACCTTACTTCTGTACTGGACAGTATTCCTCAAAATTGGCAGACTAAGTGATATTTCTTCAATGACATCCACTAAATTGGAAATGCGTCCTTATAATTAGTTACAGTAAAAATGTTAAACATGTTGCAAACCTTAATCATTAGAATGTTAAAGTGTCTTCTCACATTTTAGAAGCTAAGGAGTGACTTTGAGGTCGTGTGAAAGGAACAATAATGTCACTATAAAATTGTGTTCTTGGAACAAAGTCAGATTTACAAGAAAAAGTTCATCCAAAGAAAATCTTTTGTCCTTTGGAATTTCTCCCTGAGCCATTGTTCTCTTGTGTGAGTTCAAAAAGGTGCCTCAAAATTCATGGTTTTACATATTTTAATCATTTTCTCTTGCTGATGGTTCACTCCACTGCTGAAAGAGTCTAGCTTACAGGCTAAGAGTATCACCAATATTCAACCTTCTTCCCTTTGCTTTTGTGTTTATCATGGTCTTACTCAGAAGCTGTTTACCTCTACAACTTCAACTATCACTTTTATGCTGCTTCTATATGACTGTCCATTTTTGACTGTTTTTCCTACCTGCTAGACACTTGGATTTTGTGGTGTGATTACAAAATTCAAACCTCTAGCACTCTCTTGTATTCCTCATTTCCAAAAGAGTTACCCATATCTTGCTGGTTACCCATCCTCAGAAACTGAGTCATTGCTCACTTACTATTGTCCTCCTATTCCTGACTACTAAAATCTTAACTATCTTCTAAAACTCACATTAAATATTACCCCATCAAAATACCCTTTCTGGATCTACCTGGTTCAAACAAATCTCAAATTTCTGGTAACAAACAGAATTTGAGTTATATTACATTTAGATTTCTTATTATACTGTTTGCCTTCTATTCATATATGTGCATTTCTTTATCTGATTTAGTAAATATAAGTTTTATGAAGGGTATATATGGATATAATCAAGTCTGAAATATCTTTGCATGCCCTTCAACACTGAAAAGACTACCTTATTCCTTAAATTATATAATTTTCAAACATCTTAAAAGAATTTTACATTTATCAAATCATTTCTTTTGATTCATACAAGGCTTGGTAGACAAGTAGAAAAGTGGACTAGTGAGATTAAAAAAAAAACTTCTCCAGGACAAGAGCTAGAGGTAAAGGAAATTCCTTCAACTGACTTAATCTGACAAAGTTTGGTACTTTTTTCAACATACCTTACTTTTTGTAAATATAATGGGTTACTGATAGTGAATTCAGTCCAGTTTATATTATAAAGGAAAAGTATAGTAGAGATAGTACTTTAAACTTATTTAACATAGGAAATGGATTTTTATAACATAGCCATATATGCATGCTAAAAATGTATCTGAAATATTAGTTGTCCAGACTAAAAAGTGGTGATGGCTCTGAGTAAATATTAACCAAGTATTTTCTGTTATAGAACAAGAGACTTAAAACTTACTTGCAGAAGCATCCCAAAATTTTATTGATCCGTCTGCATGACTAGATAAAAAATACATTAGCATTAATTACAGTAAATTTAAAAAATCATAATCATTCTAAATGTATAAAAACTTGAGTTATTGCTAAAATTTGATTAAAAACCCCATTCTAATGAGAACTCATATATGCTAAACCATTTCCAAGCTCATGGTTGTGGTTTACTTTTTAAACAATGCACTAAAATCTAGATTTAAAAAAGAACAATAGATTTTACTGTAAGAAGATTTTATGTTGAATAGAGAACAATGAAAACTGGCTTGAATGAACAATATATTTTTATATAAAATTGTTTACTCTCAATAAAAAATACCTGATTTAATTTGGTTACATTAAAATAATTTTGAAGTCAATATCATAGTGAAATTAAAGTTAAGCTTCAAAATATAAAAAGCAAATCCTTAAAGTTATCTAGAGTTGTATCATTATTTGGCAATAACATAATGGTAATTCTATAATATCTAATCTAGAAATAAAAAGGATAGAATAATTCCAACATTTTATTAGTTCAGCTTTAACCTGACACCAAAACCAAAAAAGAAAATTACAAAACCTTATTCCTCAAGCACAGGTATAAACATTGTCAATAAAATATTAGCAAATCAAATAAAAAACATAGAAAGGATAATAAATCATGACTAAGTTGCAGTTCATCCTAGGAATGCAAGAGTAGTTAAACATTAAAAAAATCAATCACCATATTGTTATTCATCATACTGACAGATTAAAGAAGAAAAACCATATGATCATCTCAATAAAAACAAAAAAAGCATTTGTTTCTACCTTTGGCTATTGTGAATAATGCTTCTATGAGCATTCATGTACAAGTTTTGTATATACCTAAAAGTGGAAGTGCTTGGGGGTTATATGATAATTGTTTAGCTTTTTGAGAAATTGCCAAACCATTTTCCTTATCAGCCTCACCATTTTACATTCCCACTAGCAATGTATGTAGTTCTAATTGATCTATATCCTTGTCAACACTTGTTATTTTCCTCTTTAAAAAAATTTTAGCCATCCTAGTGGGTATGAAGTGGTACACATAATTGTGGCTTTGATTTTCAGTTCCCCAATGACTAATGATGTTAAGCATATTTTCATGTGCTTGTTACCCATTTTGTAGACTTTTTTGAAAAAGTCTACACAAGTTCTTTGCTCACTTAAAAGTGTTTGTCTTTCTATTGTTAAGGTCTAAGAATTATTTATATATTATGAATACTAAACCCTATCAGATATGATTTGAAAATTTTTTCCAACTCAGTGTTGTCTTCACCTGATGATGAAGACCATTTTATCTATTTTTTCTTTTGTTATTTATGCTTTTGGTATAATATCTAAGAAACTTTTGCCATAATCAAGGTCATGAAAGATTACCCCTTTGTTTTCTCTTTGAACTTTATAGCTTTAGCCATTAATTCAAATCTTTCATCATATTTCAGTTAATTTTTGCATATGGCATGATGTAGGAGTCTAACTTTATTTTTTTGTTTTGTTTTTACTTAAATTCTAGTTAGTTAACATAGAGTGTAATATTAGTTTCAGAAGATTTTAGTGATTCATCACTTACATATAAAACCCAGTGCCCTCCTTAATACTTGTCACCCATCAAGCCCATTCCCCCAAACAACCTTCCCTCCAGCAACTCTCAGTTTGTTCTCTATATTAAGAGTCTCTCTTATGGTTTGCCTCCCTCTCATTTTTTCCCCTCCCCCTATGTTCATCTGTTTTGTTTCTTAAATTCCACATATGAGTGAAATCATATGGTATTTGTCTTTTTCTGACTTATTTCACTTAGCATAATACACTCTTGCTCCATCGATATCAATGCAAATGGCAAGATTTCACTTTTCTATGGCTGAGTAATATTCCATGATATATATATATATATATATATATATATATATATATATATATATACACACACCACATCTTCTTTATCCATTCATCAGTCAATGGACATTTGGGCTCTTTTCATAATTTGGCTATTGTTGATAATGCTGGTATAAACCTCGGGGTGCATGTATCCCTATAAATCAGTATTTTGGTCTCCTTTGGGTAAATAGTGCAATTGCTGAGTCTTAGGGTAGTTCTATTTTTAACTTTTTGAGGAACCTCCATACTGTCTTCCACAGTGGCTGCACCAGTTTTCATTCCCACCAACAGTGTAAGAGCAATTCCCTATTGTTGCATCCTCACCAACATCTGATGTTTTCTGTGTTAATTTTAGCCATCTGAAAGATGTGAGGTGGTACCTCATTGTGGTTTTGATTTGTATTTTCCTGATGAGGAGTGATGTTGAGCATCTTTTCATGTGTCTGTTAGCCATCTGGATGTCTTTGGAAAAATGTCTGTTCATGTCTTCTATTTCTTAACTGGATCATTTGGTTTTTTGGGTGTTGACTGTGATAACTTTACAGATTTGGGGGAGGGTCTAGCTTTATTCTTTTGTATGTGGATATCCAGTTCTCCTAGCAACATTTGTTGATGAGATTATCCTTTCTCCCATTAAATGGTCTTGGCAGACTTATAAAAAATCAGTCATAGATGTATGATTTTATTTCTGGAATCCCAATTCTATTTCATTAAATTATATATCTAATCTTATGACATTACCACACAGTCTTGATCACCATAGCTATGGAGGGAATCTTACAATTGGGAAGTGTGAGCCCTTCAACTTTGTTATTTTTCAAGATTATTTTGACTATTTGTGGTCACTTGCAATTTCATCAATTTTAGGATAACCTTTTTCATTTCTGCAAAAAGGTTATTGGGGTTTTGACAAGGATTGTAGTGAATCTCTACATCATTTTGGGATATTGCCATCTTAACAATATTAAGTGTTACATTCTTAAACATGGGATATAATTTGATTTATTTTTGTATTTTTTTATAGATTTTATTTATTTGACACAGAGAGATAGCAAGAGCAGGAACACAAGCAGGGGGAGTGGGAGAGGGAGAAGCAGGCTTCCCGGCGAGCAGGGAGCCCGATGTGGGGCTTGATCCCAGGACCCTGGGATCGTGACCTGAGCCGAAGGCAGATGCTTAACGACTGAGCCACCCAGGTGCCCTATTTTTGTGTTTTTAAATTTCTTTCAGCAATGTTTTATAGTTTCTGGTGTATAAACTTACTTCATCTCCTTGGGTAAGTTTCTAAGTATTTTATTTTACTTTTTGATGCTATTATAAATGGAATTGCTTTCTTAATTTCCTTTGTGAATTGTTCATTGTTAGTATATAAAAACACACTAATATATATAAACGATTATAACATCTGCAAATAGAGCTAATGTTCTTCCTTTCCACAGTAGATGCTTTTTATTATTCTTGCCTCTTCTGGATAGAATTTTCAGTACAATACGAAATAAAAGTAGCAAAAGCCAGGATTGTTGTCTTGTTCCTGATCTCAGAGGAAAAGCTTTCAGTCTTTCACCATTGAATATCATGTTATCTGTGGGTTTTGCAAAAATGCATTTTACCAGATTAAGGAAGTTCCACTTCAGGCAAAGGAAGTTCCTCAGTTATCTGAATGTTGCTGTTGTGGTTTTAAATCATGAAAGGGGATCTGTCCAATGCTTCTTCTGTAAGAGATGACCATGTTTTTCCTTCTTTCATTCTATTGATGTGTTTATTATGTTGATTTGTGTATGCTAAAATACTCTTGTGTTCCTAGAATGAATCTCACTTGATCATGGTTTATAATTCTCATAATAATATGCTACTGGATTCCATTTGCTAGTGTTTCATTGAGTACACTTGCATCTATATTCATAAAGAATATTTTTGCCTAGTTTTCTTTTCTTGTGATGTCTTTGGCTTTGGTGTTAGGGTAATGCTGGCCCTATAGAATGAGTTAAAATGTGTTCCCCTCTATTTTTTGGAAATGTTTGAGAAGCATTTGGTGTTACCTCCTTAAATGATTGGTAAAATTCATCATAAAGCAATCTGATCCTGGCCTTTTCTTTGATGGGAGGTTTTGATTACTGATACAATCTCTTATTATAAAGTTGTTCACATTACCTATTTCTTCTTGAGTCACCTTTGGTAGTTTGTTTCTCAGAATTTATCCATTTCATCTAGGTTATTTACTTTGTTGGCATAGTTGTTCATAATATTCTTTTATAACCCTTTTTTAGTTAAGTAAGGTTGATAGTATCATACTCACTTTTAATTCTAATTTTAATAATTTGAGTGTCACTTTTTTCTGAGTCACTATAGTTACTCAGTCAATTCTGTCCATATTTTGGTTTTGTTGAGTTCTTTTATTGCCTTTCTGACCTCTGCTTTGCTTATCTGTGCTTGAATTTTTGTTACTCCTTACATCTGCAAGCTTTAGTTGTCTTTTCTTTTTTTCCCCCAGTTCTTTGGATGTAAAGATAGGTTATTGATTTGAGAACTTTTTCCTTCCTTTAATGTAGGCAGTATAGCTGTAAATTTCCCCCTGGGTATTGGTTTTGCTACAAGTCTTTACTTTTTCTTTTTATTCATCTCAAAGTGTTTTCCAATTTCCCTTGGGATTTCTACTTTGGTCTATTGTTTAAGAGCATGTTACTTAATTTCCACATATTTGTGACTGTTCCCATTTTCTTTCAGTTATTACCTACCAGTTTCATTATATTTTGGTTGGAGAAGAAACTATTGTTTCAGTCTTCCTACATTTAGTGAGACTTGTTTTGTGGCCCAACAACTGCTCTGTCCTGGAGAATGTTACACGCACCTTTAAAAACTATGTGTTCTTTGTTTTTGTTATTGTTGTGTTGAGGGTTCTATATATTGTCTCTTAGATTAATTTATAGTGCTGTTCAAGTCCTCTGTTTCCTTAGTGATATTCTATCTAGTTTTTCCATCTGAAATGTTCTTCCTTTTATTGAAATTATTATTGTAAAACTCTTTCCTACTTTAATTCTGTCCATTTTTGCTTCATATATCTTGGAGTTCTGTTATTGTATGTATATGTTTATAATATACACATATACTATGCATTTGATCTTTCTATCAATATATAATCTCTTCTTCGTCTCTTATAACAATTTTAGACTTAAAATCTATTTTGTCTAAAATTAGTATATCAACAAAAAAATAAAGGAAATAAGAAATTAGTATAGCCACTCTCTGCCTTTCTTTAATTTATTGTTTGCATGGAACATCTTCTTTCAATCTTTTCATTTTCAACATATTTTTGTCTTTGTAATTAAAGTGTGTCTCCTGTAGAAAGCATACAATTAAATCATGTATTTTTACCCATTCTGCCAATCTGCCTTATAATTAGAGAGTGTAATTCATTTAATGGAAGTATTGAAAAGGAAGGACTTCTGCCATCTTGCTATATATTTTCTATATGTCATATCTTTTTTGTTGTTCAGTGCCTGCAAGACTGCCTTCATGTTTAATTATAAAAAAAGTACCATTTTGCTTCCTTTCTTGTTTCTTATTTAATTTTCTGTATATATTTTCGTTGTTTCTTTAGTGTTACCCTGGGCATTAAAGTTAGCCTCTTAAATTTATAACAATGTAGTTTGAATTAATGCTAACTAGCTTCAATACCAAAACTCTATTGCTGTATGTTATATATAGCTGTTGCTATATGACCCCACTATGTTGTTATTGTCACAACTTCTTTATGTGTTTTGCCCATTACCACCATGGATTTGTAATTATGCTTTTATGTATTTGGGAAAAAAGAGGAGTTAAGAACAAAAATAAAATAATGTTGGCTTTTATATTTACCTATGTAATTACCCATTACTAGTGGTCTTTATTTACTCATATGGCTTCAAGTTACTATCTAATGTGTTTTCATTTGAGCCTGAAGAACTCCCATTAACATTTCTCATAAGGCAGATCTACTAGAAATAATTTCCTTAGCTTTTGTTTATCTGAGAATGTTTTAACTTCTCCTTCAGTTTCGAAAAATAGTTTTGCTGGATATAGAATTGTTGGTTAAAAGGTTTTTTTCTTTCAGAACTTTAAAGACATCATCCTACCATCTCTGTCTTCATGGTTTCTAATGAGAAATTAGCTTAATCTTACTGAGGATCCCTTGTACTTGACAACTTGTTTCTGTCTCACTGCTTTCAACATCTTTTCTCTGGATCTGCTCAGTCTTTGTCTTTCAACAATTTGATCATAATGTGTTTCAGTGTGGATCTTTTTGAGTTTATCCTACTCAGATTTTACTGAAATTCTTAGAGATATATGTTAATTTTTCATCAAATTGGGGAATTTTACAATCATTATTTCTTCAACTATTCTTTGTTCTTTACCTCCTCTCTTTCTGAGACAGCCATCATGTGTATTTTGTTAAGGTTTATGATGTCCCACAGGTCTCTTAGATATTATTATTTTTCATTCTATTTTTGATCTTCAGATGGAATAATTTCCATTGACCTACCTTCAAATTCATTTATTCTTTTTTCTGCCTGCTCAAATCTAAGGCTGAATCCCTCATGAGTTTTTCACTTCTGTTGTACTTTTCAGCACCAGAATTTCTATTTAATTTCTCTTTTTTTAAACAAATTTTCTTTTTATTAATACTATTTGATGAGACTTAATTTTTGTTCATGGTTTCTCTTAGCTCTTTAGGCATATTTAAGACAGTTGATTTAAAGTCTTCATAAGTAAAATGTCTTGGCTTCCTCAGGTACATTTCAATTAAATTCTTTTTTTCCCCTCTGAATGGGCCATGATTTCTTATTTCTTTATATGCCTTGTATTTTGTTGTTGTTGAAAACTGGACTTTTGATTATTAATGAGGAAACTGAAAATTAGATTCTACCCCTTCCCAAGTTCTTCTGCTGATGCTTATTGTAAGTTTTTGTTGTTTAGAAAAGTCACTATGTAAACAGTTTTTTAAAAGATTGTATTCTGCGGCTGCCTGGGTGGCTCAGTTGGTTAAGTGACTGCCTTCGGCTCAGGTCATGATCCTGGAGTCCCCGGATCGAGTCCCACATTGGGCTCCCCACTCAGTGGGGAGTCTGCTTCTCCCTCTCACCCTCTCCCCTCTCATGCTCTCTCTCACTCTCTCTCTCTCAGATAAATAAATAAAATCTTAAAAAAAAAACTGTTTAAAAGATTGTATTCTTCATTGTGTGTTGCTTCTGAAATCTCTGCTCCATTAGCTTACTGGTCAGCTAGTGATTTGACTGCAATTTCATTAAATGACTATAGTCAAACAACAATAGCAACAATAACAATAGCAACAATAATAAACCATCTCCTTGTCTTAGCAAGTTGATTCTGTGTTAGGAAACTGCTGCAATGCAAGCCAGGTTATTTCCAACTCTGCATTAGCCTTCACTTCCTGTTTGCATGGTGCCTAAAGTTCATCTAGAGGGGAAATCCTAAAATCTTCTCAGGTATTTTCTTAGCATGTGTCCAGCTGTAGGCATGCATGTGGACATTTAGATTTTGCAGTGTAAGTGGGAGCTTTACAAAGCCTTTGTTCCCTAATGTATTTTCTCATGTGGCCTATTCTTTTCAAGAGTACAAACTATCCATTGTTTGCCCCTGCTCTTATCCCCTGCCCCAGGTGAGCTGCAACTTGTACATCTGCCTTTAATTACTCAGACAAATGCCTTCCAGGAAGCCACTTTAGCCCTGGGAAAGCTCTGAGGCAGGGAAAACAAAGGTAAGCCCTTGAGCTAATCCTTCAGGGAGGCACCAACAGGTAAAAACAAAGGGCAAGTATAACTACAATTCTTTGAGAATAAGGTCTGTACTTATTACTCTTTCTGGCACCAAAAAACTATGTAAGAGGAATGCAGGCTGCTATCTTCATGGCCACCACTGAGGTGGGGAGTGGTAGACTGTAAATGGGTAAGGTAAAATACCACATATGCTCTCTTACCAAAATTCAGCACCTTTTTAAAGAAATGAGATATAATAGACATTTAACATTGTATGTTTCAGGTATACCACATATTTAGGTATTTGTACATTTTGTAAAATAATCACCAGATGTCTAGTTAACATCCATCACCATACATGGTTACAAATATTTTTTTCTTGTGGTGAGAACTTTGAAGATCTACTCTTTTAGAAACTTTCAAATATACAATACAGTATTATAAGTTATACTTACCATGCTATATATTACATCCCCATGACTTATTTATTTTATAGCAACTTCTTTTTTCATTAAGCATTCCCCTGGTTGTTACAAATTTTCTGTTAGATTCTAGAGTTCTGAAAAAAATTATTCTGTTTTTGCCAGCTTAATAATCATTTAGTGGAGAAACCAGTCCTACTCTGACATTTTCAGTAATGTAACTTCCTGATATTTTGAAGTAACTTTTTTTACTTAACTATAACACACAGCACGAATCATGAAATTATACCACAATGATAGTCAAAAAGAATATATCTGTATAATCACTCAGATTAAAAAATAGAACATCAACCAAAACACTTTCATTCTCCTTTCCAATCACTATTCCTTCATCTTCCCCAATAGTAGCCACTATTGTCTTTTAACACTCTATATCAGTTTTACTAGTTTTTGAAATCTGTAAGTGGAACCAATTATTTTGAGTCTAGTGTCTTTTAGTCAATAATATGTATTACTGTAATACATGTCATAATGTCAAATTGATTTTTGTACTGTGTGAAGCAATAGATTAAAAAATTATTGCTGTATAGAATTGCACTGTATGAATACACCACAGCATATTTATCCATTCTAGTGTTGTTAAACATTTAAGTTATTTCTATTTTGGCACTATTACATATTATGTGCCTCTGAAAATCCTTGATACCACTATTTTGGGACAATTATGTACTTTATTAAATATATATGTGGGAGTGAAATTAGTGCTTCAAAGGGTTAGTAGATGCTGCCAAAGAATTTTCAAAAGAGGCTAACTATTCCACAAAAGAGTTCTAGCTGTTGCACAACATCAGAAAAAGGTATGGACAGTCTTTTAAAAATTTTATCCATTCTGATGGGTATGTGCAATGTTATCTCATTGTGGTTTGAATTTACATTACTCCGTTGAGTAATGAACACCTTTTCACATGCTTCTATTTGGTTACTTCTTTTGTTAGGTCTGTTGGCCAATTTTTTTTTTCTATTGAGTTGACTGTCTCTTTTTCATATATTTGTCAAAATTATTTATATATATGTGATATAAGCACTTCATTGTTTACAGATGATGTAAAATCTTTTCCTGTGATTTGTATTTTCAGTGTCTTAATGGTGTCTTTTGAGGAAGAGAAGTTCTTACTTTTAATGTAATCTGATTTATAATTTTTTTCCCTTTCTGATTAGTGCTAATTATATTTTCTTTATGAAATCTTCCAAACATCAAGAAAATATTCTCCTCTATTTTCCTCCTGAAACTTTATTGTTTTCTTGAAGCATTTAAATCTATCATTTACCTGAAATAAATTTTTAGTATGAGGTGTGGTAAAAATAGATTCCATATGAATATCCAATTAACCAGAATAATTTATTTAAAAGATTTCTTCCTCACTGCTTTGCAGAGTCATGTTCATAAAGAATCAATTCTCTCTATATATGACAGATGTTTCTGGACTCTCTCTTTTATTCAGTTTTGTCAGTTTATATTTCTGCCATCAACACACCATCTTAGTCATTATAGTTTTATAATAAGCCTGAATGTCTTGTAATTTTTTTTTTTTTAGTTTTAAAATTCCAATTAGTCAACATACAGTATAATATTAGTTTCAGGTGTACAATATAGTGAATCAACACTTTCATACATCTCTAGGTGCTAATCAGAAGTGCACTCCTTAATTTCCATTATCTATTTAAAACATGCCCCCACCTACCTCCCTTCTGCTTACCATCAGTTTGCTCTCCACAGTGAAGAGTTTATTTCTTTAATTTTTAAAAAATATTTTATTTATTTGACAGAGAGTGAGAGAAAGCATGGTGGGGGGAGGGTCAGAAGGAAAAGCAGACTCCCTGTTGAGCAGGGAGCCTGATGTGGGGCTTGATCCTGGGACTCTGGGATCATGACCTGAGCTGAAGGCAGATGCTTAACCGACTGAGTCACCCAGGTGCCCCTAAGAGTCTATTTCTTGGTTTGCCCCTCTCTCTCTTTTCCCTTTGCTTGTTTTTGTTTCTTATATTGCACATATAAGTGAAATCATATGGTATTTGCCTTTCTCTGACTGACTTATTTCACTTAGCCTAATACTCTCTAGTTCCACCCATGTCATTGCAAATGGCAAGATTTCATTTTTTTTTTTATGACTGAGTAATACTCCATTGTGTGTATGTATATATATACCACATCTTCCTTATACATTCATCGGTTGATGGACATTTGGGCTGTTTCCATCATTTGGCTATTGTAGATGATAAATATCAATTAATTGCTGCTATAAACATCAATTAATTCACTTTGGATTAATATTTTTCTATTTGGATAAATACCTTGATCTGTAATTGCTAGATTGTGAGGTAGTTCTATTTTTAACTTTTTGAGAAACCTCCATACTGTTTTTCACAGTGGCTGCCCCAGTTTGCATTCCTATCAACAATGCAACAAGGTTCCCCCCCTTTCTCCACATCCTCACCAAGACCCATTGTTTCTTGTGTTGTTGATTTTAGCCATTCTGACAGGTGTGAGGTAATATCTCATTGTAGTTTTGATTTACATTTCCCTGATGATGAGTGATATTGAGCATGTTTTCATATGTCTGTTGGCCATCTGTATGTCTTCTTTGGAAAAATGACTATTCATGTCTTCTGCCCATTTTTTAATTGGATTATTTGGGTTTTTCTGGGTGTTGGGTTGTATAAGTTCTTTATGTATTTTGGATATTAGCCCTTTATCAGATACATCATTTGCAAATATCTTCTATTCCATGTTTCTTTTTAGTTTTGTTGACTGTTTCCTTCACTGTGCAGAAGCTTTTTATTTTGATGTAGTCCCAGTAGTTTATTGCCTCAGGAGAAATATCTGGAAAGAAGTTGCTATGGTCAATGTCAAAGAACTTATTGCTTGTGTTCTCTTCTAGCATTTTTATGGTTTTGGGTCTCACATTTAGGTCTTTAATCCATTTTGAGTTTATTTTTGTGAATGGTATAAGAAGGTGGTCCACTTTCATTCTTTTCCATGTAGCTATCCAGTTTTCCCAATGCCATTTGTTGAAAGAGAGTGTCTTTCCTATGGTATATTCTTTCCTCCTTTTTCAAAGATTACTTGACCATATAATTTTGGGTTTATTTATGGATTTTCTATTATTTCATTGATCTATGTATCTATTTCTGTGTCAGTACCATATAGTTTTGATTACTAAAGTTTTGTAATGTAACTTAAAGTCTGGAAATGTGATGCCTCCACCTTTGTTTTTCATTCTCAAGGTTGCTTTGGCTATTTGGGGTCTTTTGTGGTTCCATACAAATTTTAGGATTGTTTTTTCTAGCTTTGTAAAAAATGCTGGTGGTATTTTGATAGAGTGGCTTTAAATGTGTAAATTGCTTTGGGTAGTATAGACACATGAACAAAATTTTTTCTTCCAATCCATGGAATATCTTTCCATTTGTTTGTGTAATCTTCAATTTTTAATCAGTATTTTATAGTTTTTTTTAAGACTATTTATTTATTTATTTATTTGAGAGAGAAAGAAACAGCATGAGAGGGGATAGGATCAGAGGGAGAAGCAGGCTCCCCGCTGAGCCGGGAGCCCGATGTGGGACTTGATCCCAGGACTCCGGGATCATGACCTGAGCCAAAGGCAGTCGCTTAACCAACTGAGCCACCCAGGCACCCCAGTATTTTATAGTTTTAAGAATACAGGACTTTCACTGCTTTGGTTAGGTTTATTCCTAGGTATTTTATTATTTTTGGTGCAATTGTAAATGGGATTGATTCCTTACATTCTCTTTCTTTTGCTTCATTAATGGTGTATAGAAATACAATAGATCTCTATACTTTGATTTGTATCCTGGGACTTTACTGAATTTGTGTATCAGTCCTAGCAGTTTTCTGGTGGAGTCTTTTGGGTTTTCTAGATATAGTATCATGTCATCTGCAAATAGTAAAAGTTTTACTTCTTCTTGCCAATTTGGATGCCTTTTATTTTTTTTTTCTTGTCTGATTGCTGTGGCTACAACTTCTAATATTATGTTGAATAAAAGTGGTCAGAGTGGACATCCTTGTCTTGTTCCTGATCTTACGGGATAAGCTCTCAGTTTTTCCAATTGAGGATTATACTAGCTGTGGGTTTTTCATATATGGCCTTTATGATGTTGAGGTATGTTCTGTTGTCCCTACTGTGTTGAGGGTTTTTATCATGAATGGATGTTGTACTTTGTCAAACAGTTTCTGCATCTATTGAAATGATCATATGGTTCTTATACTTTCTTTTATTAATGTGATATATCACATTGATTGATTTGCAAATATTGAAACACTCTTGCATCTCAGGAATAAATCCCACTTGATTGTGGTGAACGATTTTTAAAATGTATTGTTGGTGGGGCACCTGGGTGGCTCAGTTGTTAAGCATCTGCCTTTAGCTCAGGTCATGATCCCAGGGTCCTGGGATCAAGCCCCACATCAGGCACCCTGCTTGGCGGGAAGCCTGCTTCTCCCTCTCCCACTCCCCCTGCTTGTGTTCCCTCTCTCACTGTGTCTCTCTGTCAAATAAATAAATAAAACCTTAAAATAAATAAATAAAATAAATAAATGTATTGTTGGATTCTGTTTGTTAGTATTTTGTTGAGGATTTCTGTATCTATGTACATCAGAGATATTGTTCTGTAGTTCTTTGTTGCTTTCGTGTGTGTGTGTGCATGTGTGTGTGTGTTTTTGTGTGTGTGTGGTGTCTTTACTGGTTTTGGAATGAGGTTAATGCTGGCCTCATAGAATGAATTTTGAAGTCTTCCTTCCACTTCTATTTTTTGCAATAGTTTGAGAAGAATAGGTATTAACTCTTCTTTAAGTGCCTGGTAAAATTCCCCTGTGAATCCATCTGGTCCTGGATGTTTGTTTTTGGGGGGGTTTTGATTACTGAGTCAATTTCTTTGCTGGTTATTGGTCTGTTCCAGGTTTCTATTTCTTCCTGTTTCAGTTTTGGTAGTTTATATGTATCTAGGAATTTATCCATTTATTCTAGGTTGTCTAATTTGTTGGCATATAGTTTTTCAAAATATTCTAATTATTTGTATTTCTGTGGTATTGGTTTTTATTTCTCCTCTCTCATTTGCAATTTTATTTATTTGGGTCCTTTCTCTTTTTAATGATTCTAGCTAGAGGTTTACCAATTTTATTAACTTTTTCAAAGAACCAGCTCCTGGATTCATTGATCTGTTCTATTATTTTTTAGTTTCTGCATCATTTATTTCTGTTCTAATCATTATTATTTCTTTCCTTCTGACATCTTAGGCTTCATTTGTTATTCTTTTTCTAGCTCCTTTAGGTGTTAGGTTAAGTTGTTTACTTGAGATTTTTGTTGCCTCTTGAGGTAGGACTGTATTGCTATAAACTTCTCTCCTATGGCCGCTTTGCTTTATCTCAGAAGTTTTGGACCACTGTGTTTTCATTTTCATTCATTTCCATGTATTTTTTAATTTCTTCTTTTATATCTGGTTGATCCATTCATTTAGTAGCATGTCATTTAATTTCCATGTATTTGTGGTTGTTCCAGATTTTTTCTGTGATGTCTTCTAGTTTCATAGAGTTGTGATCAGAAAAGGTGCATGGTATGACTTCAGTCTTCTTGTGTTTGTTGAGACCTGTTTTGTGGCCTAATATGTAATTTATTCTGGAGAATTTTCCATGTGCACTTGAAAAGAATGTGTGTTCTGCTGTTTTAGGAAGGAATATTCTGAATATATCTATTAAGTCTATCTGGTCAAGGGTGTCATTTAAAGCCATTGTTTTCTTATTGATTTTCTGTTTGGGTTATCTGTCCACTGACATAAGTGGGGTGTTAAAATCCCCTATTATTGTATTATTATTGATTAATTCCTTTATGTTTCTTATTGTTTTATGTACTTAGGTGCTCCCATGTTGGGTGCATAAATATTTACAACTGTTCTATATTTTTGTTGGATTGTCCCCTTTATTATTATGTAGTGTCCTTCCTTTTTTTGTCCCTTGTTACAGTACTTTGTTTTGAAGTCCAGTTTGTCTGATATATTGTATTGTTAATCTGGCTTTCTTTTGACATCCATTGGTATGACAAATGTTTCTCCATCCTCCCACGTTCAATCTGCAAGCGTCTTTAGGTCTAAAATGAGTCTCTTGTAGGAGCCACTGAGGCAACCTGGATAGAGTATTCTTAGCTGCAGATTTTTCCCATTCAGCACTTTGAATGTATTATACCACTCCCTCTGGCTTTTCAAGTGTTTGTTGAAAAGTCTGCTGTTAGCCTTATGGGTTTTCCCTTATAAGTTAATGATGTCTTTTGTCTTGCTGCTTTTAAGATTTCTTTATCACTATATTCTACAAATTTAATTATAATTTGTCTTGGTGTGGGCCTGCTTTTGTTGATTATGACGGGAGTTCTCTGTGCCTCTTGGATCTGGATGTCTGTTTCTTCCCCAGATTAGGGAACTTTTCAGCTATTATTTCTTCAAATAAATTTTCTGCTTTCTTTTTTCTCTTTTCTTCTTCTGGGACTCCTATAATACGAATGTTATTACATTTGATGGAGTCACTGAGTTCCTTCATCTATTCTCATTTTGCATAATTCTTCTCTCTCTTGTTTAGCTTCATTGCTTTCTATAATTTGTCTTCTAGGTCACTAATTTGTTCTTCTGCTTCTTCCAGCTTGCTGTTCATTGCATCAAGGTTTCTAATCTTATTTATTGCACTCTTCATCTCTGATTCTTTTTCAACTCTTTTATCTCTGTGGTAGATGTCTCACTGATGTCCTCCATTCTTTTCTCAAGACCAGTGAGTATCCTTATAATCATTGCTTTAAATTCTCCATCAGGCATGTTACTTATATTTGTTTCACTTAGATCTCTGGACATGGCCTTACCTTGTTCTTTCATTTGGGATAAATTCCTCCATCTTCTCATTTTGTCAAAGTCTCTGCTTTCCTCTGTGTGTTAGAAATGCTAGTTATCTCTCCTGCTCCTGAAAGTAATGGCTTTATGAAGAAGAGGATGTGTAATGCCCAGGGCCTGGTGCTTCAGGGAGTGCCTCCAGTGTGTGTTGCGTGCCCTGTGCTGTTGTGTTCTGGCTGCTCTATCCTTTAGGCCAGTCATCTGCAGAGGCTCTCCTTGCCTGTTGTGAGCAGTGTTTGGTCCCTTGTCTGAATGTGGTGAGTTTTAACTAGGTTTGATTTGGTCTGCTTGTGAAATGAGATCACCACCTGTTTTGGAACTGAGGCCCCACAAAACTCTCTGGTCAGGAGACATGGTGTGGGCAAGAGTTTGTGCTGGTCTTCTGGGGGGAGGGGTCCACCACACTAGAGCTGAAGTAAGTATGACTGATAGGCACAGTTCCACTGAGAAACAAGTTCGGCAGATAGTGTCTGTGCTGTGCTGCTTCCTGCAGGTGGCTCTGTGCCTATGTTGAGGGGGTAGAGGAGGGAAATGGGGCCAGCCAGCTCCTTTGTTCCTAGAGAGGTGTCTACCTAACAGGGTCATGCTCTGAGAATAGCAAATAACCTCCCCACTATGTATCCCAGGTGCCCTTCAGATTGTTGTTTCAATGCCATATGCCCCCAAGTTGTTTTCCTGCCTTCTCTCCAGGATCAGCACAGTGCCCTCTGGGCTCTATCCCAGCCACGCCCACTGACTTTTAAAACTCCAGGATTTAAGCTCCACTGGTTGTAAGAACTCATGAAATTTATTCAGCTTTTCTTGCTTTCTAAGCCAATGGCTATAGAGAGATGTTCTCCTTGTGCATTCCCCTGTGTGCTCCCCTCTCTTGCCTTTCTCTTTGACCACGACTCTCTTCCCTCCACTGCAGGCAGCACTGTTTCTCAAAGTGCAAAGACTTCCTACCTTCTTTGATGTGGCCTCTTCTTTCACTTTAGTTGTGGTTTGTTCTGTCAGTCTTCAGGTCAATTTCTGGGATATTTAGGATGATTTGATAGTTATCTAGTTCTATTTGTGGGACAAGCCATAGCCTAGGGTACTCCTACCCTGTGGCCATCTTCCTCAATCTCTCTACTAAGTTAATTTCTCACTTTGTTCTTTTTGCCATATTGTATTGTTATTGCTCTTTATCTTTCTAAACAAATTTTATAATTAGCTCATTAATTCCTTCCAAAAAAATTGCTGCTGATATTCTTTTATCAGGATTACATTAAATCTTCAGATCAAATTGGGAAAAAATTGATATCCTTACAATACTGAGTATAATTAATTATTATGGTATATCTCTCCATATAGTAAAGTGTTTTCCTACTTAAATTTGTTTCACAATTTTAATTATAGAGGTCTTACATATCTTTTGTTAGGATTACTTCTAGATTATGTGTTTTTTTTGTATCTTACTTTAAATTGAATAATTTTGTATTTTTTATTTTGTAATTGTGCTAGTATATAAAATACAGTTGAATTTTGCATATTGATGTTTCCAGTGACTTGCTACATGTTCAAATTAATTAAAATATTTGTACATTATTTTTCACTTTCCATATACATAATCATGCTGTCTCTGAGTATTAAGTTTATATCTTCCTTTTCAATCTTTATATTTTTTATTTCCATTTTTTGCCCTACTGAACTAGATAGGTCTACAAGTTTATTGTTGTATACTAGGTGTGATGGAAGGCATGCTTGTCTTATTCTCAAAAGAAGCAAAACTTTAACATTTCACCAATAAGTACAATCTTTGCTTCAGTTTTTTTTTTTTTTAAATAGAAATCCCTTTCAGACTATAGAATTTCCCCTATATTCCTAGCTTGCTAGGTGATTTTATCATGAATAGATGATGGATTTAATCATATTCTCATTTAATTATATGATCATGAGATTTTTCCAACTGATTTACTTAATGTGGTAAATTACATTGATAGGGTTTTTTTCTTTTTCTTTTTTAAAGTTAAACCAGGATTGCATTCCTGGTCTAAAGTTGACTTGATTCTGAGATATCACCCCTTTCATATATCACTAAATTTTATTGGCTAACATTTTTCTCAGTAGTCTTGCATCTATATTCATAAAAGAGATTGGCTATAAATCTCCTTTCTTGTGATGTGCTTGTTGGGTTTTGGTATAAAAAATATACTGGCCTCATAAAATAATAAAATATTCCCTCTTTCAAGAAAAAAATATTCCCTCTTTCTATTCTCTGAAAGGTTTTTCTGAAAGATTTGTAGTATTCTTTATTTTTTTATTTTTAAGTAAGCTCTATGCCCAATGTGGGGCTTGAACTCATGACCCTGAGATCAAGAGTTGCATATTCCACTGAGTGAGCCAGCTCAGTGCCCTGATAGTATTCTTTTTTAAGTATTTAGACAAATTCCCAATGAAGACATCTGGGCCCAGGGTTGTCTATGTGAAAGGTTTTTAATTTTAACTCAATTATTTTAATAGATATATGGATATTCATATTTTCTGTTTCTTCTAGAGCCAGATATGTTAAGTTGTATTTTTTTATAGTATTATCTCAAATTTTACTACTATAGAGTTGATCATAACTATCCTATTATATTTTAATTGATGGTAAACAGTAGTGAACCCTCTTTTTCATTTTTTTTAAAGATTTATTTACTTTTGAGAGAGAGAGTGCATGGGGGGGGGGTTGGAAAGGGCAGAGGGAGAAGCAGACCCCCCCCACAGAGCAGGGAGCCCGATGTGGGACTTGATCCCAGGACCCTGGGATCATGACCTGAGCCAAAGGCAGACACTTAACCGACTGAGCCACGCAGGCGCCCCTCTTTTTCATTCTTGATGTTAACTTTGTTCCTTCTGTTTTTCCTGACAATCTTACAAACTTCTCCAACTTATTTCCATAAAAAAACTCTAGCTTTTTTGATATTTGCTATTATACATTTCTTTTCTATTTCATTAATTTTTTTCCTTAACATTATTATTTTCTTCTTTATTTTGGGGAGGGTAATTTTGATATTTTTAACTCAAGGTAATTAGATCATTGAATTGTAGTCTTTCTTTTTATTAACATACAGTTATGGGTATAAGTTTACCTCTAAACATAAATTTAGATGTATCCATAAATAATGATATGTTGAATTTTCACTATCTTCCTGTTTGAGATATTTTTAAAAATTCTGTGATTTCTTCATTAACAACTAAGTTAGTTGAAGGTAAATTGCTTGATTTTGAAAGATTACTTCCTTTATATATTTTTGTCATTGATTTCTAGTTTAATTCCTCTGTGGTCAGAGAACATCCTATATAATAATTACAATTTTTTGACATTTATTGGTGCTTGTATTATGGCCCTGCATATGATCCTGACCTGAGTTGAAGTCAAGAATCTCCCTTCACTGACAGAGCCAAGACACCCCATCAACAAAAATAATGCGTTTGGAAGCAAATTTCTTTTCCTTCAGAGTCTCCAATGACAACTGAGCCTGGCTGACTTCTTGATTTCAGTCTCATGATGCCTTGAGTAGAAATCCCAATCATGCAGTGCCTAATGCCTGACCTATAGTACCCTGAGTTAATAAAAGGATGTAGTTTTCAAGTTGCTAAGTTTGTGGTGATTAGTTATGCAGCAATGGAAAACAGATAGAAGTTATCTATACCAGCATTTTAAATTATTTACGTGGTATAATTTTCCATACATTTACTTTAACATTTTTGCTATGCATATATTTAATGTGTCTCTAGTAAGCAGCTTAGAATTCGGTTTTATTTTTTATTCAAACTGACAGTCTTTGTCTTATAATTGGAGAATTCAGTCAAATTACATTTAGTGTAAATAATGATATATATGGATTAAATCTACCAACCTCACAATTATTTTCTATTTGCCTAACCCACTGTGTCTCTCTCTCTCTGTCCTTTTAAGGATTAATCACATTTAAAATTATCATTTTATTAGCTTTTGAGTATTATAATATTATACTATTATTCTGGTGGTTATCACAAATATTAAAAAATTGATCCTTAAGTAGTTGAGCCCAAATTAACTTGGTAAATTTACATCTTTCCAGACAAAACAAAAATGTTAAATATTTTATTTCCATTTTCCTCTCCCACCTTTTGTGTATTATATTTTCATTTTACATTGCAATATTATTAAAAATTACTAAACATTTTAATACTTATACCAACACATAATATTATTGTTCTTTTAAAAAGTCAATATTTATTTAAATTTATTCCTGTAATTTTCCAATGTTCTTATTTTATTTCTGCATTTTAATTATCTGGGATTGTTTTCCTTTCATCTAAAACATTCCCTTTAGTTTAGTTTTGTTTTTTAATTCATGCTGTTTAAATCATGCAGTATTTGTCCTTTTGAGATTGGCTTGTTTAACTGAGCATAATTTCCTTAAGGCTCATCCATGTTGTAACATATGACAAGATTTCTTTCTTTTTTAAAAGGCTGAATTGAATATTTTATTGTATGTAATACTTTTTTAAATATTTTTTTAAAAAGATTTTATTTATTTGACAGCACAAACAGAGGGGGAGAGAGGGAGAAGCAGGCTCCCTGCTGAGCAAGGAGCCCAATGCGGGGCTCGATCCCAGGAACCTGGGATCATGACCTGAGCCAAAGGCAGCAGCTTAACCAACTGAGGCATCCAGGCATCACTGTATGTAATACTTCTTAAAACCTATTTATCTTTTGATGGTTATTTAGGTTGCTTCCACCTCCATGCTACTGTGAATAATGATGCAATGAGCATATCTCTTTGATATTCTGTTTTCAATTCTTTTGACTATCTAGCTAGAAGTGGGGTTGCTGGACCACAAGGTAACTCTACTTTTCATTATTGAGGATACACAATACTGTTTTGGTAACAACTGTACCATTTTACATTCCATCCACCAGTGCACAGAGTTTCCAATTTCTCCTCATCTTTGTTAACACTTTTTATTTTCTGGTTTTGTTATTTTATAGTACCATCATCTTAACAGGTATAAAGTGATATTGTGGTTTTCATTTGCATTTCTCTAATGAGTAGTGATTTTGAGCATCTTTTCATATGCTTGTTAGCCATTTGTAAATCTTCTTTGGAGACATACCTATTTAAGTCTCTTGCCCATCTTTAACTGGATTTTTTTTCCTCTTGAGCTATAGGGTTCTTTATATTCTGAATATTAAAGCCTTATCAGATATATGCTTTGCAAATAACTTTTCCCATTCCATAGGTTGCCTTTCTCCTCTGTTGATTGTTTCCTTGCTTCACAGAAGTTTTTAAGTTTGAGGTAGTCTCATTTGTCTATTTTTGCTTTTGTTACCTGTGTTTTTGGTGTCACATCCAAGAAATAATTGCCAAATCCAATGTCATGAAAATTTCCCCTATGTTTTCTTTCAGGAGTTTATTATAGTTTCAGGTTTTACATTTAGGATTTTCCATTTTCAGTTGATTTTTGTATATGGTGTAAGGTAAATCCAGCTTCATTCTTTTACATGAGCAAATCCTATTTTCCTAACATCATTTGTTGGAGACACTATTCTTTCCCCACTGGATAGCCTTGGTAACTTTATCAAAGACCTGACCATATAGATGACAGTATATTTATGAATTCTGTTCCAATGGTTTATATGTCTGTTTTTATGCCAATATAATTCTGTTTGGATTACTTTTTATTATGTTTTAATTATCATGTCTTGAAACCAGGAAGTGTGAAGACTCTAGCTTTGTCTTTCTCACGATTGTTGTGGATATTGCAGTTCTCTGAGATTCGTTATTTTTAGGATTTTTTTTCTATTTCTGCAAAATACACCATAGGGATTTTGATAATGATTTAATCTGAATCTGTAGATCACTGTGGGTAGTATGAACATTTTAACAATATTGAGGCTTCCAGTCTACGAACATGAGGTATCTATCCATTAATTTGTGTCTCTAATGTCTTTCTTCAATGTTTTATGGGTTTCGTTATTAACAGTTTTGTTTATTTGGTTAAGTTTAATTCCTAAATCTTAAATTATTTTTCATTCTGTTGTAAATGAAATTGTTTTCTTAATTTCCTGTCATATTATTTATGGTCAGTGAACAGAAATGTAACTGATTTTGTGTTTTGACTGTATCCTGCAAATTTTCTGGATTCTAAGTTCTAACAGTTTGTGTATGTGTGTGTGAATGTGTGAATTCTGCATACAAGATCGTGTCTTCTACAAATAGAGATAATTTTAAATCTTCTTTTCTTGGGTGCTCTTTATTTTTCCTGTGTTTTGCTCTGGATAGATTTTCCAGTATTCTGTTGAATAGAAGTTGTGAGTGGGCATCCTTCCCCTGTTCTTGATCTTGGAGGGACAAGTTTCAGATTTTCCATCATTGAGTATGATGTTAGCTATGTACTTTTTCACATATGACCTTTATTATGGTGGGGCAATTTCCTTTTATTACTAGTTTATTGAATGTTTTTATCATAAAAGGGTGTTGGATTTTGTCAAATACATTATCAGCATTATCTGGTATGATTGTGTGCTTTTTGTCCTTCATTCTGTTAATGTGGTTTATCACAATGATTGATTTTTATATGTTGAACTATCCTTGCATCCTGGGAATAAGTTCCACTTGTTCATGATGTATAATCCTTAAATGTGCAGTTGTATTCAATTTCCTAGTATTTTGTTGAGGAGTTTTGCGTTGATATTCCTTTGGGATATTGATCTGTAGTTTTCTTTTCTGGTAGTATCTTTGTTTGATTTTCATATCAGGATAATGCTGGCCTCATAAATGAGTTTGGAAGTGTTCCCTCTTCTTCAGTTTTTCCAAAGAGTTTGAGAAGGACTGGTGTTAATTCTTCTTTAAATGTTAGGTACAATTGTTTAGAGAAGACATCTAGTCCTAAACATTTCTTTGTTGTTGCTTTTTTAAAAATTATTACTACTTATTTAGTCTCCTTCCTAGTTAATACCTGTTCAGATCTTTTAATTTCTTAATGATTCAGTCTTCATAAGTTGTATGTTTCCAGAAATTTACCCATTTCTTCTAGGTTACCCAGTTTGTTGGCATATAATTGTTCAGAATAGTCTCTTATGAACCTTTTAATTTCAGCAGCATCAATTGTAATGTTTCCTCTTTCATTTCTGGTATTTGTTGTCTTTTACCTTTTTTATTAGTCTATCTACAACTTTGTCAATTTAGTTGATCTTTTAAAAAATAACTTAGTTTTCAATATTTTTTCTATTTTCCTATTCATGATTTCAATTTTAGTTCTGCTGTAACCTTTATTATTTTCTTCTTTCTACCAATTTCAAGTTTGGTTTTTTTCTTTTTCTGATCTCTTGAGGTGTACAGTTAGATTGTTGATTCCAGATCTTTTTTTAATATAACATTTTCTACTATAAATTTCTTAGATGTTTATTTATAAACTTCTTAGCAGTGCTTTTGCTGAATCCCATGTTTTGGTATATTGTATTTTTATTTTCATGTCTCAAGATATTTTCCAATGTCCTTGTGATTTCTTTGTTGATCTGTTGATTATGGTGTTTTGACTTTGTACCCTGCAAATTTTCTGGATTCTGTTATAAGTTCTTAGTGTTGCTTAGTTTCCACATATTTGTGGATTTTCCAGTCTTCCTTTTGCTATTGACTTCTAGTTTTATTTCATTGTGGTTGTAAAAGTTGTTATAATTTCAATCTTAGTAATTTGTTAAAACTTATTTTGTGACCTAACATGTGATCTATATTGGAGAATGTTTCATGTGTAATTGAGAATAATGTATATCCTGCTGTTGCCGAATGGACCATTCTGTACATGTCTCCCAGGTCCAATTGGTCTATTGTGTTGTTTGGGTCCTCTGTTTCCTTATTGTTCTTCTGTGTGGGAGATCTATTAATTATTGAAAGTGGGGTGTTGATTGTTGGTGGGAATACAAGCTGGTACAGCCACTCTGGAAAACAGTATGGAGGTTCCTCATAAGTTAAAAATAGAGCTACCCTATGACCCAGCAATTGCACTATTGGGTATTTACTCCGAAGATACAGATGTAGTGAAAAGAAGGGGCACCTGCACCCCAGTGTTCACAGCAACAATGTCCACAATAGCCAAACTGTGGAAGGAGCCAAGATGTCCTTCAACAGATGACTGGATAAAGAAGATGTGGTACATATATACAATGGAATATTACTCAGCTATCAGAAAGGATGAATACTCACCATTTGCATTGACATGGATGGAACTGGAGGGGATTATGCTAAGTGAAATAAGTCACTCAGAGAAAGACAATTATCATATGGTTTCACTCATATGTGGAACATAAGGAATAGCATGGAGGACCATAGGAGAAGGGAGGGAAAACTGAAGGGGGAGAAATCAGAGAGGGAGCCAAACCACGAGACTTGACTCTGGCAAACAAACTGAGGGTTGCGGAAAGGAAGGTAGGTGGGGAGATGGGGTAACTGGGTGATGGGTATTAGGGAGGGCACTTGATGTGATGAGCACTGGGTATTGTATGCAGATAATGAATCATTGAACACTACATCAAAAACTGGAGATGTACTATATGTTGGCTAATTGAATTAAAAAAAAAGTGGGGTGTTGGAATCTCCTACTATTTTTGTGTTATTACCTCTTTCTCCTTTTACTTCTGTCAATGTTTGCTTTATATATTTGGGTGCTCTGGTGCTAGGTACGTATATATTTATGATTTTTATTTCTTTCTGGTGAATTGGTCATTTTATCATTATATAATGTACTTCTTTGTCTCTTATGACAATTTTTGATTAAAGTATATTTTTTCCTACATAAGTATGGTCATTCCTGCTCTCTTTTGGATAGCATTTGCACAGAATATATTTGTTCATCCTTTCACTTTCAGCCTATTTTTGTCCTTATACCTGAAGTGAATTTCTGTAGACAGCATACAGTTGGATCCTTTTTGTTTTTAATACATGTAACCACTTGATTTGGGAATTAATCCATTTATATTTAAAGAAATTACTGACAAGGAAGGATTTACTATTGCCATTTAAAAATTATTTTCTTTCTATCTTGTATTTATTTTGTCCCACATTTTCTCTCTTCCTGCCTTCCTTTGTGTTTCACTGACTTTTTATAGTGACATGTTTTGATTCTGTTCTCATTTCCTTTTGTGCATATTCTGTAGGCATTTTCTTTGTGATTACCGTGTGTATTATATAAGAGATTTTATAGTTATAAGCATCTATTTTAAAGTGATACCAAGTTAACTTCATTTGCATTAAAAAACTAGTCCTTTACAGCTCCCCCTTCACTTTGTTACCAATGTCACAAATTACATCTTTTTATATTTTATAAATGTTAATATAGTTTATTTTATATAGTTTATATAGTTTATTTTTTCATCATATACAGTTTATAGTTTATATAGTTTAGGTTATATAGTTTTTTATAGTTTATATAGTTTTATATATTTTATATTTTTCATCATAATGTACTCTTTAATCCCCATACCCTATGTCACCCATCCCCCCCATCCCTCTGGTAATGATTAGTTTGTTCTCTGTAGTTAAGAGTCTGTTTCTTGGGAGGCACCTGGGTGGCTCAGTCAGTTAAGCGGCTGCCTTCGGCTCAGGTCATGATCCTGGGGTCCTGGGATTGAATACCGCATCTGGCTCCTTGCTCAGCAGGAAGCCTGCTTCTCCCTCTGCCTCTGTCTGCCGCTCCCCCTGCTTATGCTCTCTCTCTCACTATCTCTGTCTCTGTGTCAAATAAAAATAAATAAAATCTTTAAAAAAAAAAAAGTCTGTTTCTTGGTTTGTCTTTTTTTTCTTTGCTAGTTTTTTTTTCTTAAATTCCACATATGAATGAACTCATATGGTATTTGTCCTTCTCTTATTTCACTTAGCATTATACTCTCTAACTCTATCCATGTTGTTGCAAATGGCAAGATTTCATTATCATTTATGGCTGAGTAATACTCCCTTGTGTGTATATATATATATATATTACATCTTCTCTATTCATTCATCTATCAATGAACACTTCAGTTGCTTCCATAGTTTGGCTATTGTAAATAATGCTGCAGAAAACATACAGGTGCATGTATCCCTTCAATTAATGTTTTTGTTTTGGGGGGGTAAATACCCAGTAGTGCAATTACTGGATAATAGGTAGTTCTATAATTAATATTTTTGAGAAACCTCCATACTGTTTTCCAGAGTGGCTTCACCAGTTAGCCTTCCCATCAATAATGCATGAGGGTTCCTTTTTCTCCACATCCTCAGCAACACTTTTTTTCTTGTGTTGTTGATTTTGGCCATTCTGACAGGTGTGAGGTGATTTCTCTTTATAGTTTTGATTTGTATTTCCCTGATGATGAGTGATGTTCACCATCTGCATGTCTTCTTTGAAGAAATGTCTGTTCATGTCTTCAGCCCATTTTTCAATTGGATTGTTTTGGGGGTATTGAGTTTTATGATTTCTTTATATATTTTGGATCTTAACCTTTTATCAGATATGTCTCTTGCAAATATCTTCTCCCATTCTATAAGTTGCCTTTTTTGTTTTATTGTTTCCTTCACTGTGCAGAAGCTTTTTATGTTGATATAGTCCCAATAGTTTATTTTTTATTTTGTTTCCCTTGTCTCAGGAGACATATCTAGAAAAATTTGCTATGGCTGATATCAGAGAGATTACTGCCTGTGCTCTCTTCAAGGATTTTTATGGTTTTAGGTCTCACATGTAGGTATTTAATCTATTTTGAGTTTATTTTTGTGAATGGTGAAAAAAGTGGTCAAGTTTCATTCTTTTGCATGTGGATGTCTAGTTTTCCCAATACCATTTGTTGAAGAGACTGTCTTTTTCCCTTTGTATATTCATTCCTCCTTTGTTGAAGATTAATTGACCAAATAGTTGTGGGTTTATTTCTTTTTTTGTTGTTGTTCTATTCCATTGATCTATATGTCTGTTTTTATGCCAGTATCATACTGTTTTAATTACTATCACTTTGTAATGTGACTTGAAATTTGGAATTGTGATACTTCCATTTGTTTTTCTTTTTCAAGATTGCTTTGGATATTCAAAGTCTTTTTCATTCCATACAAATTTTAGGATTGTTTGTTCTAACTCTGTGAAAAATGATGTTGGTATTTCAATAGGGATTGCATTAAATCTGCAAATTGCTTTAGGTAGTATAGGCGTTTTTTGTTTTTTGTTTTTTGGGTTTTTTTAAAGATTTTATTTATTTGAGAGAGAATGAGAGACAGAGAGCATGAGAGGGAGGAGCTTCAGAGGGAGAAGCAGACTCCCTGCCGAGCAGAGAGCCTGATGCGGGACTCGATCCAGGGACTCCAGGATCATGACCTGAGCGAAGGCAGTTGCTTAACCAACTGAGCCACCCAGGCGCCCCCCCCTTTTTTTTTTTTTTTAAGATTTTATTTATTATTTGACAGAGAATGAGAGAGAGAGAGCACATGAGAGGGGGGAGGGTCAGAGGGAGAAGCAGACTCCCCGCCGAGCAGGGAGCCCGATGCGGGACTCGATCCCGGTACTCCGGGATCATGACCTGAGCCGAAGGCAGTCGCTCAACCGACTGAGCCACCCAGGCGCCCTGCAGTATAGGCGTTTTAACAATATTTGCTCTTCCAATCCATGAGCAGAGAATGTCCTTCCATTTCTCTGTGTCATCTTGAATTTATTTCATCAGTGTTTTAAACTTTTCAGAATATAGGTCTTTCACCTCTTTGGCTAAGTTTATTCCTAGATATTTTGTTGTTTTTGATGCAATTATATATGGGATTGTTTTCTTAATTTCACTTTCTGCTGTTTCGTCATTAGTGTATAGGAATGCAACAGATTTCTGTACATTGATACTGTATCCTGACTTTGCTGAATTCGTTTATTAGTTCTAGTAGTTTCTGGGTGGAGTCTTTTGGGTTTTCTCTCTATAGTATCATGGCATCCGTTAATAGTGAGTTTTACTCCTTCCTTACCAATTTGGATGCCTTTTATTTCTTGATGTTGTCTAATTTCTGTGGCTAGGACTTCCAGTACTATACTTAATAAAAGTGGTTAGAGTGGACATCCTTGTTTTGTTCCTGATCTTAGGGGGAAAGCTCTCAGTTTTCTACCATTGACTATGATGTCAGGAATGAGTTTTTCATATAAGGCCTTTATTATGTTGAGGTTTGTTTCCTCTAGACCTACTTTGCAGAGGGTTTTTATCATTAATAGATGTTGTACTTTGTCAAATGCTTTTTCTGCATCTATTTAAATGATACGGTTTTAATCCTTTCTCTTACTGATGCAGTTTTATATAGTTTTTAAAAAATCCTTTATCTTCTAAATTCTAAACCTGAATTTAAAGTTATTTATATACTACTACTATATATACCATTATATACTGTGTTATAGGATTTTGGTTTTGTCTATATATTTTCTTATGCTTTATTTTGCTGTCTAGTTTTCATTCATTTTGACTTGAAGGACTCCCTTTAGCAGTTCTAGTAAGGCAGGTATATTGGTGATAAACATACTCATTTTTTATCTTGGCAGGTCTTTATTTCTCCATCATTCTTGAAGTAGTTTTCCAGATCTAGTATTCAAGGCTGCTTTTTTTTCTTCTTCTTCTTCTTGCACTTTGAATATATCAACCCACATTCTTCTACAAAATGTTTCTACTGAGAAATCCACTGATAATCTTATGGGAGTTTCCATATACATGATGAGTAACTTTTCTGTTGCTGCTTTCAAGATTATTTCTTTGTGTTTGGCCATTTGATTATGATATATCTCAATATGGGTCTCTTTGGGTTCACCTTCATTGGAATATTTGGAGGTTCTTGAATGTATATGTTCATTTACTTACTCAAATTTGGGAAGTTTTCAGCCCTATTTTCTCTCTCTTCTCTTTCTGAGACTTCCATAATGCTTATATTGGTCTGCTTAATGGTATTCTATAAATCCTTTAGGCATTCTTTTTGTTCTTCTGGCTTGATAATTTTCATATTACCTATCTTCAAGTTTGCTGATTCTTTCTACTGATTGTCTTCCGTTGATCCCTCCTTCTAATAAAATTTTTCAATTCAGCATTTTCCTCCAAAATATCTTTTTGGTTCTTTTTTGTAGTTGCTCTTTATTGATATTCTGATTTCATTCATTCATCATTTTCCTGATTTTATTTAGTTGTCTGTATACTCTTATAGTGCATTAAGCCTCTTTAAGACAATTGTTTTGAACTGTCAGATAATTCACAGATATCCATTTCTTTAGGGTCAGTTTTTGAAGGTGTTTTTAATTCCTCAATTGGGCCATATTTCACTGTTTCTTTGTGTTTCTTGTTATATCTTGTTTTGAATTTAGCATTACAGCCTTGTCTTATGAACTGGCTTTGTATAGGGGAAGACCTTCACCAATCAGTCCAGGTAGAGATCATGGGGGCTTCTCAAACCTTTAAGGAGGATGTGTCTTTTTTGGGCTTGTGTGTATAATTTCCTAATTAGAGAGGTTTCTGGTTTATCAGTGGCTTGTCTTCTGCTCCCTCTACTGTCTGCCGGCAGCACGGCAAGTTTTTGGTGCTTCAACAAACCACTGAGCTCTTTTGTTCTCTGCCCTCAGGCGTCCATGTTTCCATCAGTACTTTAGATTCTGTCTTACCTGAGTCAGTCTCTTGGGGATCCCCCTGAAAAGGAGGAACACTGAATGTACATTCTGCTTTTCTATTTCCCTCTCATGAAAGAAGATGCAAGTTGGGCTTTCCACCTGAATATGAGCTGTGACAATTTGGGGGAGGAGATGACACAATTGAAATGAAATGAGATGGCTGTGGCTATTCTGGACTTTCAGCTTGCCTGGGATACTATGATTTCCTAAATAATTTCTGGGGTTTTCATGAAGGTTTTTTGGAACATATCCTGTTGTTACATATGGGCTACCTATTCTGACATCTTGCTGATGTCACTCTCCATTGATTATTTTATGGAGTATTTTCCCATTGTTTTTCTCCTAATCTAACTATACTGTTATGTTTGAAGTAAGTATATTGAAATAGCATATAGTTAGGTCATGTTTTTAATCCACTCTGCCAATTTGTGCATTTGAAGTGGTGTATTTAGACTGTTTATATATTTTTTATTTTATTATGTTAACCACCATACATTACATCATTAATTTTTGATGTAGTGTTCCATGATTCATTGTTTGCACATAACACCCAGTGCTCCATTCCATACATGACCTCTTTAATACCCATCACCAGGCTAACCCACCCTCCCACCCCCCTCCCCTCTAGAATGCTGTTTGTTTCTCAGAGTCCATAGTCTCTCATGGTTTGTCTCCCCCTCCGATTTATATTTAATGGAATCATTGATATTGTTAGGGCTTCTTTCCCCCCCTCACACACACACTCTTTTCCCCTGCATTTTTATGGATTTCTTCAATTATTTAATACATCCTTATGATGTGTCAATAATGTTTTTTAGTGTATCTTTTTGTATATTTTTTAATGGTTGCTTTACTTGTCACAGGCTTCTTGTGTCATCATTACTACTATTTTGAGGTAACTATAAAAACCTTGCTCCCTTTACCTCACTTTATCCTCTCTCATTTGTAATTGACTTAAATATTTCCTCTAGGATATTTTTGTCAGGTATAGGATTCTGGATTGCCAGTTGTTTTATTTCAGCATTTGAAACAGATCAGATTTTCTTCTGGCATCCATGGTTTCTGATGAGAAATCCACTGTCATCCAATTGGTTTTGCACTATTTGTACTGCATCATTTGTCTTGTTGCTTTCATGATTTTTTACTTGGTGTTTAGTGTTCAGAAGTTTGACTATGATGTGTCTTGTAGATTACCTGTTCATTCAGCTTCTGGAATCTATAGGATTAGACATGTCTATTGCCAAATTTAGGAAGTTTTCAGCTATTATTTTTTATGTAATTTTTCAGCCTTGTTATCTTTCTTCTTTCCTTCCTCACTGGACTTGCAGTGACCCAAGAAGAGGGAAATGTGTGGCTCCTCATTACTGCTGGGTGGTGTTTGGAATTATGGTTCCCCACATGATCTCCTCTAAAACTATAGGTGATGGGTTTCATTACCAACCAGCAGGGTTAAAAGTTCCCTATTCAGCTTTTGCTCAATGTCAGAAACTGATGCTCTCCACTTAGCCTCTGCTGGAGTGGGTTGTTGTGGGCCATAGATTTTTCTGTGGTGGTTAGAGAGATTATTTTCTAACAGTTTTCTATCTTGATAGGTCCCCTTATATCATCCTTTGGCTAGAGAGTGCTAGCTTTTGTTGGGCTTTTTTTATTGTTTTATCTGTGCCCATTGGCAGTTCCAAGTTGCCAGCTACTTCAGCTCCAAGTCTGGGATATATGAAGTAAAAAGAAAACCTAACAAACTCACTATCATGTCATTTCTTGGGTGTTGGGGGGCCCTAGACAGCTTCACTTCTCTCCACCTTTTCCACTCATCTTATGTTTGTTTAATATATAATACCCAGGGCTTTGAGTAGTACTTAGTGGAAAAAATAGGAAAAAGTATCTGTTCTATATCTCATAAGAGGAGCTCTTTATAATCTTTTAAATATCTTTATCTGTTGTTATGTCTCTATTTTCATTCTTAATATTAGAGCATGAAGTCAGTTGCTATAGGAAGTAGTGATATTTCTGGTACTGCCTAGAGCACAATTATAGGAAAGGGTAAAAATTCAATAAAATATTTTGTTGATGAATTGATGAAGTCATAAATCACATCCCACTTACCCAGTAATAATAATTTCTGGATATGTTTGTGTTCCAAGGTTCCAAGCTCCTCCACTGATTGGCCACTCCTAAATAGATTATTCAGGAAGAATTTATGAGTTTTATTTTTTAAATTTAAATAACAAACATTTTAAATGAAAACATTTTAAAATAATAGCAAAAAATTCACTTAAAGGCAATAGCTGTAAAGTAACAAAGGATGAAGTGTGCAGCTATCTTTTAATTCTTTCATTGAACAAACAATTCCAAATGCACAATTCCATCTCCTTTAAAAATATAAATTTTAACAAATATTACCATTTACATAAAAAGTACTTTAAAAGTATTTTAATCATACAAATACAGTGTTGCTACATTTGCCGCATAGTCTGTGTACCACCAAACTATCATAGTTCTGTTTAACACAGAATACTACGTAAATTGTGCCCCCTTGAGTTGTCCATTCCAACAGCCTTGTGCAAATAGAAATCATAAAGAGGGAGTCTATTACTATTGTAAGTATTTGAATCCTGTAGTTAAATACAACAAAATGGAATTTAGAAAGTTGTTTAACAAATGACTGTTGTGTCTTGTTAACCACTGAATAACAATTAACTGAAAAGAGTTGACTCTTGGATTTTGTAAAACATAATCCTTCATCTAAAATAGTTAAAAACTACATTTTATGGTTCAAATATATATTTAGTATATAAATATATATGATAGGTAACTATATCTCAGTATATAAGTATATACTAAGTATATAAGAAATTTATACTCTTGTAGGCTTAAAGCTATGTAGCATTTAGGAAATTTAAATTTCACAAGTTATGTCTTTTATTGACAACAGCTTATGACTGCAAAAGAATTTAGTTCAAGTCTTCTTATATGGAAGGTCAAAAAGAACAGGAAATAGCATGATCATATAATATGAATATAAAGAAAACTTATTTTTAATTGTTACTTTTACCTTATTACTGTATCCTTGTTTTTTATGCTTGACTCCTACAGAGTAGAGTACTAGAATCAGATCTGGTGGGCAATCAGCAAAGTATGCTGTGCATGTAACTGGTGACTCATGAATGTCCATGGGATATGGATTTTCAAAGATTGGAAAACTAACAGATGAAGACAATATATTAGTGTTATTTTGCAAAGATAAAAAATGAAATCACTTTTATAAAACAAATCCTAAAATCTTCTAAATATTACATATTTCACTTAAGTATCATAAAACAAGGATCACATGAGCAAGAATCCTCTTTTAAGATTATCTGCAAAATGTAATATGAATACTGGTAGAATTTTACTTGAATAAATTCACTGTCTTTTCTGTAATTCCAAAATTTCACAGTGATACCACCTTGCTAATATGGATAGAATGAATTATGTTAAACTGAAAATGTATTCATCAAGTTGACTTATTAGTGAATGTATTAAAGCATATCAATTAGGTGTTTTATCTATGTACAGTTTCATGTAATTATATAATATAAATGTTAAAATATCTTAGCAATTTTGACATGTGTTTCCTAGTGAGGTAATACATACACAAGTGTTTCTGGTCTTTTGCAGGAATAATTGAAAGATGAGTTTGCTATGTAGGTGTGTGTATGATTATATATGTTTAAGATCATTTCCAAAGTAAACTTAACTAGAGAACATAGTGGGAATACGGACTTATGGATATAGTAAATTTCATATCCTCAAGCCTATCATAATTTTAAAAATGGATATCAGTATAGAACCACATTAAGAATTCTTATAGCCATAATATACCATGCACTTCTTATGTACCAGATGTAACAAGAACTGTAGTAGAAGGCATTGAGTATTAGTCTATGCTGCATGTGTTCTAGGTCTATATGTTCATGTTACAAGGTCATGGGGGCTAGTAAAAATAATTTTCCCCATATCATTAGGAACTTAGTTAAAAACTTAGTCTAACCTCTGGAGAGTATGATATGTGTGTGTATTAGCAAGAATTTTTCTTCCCTCCGATCTGAAATACTGCAGATTTCTATCCCAGATAAGAATAGTGGTATATGCAAAATCAGGTGGAAAGGAGCAAGTTGAATTTAATAAATGACATATATGATAAAGGGTTAGTATCCAAAATATATAAAGAAATTATATGACTCAACACCCCAAAAGTAAATAATCCAATTAAAAGATGGGCTGAAGATATGAATAGACATTTTTCCAAATAAGACATTCAGATGGCCAACAGGCACATGGAAAAATGCTCAACATCAGTTATTATCAGGGAAATACAAATCAAAACTACAATGACCTATCACCTGTCAGAATGGTTAAAATCAACAACACAAGAAACAACAGATGTTGGTGAGGATGCAGAGAAAGGGGAATGAGCTTCTTTCACTGTTGCTAGGAATGCAAACTGGTGTAGCCACGCTGGAAACAGTATGGAGATTCCTCAAAAAGTTAAAAACAGAGTTATCCTATGATCCAGCAATGCACTGCTAGGTATTTACTCAAATAATACAAAAATACTAATTTAAAGGGACACATGCACCCCAGTATTTATAGCAGCATTTTCTAAAATAGCCTAACTCTGGATGCAGCCTAAGTGTCCACCAACTTTTGAATGAACAAAGAGGATATAGTATATATACACAATGGATTATTAGCCATAAAAAAGAATGATATCTTGCCATTTGCAATGACATGGATGGAGCTACAAAATATAATGCTAAGAGAAATAAGTCAGTCAGAGAAAGACAAATACTATATGATTTCACTCATATGTAAGAATTTAAGAAACAAAACAAATGAGCATAGGTAAAAAAAAGAGCAAACTAAGAAACAGACTGTTAACTATAGAGAACAAACTGATGGTTATCAGAGAGGAGGTGGGTAGGGGAATGGATTAAATAGGTGACAGAGATAAAGGAGTACAGTTGTGATGAGCACTGTGCATTGTATGGAAGTGCTGAATCACTATATTATACACGTGAAACTAATATTATACTGTATGTAAACTAATTGGAATTTAAATAAAAACTTGAAAAGTATAAAGTACTACCTGGACCCAGAAATAAATTAGAGAGATAGCAAGTAGGTTAAAATAGATGGATTGGCTGTTCTCTGTTTCTAGAGTAGAAATTAAACACTTCTGAGATTGATGAATTAGAAGTAAAATACATGAGTCACCTTAATGACCACATCTATAACTTGGGATTTGATAATAGCAAGAGGTTACAATGGCAGACTCCTGACAAGGTGAACAATATCATGTAAATGGGGAAAATTACTTTAGTATATTGGCAAAGAGTAAAGAAAAAGATAAGTAAAAAATAACAAAATGTGTTATAAGAATTTAGATATGGAGATGTAAGCAAAGATATAAATCTAAGAAATCAAGAAGAAAAATTTGTAAGCCCTAATGCTTATTTTTATATAAACAATTAAATGGAAAAAAGGAGGGAAAGGAAGAAGAGTTAAATTACTTTGAAAAGGAGTATAATAAAGCTGCAATATAATAACATGAAACATGGTTAAAGGTAATTGAAAGGAAAGAGAATATGCTAAATTTCTTGTAATAGGCAATGATATGGGGATGTCACAAAGATTTTAAAACATCGTGTTGCTGAAGGTGAAATAAAAAGTAGCAAAAGGTTATTTCACATACTTATATAAACTAATGAAAAGCATAAGAATAAATGTATATACTGAAAACACTGAGTATTAAAGGTATAGTGGGCCTTGAAAGATATTAGCCAATTAGATAAGGTATAAGAAACCAAGAAATGTGGCACAGAAAGAAGAGTACCACTGAGATCAGAACAGTACATTTTAATAAAACCAATATTAAAGTTTAGAGGAAGAGACATAAATCCATACATGTATATAAAATTTAATCAAGTTTAATGTTGATAAATAGAATAGCCAGGCAGAATCAGTGATGATGATCTTATGGCCCTAATACTATATCCCTGATTTCAAAATACTGAAATATGTGCTGCAAATGAGCATAAAGTACTTTGGCTCTGACATTTTTTGGTAAAGATTTACTTATTTATTTGAGACAGAGAGAGCATGGTGGGGAGGCGCAGAGGGAGAGGGAGAATCTCCAGTAGACTCCCTGCTGAATGAGGAGCCCAATGCAGGGCTCAATTCCATAATCTTGAGATCATGAGCTGAGTTGAAATCAAGAGTCAGACACTTAACCAACTGAGCCACCCAGGTGCCCCTGTCTCTGACATTTTTAAATGACATAGAAAGTAGAACTCCCAGGTTGTAAGTCATTAAACAGAAATTTACTGAGAACCTACTCCATGTGCAGACAAAGCTCCTCCTTCATGATACCTATACTGTCTAGTAGAGAATCTTTAAAGCAATAATAAACAAATGGAAAATTTTATCTGTGTCAGAGCTATGAAGGAGAGGAGAAGGGAAGTATGCAAGTCTGTAATAGGATATTTGACCAAATTTTATAGGTAATGAAAAAAAAATTTTAATGAGGAATGATATCTGAGTTGTTTCTTATAGATAAGATGTTAAGAAGAAGAAAAAGGAAGGGAAAATTAATACATGCAGAGAAGAGAGAATGTACAAAACTTCTGCACGTATAAGGGCTTAGAGAAGATCAGTAGGTCTAGAGTATAGAATGAGGGAAAATCAGAGTCAGGAAGAAAATAGAAGAGTAGGAGGATCCTGAGCTCACTTTGTCCCACAGACAAGATAACTACATCTGTGCAATTAACTCTGAAAATGATCTAAAGACTGGCAGAACAAACTTTCCTTAGTCAATTACAGAGAAGAGCCACACTGAAAAAGGTAAGAGGGGCAGAGATGTAGTTGGGAACCAGATCCCTGGTAAGACTAAACACAAATGAGAGGGATACCAAGCATGGGGAGGCAAGAAGATTAGACCCCACACCAGGCATCCCAGGCACTGGGGATCTGCACTGAGAAGACGAGTCTCCATTTACACAGGGCTTTAAAAACCAATGGGGCTTAACTCCAAGAAAGACAGAGGGAGATAGGAAACTGAGTCCCTGCCTTTAAAGATCCAGCATAATAAAAAACCCCAACTGAGACACAGCACAGAAGCAGTTGTTTGAAAATTTACTAATCTCAAAATGTGCAATGGAGGGACAGCGATCTTCAGGAGACTTCTCCAAGAACAAGTGTTGGTGGGTGCCATTTTTCCTCGCATCCCCCAGCCTAGATAGCTGGACATTGCAAACCAGCCCTAACACTCTCCACATATCTTGCTAGAACTGTGTGCCCTACCCCATTCAACCCACCTGCAAAGCAGCTCCTGCCCCTTTACATCCTGCAATCATCCCTGGTAGGGACCAGTGCCACTCCAAAATGACTTCTACCCTGTGGAGAGGGGGTGATAACCCCACACAGCAGCATACCTACAATTCCAGCAACCAAGCCTTTTAGCGACTATGCAGAGAGAGAGCCCTGCTGGTCAGTGTATCCACAGTTATGGTAGAGATTGCAAAAACCTAGTCTAGTTCCTGGCCTCACCCATCAACAAAAGCATCTGTGGGCCAAAAAAGGAGAAAGCCCTGGCATGGGGTGTGCCTCTGCAGAGGCTAATTGTAGACAGCGAGGCTGCCTGTTGACCCCACCCACCTATAAGCCCACAGAGACCTTGGGCCCCTCAACATCACAGGGACCAAACCCTGTCCAGTGCACCCAGAGCAGGCAAAGTGGATCATTGCAGCTGACTGGGTTAAGGACAGATGCCACTCAGTCCACCCAACCCCTAGAGATTATACCCCAGGAACATCTAGCTCTGGTGACTAGGGGAAATATCACTAAAGGGCACCACAGGACCTCTTCTTCTTCTACATAAGGCCACTATTTTGAAGACCAGGTGATATAGCTGACCTCCATAATACAGTAAAACAAACAGAGTTAGACAAAATGAGACAGAGGGATATGTCCCAAAATGAAAGAACAAAATCACAGCAAAAGATCTAAGCAAAGCTGAGATAAGCAGTATGCCTGATAAAAATGCAAAGTAATGGTTATAAAGATATTCATTGGACTTCAAAAGAGAGTGGATGAATTCAGTGAGAACTTCAACAAAGAGACAGAAAATATAAAACAGAACCAGGCAGAGATGGAAAATTCAATAATTGAAATAAAAACATATTAGAGGTAATAAACAGCAGATTAGGGTAGGCAGAAGAATGGATAAATAATCTGGAAGACAGGGTATTAGAAAGCAAGCAACCAACCAAGAATAATGAAAAATGAAAACAGGTTAAGGGAACTCAGCAACGTCATCAAGAGTATTAACATTCACAGTATAGGGATCCCAAAAGGAGAAGAGAAAGGAGGCATAAAACTTATTTGAAGAAATAATAGCTGAAAACTTCCCTAATCTGGGGAAGGAAACAGACATCCAGATACAGGAATCACAGAGAGCCCCTAACAAGATTAACCCAAGAAGGTCCATACCAAGACATATAATAATTAAAATGGCAAAAAGTCATGGAATTTTAAAAGCAACAAGAGAAAAAAAAAGTTAACATAAAAGGAAATCCCATAAGGCTATCAGCTCAGTTTCAGCAGAAATTTTGTAGGCCAGAAGAGAGTGGTATGATATATTCAAAGTGCTGAAAGGGGAAAAAAAAAACACGTGCAACCAAGAATACTCTATCCAGCAAAGTTACCATTCAGAATAGGAGGAGAGAGAAAAAGTTTCCCAAACAAAAGTTAAAAGAGCTCATCACCACTACACCAGCCTTATAATAAATGTTAAAGGGAATTCTTTGAGTGGAAAGAAAAGGCTTTGACTAGAAAAAATTATGAAAGGAAGAAAGTTCACGGGTAGAAGCAAACATGTAATGAAGGTAGTAGATTAATCACTTATAAAGCCAGTATGGAGGTTAAAACACAAAAATAGAAAATTATATCTACAAAACCAATCAAGGTATATACAAAATAAAAATGTAAATTATGACATCATATACATAAAACATGGAGACAGATTAGAAATGTAATGCTTTTAGAATGCATTTAAACTTAAATGACCATCCAGTTAATATAGACTGCCATACCCATAAGATATTATATATGAACCTAATGGTAACCACAAATCAAAAACCTACAGTAGATACACACAAAATAAATAGAAAGTAATCCAAGCATAACACTAAAGAAAGCCATTAAATCACGAGAAGATCAGTAGGTCTAGAGTATAGAATGAGGGAAAATCAGAGTCAGGAAGAAGATAGAAGAGTAGGAGGACAGATTAGAAATTTAATGCTTTTAGAGAAGAGAGCAAGAGAAGAAGGGGACAGAGAAGAAATACAAAAACAACTAGGAAACAATTTACTTTAAAGGGGCTAACTGCTCCAATCAAAAGACTTACATGACTAAATGGTTAAAAAACAAGGCCCATCTATATGCTGCCTACAAGAGACTCACTTCAGATCTAAAGACACATACAGACTGAGAGTGAAGGGCTGAGAAAGCATAAAGCATGAAAGTGAGAGCAAAAACAAAACAAAGCCAGGGGTAGCAATACTTAGACAAAAAAAAAAAGACTTTAAAACAAAGACTAATGAGAGAAAAAGTCACTACATAATGATAAAGGGAACATCCAAGAAGATGATATAACAATTTTAAATATCGATGCACCCAAATTGGAGCACCCAAATACATAAAGCACATATTAACAAACATAAAGGGAAAAAAAATCAAGTCATACGATAATAGTAGGGGACTTTACCACCCCACTTAAATGAATGGATAGGCCATCCAGACAGAAAATCTAGAGGAAATAGTGCCTTTGAATGACACAACAGACCAAATATATACAGATATATACAGATCATTCCATCCAAAGCCAGCAGAATACACATTCTTTTCAATTGCACATGGAACATTCTCCAAGGTAGATCATGTTAGGCCATAAAACAAGTCTCAATAAATTTAAGAGGCTTAGTATCATATTGAGCAACTTTTCTAACCACAATGATATGAAAATGAAAATCAACTGCAAGAAAATCTGGAAAGAAAAAACATATGGAGGCTAAACAAAATGCTACTAACCAACCAATGGGTTCAACCAAGAAATCAAAGAGGAAATCAAAAAATACATGGAGACAAATGAAAATAAAAACATAATAGTCCAAAATCTTTGGGACATGGGGTGCCTGGGTGGCTCAGTCAGTTAAGCATCTGCCTTCGGCTCAGGTCATGATCCCAGGGTCCTGGGATTGAGCCCCCCGTCCAGCTCCCTGCTCAGTGGGGAGTCTGCTTTTCCCTCTGCCACTCCCCCTGCTTGTGTTCTCTTGTGCACACTCTCTTTCTCTGTCAAATAAATAAATAAAATCTTTTTAAAAAATCTTTGGGACACAGCAAAAGCAGTTGTAAGAGAGAAGTTTATAACAATACAGGCCTACCTCAAGAAATAAGAAAAACCTCAAATAACCTAATCTTATAATTAAAAGAGCTAGAAAATGAAGAACAAACAAAGCTGAAAGCCAGTAGCTGAGAGGAAATATTAAAGATTAGAGAGAAATAAATAAAATAGAGACCAAAAAATCCACACACAATAGAAAAGATCAATTAAACCAGGAGCTGGTTCTTTATTTTTTTTTAAAGATTTTATTTATTTATTTGACAGAGAACACAAGCAGTGGGGAGTGGCAGAGGAAGAGGGAAAAGCAGGTTCCCTGCTGAGCAGGGAGCCTGAGTTGGGGCTCAACTCCAGGACCCTGGGATCATGACCTGAGCTGAAGGCAGATGCTTAACCAACTGAGCCATCCAGGTGCCCCAGAACTGGTTCTTTAAAAAAAATAAACAAAACTGATAAAACTTTTAGCCAGACTCATCAAGGGAAAAAGAGGGACGACTCACAAAATCAGAAATGAAGAAAAAATAACAACCAACACCACAGAAATACAAAGGATTATAAGAGAATATTATGAAAAATTATATACCAACCAATTGGACAACCTGGAAAAAAATGGATACATTTCTAGAAACATAATCCTCCACAACTGATTTAGGAAGATAGAAAATTTGAACAGACCTGTTACTAGTAATGGAATTGATTCAGTAGTCAAAAACTCCTAACAAACAAAACTCCACACTAGACAGCTTCATATGCAAATTCTACCAAATATTTAAAGAAGAGTTAAACCTTTTCTTAAATGATTCTAAAAAATAGAAGAGGAATGAGAATTCTAAATTCATTCTATGAGGCCAGCATTACTGTGATACCAAAAGTAGACAAAGACACTACAAAAAAAATTTATGGGCCAATATCTCTGATGAACATAGATGCAAGAATCCTTAAACAAAACATTGGCAAACCACATTCAGTAATACATTAAAAGCATGACTCACCATGATCAAGTTAAATTTATTCCAGGGATGCAAGGATGGTTGGTATTTGCAAATCAATCAATAAGATACATCACATTAACAAGAGAAAGGATAAAAACCATATCACCATCTCAATACATGCACAAAAACATTTGACAAAATACAACATCCATTCCTCATAAAAATTCTCAACAAAGTGAGTTTAGAGGGAACATACCTCAACATAATAAAGGTCATATATAAAAAACCCACAGCTAACATCATACTCAGTGGTGAAAATCTGAGAGCTTTTACTCTAAGATCAGGAAGAAGAGAAGGGTGTCCACTCTTGCCACTTTTATTCAACATAGTACTGGAAATCCTAGCTGCAGCATTCAGACAAGAAAAAGAAAACACATCCAAATTGGTAAGGGAGAAGTAAAACTGTCATTATTTGCAGATCCATGAGACTATATATAGAAAACCCTAAAGACCCCATCAAAAAACTACTAGAATGGATAAATGAATTCAGTAAAGTTGTGGGATAAATAATATACAAAAATCTGTTGCATTTCTATACACTAATAATGAAGAAGCAGAAAGAGAAATTTAAAAACAATCCTACTTACAATTGCACCAAAAAGAATAAAATACCTAGGAATAAACTGAACCAAGGTGATGAAAGACTTGTACTCTGAAAACTATAAAACATGATAAAAGAAAGATGACACAAACAAATGGAGATCTTCCATGCTCATAGATTGAAAGAATATCATTAAAATGGCCATACCACCCAAAGCAATCTTCACATTTAACTCAATCTCTATTAAAATACCAGTAGCATTTTTCACAAAATTAGAAGAAAGAATCCTAAAATTTGTATGGAACCACAAAAGACCCCAAATAGCCAAAGCAATCCTTTTTTAAAGATTTATTTATTTATATTGGAGAGAGAGAGACTGGTGGGGAGGGGCAGAGGGAGAGAGAGAATATCAAGCAGACTCCCTGCTGAGCATGGAGCCCCATGTGGGGCTCAATCCCCCAACCCTGAGATCACAACCTGAGCTGAAACCAAGAGTCAGATGCTTAACCGACTGTGCCATCCAGGGACGCACCCAAAGCAATCTTGAGAAAAAAGAACAAAGCTGGAGGTATCTCATCAATTCCAGATTTCATGATATACTACAAAGCTGTAATAATCAAAACAATATCGTATTAGAAAAACAAAACAAAACAAAACAAAAAAACTCAGACACGTAACCTAGTCCAACAGAACAGATAGAATGCCCAGAAATAAACCCATGCTTATGTGGTCAATTAATCTACAACAAAGGATGCAAGAATATGCAATGGGAAAAAGATAATCTCTTCAAAAATGGTGCTATGAAAACTGGACAGCTACATGTAAAAGAATGAAATTAGACCACTTTCTTACACCATACACACAAAGAAACTCAAAGACCTAAATGCAAAACCTGGAACCATAAAGCCTCTGGAAGAAAACATAGGCAGTAATTTCTTTGACATCTGCTGTAGAAACAGTTTTCTAGATATATCTCCTCCAGCGAGGGAAACAAAAGCAAGAATAAACTACTGGGACTACACCAAAATAAAAAGTTTTTGTGACAGTGAAGGAAACAATCAACAAAATGACAAGGCAACTTACTGAATGGGAGGAGATATTTGCAAATGATATATCTGATAAAAGGCTAATATCCAAAATACTTAAATAACTTACACAAATTAACATCAAAGAACCCCACAAATAATCTGATTAAAAATGGGCAGAGGACTTGAATAGACCTTTTTCCAAAGAAGACCTACAAATAGCCAATAGACACATGATAAGATGCCCAACATCACAAATCATTAGGGAAATGCAGATCAAAACTACAATTAGATGTCACCTTACACTTGTCAGAATGACTAGAATAAAAAAGGAAAGAAATAAGTGTTGGCAAGGATGTGGAGGAAAAGAGACCCTAGTACACTATTGGTGGGAATGTAAATTGGTGCAGCTACCATGGAAAACAGTATGGAGGTTTTCCAAATAATTAAAAATAGAAATACCATATGATCCAGTAGTCCTACTACTGGGTATTTACCAAGATACATGCACGCTATGCTTATTGCAGCATTATTTCCAATAGCCAAGATATAGAAGCAACCTATATCTATCTATTGATCTATCTATCTACCAAATATTATTCAGCCATAAAAACTAATGAGATATTGCCATTTGTGACGACATGGATGGGACTGGAGGGTATTATCCTAAGTAAAATAAGTCAGACAGACAAATACCATATAATTTCACTTACATGTGGGATCTAACAAACAAAACAAGCAAAGAAACAAAAATACTAAACTCATAAATACAGAGGAACAAGTTGGTGATTGCCAAAGGGGAAACAATGGGCTAGGTAGTTATATCTGTTTTATCACTTTAGGGGATTAAGAGCTATAAACTTTCAGTTATGAAATATGTAAGTCATGGGGATGAAAAGTACAGCACAGGGAACATAATGAGTAATACTGAAATAATACTGTAATGCAACAGATGGTAATTACACTTAATTGTGGTGAGCACTGAGTAATGTATAGAATTGTTGAATCAATATGTTGTACACCTGAAACTAATATAACATTGTGTTAAATATACTTCAATTAAAAAAGGAATAAAGTGAGGGAAAATCAGTTTCATGCCTATCATCATTTACAATGAAAACGTATAGCAAGAAGACAGTGTTAATCAATTTCATCTACTTTTACTGTCCATGTAATGGAGGTGAGATCACCACTCTAATAGCAATATTTTATATTTGTTACCATTGCCTACAACATAACAAGGAAGAAAAGAAAGTGAAAGAAGGCCTCCATCTTCTCTACCCTCCAGATCCTGCTCTTCTGTATTATTGCTACAATAGTTCAATAATATTTTTATCATGTACCATTTTCCTTTAGTCAATAGTCTAGCAGATGGCCATATAGTACATTGTACAAATTTTCATAACAATTGTGTTTGCTTAGGTTAACAGCAGAAACGTGATCCATTTTATGTGTCCTGAGTCTCCAAATACATCTTTCCAAACATCAGGTGTTGCCTTTAAAATAAGTTACAATTTTGTGTTTCCTAAACTCTCCTGGTTTAGTTTTCATTATTGAATCAATTACATTTCTACAATTCTAGCATAACAATATTCCACACAAAGAATATTTATCATCTAACATATACTGTCAGTTATCTATAACATCTTCCTGTATTTTAATTGTAATGAAGAGTATAAAAATAGTGTTAATCTGTAAATGAACAACTTACTTGCTTTGTGTCAGATCAACTACAATGAGATCTTTTTCCAGAAGTACTACAACAGCATAAGGTTCTTGAAATTCTACGAGTAAAAAATAGAAAGTGGAAGTTTTCATATTTCATATTTTATAAAATCACCAAATTTTCATTTCCTTTATCTCCTTACAAATGTTATTTAAATGATTTCAGAAGACCAAAATATGAGCCAACGTAAGAAGTAACAAAGAGCACTTTGAAAAATACTGTTGTGTTTCTCAGACTTAATGTTTAAGATCATTATAGGGAATATGAAAATGAAAAGTTGAATAGGCATAGAGTTAAACATTTCTCAATAATCATGAGGTGGTGATAGCAGATTATTTGGAGAGTCTGTCACCTCCGTCTCACAAACAATTATCTTATTCTTCCATAACCTTCCATTTTAGATCTGATTTTATAGGTACAAGGAGATGTTCTAAGGAAATAGTAGTTCTGCCTTCCTGAGCTGTGATACATTTTCACCTCCCTATGAGAGCAACACTCCTTATACCAAAAAATTTAATTTCAATTCAATGTGATTTAACATGTACTTAAAGATATGTCCCTAAGCGTATATACCTCAAAAAGGCAAGGAATCTGAGGATAGTCTAAGATTTTCAAATTCCTAAACTTTAACCGCCCCCCTCCTTCTTTCAATATGTTCTAGCAACTATTCTCAGAACAAAGGATATATGGAAAATAAAATTGACAAGGTCCTTATTCTCACAGAGTTTACATCCCAGGGATGTATACAAACCATGAAGAACTAAACAAATAAGATAAATTCACAGAATAATGTGAGCTATGAAAAGAATTCTTTTCAAAGTTAATAGTATAAGAAATGACTTGTGGTTGGTGGGAGAGCACTGATTTAGCTATTGTGGTCAGGGAAGACACTGCTTTCCATCTATAATAGGGAATAACAAAGGAAAGGCACAGTTAAAGTGTTCTCAATTTAAGGAAAAAGTATTTACAAAAACATCTTACATACATGATATTTGATTCTCAGCTAGAACAGGTATTACTATTTTTCATTTCATAGAGAAAACTGAAGTCCAAAGAGATTATGAGATTGGCACAAATTTACAAAGCTAGTTAACTGAAAAAGCTGGAACTTTACCTTCTGATTCTAAATTCTCATTTATTTTCATTATTCCAGCAGTTTCTACTAGCTACCTTAAGTAAAGCTCAACAATCACTTGGTGGGAATTTTATTCAGAGTATTCAAGTCTTAGGTGGGAAACTGGAAAAGATGGCCTTCATAGTCCTTCACAAGCCTTTAGAGTCTTGAGAAGCTGTAGAACCTATCATATTTATAAGTCACATGAGAAAAACTAGAAACAGAAACCCCAAAACTGAGGAGTATACCCTTGTTTGGCATGTCTATGTGACAGTATGCAGTCTTCATACTGTTTGCCACCTAATCTGTTCTCAAATTGAGGCTTCTTCCACCTTTCCCTGATCTCTTAGAGCTGTTTTAAGTTTTCAACATTATTTCAGTACTTCTGAATTTAGGGTTTTTAGGGTTTGGGGTTTGTTTGTTTGTTTTTTGGTTTAGTTTTCAGTTGAAGGAACACTGGAGTTCTATACTATTACATTTTTTCTTTGTCTTCTCTCCAGGGCAATCAATGATTGGGAAGCAACTGCTACAAAAATAAAATAGCTGAGACACTAGCATGAATAAGCAAAATTCATAATCATTTTAGGTAGTTATATCTATTTTATCACTTTAGGTAGGTACATCTGTTAGATTAGTATTGTTTCTTTTCAAATAATAAAAACTGGTAGCAAAAGTTTCACCTTTGTAGAAGTACCTGGTGTACTGTAGTAATCTCTGAATAAAAAGATTTCCTTAGGAGTCAGTCAGTATTAGGTTCAATTTTGTGTCTATTATTTATTAACAGTTTGATCTTAAGCAAATTCATTAACTTATTAGCTCAATTATATTAATTCAATTTCTTTATCCATTGATATGGCAAAATAATAACTACCTTAGACTATTATGAAGATTAGATGTATATGAAGATGTTTAAGGCAAAGCCTGGCACATAGTACATGCTCAATAGATGCCAACAGTATCACTTCCTCTATTAGATTGGTTTATTTTTGAGCAGGCTCAGTATTTTAACCTTAGCCCCCTACAGGTAAAAAGCTCTATAACAATTACTATTTCTCTGAAGAGAAATGCATTAGTTATGATGCTTGTAGAGGACCAGATACAGTTAAATGTAAATGTGAAATTGATGAATTCTGAGTACAGTTACTTAGTTACTCTGGACAATACCCCCTGAGATAAGAGGCATTTGTGTTCTTTGAAAAGCAAGTTGAATTGAATTGTCAGATGTCACAAATGATTTATCAATATTAAAAACTGTTAATAAATTTATTTGTGTAACATATGCGTAAGATTTATCACTATGTGGCTGCAAAGAAGAATGAAGTTCCATATTTGCTAGTATGGAATCATACTCAAAATACACTAAGTGAAAAAAAGTGTAATATGGAATAGCACATGGAATATGTTCTCATTTGCACAAAAAAGAGATAATGTATACATAGATAAGTACACTTAGGCATATGCATAAACTTTTTGGGGAAATACATAAACTTAGAAATAGTCGCTTCTGGAAGGGCAGTAAGTTTTCATTATATACTAATGTGGATTGTAGGATCTTTTCTGTCGCTTTCATGTATTATTGTTTTAGCCAGAAATAGTTAATAAAATACATTTATATTTTACTGAGTAAAGTATTTCTCTTAGCTCCTGACAAATAATAATTCCATTGTCATTATCACTACTCTGAAAAACAAAGACATATATGTGGCTTGGAAGTGATTAGACATAGTTATAATATATTTATAATTTACTTAATATTATTAGAAATTATCCTAACATTTCCACTGATGTGTAGAAACTTATACAGACACACACACACACACACATAAAAATGTGTGGTTGCAGAGATCAAACACTATCCCAGTCTCTATTACTGGCACATATATTTTTCTCTAAGCTCTTTTATAGGGGGCATTTTCCTAAATTCAGCTTTTGGTCGTCTGTTTGTTCTTTGTTCCTTTATCATTCATTCTCATAACTCCAAAGAACATCTATATTCTGATAATTCATAAATAAATATTAAAGACCTTTTCTTTCTCTTTTTCTGCTGACTCTACTGACTTATAATCAGACTTATCTTCTTCTCTTTCCAAAAACTGTTATTATTGCATATGAAACCATTATTCTTTTTTTTTTTTAATTTTTATTTATTCATTTGAGAGAGAGAGAGAGTGAGCATGAGCAAGGGGAGGGGCAGGGGCAGAGGGAGAGAGAAGCAGGCTCCCTGCTGAGCTGGGAGCCCTGACACAGGGCTCAATCCCAGGCTGATTGAGCCACCCAGGCACCCCTGAAACCACTATTCTTAAAATATGTTTGCTTTAACTCATCTGTCATGTCACTCTCTAAACCTAACTGGTGACCAAATTCAATGGGTTTCCTCTTTCCATTCCTACAGGCAGCCCCGTATTTCAGATCTTGACCATTTTAATGAACATTGTCACAAAAGCCTCCCAGCTGGAATCTGGAATTTAAGATTTCAATGTCTGTTCAAACCCATAAACTCCTTTTTGGTAAATTTTACTAAAAGCATTGCTTTCTTTCACCTTAATATTTTCTCAAAATTCTTCTGTAGTTCCCTATTTCCAAATACCTCTAAAAGGCTTTCAATTTTGGGCGCCTGGGTGGCTCAGTTGGTTAAGTGACTGCCTTCGGCTCAAGTCATGATCCTGGAGTCCCGGGATCGAGTCCCACATCGGGCTCCCTGCTCAGCAGGGGGTCTGCTTCTCCCTCTGCCCTCTTCCCTCTCGTGCTCTCTGTCTCTCATTCTCTCTCTCAAATAAATAAATAAAATCTTTAAAAAAAAAAAGGCTTTCAATTTTTTCTCTAAGTTGATCTCACTCTAGCAAACCTTACAAATTCTAAAACCTTTACTCAATATCCTTTTCAAATGCCAAGTCATTCTTCAAAGTCTACCTAAAGCTTATTTTTCCATGAAGCTTTGTGAGAATATTTTAACTATTGACTATCTTACTAGCCTGTGAATTAGTATATTATTTAAACTCTGACCCATATAACTCAGCACTTAAGTGTTATATTTTTTAAACTTAAGTCATAATTATCTCTCTCATCCAACTAGATTTTATGTGATTTGACATCAGAGATCAGTTTCATACTTCATCGGTATTCTCAATAAATCCTTGTAGTACTGAGACCATAGAAGCATCCAATAAATATTTGTTGATTAATTAACAACACAGGTAACTTGTCTGTCCCAGCAACTCTGGAAATAAAGTGCCTCATTGACTGTTATTTCATATTAATTTATCCCATCTTTAAATATGAAACTAAAGAATTTAAATCAAATTAATACAGTTGTAATAAAACAATTTATAGATCTTCATAGTTACAAAGTGTGCTCATTTTGGCCTTCCAATAGTCATGTGGCATTATTATTATTCTCTTTCTAAAAATGATAAATCTAACTCATAAAAGTAAAATGATTTACCCAAGGTCACCCAGCTAGTGAATGACAGAGCTAAATCATAAAACCAAATACTGTGCCTCCAAGTCTAGTATTCTTTCTCTCATATATGTTCCCTCTTGAAATTGTAGTTTTATATATATATGTACATACACACATACATACTATGTTGTTTTAATCATAAACTCATATTTTGCTTTTTATGTTTCACCCGTCTCAGTTTTTAGATTACTAATATATTTCATTATTATTAGATTTCATTATACAGTTTGCACATAAGTTTAGTTTTTATGTTTACAAAAGGTCTTTATATTCAGGATGCCTCTCTCCTCCCAAAAGCCCTTCTAAATTATTCTCAAAATTGAAATAAATCACTAACCACACATCAGCAATCCTAGAATAATCAGAGGTGCTGCAGTTGCATCTGAAGCAAAGCCAGATGTGAAACAGATGCACTACCACCAGAGTTATAGATCACTGATATCAGGTAAGTGCTTTAACTTTGATTAGTTTTGGAATGGGATGGGTGGAGCTGGTCTAGGAGAGGCTATTAGGAGACCTCAGTTTCCCCAAGTGATTTCACCCCGGACCCCTATCGGACCCTCCCAGCTCAGCTTCCACCATCCTTATCAAAGTTTAAAGCACTTACCTGATATAAGAACCTGAAACTCCAGCATTGCTGTACTACATCTGTCTTACTTCCAGTTTGTCAAGTAGGTACAGTTGCAGAACCTGCTCCAGCACCTGTAGCTCACAGTGTTGTACCACAGTGGATGTCAGCTGCCAAAACTAAAAATATTTAAGCTTAATTTCATTAGGAACTTACTTCAAAAATGATTTTCAACATTAATAGTTTCATTTTTTTTTTTTTACTTACCATTTGGATAGGGTGTTTCACATAAAGTAAGAAATTCAACAATAGGATGATCCATTTCAAGCACTGTAATTGCTTTTCCATGCATGATGGTTAAACTTGGTCTTCTGCAAGCTTTGTCATAGGACAATCCACCAGAAAATATTATGAATGGTTCACTACATAGAAAAAAAAGTTAATGAGATTGAGAAGTCCTTTAAGATGATACAACATCATAGGACTGAGCTAATGAAAAATAAGTTTGGTAGGGATTATACACAACACAATTTGACAGCAAATATCTTTCTTAGTCCAAAATATCTCACCCAAATGACTTACTATTCTACCATTTCCCTTTTTCTGGTTGTGAATTCTTACCATTAAAATTACTAATGAATCAGTCTAAAGGTGATGAGGTATGTTGGGGAAAAGGTAGAGAAGTTGGAGGGAAATAGAGGTACTCATTGAGTCAAAAGGATATCTCCACATGTATTAGTTGATTCCCAAAACTCTATATCACTACCATTAGAATATTAAGCTATGTTAGTTGATCATATTAACCATTTGGCATGTGGGGTCCAAAATTCCTAAGGGATAAAGGAGGCAAATTTCAATATAAAATTAAATGCAACAATAGCAAGCCCAGAGTGGTAGAATGTAACATGAAAATTCTATGTAATGGAATATCTGTGGGAAAGGGTTATGATAAAAAGATGGACAAAACTAAGACAAAAAATGTGATCTTCCCAATTTTACCTTGGGTCAGCCAGTTCTATTTAGCTACTAAAACTAACATCAAACTTTTTATGCCCTGTTAGTTGCAAGATACAATTAGATAAATTGAGCGGGGCTGAGATGACTATAAAATATTACAGCTGTCAGAAAGTTATGAAAGTGTCATAACTTTTCACTTTTCTCAAATTAACACCTGTATCCCTAGTTTATGTATATAAAAGAAAATATGTTGATGAAGTATATTTAATAAGTAAATACCAAACTGAAAGTATTCTCCAAAAATTTTTTTAAAAAGAACTAGACACTTATTTTACCAAATTCTTTGAGAACATATGCTTCTCTAAATAATTCATTTCCATCTATTCACTAAAGAATCTACTAGTTTCTAAAAATCACTTTATAAATTTCCCTTTCTCTTTCATTTTGTACTGTACATGGTACCAAACATTACCAATGGGACATTTGCTAATCTTAGCCTGGCTATATAACAAGAACAAAAAAGAGCTTTTTAAAAAGTTTCCATTAAAACTTACATATAAAGTATCTATACTGATTTTTATTTATAATTCTGTCTTAATGTTTTAACATAAATATTTGAGTTGTAAGCTAAATAAGAAAAAATACTCTAATTTATTTTCCTTGAGTCCTATATCAGTTGATGTTAGTCTTGCTTCAGTAATTTGGCATACTAAATTACCAACCTAGTAATGGTTGTACTAAGCAGCAAGTTTTTTCCTATAAAATAAATGCTTGTATTATTAAGATTTTTCCAGATTTAAAAGTCATTTCTAATGAAATGAGTAAGTGTTTTTGCACCTTTTTGTGTTGCTTTGTTTTACAACAAACGTCATGATTTAGAGAACATATTATCTTTTCACACATATTGAGGTTAACTATCTGCTCCAAATGTTAATAAGGTCATAAATATCTATTTTTTCCATGTAAAAGGGGGTGAAGTTAATCTCATCTCCCCTACTGCTAAAACAAATATAGGGTAAGAAGCAATTTACTCTCCCCTTTTTTTTGGTAAGCACACTGGAAAATATGTCCTTTCTACTATTGGAAGAAAGCAAAACCTTTTCTGCTTTTATTATGACTCCGCATCAGACACTGGGTCTAAAGTTAATTGCTGATATATATGCACTTCTTTGTAAACTATTGAATGACTGAACAAAAAGTTAATTCCTCAGGAAATGCTCAGGAAACCACTCATGAATAATTGCATTAGATACTTAATTATCACATTAAATTCTCATAAGTATAATCCTCATTTTATTAATGAGGTTAAGTAACAACTAAGCAGAAAAACCCAAAAGAAAACAGATCTGTCAGATTTCAAAGTCTATTTTCCTAAACAGTGATCTATACTGCCTGTAGCAGATAACTCTGGGATTAATGCAGGTGAACTTGTTTAGAGTCAAGCAGCTATGGAGTGGAAGGATAAAGATTCAAATCCAGACTCTAAAGTACATTTTTCACTTCTAGTCTAATGTTTCTAAAACTGTGGAATATAACTTAAAAAATGCTCTGAAAAAAAGTTTTTTTAAAAAAGATTTTATTTATTTATTTGTCAGAGAGAGAGCACAAGCAGGGGGAGAAGAAGGAGAAGCAGGCTCCCTGCTTAGGACCCTGGAGTCATGACCTGAAATGAAGGCAAACACAACCGACTGAGCCACCCAGGCATCCCTGAAAAATAGTTTTTAATTTAAAATTTGATAGACACTTGCACACCATATCTCCCTTTTGAAATTTTATAATTCAGGCCATATAGCAAAGAAAGATTCTAAGAAACTATACAGTAAAGAATCCGATTTACTTTTATATAACCCAGATTTTCTTAGATCTCTCAAATATATTTGATTACAGATTCCTATTTTTCCATGAATACAGTTAGTGATCAAAGGAACACAATTTGATAAATGTTATACCACACTAAACTGACTCCTTTACTACAAGTGTATCTGGGCACACTGATCAGATGGATTATTACAAAAGAAATAAATAACTATATAATTAACAATGTCTTCATACATAAAGAAAACATCAATACAAATTAAAAATTAGTTTTTAAAGATTTTATTTGTTTATTTATTTGACAAAGAGAGCCAGAGAGCACAAGTGGGGGTAATATCAGAGGGAGAAGGAGAAGCAGGCCCCCCGCTGAGCAGGAAGCCCAATACAGGACTTGATCCCAGGACCCTAAGATCATGACCTAAGCTGAAGGCTTAACCAACTGAGCCACCCAGGCACCCCCAAATTAAAAATTATTGACAACAACTTGGATAAATCCTAAAGATATTTTGTTGAGTGAAAGAAGCTAGGATCAGAAGGTTATGTAATATATAACTGCATTTATATGACATCTTAAAAAGGCAAAACTACAGTGATAGAGAACAGATCAATGGTTGTCAGGGGTTAGAAGTGGAGAAAAGTGCGACTATAAGGAACAACAGGAAAGAAATTTGGGGGTATGGAAATGTTCTGTATTCTTATTGTGGTGGTGATTTCAGGCGTCTATACATGTGTTAAAATCCACAGTATTGTACAGCAAAAGAAAAAAATATTTTACTGTATAATTTGTAAAATAAATGTAGAAAAAGCATTAAAATTTTTTCTCAATGAAGGCAACAAGATTAAGCAATAAACCGTGCAACATAATATAGTACATACTAAAATAACATTTGTTGAGTATTTATGATGTTCTGGGTATTGTGTGAAGAAGTTTACTTGCATTATTGTATTGAATCCTTATGATATCCCGATGAGAAAACTACTACAATTCTTACTTAACAGATGGATATGCTGAGGCTTAGAGAACTTTACATATGAAGTCTATCAATAGGTGACCATGATAGAAAGGGATTAAAAGACTAGCAAAAAGTAATTTTTATTAATTACAGAAACTTGATAATGTTAGTGGTAGCAGGTAGAGAGATCATTATTCCTTTTTCTGAATAGAATAAATTTATTAAGCCTAGAGGCCATTGGTGTTGGGGCACCAATAAGCAATTTGGTGATTGGAGACCAATGATTCCTAAGCAGAATGGTTGTTTATCCCTAGAAATATAAAGCCAGTTTGTGAATGGTTGATCTAAGATAAAAACAGAAAACATACCCTTGCATCTGCTACCTATGCAATCTTTAAGAGACTCTATTGCTGCAGCATATTTGGTAGAACTCTTCTTAAAGTTCTTGCTCCTGCCACAGCCATCCCAATTTTTGACTTCACAAAGTTTACTGTGCACTAGATGGAGCAGAAATATAGCTCTTTGTTGTCACTTCCAAGCTATGGCCCATTTTGCTGTCACAATACCTTTTAGTACTCAACTTTGGTGCTCCTCTGCTGTTTAGTCTCCTTGTGTTCTGAGAGGTGGAACCACTGCTTTTAAAGGTGAATTTTCTAATATAGTAGTAATCACAACAAACACACACAATGTACTAAAGTGCACTGTAAGTGGGATGACAGTAATTATGACCAATAATATATAATTATTTCACATTAGAAATCTGAAGAATTATTTCTACAGAAAATTGGGTTACCAATTACTAGAATAAATCATTAAATTAGGATCAGTGGAATAATTTCAATAATGTGAAATATCATTGCTTTGATGATGACAATAATAACTTCTTTTTATCAAGAAATCCACTATGTGCCACTCATCAAACTTATGACATTACAAACTTCATGCATAATTTCATTTATTCTTCAGAAACATCACAATGAGATAGGTATAATTGATGAGGAAATTAAAGTTTAAAAGAGTTAATTAAAAATTTCAAGGTCACATAGCTGTCTTACCCCATATGCCAAGGATCTTAATAATTATTTTACATTGCCTTGACTTGAATTCCTGATTCCTAAAGTATCTTCTCTTCACCTTCACCCTTTCCTTACTTTTTGTGTGCCACCGTCCTATTATCCCTTAAGCCCATCTCAGGTATCCTCTTTCCTAAGAAGAAATTTACTGATCTCTCCTCACCATTCTCTTCCCCTTTCTCTCTAGGCTGGGTTAGGTGTCCTTTTGTTGTGCTCTCATAGCATATCTCTATAAAAGCACCTCACATGTTACATGGAAACCACTAGTTTATGGCCTTATTTCTCCTACTAGACTATCACAGATTCAAAAGCAGGCAGTATTCTCTTTCATTTTAGTACACCAAACAAGTTGCACAGTGTGTACTAAGTAGTAATAACTAATAATATGTGTACATAATAACAATATATGTATATATGTAAAATGTTTCCATATATAAACATATATAATAACATATGTAAAATGTGTCCATCCATAATTAAATTTAAAATGTTTTAATACTTTAATTATAGTAATATAAAACTGGTCATTTTTACTACTTATGTTTAGTAACATTTGGCTGGACTAAGGAGGTATTGATCTATTGTGTGTATGTACACACATATATATGTATATATATAAACTACTGTAAAAATATATACATAAAAATATATATATATAAATATATACCATATGATAGTTTATATATATATATGAACTAACACATTAAAAATGGCCATTATTTTATACTATTAAATCTTTCAAAGAGCAGGTATAAACAAACATTAAATGCATCTATAATACTGAATACATTCCAGTGTGAACATGTAAGTAATATAACATAGAATTATCCAATTTAGAGTTAAAATAAAATTAAGGTTTAGGTAAGATTTGTAATTATGGTAATTCTAGAAGAGAATATTGCCACTAATAATTATTGTAAGTAAAAAGAACATTCTTGATTTATAGGATAAAGCTGCTATATATACATGATAAAATTTTATTGTATATTATTATTCAATTTAATTTTCTATAACTTAAAATTTAGTACTATTTTATTATGCTAATATATATAACTGTTTATCTTTTCAACTAACTATAATCTTTCCAAGTTCAGAATGTGAAATCCTAAAGTACAGAGACTTGGTTATGTATTTAATTCTTTCATGTGCAATACCAATAGGTATGCTTTTGCTTAATAATATTAAATGATTGCTACTTGTAATGTGCACGGCCCAAAAGCCCGACATTGTTAAAATTAATGTACATAATACTCATCTGAATATTCATAGAAAGTTAAAATAATTAGCAATTGCTATTATAATATTCATAATAATATCATAGGTACTCCTATTAAACAATAAGGAAGATCAATGAAGAGGATTTAGCCAGTTAATATACTTATATAATTATAAGAAACTTTAAGTAATACATGATTATTAAAGGTTATTTGCCATTCTTGTCTGTTTCTTATATATTGTCCCATATCACCCAAAGTAAAAAATGCATACCTGTTTCTACAGGTCTTGTATTCTACTTTAAGAATTGGTTTACAAGATTCAGATTTTCTTCCTTCTCTTTGACTTTTTCCTAAAGAAAGAAAAAGGATTTTGTTAAATCATATTTAAATTCTACACATCCATGACAACTTCAAAAGTCTGACTAAAAGAATATAAAGAAAAAATAAGGTAATTATGTGTTTTTCATAATAGGATAAATACAATTCTATGCATCCTAACATATTTGTTGAATCCTAATAACTGACTGCTATATAAGGAATAAAGTTATTTGTAAACTTATCATATTCGTAAACTTATCAAACATACACTTTCTCCATGTATAAATCTAGTCTCATATAAAGTTATTTTAATTATTTAAGTTTTAAGATTACTTTAGAATTAAAGACACATACACATGCATACTTATCTGCATAATGAAATACATAATTATGAAAATCCATACTAGGCCCATTATAGATTTTATCTATGATACAAGCAAACCCTTTTCTCATGCAGAAAGACTTGCCATTTAAAACTTATGACAGACTATCAAAATCATTGCATTTTCATCAAATTCTTTTAACAGAAAGCCCATTAGACAATGAACAAAGATGGTATATTTCAATGATGTTCTATATTTGCATAAAAATAGTTTCTTCTAGGGAAAGGTTATGTTGTTTAGACTCCACGGATTTTGAAAAATGATCAAAAAGAGTATGAAATGGAAGTAAAGCTACTTATGCATATAACATCTTTCAGTTGTGATTTTGCTTATAATTCTATGTCTCATTTTGATAAAATTGACATTTTTGTGATATGTTTGTTTCTTTTTTATTTTAATAAGTACCCTTATTTATTCTTGTACTGCCACAACTGTTTATAGACACAGATACCTATTATGTAGATAGACGTTTATGTGCATTTAAGTTTAAATTTTCAGGATAGCTTCAGAATGGCACAATCATAATCCAAATAGGATGTCAAAATAATTTAATTTGTTTAAAGGGCAGGGTATCAGCATATAACATACCTTATCTGCTACATGGCATGCTTTCTGAATTTGCTTTCTCTTTCTTTTACCCTATGTCAACTAAAAAAGCAATCAATAACAAAATATTGGTCACAATAATTCACACTGTAAAAAAGATTTAAAAGTATCTGTATTACATATAAAAAGGAATTACTGACATTATATGTAGATCATGATGCCTTACAAAGAGAGAACTTTGGCTCAGGGACTCACTCTGAGCAGTGGTCTTAGGGGTAAGAAACAGCTGGTTGGTGATTCCTGGTTTGGGTAACATGTGGGAACAGAGAGAACTGAAGGAAATAACAACAAGGAAAGAGACCCATTTTCCTCAGTTGATATATTTTTGATCCATTTCTTCTCTAATAATTGCCAAGCTATTAATCAAATCAAGACAGTATATTTGCTGTTGTTTATATATATGTGTGTGTGTGTAAGCAATTACAATTTTTCAATCAGTGCACATTAGTATTATCCACTAATTTCAGTAAAAAGGAATAATACCTAAATTAATTAATTAATGATTTACTTCAATTTCCAACTCCAATAATTAATTTTTGGCTGAAGGTTTTCAACTTTGATTATGTTCATTGCCTGTCAATAATTGAAATATATTTATATGTTATGTAAAAAATTGTTATAAAAATTGCATTTATTGCTACTCTTTATGTTCAAAGTACTATACTAAATGGCACAGTAAAAAGAAGTAACTGACCACCAGGAAACTTAAAATTTACTAGTTTAAGCAAAGCATATATAAAACTGACAATATGAGGTACCATAAACAAATAAGTGATTGATAGACTTGAAGTGTTGAGAATAGTAGGAGTACATGAAGTAGGAGTTAAGAATATTATGGTTTCACTTTATGATAGAAAAATTTACAGATTTTTGCAGATGATTTTCTAGAAGCTAGATTAAGCATTAAAAGATAGAACTTGGGAGTTCTGGTCCAAGATGGTGACACAGGAAGACCCTGAACTCACCGCCTCCATAGACACACCAAATCTACACCTACTAATAGAGCAATTCCTCCTGAAGAAGAACTGAGAGCCCATTGAACAGCTTCTGCACAACAAAAGATAGAGACCACAAAGAGACAGCACAAGAGAGGGAGACACAGTAACAAAGGGAAACTCTAACCCCAACACTGTGAACTACAGTGGGGAGAGGACTAAGGGACCATGAGCAGACTCATCTGTTCTGGGGCATAGAAAAAAGTTACGGTTTAAAGGCAACTAGAATATGATGGAACCAGCCAAATGGAAGAGCTGAAAGGTTCTTAAGGCTGGCGGGCTGGCAAGCACCACTGTTTATGATACCCCTTCTACCTTGAAAATGAAGGTGGGAGCAGGGTCCAGGTGCCATAGTTGGCCTCCCACCTCAGCAAGCCTTGGGCCCCTAGCCCATGCCAGCCCTTGATGGCCTGGATCACTGAAAAAAAGCCACAGTTTAAAAGAGCAACTACCATATAAAAGGTCAACCCTTAGAACTTCACCAAATGGTGAGGGAGCTGCTGAAACTTTCTCCAGCCTGGCAAGCACCATGATTTACATTCCCCTCTACACCTTGATAGCATGAACAAGAGCAGGATCCAGTCACCTTAGCTAGCCCACCACCTCAATATCCCTGGGCCCCTAGCTCACACCAGCCCCAGCCATCCCACCAAGACGCCCCAGTGCAGTGCACACTGGAACACTCCTTGTCAGTGCTCACTACAGCTCAAGCCTTTTTGCCAAAGTGACACATGTGCAAAGCACTCCAGAATACTCCAGGCCCATATAATGTTGACTCCAGACAATTCACCAGGCAGCCCTTGCATGGAGCACTCCAGAAACCCCTGGTCCATGCTCACTTTGGCTCCAGCTTCTCCACTAGGGCTTCCTCTGCATGGAGCACACTGGGAACCCGTGGGTCACACTCTGCCTCAGTTCCAGCCTCCCCACCAGGATTCCCCCTGTGTGAATCACTCTGGGACACCCCAACTTGCACTAACTTCAGTTTTAGCCATCCTGCCAGGGCACCTTATGCATGGAGAGCCCAAGGATGCCCCCACCCCCAACCCTGCCTGGCACCCACTTCAGGTTTAACTATCCTGCTTGGGTGTTCTTTGTGTGGAGAGCCCCAGGACATCCCAGCTTGTACCCACTTTGGTTTCAGCCATCCTGCCAGGGTGCACTCTGTGTAGAGTCCCAGGATTCCAGCCCCCCAACACAGCTTACACCCACTTCAGCTGTCCTGGAAGGTCACTCTCTGTGTGGAGACCCTAGGACTACCCTGGCCCATACCCATTTCAGTTTCATCCATACCACCAGATTTCCCAGCACAGAGTGCCCCATGACCCATAGTACACAACAGCCACTGCTCCAAATAAACAACCAAAGTCACCAGGCACATACAGTCTACACAGGGGATGACAATACACAAGATCATTCCTTCAAATTTAGAAAAAGTAGCTGTTGCACCTAACTCACAGAAACAAAGAAAGTCAAGTAAAATAAGGAGACAGAAGAATATGTTCCAAATGAAAGAACAAGACAAAACCTCAGAAAAAGAACTAAATGAAACAAAGATAAGCAACCTACCTGATAGAGTTCAAAAGTAATGGTCATAAAGATGCTCAATGGACTGGAGAAAAGAGAGGATGAACTCAGTGAGAACTTTAATATGAGATTAAATATATAAAAAACCATCATTAGTGTTGAAGAATACCATAACTGAAATGGAAAATCCACTAGAGGTAATCAACAGTAGATTAGAAGGTGCAGAAGTGATCTGAAAGACAGGGTAATGGAAAACACCCAGCCTGAGCAGCAAAAAAGAAAAAAAATAATTGTAAAAAATGAGCATAGGTTAAGGAATACCTTGGACAACATCAAGTAAACAAACATTCTCATTATAGGCATCTCAGAAGGAGAAGAGAGAGAAAAGGGCACAAAACTTATTTGAAAAAAGTGATAGCTGAAAACTTCAATAACCTGGGGGAGGAAACAGACATCCAGGCTCAGAAAGCAGAGTTCCAAACAAGATTAATCTAAGGAGGTCCACACCATGACACATAATAATTAAATATGTACAAGATTAAAGATAAAGACCTAAATGTGAGACAGGAAATCATCAAAATCCTAGAGGAGAATACAGGCAGCAACCTCTTTGGCCTCAACTGAAGCAACTTCTTACTAGGGAGGCCAGGGAAACAAAAGCAAAAATGAATTATTGGGGCTTCATCAAGATAAAAAGATTCTGCACAGTGAAGGAAACAATCAACAAAACTAAAAAACAACCTGTGAAATGGGAGAAGATATTTGCAAATGATATATCTGATAAAGGATTAGTATCCAAAATCTATAAAGAAATTATCAAGCTCAACACCCAAAAAACAAATAATCCAGTTAAGAAATGGGCAGAAGACATGTATAGACATTTTCCAAAGAAAACATCCAGATGGCTAACACATGAAAAGATGCTCAACATCACTTATCATCAGGGAAATGCCAATTAAAACCACAGTGAGATACCACCTCACACCTGTCAGAATGACTAAAATTAACAACACAGGAAATAAGAGAATCCTCCTACACTGTTGGTGGTAATACAAACTGGTGCAGCCACTATGAACAATAATATGGCTGTTCCTCAAAAAGTTAAAAATGAACTACCCTATGACCTATTATGTATTCACCCAAAGGATACAAAAGTACTGATTCAAAGGGACATATGCACCCTGATGTTTATAGCAGCATTATCAACAATAGCCAAATTATGGAAAGAACCCAAGTTTCATTGACCAATGGATAAAGAAGATATGGTATGTGTGTACACACACACACACACACACACACACAATGGAATATTACTCAGCCATCACAAAGAATGAAATCTTGCCATTTGCAATGACTTGGATGGAGCTAGAATGTATTAATGCTAAGCAAAAGAAGTCAGAGAAAGACAAATAACATATGATTTCACTCATATGTGTATTTTAAGAAACAAAACAGATGAACATAGGGAAAAAAAGAGAGGGGGGAGGCAAACCATAAGACTCTTAACTATAGAAAACAAACTGAAGGTTGATGGAGGGAGGTGGGTGAAGGATGGGCTAAATGGGTGATGGGTATTAAGGAGGGCACTTGTGATGAGCACTGAGTGTTATATGTAAGTGATGAATCATTAAATTCTTTTTTTTTTAAAGATTTTATTTATTTATTTGAGAGAGAGAATGAGATAGAGACAGAGAGAGCATGAGATGGGGGAGCGTCAGAGGGAGAAACAGACTCCCTGCTGAGCAGGGAGCCCGATGCGGGACTCGATCCCGGGACTCCAGGATCATGAACTGAGCTGAAGGCAGTCGCCCAACCAACTGAGCCACTCAGGCATCCGAATCATTAAATTCTACACCTGAAACCAATTTTACATTTATTTTAATGAACTAGAATTTAAATAAAAATTGAAATAAAAAAAGGAAAAAGAAAGATTAAAGATAGAATTTTAAAAGCAGCAAGAGAGAAGCAAATAGTTATGTGCAAAGGAAGTCCCATAAAGCTATCAAGTGATTTTTCAACAGAAACTTTGCAGGCCAGAATAGAGTGGCATGATATATTCAAAGTGCTGAAAAGAGAAAAAACCTGCAACCAAGAATACTCTATCCAGCAGGTTATCATTCAGAATTGAAGGAGAAATAAGAATTTCCCAAAGAAAAGTTAAAGGGTCATCACCACTAAACTGACCTTACAATAAGTGTTAAAGGAACTTCTTTAAGTGGAAAAGAGAAGGCCATAACTAGAAGTAAGAAAATCACAAAAGGAAAAAATATGTCATGAGTAAAAGCAAACATTAAGTAAAGATAATAGAGCAATCACTTATAAAGCTAGTTTGAGGTTAAAAGAAAAAAATAATACAGTTAATTATATCTAAGAAATTAGTTAAGGGGTACACAAAATAAAAAGATGTAATTATGATAAGATATACATAAAATGTGAAGGGAGAAATAAAGTTATTTTAGAATGTATTCACACTTAAATGACCATCAAATTAACATACACTTCTATATACTTAGAATGTTATATATGAAACTCACGGTAACCACAAACCAAAAACCTGTAATTCATACACAAGAAATAAAGAGAAAGAAAATCAATCATAACACTAAAGAAAGATACTGATTACAAAGGAGCAAGAGAAAAAGAAATGAAAAGAGAACTACAAAAATCACCAGAAAACAATTGACAAAATATCAACAGTACAATAATTACTTTAAATGTAAATGGTCTAATGCCTTCATCAAAAGACATAGGGTGGGGCGCCTGGGTGGCTCAGTCGTTAAGCGTCTGCCTTCGGCTCAGGTCATGATCCCAGAGTCCTGGGATCGAGCCCCGCATCGGGCTCCCTGCTTGGCAGGAAGCCTGCTTCTCCCTCTCCCACTCCCCCTGCTGTGTTCCTGCTCTCGCTATCCCTCTGTCAAGTAAATAAATAAAATCTTAAAAAAAAAAAAAGACATAGGGTGGTGGAATAAATAAAAATACAAGATCAAACCATCTATATGTGGCCTACAAAAGACTCACTTCAGACCTAAAGACACATACAGACTTAAAGTGAAAGGATGGAAAAAGATGATGTAAATGAAAGTGAAAAAAAACCAAAATGGGGTAACAATACTTATATCAAACAAAATAGACCTTAAAACAAAAACTGTAACAAAAGACAAGGGGACTATACAATGATAAAGGGGTTAATACAACAAGAGGATATAACAATTGTAAATATCTATGTAGCCAACATTGGAGCACCAAAAACATAAAACAAAAATATTAACACACATAAAGGGAGAAATTGACAGCAATACAATAATAGTAGAGGTCTATAACACACCACTTACATCAATGGATAGATTAGGCAGAAAAGCAATAAGGAAATGGTGTCTTTGAATAACTTAACAGAAATATGCAGAACATTCCATCCCAAAACAACAGAATACACATTCTGTTCAAGTATACGTGAAACATTCTCCAGGATAGATCACACGTTAGGCCACAGGACAAGTCTCAAAAAATGTAAGATTGCTGAAATCATATCAAACATCCTTTTTGACCACAACAGTATGAAACCACAAGACAATCACAAGAAAAAAGAAATGGAAAAACCTAAACACAAGGAGACTACCAACATATTACTAACAACCAATGGGTCAATGAAGAAATCAAATAGAAAATTAAAGAGTACATGGGGGCACCAGGACAGCTCAGTTGGTTAAGCATCAGACTTGATTTTGGCTCAGGTCATGATCTCAGGGTTATGAGATTGGCCCTCGCACTGGTCTTTGTCCTGGGTATGGAGCCTGTTGGGAATTCTCAGTCTCCCTCTCCCTCTACCCCTACTCCTCACTCATGCTTGCTCTCTCTAAAAAGAAAAATGTAGAGGAATAAAAATGAAAAAACAGTGGTCCAAATCTTTGATGCAGTGAAAACAGTTCTAAGTGGGAAATTTAGAGCAATACAGGCCTACTTCAAGAAACAAAAATAATCTCCAATAAACAATCTAATCCTACACCTAAAAGGACTAGAAAATAAGAACAAAGCCCAAAGTTAGTAAAAGGAAGAGAATAATAAAGATAACAGCAGAAATAAATGAAATAAGACTAAAAAATCAACAGAAAAATCAATGAAACTAAAAGTTGTTTCTTTGAAAGGATAAACAAAATTGATAAACCTTTAGTCAGACTCATCAAAACCAAAAAAAGCGTAGATCCAAATAAATAAAATCAGAAATTAAAGAGGAGAAATAACCGCTGAAATTGAAGGAATAGAGAAGATTCTAAGAAACTACCACAAAAATCATATGTCAATAAAGTGGACAAACTTGAAATGAATAAATTCCTAGAAACATAGAAATTTACAGAACTGAATCAGGAAGGAATAGAAAATCTAAACAGATCAATTACTAGTCATGAAATTCAACAGATAATCAAAAAAACTTCCAATAAACAAAAGTCCACATCCAGATTGAGTCACAGGTGAATTCTACCAAACATTTGAAGAAGAGTTAATATCTCTTCTTCTCAAACTATTCCAAAAGAAAGAAGAAAAAGGGAAACTTTTAAATATTCTATGAAGTCAGCCATATCTTGATAACAAAACCAGACAAAGACATTACAAAGAAGAAAACTATAGGGCAAGATCCCTGATGAACACAGATGCAAAACTCAACAAAATATTAACAAGCTGCATTCAACAATATATTAAAAGGATCAGTCACCATAATCAAGTGAAATTTATTCCAGGGATGCAAGGAGGGTTCAATATTTGCAAATAATGTGATATGATATATCACACTAACAAAATGAAGGATAAACATGATATGATCATCTCAATAGATGCAGAAAAATTATTTGATAAATTTCAACATCCATTCATGATGAAAACTCTTAATAAAATGAGTTTAGAGGGAACATACCTCAACATTATAAAATCGATATAAAACAAAAACCACAGGTAACATCAGACTCAATGGTGAAGAACTGAAAGCTTTTCTTTTAAGATCAGGAACAAGACAAGGCTGTCCACTCTTGCCACTTTTTAACACAGTACTGGAAGTCCTAGCTGCAGCAATCAGACAGTAAGAAGAAATAAAAGGCATCCAAACTGGGAAGGGAGAAGTAAAACTGTCAGTATTTGCAGATGCCATGACAGAAAATCCTAAGCCTCCACCAAAAAATTATTAGAAGTAATAAATGAATTTAGTAATGTTGCAGGGCACAAAATTAATATACAAGTATCTGTTGCATTTCTATACACAAATAATGAAGTAGCAAAAAAATAAATAAATAAATACAATTCCACTTCCAATTGGACTGAAAAGTATGAAATACCTAGGGATAAATGTAACCAAGGAGGTGAAAGGCCTGTACTCTGAAAACTATAAAACATGATGAAAGAAATTAAAGATGAAAACAAATGTAAAGGTATCCCCTGCTCATGGATTGAAAGAATATCATTAAAATGTCCATACTACCCAAAGGAATTGACAAATTCAATATGATCCCTATCAAAATGCCAACAGCATTTTTCACAAAACTAGAACAAATAATCCTAAAATTTGTATCAAACCACAAAAGACCCTGACTTGCCAAAGCAATCTTGAGAAAGAACAAAGCTGGAAGTATCACAATTCCAGATTTCAAGATTTACTACAAAGCTGTAGTAATCAAAACAGTCTGGTATTGGCACAAAAAGAGACACACAGTCCAATCAAACAGAATTGAATGCCCAGAAATAAACCCATGCTTATATAGTCGGTTAATCTATGACAAAGGAGGCAAGAATATCCAATGGGGAAAAGACAGTCTCCAAAAATGATGTTAGGAAAACTTAACAGCAGCATGCAAAAGAATAAAACTGTACCATTTTCTTATACCATAAACAAAATAAACTCAAAATGGATTAAAGTCCTAAATGTGAGACCCAAAACCATAAAACTTGTAGAAGAAAATATAGGCAGTAGTCTCTTTGACATTGGCTTTACCAACATTTTTCTAGGTACGTCTCCTTAGGTAAGAGAAACAAAAGCAAAAATAAATTATTGGGACCACACCAAAATAAAAGGCTTCTGTACATTGAAGGAAACCACCAACAAAATGACAAGGCAACTTACTGAATGGGAGAAGATATTTGTAAATGATATATCTGATAAGGGTTAATATCCAAAATATATAAAGAATTTATACAACTTGACACCAAAAAAAACCCCAATCTGATTGAAATATAGGCAGAGGACTTGAATAGTCCGTTTTCCAAAGAAGACATACAGATAGCCAACATCACTTTTCAGAGAAATGCATATCAAAACCACAATAAGATGTTACCTTACACCTGTCAAAATGGTTAGAATAAAAAAGACAAGAAATAACAAGGATGTGGAGGGAAAGAGACCCTAGTGCACTGTTGGTGGGAATGTAAACTGGTGCAGCCACCATGGAAAACAGCATGGAGATGTCTCAAAGAATTAAAAATAGAAATATCATATAACCCAGTAATCCCACTACTCAGTATTTGCCCAAAGAAAACAAAAACACTAATTCAAAAAGATATATGCACCCCTATGTTTATTGCAGCATTATTTACAGTAGCCAAAAAAAAAAAAATGGAAGTGTTCATCCATAGATGAATGGATAAAGAAGATTTTGTGTGTACACACATACACACACACACACAATGGAATATTGCTCAACCATAAAAAAAAATCATATCTTGCCATTTGTGACAATGTGGATAGACCTAGACAGTATTATACTGAGTGAAATGTCAGACAGAGAAAGGCAAATACCATATGATTTCATATGGTATTTCAAACCCAGATTGAAATACAGAGAACTGATGGGGAGCATAGGGGAGTTGGGTGGGGGATAGGTGAAATAGATAAAAAAAGATTAAGAGGTACAAACTTCTAGTTATAAAATAAATATGAAGATGAAAAGTATAACAAAGGGAAAATAGTCAATAATATTGTAATAACTTTGTATGGTGATGGATGATAACTTCACTTACTATGGTAAGCACAGCATAACATATAGGGTTGTTGAATCTCTATGCTGTACACCTGAAACTAATATAATATTGTATGTTAATTATACTTCAATTAAAAAAAGTTATATGTGAATTTTCTACTACACAGAGGGTAAGCACCCCAAATCCTGTGTTGTTCAAGGGTCGACTATATAATGAACTGCTACAACTCCATAATAATAATTTTAAAAAACCCAATTTGTCACAATACAGTACACCATCAGTTTTTGATGTAGTGTTCCATGATTCATTGTTTTCGTACTGTATGGTGACTAACATAACAATAAAATTAAATTAAATAAAAAAAAAACCCAATTTGTAAATGAGCAAAGGAACTCAACTTTCTCCAAAGAATATTAGAAATGAAAATAAGCACATGAACAGATATTAAATATCTTTATTCATTAGGGAAATGCCAATCAAAACTACAAGGAGCTATTACCGCATATCTACTAGGATGGCTATAATAAAAGATAGATATTAACAAATGTTGATAAAGATGTGGAGAAGTTGGAAACCTAATATTGCTTGTGAGTATGTAAAAGCCTGAGGACTCTGGAATACAATTTGGCAGTTCCTTAAAATGTTAAATATGAGTTGTCATATGATCCGGTAATTCCATTCTTGGATATATACCAAAGAGAAATGAAAATATAGGCTGGCACAAAAGTTGTACATATACATTCACAGCAGAATAATTCAGAATAATCAAAATATAAGAACAACCCAAATGTCCATTAAGTGATGAGTAGATAAAAGCGGTATATCTACACAATGGAATATTATTCACCAGAAATAGTTAGACTTGCTATGACATGGATGAACCTTGAAAACATTATGCTAAGTGAAAAAAGCCAGTCATGAAAGACCACATTTAGTATGAGTTTATTTATATGAAATGTCCAGAACAGTCAAATCTATAGAGACAGAAGAAGGCCAGTGGTTGCCTAATAATGCTGGAGGAGTAGGGATGGGATGACTATTAATGAGTATGGCGTTTCTTTTGGGGATGACAAAATATTCTAAAATTAGATTGTGTTGATGGTTGCATAACTCTGAATATACTAAAACCATTGAATTGTACACTTTAGTGAACTGAGAATTATATTTCAATAAATTTGTATTTTTTTAAAAGAAGTTTAAGTTCTCTGAAGTGTAGCATAAAACTGCAGACAAGGGGTGCCTGTGTGGCTCAGACGGTTAAGCGTCTGACTACAGCTCAGGTCATGATCTCAGGGTCCTAGGATGAGGCCCTCATGTCAGGCTCCATGCTCAGTGGGGAGTTTGCTTCTCCCTCTCTCTCTGCCCCGCCTCTCCCCGCTCCACCCTCTGCTCACGCTTACTCTCTCTTTCTCTCAAATCAATAAACAGTATCTTTTAAAAAAATACAAATTCTATCTTTACCATTTATCTCTCAGCATTTCTAGTTTAACAATGTTTTTTGGGATCTTAGTTTACCTTGTTTTTGTGGTTGTTAGCTCAATGACATATTAAAAAATAAATTTATTTCATTTCAGTAAGTATTTATTTCAGCAAGAATTGTTTAGGGCATCTAACCTTCCAAACTGCCTATAATTGACCATTACTCCTTGTTCAAATATTTTTTCTTATTTTCATGTTTATTTTTGCTGCACATAACCTTGTCTAATTTTTAAAACCTGTTATTTTTCTTGGGAACAAAGTGAATTTTGAATTAATATGGGGGGAGCTAACATCTTTATAATAATGAATCTACCCATGCAGACATAGGGTATTTTTTCATTATTCAGTCTTCTTTATGTCCTTTAGCAGAAATAATACCTCACTGTTATTTTAAGGTTTATATCCAGGTATTTTTATGGATGCTATTTTTTTAAATGGTTTTATCCACCCATTGTATTTTGTTTTGTATAGAGTTCTCATGTTATACTCAATAGTATTCCTAATTAGTTTTTATTTTTTAGTTGTGCAATTACATTACCAAAAAAGTAATTATAATTTTGAACTCTCTAAACTTTTAAATATCATATTTCCTTTTCAAGTCTAAATACATTGGATAATATTTTCAGGAAAATGTTAAATAACAGTGATAGTTGTTGACATCTCTGTCCTGTTTCTGAACAACAATGTCACTATTAAGTATTACATGGGATTTGGTTTAAGATCATGTGTGTAGATTCCATGTGTGTGTGTATGTGTGTGTTTAGCTGAAGGCATTATAATTGAAGAATAAGTATTTGAAACCATTAAAATTTACTGTGAAAGAAAAATAATGTCTCTAATACTAGTGAAAACCAGCTACAACAAGGGCAATGTCACCACAGTGCTAATCTCAAGTGAAATAGGTACTAAAGTAAACTCATCTGTGGTCACCCTCCCTCTTTTCCCACTACTGTTCAATAATCTGAGTTTCAGACAAAGCCTACTTTTGTAGTATAGAAAATATTGATTTGTAGAAAAATAATGAATCTAGATATGGTTCCCCAGTTTAGAAGACATATGGCTAGGGAGGAATTGGGTAACAAAAGTATATTCTATAGTATATACAACATAATATCCATAATATACATTTCCAATTATTAGATATGTGAAGAAGCAGAAAAATGTGAGCCATTCGTATGAACAGAGGCCAACATCAAGGCGAAGCAGATTTTGGTATCATCAAACAAAGATTTAAAGCAGCAATTATAACTAAGCTCAATGTGGAGAGCGAAAGGGGAAGGGAAAGAGAAAAGGAAGGAAAGGACTCATAATGAAAAGAGGAAATCTCATCAGAAAAATAGAAAATATAAAAAGGTAGCAAGTGGAATAAATATCTGAAATAAAAATAACTTAAGGGTTTAATAGCTGAATGAAAATTACAGAGGAAAAAGGCAGTTAAATTGATGATAGATCAATGTGAATTATCCAATTTGAAATTCAGAGAAAAAAATGATTAACAACAACAAAAAAAGAGAGGCTCAGAAACATGTGAGACAATACCAAAAATTCTACCAGACAGGTAACTGGTGTCCCAGAAAGAGAGGTAGAGAGAGGTTGGAGCAGAAAAACATATTTGAAAAAATAAAAAGCTGAAATGTTCCCCAATTTTATGAAAGATACAAATTTCTAAATGTAAGAAGCTCTGTAGCTCAGTAGAACCCTAAATAGAATGAACTTGAAGAAAACAAACTAGGCATATCATAGTCAAATTGTTGGAAATAAAAGTTACAAAATTTTGAAAGTAGCCAGGGGAAAATGACACATTATACACAGGGGAACCAAAAGTCAAAACACCACACATTTCTCACTCAGAAACTATGTAAACCAGAAAATAGTGGAATATTTTTAAAGTGTGTAGCAACTTAAAAACAACATACACACATACAAACTGTGAACTCAGAAATCTACATCCAGCAAAAATGTCCCTCAAGAATAAAAGCAAAAAAGAGGAATTTTTAAAGGAAAGCTAAGTGAAATGATAAATGATATTCCTGTATCTTCAAGAACAAATGAAATCATAAAAATTCATAAATATAAAATTATATTAAGAGAAATTATAAAACACAAAAGAATATATTCCTTCTAATTAAAAAATACTTAAGACTACTTAAAGCAAAAATTATAACAATGTATTTAGAAGTAATACATATAACTACTGCAAAAGTAAATAAAAGTAAATAAATATATAGGATTATGAAGCTTCTACATTTTTTTTGTGAAGTGCTACAATGTTAACTCTAACAGACTGAAAAGTTAGGGAAGTATACTATAATCCCTAGAGTAACTGACCAAAATAAAAGGTCTGAAGATAAAATGCCTAAATGTAAATTAAAATGGAATTCTAATAAAAACTTTCAAATAATCCAGAGGCAAAAAGGAGAGAAAAAGGGAACAACAACAACAAAAGACTGGACCAACAGAAAACAAACAGTAACTTGGTATACTTAAATCCATTTCCATCAGTAATTACATTTAATATTAATAGACTGAACACTCCAACTAAATGTTATAAAACTGAATAAAAAAGACCTGACTATATGCTCTCTATGGAAAACCTAATGGATGCCTAACAATTAAGCCTCAAAAATACATGAAACAAAAAGACAGAAATAAAGTGAAAAGTAGATAATTCTACAATTGTTAGGAAATTTTAATACCACTTTCAGAAATTGATAGCATTAGTCAAATATCAGTAAAATCCAAGGATTTGATTAATGCTATCAACCACCTTGACCTACTTGATTTAAAAAGTATATAAAACAGAAATGAACAAAATTACAGGGAAAAATCCATAGTAATAGAGATTTTAACTTCTCTCTCTCAAAACTGAAAAATCAAACAATAAAAAATCAGGGAGGGAGACGAACCATGAGAGAATCTTGACTCTGGGAAACAAACTGAGGGTTGCAGAAAGGGAGTTGGGTGGGGGAAGGGGTAACTGGGTGATGGGCATTAAAGAGGGCACGTGATATGATGAGCACTGGGTGTTAGGCTGAACTATGAATCATTGAACATTATATCAAAAACTAATGATGTACTTATACCTTGGCTAATTGAATTTAAATAAAAAAAATAGCAGCTATCTTAAAAAAAAAACTAAGCAAAGATTGATAGTACAAAGAAAACACAATTTCAAGTTTGACCTTTGTGTAACAGGAAATGTACATTCTTCTCAAGCATAATTGGAACTTCATGGCAATTAATTGTGTATGTCTAATTTAAAGCAAATCACAGTAAATTTTGTAGAACTAGTATCATGCCATGTTCTCTGACTACAGTTAATTTAAAAATCTATAACAAAACATATTTTTTAGAAATTAGAAAACAAATGTCTAACTCATAGGTCAATGGAAAATTATAATAGAAATTAGAAAATACCTCAAACTAAATATTAATGAATATTACACATTTTTAATAAAATTAATATCAAAACTTACAGGATACAGCTAAAGTACTACTTAGAAAAATTTTTATTTTCTAAAATAAAAATAGCTGAAATGAAATGTAACAGAATGAACCTGAAGAATATGTCAAAATCACTGATATTTGCTTCAAATCATCATGAGGCAGCAGGAATTTAATCTGCTCTATATATTATGAGACACAGATGCTGATGTTTTCAACAACCCGTGAACAGAATTTCATCTCTTTCAACAGGAAAACAGAATTACAGTTGACCCCTGAACAGCATGGGTTTGAACTGTATGGGTCCACCTATACATAGTTTTTTAAGTTTTTATTCAAATTCTAGTTAGTTAACATACAGTGTAATATTAGTTTCAGGTGTACAAGCTACTCTGGAAAGCAATATGGAGTTTCCTCGAAAAGTTAAAAATAGAACTACCCTACAATCCAGCTGTTACATTACTAGGTATTTAGCCAAAGAATACAAAGATACTAATTCAAATGAATAGATTTTTTTAAATAAATATAGTACTGTAAATGTATTTTTTCTTCCTATTATTTTCTTAATAATATTTTCTTTTTTCTAGCTTACTTAATTGTAAGAATACAGTATATGACACATAACATACAAAATATGTGTTGATTGACTATGTTTATCAGTAAGGCTTCTAGTGAACAGTAGGCTGTTGACTCTGGAGGAGTCAAAAGTTATATGTAAATTTTCAACTGCTTGAGGATCAGTGCCCCATCCCCCACATTGTTCACGGGTCAAGTGTATAGAAAACAACCCAAACTGATAAATATGGATATGGTGAAACATATGAAAGCATCAAATATCCAATCAAGCCAAAAAGAATTTGTATAGAAGTTGACTGTTGAGAAGAATAGAAGTAGAAAATTTATGAATAAATCATATAATACACATACAAATAAAAGGCATAAGGAATGGGGGTAGGGGGTGGACAGAGGAACTAAACTCATCATAGAAACAAATAATTCTATCTGAGTGGGATGTATAGCAAATACCTATCCAAGGTTTCCATAATGGCAATCTTTAAATGAAGCATCTCAAACTAAGTGTGTAAAAGCAAAGTAATCTCTAAAGCTGCTAGGTTAAATGTTGTAATAATTTAAACATTTGAAGGTGGAGCATGCAACAAAAAAGAGCATGGTACAAAAAAGGGCAGACCAACACAAGATGGAATAATTTCATCTTGTGATTTATGGGTCACCAATTATAAAAAACATAATACTAAATTTTATAAATGTGATACTACAATAAGTGCTCAGAAATTATAAAATAGAATGTGTTTGATTAACTGCTAGGTTTTGACTTCTCTATTCTCACAAAAAAACAATGGTAAGAGGAAAATATGGAACTCAGATTACCACTAATATTCTCAGAAATAATATGATCATCTGAATAAAAGATACTCATTCATTTGAACTTTTTATTTTTTTCAGTTAGGTAGACAGGTAGAACATAAACCTTAAATACTTCCTTTTGATAAGGAAGATAATAAGAAATACACAGTAAAAGCCATAGTTCTCATATTTGGTGGAATCAAATAGTAGAAATGGAAATAAATGAGAGAATCTAGAAAATGCCAAAACAGTATAGGAATTAGGTCTGAAAGTCAGATCTATATAATGTCATTCTCACTACCTCCTTAACCCTGAAGACTGCTTCAGATACATCAATCATACATTATCCAATTTTTGGTTGGAAAGGTCTATATGTAAGTATCACAAAGTAGGAAAGTGGATAAACAGGGAGAGGGGAAGTACAGAAAGTTTGGGGTAAAATGTGGGGATCTGAAGGAGATACAAAGAGGTATTTAGAATCAGAAGCTACATCCTATCACTTTCTTCCAAACACACTGATAACACCTGTTGTACGTCAAGTCAAGGCACTGTATTTTCAGAGTTTATTTCTTTTGAAAGCATACACCTTACCATGTGGAATTGTGGTCTGGAAGGGACGACTTGGGCTTTTCAGGTTCCATAAGGTCAAGCTACCATCTGAATGGCTGCACATGAATTGTTTGCCCTCATGATGCCAGTCAATTGAATGGATAGCCTAATGAAATAGCAATTAAAAACAAGTAGAGGGTGAAAAAAGTTGATATGTTATAGCATTCTATATTCCAAAGGAAAAATATTCTGAGATAAAATTATTATAGCAACAATACTTAAGAAACATACATAATTGTTCTGACCCAGATCATACTATCTTTGGCTTCAATCCTCTATAGGCTTATAGAAGACTATAAAAACTCATCTCCTGAGATAAAGAAAAGTTAAGTACATTTCATAATATCATTATAGCCTAGAGCTTTTTGTTGTAAATTCTATGTCCTCCCTGTATCCTATATGATCCTTTGAAAAATTATTTATATAGAAGTAAAAGCAAGGTTATCAGAAGATAATCTCTGGAAAGGTAGAGGCTTACTTCCACTTAAAGTCGCCAATTTAAATAACAATTTACACTAAGAGCTACCAGCTGAGGGCTTACTATGTGCCAGACCCCTTGGCAAAGTACCGATATTAACTATTAATTTTATAAAGCAGGTATTATTTTTTCCAATTTGCACATGGTGAAATAGGCCTACAGAAACTGATATATGTGCTCAGGTCACACAATTCAAAGCCAATGTCTATCTAACTACAAAACCCATATTCTCAATCATTTTACCATATTGCCCCTAACATATATTTTTAAATTAACTTGGCAATTTAGGGTTTAAGCAAGAAGATTCAAAACTTTTTTATAAGTTTACTCTGAAGATTTGAATTACATAAAAAAGTAATTATTCCATTTTCATATATTGTTTTATTCCCAGTGGTAGCACAGTGCCTTGCATAAAGTAGATACTCAATATCTGTTGAATGAATAATTAATGTCATCACATATTTCCACACCTTGTATTCTTTCTAAATCATAAAGTTTATATAGCCTTTCAATAATGTGTTAATCACAATGAGAGAAGCCCTAGTAGACATAAAAGCTGAACAGATATATACAACATTACCCTTTACTTAAAGGAACTTTCAAAACTGCAAAATAGGGAAGACTGAAATAAATATTAATTAATAATTGTTATTTTTTGGAACTTCTAACATTTAGTTTATATATATACATATATATATATGTATATATATACGATATACTAACCTAAGATATGTGTTTAAAACTATTATTTGTTTTCTAAATAAGAAGTATTATTAGAGTTACAGATAATTGATGGCTAGAGTAATCATTAGACATATCATAAAGGATGTAGGATATGAGCTGTATCTCAAGATAAGTAAGATTTAATTAAATGAAACAGATAACATGAAACCCTGGGCTTATGTTTTCTCTCACTCTGGTCTTTATTACTAGGTAAAGACTTTTTTTTTTGCCAGGGTTCAGTAGAGACAGAAAGAAAACACTTGTCATCTTCTTATTTGCTTATTCTCACTTTTGTAGGTGGCTCAAGGGAAATGCCACTTCAGGCTTCTTCTATGTGTTAACTTGATGAACCTCAGTCAATTTAAAGTTCTCAGACTGCTTTGCTATGAATGGTGTGGGCATAGAGAAAGTCTCCAGCCCTAACCCTTCTTCCTATCTTACTGAATTTCTACCTACTAGAGAAGACAAATAGAAAAATAACAGCTACAACACAAAAGCAAAATAAGTACCATAAAAGAAGTATACTTATTGTACAAAAGAGTAAGCATATAAAACCAGCTTGTTATTAGAGAGTGTCAGAGTATTACTGAAGAGCTGGCATTTGAATAGATTTAATGGATAACCATCCAATTCTTTTAATTTCATTATACCTTACCCCTTTCTTAAAAAACAACTTTAAGGGTTTACTAAAAAAAACCACACAAATACAACCAATTCAAGAAGAATTTTAAAAGATAGAAAACAAAATATGGAAGATAAAACACTAGCTGGTTTGGTCAACTCAGCGGCTGTGATGGAGGTTCTCCAAAACAAAAAAGAGAAAGGAAACCTAAAAAGCTGGGTACCAATATGAAAAAAAGAAAAACAGCATCTAGTGAAGGAATTAAAAGGCTATCCTCATATCAAACTGAGAGTTTTCTCTGTGAGACATTATTTAGAAATATTAATGTAATAAAATAAAACTTTCATAGCTAATATGTAAATTAATGTAGTTATTTACATGAAAATTATCTTGGATTTACAAAACAAAACTTTCAATTCACCCATGGCTATTCAAGGTGCTACTCTGGTAGTTGAAATAGTTTTACAGTGGCTACAGTTTAATAGGATTTTGATACACAAAAGAGGAAAGAAGGGAGTTTATGGTGAGGAATTAGCTTGAGCAAAGGCTTGAAGGTAGGAAATAATACGTTTAGGAGACAGTAATATGTCTGAAGTGTGAGGAGTGTATAGGATACACTGCATTAAACTAAAGGAAAAAATAACATCAGGGCCTTGAATCTCATGTAAAGTAATAAAGCCTTTGTATTGTTGATAATTGGGAGCCATTCAAAGGTTCTGAGACAGAGAATTACATGACCTATGGCTTAAAATGATAATCTTATTAGTGAAAGATATACTGAAAAGGTAAGATATCAGAGGAAAAGCAATTAGTTAAAAGGCTACCATAGTCTTTTAGGAAAAACATAACAACCTAGACTAGACAATTGAATGTGGGAATGAAAAAAGAAGAAATGAATGAGAGACAACATAAAAACAGAATTAAGAGACTATAAAACTGATAGCATATGATATACAGAGAAGAAAGGATCAAATATGACTCTGAGGGTTACAAACAAATAAATAATCAAAATTTAAAAACTGAAAAAGAGAACACAGAACAAGGTTTAGGTCTTGAAGTGTAAATTCAGTGCCAATGAGATATTTATCTGGGCTTATGCAACAGATTTTTAGATACACAGATCAAGAGGTCAGGAGAAAGGTAAAGGTGAGAGATCCAAGGATTTTAAATTTATTAGAATAAAATTAATATTTGAAATGATGGGAGAAGATATAAATGTAAACTGGAGGTGAAGTGAAGAGGGTGAAGACATAAAATCCTGAAGAGTATCTATAATTTAAAGGAAAGTAAGGAAAGAATCAGTGATAGAGAAAGGAAGGGTGAAAAATGAGGTAGAAAGACAAAAACAAGGGAAGAAACCATTTTAGGAAGGAGGGGCTGATGTAAAGACACAGGTTTAATGAGGAACTTAAAAGACTCTGAAGGGATCACTATGTATAGTAATCAAGAGATCTTTGATAACTTAATAGAAACCACTTCATAATAGTATTAAGAATTATTTCTAAATATCAGAGGTAAAGTGCTAAGGAAAGTTTTAAATGTTTGGCAGTAAAATAATGTATATAACTATCTCCATTAAAATGACAGGATATATAACTATGCATCAAAGTAAATAGATTATATGCATATATACATGTATAAGTCAATATTTAAAATTATTTCTAGGTATAAAGTAGATATAGTGTAGTACTCGACTTAAAATTGCTAATGCTTATTTAAACACTACATTGCAAAATTATTTTTGCTCACTTTTTAAGATTAGAAGTCTTTCTTCTACAATGTTTTAGGTTAAAAAAAAACCTCTGGATTTCCTTTTTAGATAACCTACTCTATTTCCAACTGGCTAAATACTCAGATAATATTTGTACTCTTATCTAGCTACTAGTTTTGAGAGAGGAATCTAATATCATCTTTGTACTTTGTATATTTAATAAAAGAAAAATCTAGCTTAGCTTCCCAGGACCTTCTTTCCTTATGATTCAAGATGCCCTAGAAGTTCATCACAAAGAGCATAATTGTAAGACATCACCTGCCAGACAGTATTTTTCACCAATGACCAAATTACCCAGTTGCTATATCATTTACCCCTGAACTGTTTGTCACTACGAGAAGTATCTTATATATACCATAAAATCTTAGTTTGCCAGAACTATTAAGAAATGAATTGGGGGTGTGTATAGCTATGAGATACCCAAAGGCATATATCTTTAAGCACCAAAACTAAAAAATTCAACTGTTATGAGGGGATGGGAGGTAGCACACAAAGAAATGTGTTGTTTTTTAAAAATTTTTTCTTTCTATTTATATCAGTGTTGCCTTAAATTCTGCATTCTTCTCATATAAGTGCAGGTGATACCAGATAATGATTATTGACTGTATTTTCTTCCTATCTCTCCCTACTCCACCATTTTTAAAATTGAATTTAGAGCTTACATGATCACCTTTACTCCCAAAACTATAAGAGGTAATTACCCTTTTTCACTTTTTGCCCCAGGCTATCTTCACATTAACTTCTTCTGAAGGGGGATATCCTTAATGGCCTAGAATCAACCTTGGAACAACTAAAATAAAAACCTAACCAAATCTCAACTATGTACAATAAAACTCACTTTAAGATCTTACCCTTATTATTAAGTAGTACTATTTACAAAATCAATCTTTATTCTGAGATAAGGCCTTTCGAACTGACCTCTTAAATTTTCTGTCACAGAAAAAGAATTTTCTAAGACAGGTGTGAATAATGTTTTAGAGATCTTAAGGATAATGAGGCAAGACATAATAACCATGTAACCTAATGGAAGGAAAAGGATAAGTAATAAGCATCAATGTATATTAAGATGCCAGAAAGGGCCCAAAAATAGTCAATCAAGGCAGAATTCTCATTCAGGAGAATGATCCAGAGTTGGAACTTGGGCAAATGCCAACACGAAGTATGAGACACTGGGTCAGACCCAGTTACTCAATGATAAAAGTATTGGTAATATACAAAGCTTACAAGTAGAAAACAGGTACAAAGTCATAATATTCTTTTCAAATATTTCAGTAGAAGTCACTTACCTCATCATAATAAACTCTTAGTTCTGCTCTTTTAGATTTCAAGTCCCAGAATACTACAGTACCATTTTCATAACCTATCAGCAGCTGGAAAACATTAGAATAATCATTTTTATAATTCTAACAATTTTAACTTGCTCCGAATAAAGTTTAATGTTAATACAATAAAGTAAAATCATATCACATAATACAATTTTATTTAGAATGCCAATTTTTCCAGAACCTGAATATAGATTTCCTACATTTTAAAAAAATGGCAAACTCTACTTCAATAAATATTTACCAATGAAATCGTCCTCACTCCCAATTTCCAAGAGAAATTGAGGGAACATGTATATATATATATGAATGCAAAAATAAATAAGAAAAATTGGAACAAAAGAAAAATGGGATAGAAAATGAAGATGAAATAAAGGATGAAATGGGATAAGTTTAATAACCAATGTATATGCAATTCAGTCCTATGCACTTAAAAAGTATGGCCACAAATTTGGCTTCTAATTTCTTTATATCAAGTCCTATTTTCTCTTTGACTTATGTCCATATTTTAAACTGATTTATGAACCCTCAGAAGTTCACAAGGTATTCTAGAGATTCACATCATTAAAAATGGTCGATATTTATAAATCAATAAATAAGACAATAAAATACATGGTTTCATTTTAAAATAGAAGTATTTGAGAGCAGATAATGATTAATAGATGATCATATTCAAGACTCAGTGAAATACTGCTAGCCATGCTGATGATTTTTATATCATATAATTCTGACTTATTATTTGTAGTTATATTTTGTTAAATTTACTCTATCATTAGTTTAAAAAAACAGAAAGGATAAAAAGAGGCCAGTGTTCAAATAATGATAATATTGCCCATGAATCTGCTTTCAGATGATTTTCTTGAAATCCATTAGTAGTATTTCTCTGATGAAAATTCTTATACTGTGCATAAAACTGTTTCAATAATTCCAAAACACTAGTGGTAAAAATAGAAAATAGAGTGGTGGTTATAAGCTACTCCTATACAGCATCCTGAGACCTAATCACTTACCTCAACATTTTATAACAGGACACAAAAAAATGACAAAACTAAATGAGCTAGTTTTAACAGGAAATTTAAAAATTTCAACAGGTCATGAAATCAATGTATATTTTTGAAGCTATAACATATTTAAGGATTTTATTTTTATTATTTTTTATCTTTATTTTTTAACTAAAAATTTTTTTGAGTATAGTTGATCCAGAATGCTATATTAGTTTCTGGTGTACAACACAGTGATTCAACTCTTATGTTATTCTATGCTCACCACAAGTGTAGCCACCATCTGTCACCATACAACTTTATTATAGTATCATTGACTATATTCCCTATGTTGTGCCTTTTATTCCTGGGACTTACTCATTCCATAACTGGAAGTCTGTATCTCCCACTCCCCATCACCCATTTTGCCCATTCCCTACCCCTCTCTCCTCTGGCAACCATCAATTGTTCTCTGTACTTATAGATTCTGTTTTTTGTTTATTAATTTGGTTTTTTTAGATTCCACATATGAAAATAATCATATTTGTCTTTCCTAATCTGATTTATTTCACTTAGCTTAATACCCTACTGGTCTATCCATTGTCACAAATGTAACAATCTCCTTCTTTTATGACTGCATAATGTTCCATTGTGTATATACACCACATCTTCCTTATCCTTTTGTCTATTGATGGACACTTAGGTTGCTTCAATATCTTGGCTATTGTCAATAATACTGCAATAAACATAGGAATGCATATATCTTTTTGAATTAGTGTTTTTGTGGGGGGTTTTTTTGGTAAATACCCAGTGGTGGAATTATTGAATCATATGGTATTTCTATTTTTAATTTTCAGTGGCAACCTACTGAATGGGAGAAGATATTTGCAAAAGATATATCTGATAAGGGGCTAATATCCAAAATATATAAAGAACTTATACAACTCAACACCAAAAAACAATCTGATAAGGGGTGCCTGGGTGGCTCAGTTGGTTAAGTGTCTGCCTTTGGCTCAGGTCATGATCTTAGGGTCTTGGGGTCAAGCCCCACATCAGGTTCCCTGCTCAGCAGAGTGTCTGCTTCTCCCTCTCCCTTTGCCCCTTCCCACTGCACATGCTCTCTCTCTCTCAAATAAATATATTTTTTTAAAAAGCACAATAATTTGGGGGTGGAGTCTTTTGGGTTTTCCACTTAAAGCATCATGTCATCTGTGAAGAGAGAGAGTTTGACTTCTTCTTTGCCAATTTGGATACCTTTTATTTCATTTTTGCAAATGACACTACAGACAAAGGGCTGATATCCAAGATCTACAAAGAACTTCTCAAACTCAACATCCAAAAAACAAATAATCAAGTCAAAAAGTGGGCAGAAGACATGAACAGACACTTCTCCAAAGAAGACACACAAATACTAACAGACACATGAAAAAATGTTCATCATCATTAGCCATCAGGGAAATACAAATCAAAACCACATTGAGATACCACCTTACACCAGTTAGAATGGCAAAAATTGACAAGGCAAGAAACAACAAATGTTGGAGAGGTTGTGGAGAAAGGGGAAGCCTCCTACACTGTTGGTGGAAATGCAAGTTGGTACAGCCACTTTGGAAAACAGTGTGGAGGTGTCTCAAAAAATTAAAAATAGAGCTACCCTATGACCCAGCAATTGCACTACTGGGTATTTAGCCCAAAAACACAGATGTAGTGAAAAGAAGGGCCATATGCACCCCAATGTTCATAGCAGCAAGGTCCACAATAGCCAAACTGTGGAAAGAGCCAAGATGCCCTTCAGCAGATGAATGGATAAAGAAGATGTGGTCCATATAAACAATGGAATATTACTCAGCCATCAGAAAGGATGAATACCCAACTTTTACATCAACATGGATGGGACTGGAGGAGATTATTCTAAGTGAAATAAGTCAAGCAGAGAAAGTCAATTGTCATATGGTTTCACTTATTTGTGGAACATAAGGAATAGCATGGAGCACATTAGGAGAAGGAAGGGAAAAATGAAGGGGGAGAAATCGGAGGGGAAGACGACCCATGAGAGACTATGGACTCTGAGAAACAAACTGAGTGTTTTAGAGGGGAGGGGATGGGGGGATGGGTTAGCCCGGTGATGGGTATTAAGGAGGGCACATATTGCATGGAGCACTGAGTGTTATACACAAATCATGAATCATGGAACATTACATCAAAAACTAATGATGTACTGTATGGTGACTAACATAATAAAATAAAAAAAGAATTAAATATAAATTTAAAAGGCACAATAATCTGATTAAAAATGGGCAGAGGACCTAAATAGACATTTTCCCAAAAAAGACATACAGATGGCCAACAGACACATGATAAGGTACACAACATCACTAATCACCAGGGAAATGCAAATCAAAACCACAATAAGATATCACTTTACACCTGTCAGAATGGCTAAAATAAAAAAGAAAGTTTTCATTATTAAATCACATATAATAAATTTGAAAATTGATTTGACAAAAACATTGAGCTTCTTTACATACTAAGTTAAATGGCATAATGACTTGCTAAATTCAAAAAGTCAAAATTAAGTGTAAACTTCAAAAATATTTGTTAAAATAAAACAAAATAAAATAAAATTTATATAACATCATAAATACTGTACTCTTATACATTTTAACTTCAAGTCAGCTCTTTTTTACATACTAGAGAAAATGATGTATCATTAAACCAATTCCTATGGAATCCAGGGAAAGATTTGTAAGTCTAAAAAGTTTGCTAAGTTTCACTTAGCAAGAGAATGAATAATATGACCTTTCAAAATTTGAGCCCTAAGATGTAATGAAATAAAAATCTAAAATCCTATTATATTTTTTCATAGAAACATCTGAAAGATATTAGTTGTTTTGTTTATAAAACATTACTAGCAATAACCACAGTAAATAACAAAATATAAACTACTTAACCTCAAAATGTCATACATTATTGAGATAACTATACAATATTATGATATAGGAAGTATGAAAAAATATTAGAATCACTTAGAGAATTGAGAAAGAGAAAAGCAGCTCCTGATATCCAGGAGACATCTGACAAGGTCACTCTGTGACCATAATTAAGACAAAAACAAGATCACTCTGCAATCATGTCTGACCACACCAAAACATGGGTATCACCTAGGTCACAAAAATATATTACATATATTTTTACATAATTATATATTATACTCATATAATATATATATAATTTCAAAAATTTACCTCTCACAATAGAATTCAAGTATTGTGAAGGCAAAGAAGTAAGGTGACTTCCTAATTACTATATCATCAGGACCTGGAACAGTATCTGAAGAAAATAGGTATCTGATAAATATCTGTGAAATTAATTATTAAATACCACAAAATCAAAATCACAGATACTATATTCCCTAAAATCTATGAAGTAATATTTGAAGTCATTAACAAAAATATTTTGGGAAATAAAAAATATACTTCAAAGTAATTATGGTCAAAGAAGAAATTATAAGGAAAAGTATGAAACAGAACTGAACAAGAATGCCTTATATTAAAACTTCAAGAGGGAAATTTATTATTTTATAAATGCATACGAAAAGAAGAAAAATTTTTTAAAATAAATTTCTTTTATCAGGAGTAGGTGTTTTTTAATAAATATGTTTGTTGAAGAATACATAGAGAAAAGCACACAAATTATAGATGTCTTTAATGAATTATGAAGTTGAATATACCTGTGAAACTACTACCTGGGTCAAAAAATATAATAAAAAAACAAGAAATAGAAAAAAAAATACAAGATACACAGAAGCCTATTTCATACCCTTAACCAATCAACATTCCCATCTTCTTTTTATCCTCTTTTCTTTCTTTTTTTTTTTTTTAAGATTTTATTTATTTATTTGACAGAGAGAGACACAGCGAGAGAAGGAACACAAGCAGGGGGAGTGGGAGAGGGAGAAGCAGGCCTCCTGCAGAGCAGGGAGCCTGATGCGGGACTCGATCCCAGGACCCTGGGATCATGACCTGAGCTGAAGGCAGTCGCTTAACCAACTGAGCCACCCAGGCACCCTATCCTCTTTTCTAAAAGTAACTACAGCCTTCTAACTATAGGTTATTGGTGTCTGTTTTTGAATTTTATATGAGTGGAATTATACATTTATCCTTTTATACAATTATCCTTTTCTGTCCTGCTCCTATTTCTAAACATGATATTTATAGCAGTAATTCATTCACTTTTATTATTGTAATAGTATTTCATTGTTTGGGTATGACAATACCACAGTTTATTCATTTTACAGGTGATATAATAACATTACTATGAACAAATTTGTATATGTCTTCTAGAGAATATAATGAGTTTCTGTCAGGTATATACTGATTCATGGAGTAAGGATATGTTTAACTTAAATAAGTAACTGCCAAGCAGTTTTCCAAAGCGGTTGTACCAATTTTGATTTCCATAAGCTGCATATCAAAGCTCCAATTCCTTTTCATCTTTTTTTAATAACTAATATTGTTAATGGCTGTACAGTGTTAAATAGGAGTATGATAGGCATCTTTGTCTCATTTCAGAATGCAGGAGTAAAGCTAATTAATTCATCATTAAGGAGGATATTTTCATAGTTCTGGGTAAATAAAGTTCAGATTAACAAAGTTCCTTTCTTTTAGTGTAACAAATTTTTATCACAAAGGGAAGTTGATTTTTATCAAATACTTCTCTATCTTTTTATTGTCATATACTTTTTTCTCCATATTTGTAAATATGAAAATTCCATTGATTTTTTAAAATTTTTATTTAAATTCAAATAAAATTTAAATTTAAATTGCATACAGTGCAATATTGGTTTTGGGAGTAGAATTCAGTGATCCATCACTTACATACAATATCTAGTGCTCATCATAACAAGTGCGGTCCTTAATAGCTATCATCCATCTAGCCTATCTCCCCACACCACCTCCCTCTATCAACCCTCAGTTTATTCTCTATTGTTAAGAGTCTCTTATGGTTTCTTTCACTCTCTCTCTTTAATTATTAAATACCTCTCTCTCTCGTTTGTTGGGAGATTTTTTTTTATTACTGATTTAATTTCTTTGCTTGCTATCCGTCTGTTCAAATTTTCTACTTCGTGTTTCAGTTTTGGTAGTTTGTATGTTTCTAGGAATTTATCCATTTCTTTCTTTTTTTTTTTTTTAAAGATTTTTTATTTATTTGAGAGAGAGAATGAGAGAGAGAGAGCATGAGAGGGGGGAGGGTCAGAGGGAGAAGCATACTCCCCGCTGAGCAGGGAGCCCGATGCGGGACTCGATTCCGGGACTCCGGGATCATGACCTGAGCCGAAGGCAGACGCTTAACCGACTGAGCCACCCAGGCGCCCTGAATTTATCCATTTCTGTATGTTTCTAGGAATTTATCCGTTTCTTCCAGATTGCCCAATTTGTTGACATATAATTTTTCATAATATTCTCTTGTAATTGTATTTCTGTGGTGTTGTTTGTGATTTCTCCTCTTTCATTGGTGATTTTACTTATTTGGGTCCTTTCTCTTTTCTTTTTGATAAGTCTGGCTAGGGGTTTATCCATTTTAGTGATTCATTTGAAGAACCAGCTCTTAGTTTTGTTGATATGTTCTACTGATTTTTTTTTGTTTATACATCATTTATTTCTGCTCTAATATTTATTATTTCCCCTCTTCTGCTGGATTTAGGCTTTATTTGTTGTTCCTTTTCTAGCTCCTTTAGGCTAAGGTTAGGTTGTATATTTGAGACTTTTCTTGCTTCTTGAGGTAAGGCCTGTATTGCAACATACTTCCCTCTTAGGACTGCCATTGTTGCATCCCAAAGGTTTTGGATAGTAGTGTTTTCATTTTCATTTGTTTCCATGTACTTTTTAATTTGATCTTAAATATCCCAGTTAACCCATTCTGTAGTAGGATGTTCTTTAACCCTCATGTATTTGCGATTTTTCCAAATTTTCTTGTGGTTGACTTCAAGTTTCATAGTGTTGTTGTCTGAAAATATGCATGGTATAATCTCAATCTTTTTGTACTTGTTGAGGCCTAATTTGTGACCCAGTAGGTGATCTATTCTGCAGAATGTTCCATGTGCACTCGAAAAGAGCGTGTATTCTGCTGCTTTAGGATGAAATGCTCTGAATATACCTGTTAAGTCCATCTGATCCAGTGTGTCATTCAAAGCATTTTTCCTTATTGATTTTCTGCTTAGATGATCTGTCCATTGATGTAAGTGGGGTGTTAAAGTCCCCTACTATTATTGTATTATTATCAATGAGTTTTTTTTGCTAATTATTAATTGTTTTATATATTTGGATGCTCCCAAGGTGGGGGCATAAATATTTACAATATTATCCATCTTCTTGATGGATATACCCCTTATGATATAATGCCCTTCCTCGTCTCTTGTTACATATAGTTTTTGTTTTAAAATGTAGTTTGTCTGATGTAAGTATGGCTACTCCAGTTTTCTTCTGATGTCCATTAGCATGATTGGTGGCTCTGTATCCCCTCACTTTCCATCTGCAGGTGTTTTTAGGTCTAAAATGAATCACTTTAGGCAGCATATAGGTAGATCTTGTTTTTTTTTATCCATTCTAATACTCTATGTCTTTTGTTTAGAGCATTTAGTCTATTTACATTCAGAGTGGTTATTCAAAGATATGAATTTAGTGCCAATGTTTTACCCATAAAGTTGGTGTTCCTGGTGATTTTCTCTGTTCTTTTCTAGTCTTTGTTGCTTTTGGTCTTCTTTTTCCTCACTCAAAGAGTCCTCCTTATTATTTCTTGCAGGGCTGGTTTAGTGTTCACGAACTTTAGTTTTTGCTTGTCTGGGAAACTTTATCCTCCTATTCTGAATGACAGCCTTGCTGGATAAAGTATTCTTGGCTACGTATTTCTCCCATTCAGCACATTGAATATATCCACTGATTTTGAAAAGTTAAAACAATTTTGTATTCCTGGGATGAATGCAAAGTTGTCGTATTCCTTTTTGTCTTCTCTTTGATTCCTTTTTTTTTTTTTAGATTTTATTTATTTATTTGACAGAGAGAGACACAGCAAGAGAGGGAACACATTCAGGCAACTGATTAAATGAGCCCCACCCACATTATGGAGAGCAATCTACTTTACTCAGTCTACTTATTTAAATGTTAATCTCATCCAGAACATCCTCATAGAAACACTCAGAATAATATTTGAACAAATCTCTGGACACTCCACAGTTCAGGTCATGTTAACACATAAAATTAACCATCACATCTTTATTATCTTTCTTCTAGTTTCTTTGAGTTTAATTCAGTATTTTTCTATTTTTACACTAAGATCATTGATTTACAGCTTTTCTTCACTTTAAAAAAAATCTTAACACAAGCTATATATTTCCCCTAAGCACAGCTTTAGCTACATTCCACAAGTTTTTGACATATCATAGTTCTATTGTAATTTAACTTAAAATATATTCTACCTTTGATACTGATTTCTTCTTTGACATAAGTTATGCAGAAGTGTAGTGCTTAATTACTAAGCATTTAGGAGATTTCCTATTTATATTTTATTAACAATCTTGCTAAATTCTCCAGGTTAGAGAATATATTGAATATTATAATCCCAAGAAATTTGTTGAAACAGGATTTATGGCTCAACAAATGTACAATTTTGGTAAATACACCATGTACACTAGAAAATAATGTATGGTATGCAGGTGTTGGGTGTAATGTGCTATATATGTCAATTATGTTGGTTAATCATGTTCAGATTTTCTTTAACCTCACTAATTACTTCTTTATTTGCTTACTTTTGCTCCTTAGATTTGTGGTGGAATTAGGAAGTGGAAACTTTGGCAAGTGATTTGATCTTAAAGGTGGCACACTAAAGAAGAGGAGCAGTGCCTTTATGAAAGAGACTCTAGAAAGTTCTCTTTTCCTTTTTACTGTGTGAAGACACACTATGAAGAAGGCCATCTAGAATCTGGACCCTCATTAGACACCAAATCTGCTAGTGCCTTAATCTTGCTCTTTCCAGCCTCAGAACTATGAGAAATAAATATTGTTTAAGCCATCCAATCTATGGTATTTTTGTTATAGCAACCTGAACTAAGGCATCTAACTTTGTCTGATATTACTATAGCCACACCAGTTTTTTGTTTTTGTTTTTGCTTAGGGTATGCATGCTATATCTTTTCCTATCCTTTTACGTTCAGCTTTTCTATAACCTTAAGATTAAAAATGTGTCTCTTGTAACAACATATCACTATTTTAACACAGTCTGAAAATTACTATCTTTAGCCTATTTGTTTACATTTAATATAATTGCTGTCATACTTTAGAGCAAATCTATCTGCTTATTTTATATTTGCCCAATCTGTTTAATGTTATTTTTTCATTTTTTGTTTTCTTTTGGGTTAATAATTTTTTGTTATCTCAGTTCCCTATTAACTTATCCATATCCATATATTTATTATTCTTTATTACCTACATGAATATAAAATGTTTTTATGAGTTATCAAACTATAATATAAATTAGTACTTGTGTTACCTTTTGGAAGCTATAAGGACCTTGGAACTTTGATTCAACAGATTTTATCCCCACTTTTGACTATTTTTAACTTAAATGTATATTATTTTTCAATGTATTATACTCCCAGAAGTAATTACTATTTTTATAAAATATTCCCTAGATTTACCCATAATTGTTCTTTATTCCTCCTACAGCTGTGTTCTTTTATAATCAATTTCATTCCCATAGAGAATTATAGTTTTTTCATTAGAGCAGATTTGCTATTTATTATTGCAAATTATGTTAAGTTGCTATAATTTCATGATATGTTTTTTAAGGGTATTTTTGTAGAGCATAGAATTTTTTTCTGTAGGTGTTTTTTTCTGTCAGTACCTTGAAATGATCACTCAATTGTCCTCATTTCCCATTTTTCTTTTAAGATGTCTGCTGTTAGTCTTTTTTTTTTTTTTCTATACTCTGCTTTTAAGATTATTCTTTGTCTTTGATATGCCTAGGTGAAATTTACTTTTTGTTAAGCTTTCTTTGAGTCTGTAGTGCATCTTAGATTTTGGTATCTGTCATCAGTTTGAAAAATTATCATCCATTCATTCTTCAAATGTTGCTGCTGTCACATTCTCTTTTTCTTCCTCCAGGACTCTAATTACATATATATTCCACATTTCATTATGTCCCAAATGCTCTTCATCCTTTTGGCTTACCATACTTTCATTTGGATATTTTCTTCTGACCTATCTCCCAGGTCACTAATTCTCTCTTCATCTATTTACAACCAGTTATTTTGTTTTCTGTTATACTTTTCATTTTTCTGCTGAAAATTCCATCATTTTTATTTATTAAACATTTCAATCACACTTACTTTAAAGCCCACATTTGGTAACTGCTCTTTGAATTTCCTGTTGGCCCATCTCTACTTACTATCTGTTCTCTTGGTTTCTGGTGAATTCTGATCATTTAATATACCATGTTATTTTTACTTTCAGTATCGAGGATAAGTATGGGAGAAATGTAGTGATAAATAAAGGCTCTGGGTGATGTTTTCTTCTTCCATAAAGAATTTATGATTTTATCAGTCAGCTAGACTAAGGCAGACCAACTTAATCCCAAAAAGGATTCAGATAATGTTAAGAAAAATTTCAGTTATTTAAAGGACTAGTTTATTTCCAGTTCAACCTTATTTGTAGGGTATATCCCTTTGGAGCCATACTGAAAGCCTAGAGTGATTATCAGAGACTTTATTTTTGGCTTGCCCTGAACTCCTTTTCTCATCCACACTACTCTTCTGTGCCCTAAAACTGCAGAAAATTTTGCTTAGCCTCTCAGCCAATAACTTTGTTTGGTTACTCAATATCTTAGCATTCTTTTCAAATAGGAAAATCCCTAGAAGGGAAAATTGTGGCAAGTGTTTCTGGGTTTCTTTCTGTGGAATCAAGAGCTTACAAATCTTCACAGCCTTGGGCACTCTCTGGTGCCCTCAAATAGATTTTCAAAAATATTTTGTCCAGATTTTGTAGTTTTCCCAGTGGGAGGACTGATCTGAAATAGGACTGTCTTCCATTGTCAAAAGTGGAAATACTGTGGATATTAAACTGTATTCAAAGACATTTTCAGCATCGATGGAGATGATCATAATTTTTTTCCTTAGATCTGTTAATCACAAACTGTATTGATGGATTTTCTCATAGTATCTATCCTTGCAACCCTTGAAAAAAACACCATTCATCAGTGTTTGTTTTTGAATATGCTTTTGGAGACTGTGTCCTATAGGATATTTTATTTAAAACTTTTCCATTGATATTAATAAATTCAATAAATCCGTGTTTTCCTCTGTGAAACTTTTTTCAGGCTTAGTTGTAACTTATTAAATAAAAACAATTTTAATACTTCCTTTTCTTAAACCACTCAGAACAGGGGTTGGTAAACTTTTTCTCTAAAGGGACAGACAGTAAATATCTTACACTTTCCAGACTACACAATCTCAAAAAAACAAAAATAAAAACAACTTATTTACACCTATAGGAAATAGGCCAGATTTGTCCCACAGGCCACAGTGGCAACCCCTGCTTTAGAATAGTTGATGTAGCATTGTATTATAATAGTACTTAAAAATTTAGTAAAATTTCCCTGTAAAACTATTTGGGTCTGGTACTTTTATTTGTGCATAGTAATTAAATAACTTCCTCATTTTCTTAAACTTTCTGTCTCTATTGGTGTCAATGATGATAAATTTATTTCCCTGGGAAATTACCAATTTTACCTATGACTTTAAATGTATCTGCTAGAGTTGTGTAAAATAATTTAATTTGGATGTTTAAAAATTTCCTTAGTTTTAGTGTATTTCTTCTTGTTTTGTGTGTCATTTGTGTAACTTTGTTTTCCCCTATTTTTCTTCATCAGGCCAGATAGTAGTTTGCATATTTTGTTTATGTTCTATGCAAAGAACCAGCATATTGATTAATTTAGAAGACACTTTAAAAACAGGAGAACTCCCTAAGTTCCACTTTTATCTTTATATTTCCTTCCTGCTTCCTTTTGCTTTATTTTCTTGTTCTTTTTCTAGCTTTTTTGTTTCATATTGAATTTATTTAAATTTCTAACTTTTATTCACATAAGTATTAAATGCTATGTATTATTTTATAATTGTTTTAATTATATTTCATAGAAATTATATTTCGTATTTCATAGGTAGTATTACAATATTGTTAATTTTTATATATTCTTCAATTTTGGTTTGTATTTTCTACTTGACCTAATAGTTATTTAATGAGAGTCTTTAAATTTCCAAGTGGAAAGGAATTTTTGCTTTCAGATTTTTTATTATTGTATTTCACTCTCTATATGAAATGCACAATCAATTATATTGCTTGGGGATCAGGATTTTTCTTCATCAGATCACTCAAGATCACCCCTAAGTGGAGATGTAATTGAGCAGTAGTCAGTGTCTAGATAATACCAGCCAATCATCTGACATGTGAGGCAAGCCTAAATTCTGTCCCCCATCAGTTGGTTTTAGGTATTCGATCCCCACCCCATGAGACCATATATATGGGTTGAGCGAAAGGCATCATTGCAAGAGATGGAATTCTAGGACCTCCATTTATCTAATTATGCCTTTTAGACAACTGAAGGCTGATTTCCTGAATAAACCACTTTGATTATAAAATGGTTTGTCAGTTCCCTCACCCATTTGTATGACTCAATGAGTATTATAACACCTAATTCATAATGGATAGCTCAGGTTACATTATCATTTGATGTCCCATGGTTAGGTGTTCAATCTCTACAAGAGCTCACTAGCATATCAGGAGTTGCTTTGAAAATGGAGAACAGCTGTTGTGACTTTCTTATCGGGCTTTCCAACAGACCATTCTTATCCACCAGATACATTAAGCTCCATCAGATCTGCTAGATCATAGGCACCAAGTGGTAAGGGGGCCTGCAAAGCAGCTTGGACTTAGTGAAGAGCCCTTTCATCTCTAGGTCCCACTTAAAACCAGCAGACTTTTTGGATAATCTTAAAAAATGATTTGAAACAGTAATTTTGAAAACATTGTATACTATTATCTAAATCCAAAACCATCAAATGATATGGCACTTTCTTAGCAAAGAGAAGTACAAAAGCTTATGTTTTACCTTAGAGGAGATACCCCTGCATGCCCCAGACCATTAAACTCTCAAAATCATCACATATAAGACAAGGTTCTAGATCTTTATGGAATCTTCCCACACTCTGACACGAATCTTGTTAGCTACAGAGGTACTTGCCCCTTTTTGCTCACCAGATCCAATTAGTATTATATAATAAAGAAAATGAACTATCTATCTATCATCTATCTATCTATCTATCTATCTATCTATCTATCTATCTATCTATCCTTTCTAAAGAATGTCAAGACAATCAAGTTTCCTTAGAACTATGACAGAATATAAAAAATAACATAGTCCTGGGAAAAAATTATGAAGTTATACTGCTTTCCCTTTCTATAAAAGCTTTTGATCTTCTCTGCTGATATACTGAGAAAAAAGAGTTCACTAAACAATTGTTTATCAGGAGACAGCCTGATATTGGTCTGCACCTGTAGAAGTATCAACAGCAAAGCAGCTGTCATTGGGGCAATCACTTGGTTAATTTTACAGTGGTCTACCAACACCAAGATCAATCCATCTTGTTTTATGCAGAGCCCAGACAATGGAATTCAACAAGGATCTACTATTGCATCATTCAAGTCTAATTGTGCTAATCTCTGCAACTCCCCCAGAAATACATCCTGGCTTTTGTTTATAATCATGGCAAGGAGAGACAAGTTTTAGGAGTTTCCATTTGTCTCTTCCAATTGTAATGGCTCTAATTCCAATGTCAGAAAACCAGCAAGAGAATTATGCCAGCTTCTGTGCATATCTATACAGATTATACAATTGTGGTGTAAAATAACTGGGTGAGTCTGAATACCCATTGGACCTACTATGAGATACACTTGGGTCAAAACATCATTTATCACCTAGTTACAAAGTTCCATATGCCATGACTCTAACTGGAGGATCGCGCTTTTTGGATCTTTTGGTATTAATGACTGCTCCAACCCTATATTTAACAGTACTAGAAAAGTAAACAGTTACTTCTGCAAATGACCACAGATGCTTCCATAACTACTATATGTACTTATGGAAGCACTTCAGGGTCCTTTCTCAGAGGCAACTGGCCTCTCCCTTTCTATCAGTGGGCTCTAGATCTGTGATCTGGCTTATACCTGGAAACCTGATGAAGTGCTGTGAATTTCCTCTTTGGTGGTCAATGTCAAGAGCTGATTTTTTTTCTGATTATGCAAATCAAACAACATCCCAGTCAGCTGCTCACCTAATTTTGCTCCTAGAAACAGCATGATACATTAGCTATTACCATAGATTTCTGCATTGCCATCCAGGCTTACTGCTTGTTATGGTAATTATGTTCATATTGCCAGATGGTTGAATATTACCATCTGGCCTCTACCAATCCATGATATTTAATCCCCATAGATACTACAGAGCCTGGATCTCTGCCATCATCTCTTACTGTCAACAAAAGCCAAAAAAGGGACAACCCCTACCAAACTTCTCAAATATACGTGTACTCATCTTTCCCGAGCACTCCTTATTAGGTTAAGTGAAGACAATGTCCTTAAGAACCCTCTAGGAAGTCAGGAGGTGAGGTGCCAGGACGAATATAATATATCCATTTTAATGTTTGCATCTCCCTGTTTTCTGACTCCTTCTTTAATACTGTACAAAAAAATCCTAGCCTCTGTACTTTATTTACCATATACCTTTGTTAAGTCCATCTTCAAGGGGCCATCCCAACAAATGATTAGGACCATATCCAGGTGTCCTTTCTCAAAGCATTGTCTCAAATTATGGTTGAGTGCCCCCATGTAATGAACTCTCCTCTATGTAACCCATATGATCAAACCCTTAAAAAGCATTCTTAAACACTTGATGTACTGTTAGTATTATCCAGGTCCTAAATTCATTTGATGAGGAGAGGGTTTCCATGTAGTGCCTATTTCTTCCTGGAGGAAAACTTACACTTATATTTTAGGCTGTGCTTAAATCTGAGATCTGATTCTGGTTATTGGCCTGGCAGTAATGGAATTGAAGGTTGATCTTGTGAGGGTAAATAAACACCATCAGGCAAGAAAACTACCTCATTTCATTGGTCATTTACAGTCTTCTAAAAAAGGAGAAACCATTCTCTGGAAATATTGTAAGAGGTACTTCTGCTGGCCAGGAAGTTTCAAGGAAATTGGAGAGGTGGGTTTTACAATATTTTCAGGCTTATATACACAAATTTCTGTATCTCAGGTTTAGTGGTTGAATAATGTCCCCGCAGAGTCTCAAAATGTGCCCTTATTTGGAAATTGAGTCTTTACAGATGTAATTTGTTAAGAATTTTGAGATGAGGTGTGCCTGGCTGGCTCAGTCAGTGAAGTATGAGACTTCTGATCTCAGGGTTGTAAGTTTGAGCCCCACGTTGGGTGGAGAGATTACTTAAAAATAAAATCTTAAAAAAATAATTTTGAGCTGAAATCATGCTTGATTTAGGATAGGCCCTAAAACCAATGACTGGGGTCCTTGTAAAAGAAGAGAGGACACAGAGACATAGAGAAGAAGGTCATGCGAAGACAGAGGAAGACTGGAGTTATGCTGCCAGAAAACAAAGGACATTAGAAGCCACCAGAACCTGAAGAGGCAAGGAAGGAGTCTCTCCTAGAGCCTTGAGAGGGAGGATGGCCTGACAAAGATCTTGATTTTGGACTTCCGGCCTCCAAACAGAAATAATAAATTTCTGTTGTTTAAAGTCACCCAGTATATAGAATTTTGTTATGGCCATGCTAGGAATTGAATATACCAGGAGTCAGGGTCACATTCTTTTCTTATCAGGGCTTTGACTTTAACAAATAAGACCTATCAAACTATGTATTTATCTCTTTATAAACAGGCCTATTTTTAGCACAGTCTGCCCTGGAGCTGCAGGAAGAGTTCCTTTAAAGCTTCCTTAAAGAGCCTCTGACATGCCTTAAATCAGTAATTAACTGTTCTGAGTTAATCATATTATTTTCATAGAGTCTCCAGTGATTTGGTAAGCAAAATAATGCCCACCAAAGATGTCTATGCCCTAATATAAATATATTAAATAATATAACATATTACCTTAAATGACAAAAAAAAAAAAAAGACTTCTCAGTTGTAATTAAGATTTGTTGAGATGAGGAGAGTATCCTGGATTATCTGGGTAGGCCCAATCAAATCACATGAGTCCCTAAGAGTGGAGAACCTCTCCCAGCTATGGTTAAAAAGAGATGCTATGTTATCTTTAAAGATGGAGGAAGGGAGTTACAAATCTAGAAATGTGTACAGTTTATAAAAGCTGAAAAAGGCAAGAAAATAGATTCTCCTCTAGAGCTACCAGACAGGAGTGAAACCCTGTCAAAAATCTTGATTTTTAGCTCAGTCAGACCTGTATTGGACTTCTGGCCTACAAAACTGTAAGATAATACATTTGTGTTGTTTCAAACTACTAAATTTGTTATAATTTATATCAGAATAGAAAATAATACAAGTGGCATCAAAGGAAGCTGTTTTTTTCCATCATCATTAAAATCACCATTGCCCTTTATCAGTTAAACACCATAGTACTTGATCTCCAATTGTCTTACCTTTCCATCAGTTCCTTGCCCAATTAATCATAGGAGGTTATTTAAGTAATTGTGATGTCACTGCATGATAGTACCACTTCACTCGGCACCTTCGATGGGCTCTTTAATTTTAAATAGGAGACAATTCAAGTCCAAAGTCCCATCCTGAGGGTCTACAATCTAGGAGTCAGCAAACTTTTTTTGTAAAGGGCTAGATAGTAAATATTTTAGGCTTTGCAGGCTTTATAGCTCTGTCACAACTGCTTGGCTTTGTTGTTGTAGTTAGAAAGCAGCCGCAGACAGTATGTTAATGGTGAACATGACTGTGTCCCAATAAACCATTTCACAAAAACAGGCATCAAGCCAGATTTATGCCATTGGCTGTAGTTTCCAATCTCTCAACTAAAACAATTCTGATAACTATTATCTTAACCAGGGTTCTGTAGAAAACCGGCTGAGGCTAGGCTTAGGTGCTAATGTTTCACTGAGAAGTGCAATCTCAGGGCTGTAATAATAAAGGAAAAGTGAAGTAAAGCAAAGAAGTAAAAGTAAGATGATATATCATCATACTAATCAGTATTTCATAAGGAAAAGCAAAAGAGGCACAGCCAATCAGTTAACAGGTGTATCTGCTTGGCCTTGCTGGATGTCTCTAACAGCTTATGTGGAAAAACCGTAATTCAGAATAGCCCAACCATAGGGAGGAAGGAAAGGAGAATTTTATTTCTTGTCAATATTGGTCAAGGTTTTCTCTATGGTAAATTAACACCCCCTCACTTCAGAGTTGTATCATTTGACCCCTTTGGGAGCCACTGAAGAAGCCAGATCTCATGCCTTATAGTATGGCACATTATCTGAATCCAGAATTAAAGGGTGGAGTTTAGACTTGGCATAGCCAGTCAACTTAAGGAAATGGTACTGTATGAAGCTGATTAATCCTGCCAAAACTGAGATGAAGCAAACAGTTAAGAATTTGGGAGACAAACAAGCCTAGCCTCAGCCTGTTTTCTACAGAACCCTGGTTAAGTTAAGTTAAGAATTTGGGAGACAAACAAGGCTGAGAGAATTCAAGGAGATATATACAATATTATGTCCAATATAGGTACCTCTCAGTAGAAGAGCACCCTCTTCAATTTGATATACTTATGCACAGTTTCTTTAGTAAATGTTATCTTAGGGGATGGTCTATTTTCTAATTCCTTGATACTATGCTGTTTTAGTATAAACCTTAACATAAGTAATTTGTTCTTTCACTTCACCACCAAACCTCCATGAAAATTTGTCTTTTCCAAGTTGAATTTATACCAGAAATGTAAAATTTTTAAAATGAGAAAATCCATTAACATTTCAACAAATTAACAAATTAAGGAATAGTCATTTCTAGTGTAAGTATCTGAGAGTCAGCTTTTTGGATTGTAATATATGTGCCTGACATTAAGCTTTTGATTGCTGAGGCATCCTCTCTTCAGACATCCATCTTGAATAAATACATTGTCAGCTACATTATTAGATAAAAAGCGAGGCTGCCCCACCCATGAAGTTCCCCTTTGACAATGTGATTGACAGCTTACTTTTGCCTTCCCATACTTTAATTCTGCTCTAATGTTTTAAATTCACAAATAAAGTGAACATGTGAAAACCTAGGCACCCCACTCTCAACCCCAATAAAAGCAGAACCCCAGGTCCATGTACTCTATCTCACTCTTTCTCTACCCATGACTTCACTGAGTGGCCCCAAACATGTTATGTATCCTCTAACACTTGTGAATAATAAACTTTGTTTTTCAAAGTTCCCTGATGGTTGTTGCTGAGGTGTATCGTGGCCATTATAAGAACCAAGAGGCTGGTCAAACCACAACACTGGCTCTGAAAAAGGGAAATGTCTATGGGGGCTGGCCTCAGGCCCAACTGAGTGTCCCCAAGTATTTCTAGACCATAGCATCATTAACAATAGGCTGAGATTAGCACAAAACATATCTCAATACATGTAGAAAAGCATTCAATAAAATTCAACACTATAATTTAAAACTCTTAGAATATTGGAAATAGGTGGAAACTTTTTAACTTCATTAAAGCATTCAACCAACAACCTGTAGCAAACATCTTAATGTTGAAATCTTGGGAGACATTTTGTTTGCAGTTGGAAATAAAAGAAAGTTCCCATTAAAACCATTTATATTCAACACTGCACTGGATTCCTATCCAACAAAACAAATATTAATATAAAAATATATAAATTTAGGAAGGAACAAAATTTGTCTACATTTTCTATACTTTTATACATAGACTATTCCAGATAATCCAAGAACAGCTTTTATAAACAGAACATTTGGTGATGCAAGGAATACAAAATAACAAAATCAATATTTTATACACTAAAATTAATTAAAATTAAAATTTAAGAAAATTAATTCACAGGAGCAATAAAAACTATAAAGTACTTAGAATTAAGCTAACAAAAGATATGTAAGAATTTTGTGCAAAAAGTTACAAAGCTATATAGAAAAAGGTAAGAAAACCAAAGGAAACATATCATGTTTATAGATGGAACATTAGTATCTTAATGAAGTAAATTTTTTCTAATCAATATGTCTAAGTTTCAAACAAAATTTCAGGAGGGATTTACATAGAACTTGATAAACTGATTCTAAAATGTATATAGTACTATAGATAATCAGAAAAAGCCAAGATGGAGAAGGGAGAAGGGGCAGGCCTAACAGATAACAAGATATTTTCTGCAACTTTTATTAGTTATTTCTAATAAAATATAGTAAAAGTACAATAGTAAATAAATATATCAATGCAACAGAGGAAAAAGTCCAGAAAAAGACGCATCCAAATATGGGAACTGATATATGCATGAGATGTTCTTATACATCAGTGGTAACTGAAATGACTATTCAATAAATGAATTATTTATATGTAAAACATAAGTATCCCTTATCTCAAACCAACATAAAATAAATTTTATTTAGGTAAAAATCTAATTATGAAATGGAAAGCCTTAAAACTGATTTTTTTTTTTAAAAAAGGATTATATTTTACCTCAGGAAGAAATGATTTACTGAATAAGAAACAAAATGCAAGAATCAAATGAAAAGACTGATAAAGTTGAATAAAAAACTTCTATGTGTCAAAAGGCTATTGATGGAAAAACTAGCCTACAAGAAGTCAAATGATTTATTCAAGATTATATGCTAATAAGTAGTAGAGCCACAATTCAAACATATAGTCTTCTGACTCTAATACTAATTTATTTTGCATTCCTTTTAATTTTTAATTACATAATTAACACATTATATTCTTTCATTAAAATTTGAACACAAAGGAAATAATACCTTTGATCATTTTCCCCAGTTCCAATTTCCAGTATCCTCCCCAGATTTGTACATATACTTTTAGGACTTTTTTCTTGGGTATTTGAATATATAATAAAAATACAAATGCATTTTCAAGTGGTTTTATAGTGTGCTTATTGTTCTGCAACTTTTCTTTTAAAAATCGTGGCTTAAAGAACTTTCCATATCAGTACAGCATTCTACTGTGTGAATATATTAGCATTCATTTATTCAATTTTCTATTAATTGAACTTTAGGCTGTTTTCAGTATTTTGCCCCTTGGTCATATAAATAGGATAGACATCTGAAATGAATTTTCTAAATCATAATGAATATATGTTTTAAATGGTGATAATGCCAAATTGCTTATACTGGTATATATACCTACTACTACAGTATCTAGATATCCATTTCTCAATTATTAATATTTTTCATTCCTGATATTATTATTTTTAATATTTTGCCAGTCTGATGTGGAAAAAATGGGATAATGCGTTTCCCTAGTAATTATTAGAGAGGCCATTTCCTCCTCTCAGCAGTCAAACTCTGCTCTCTAGAGGTAGGAGGCAACCACATTTTCAACTCTTATAATCGTCTTTTCTAGTAGACTTACTCCCATATTTCTAAATATGTTTATATTGCCATTTCTTGATATATTAATTAGACGTTATCTATTGATTTCCTATTAAGAGAGATGAGGATTTAGTACCAGTTCCTATATATTTTGCATGTTTATTATTTGCCTACTATATATGTAAGCAAATATCTTGTCTGTCTCTTATGATTGTCTTGTTATGGTATATTCCTTAAAGCTTTCAGGTTTTATGTCTTGCCCAAGGATGTCCCTACTTCACAGTAAAAACCCATTTCCTATAGTTTCTTCTAAAACTTTCTGAGTTGTGATTTTAACATTTACATATTTTCTCCATCTGGAATTTATTTCTGTGAATGGTGTAAGGTAGGTTACTTTTTTTCAAAATGGTTAGCCAATTGTTCAACACCATTTATTCAATAGTTTATTATGTCCTAAAACATCTTCTCTAAAATATCCAAAAATTACATCAAATGTCTGAACCATTTCTGGAATATCCATTTAGATCTATTGGTCATTTTGTATCCCCTTGTTCCAATATCACAATGTACTACATTTCTTTTTAACAATAGATAAATTATGGAAAGAACCCAAATGTCCATCGACCAGTGAATGAATAAAGATTACACACACACACACACACACAATGGAATATTACTCAGCCAAGAAAAGAATGAGATCTTGCCATTTGCAATGACATGGATGAAACTAGAGAGTATTATAAGTGAAATGTCAGTCAGAGAAAGACAAATACTATATGATTTCACTCACATGTGGAATTTAAGAAACAAAACAGATGAACAGAGGGCGGGGCAGAAAAAAAGAGAGGAAAACCAGAAAACAGATTCTTAACTATAGAGAACAAACTAAGGGTTACTAGAAGGGAGGTGGGTGGGGAATGGGTTAAATGGGTGATGGGTACTAAGGAGGGCACTTGCTGTGATAAGTACTGGGTGTTGTATGTAAGTGATGAATTACTAAATACTATACCTGAAACTAATATTACACTGTTAACTAACTGGAATTTAAATAAAAACTTGAAGAAAAAAAATAATAAAATAAAAAACGTCAAAACATTTTCCCTTTTCAAAATTTATAGTTTCTAATTTTCTTTTTCTTTTTTTTATATACAGCTTATATTACTTTCAGGTGTATACAATATGTATAATTCAACAATTCTATACATTATTCAGTGCTCATCAAGATAAGTGTGTTCTTGATCCCATTTATCTATTTCAATCCTCTCCCCAACCTCCTCCTCTCTGGCAACAAGAGATTTGTTCTCTATAATCAAGAGTCTGGTTTTTTGCTTGTCTCTTTTTCTCTTTGTTCATTTGTTTTGTTTCTTAAATTCCACATATGAGTCAAATCATATGGTATCTGTCTTTCTCTTATTTCACTTATTTCACCCTCCAGATCCATCCATATTGTTGCAAATGACAAGATCTCATTCTTTTTTTTATGGATGAGCAATATTCCATTGTGTATATATACCACATCTTCTTCATCCATTCATCTGTGGATGGACACATGGGTTGCTACTATATGCTGGCTATTGTAAATAATGCTGCAATAAATACAGGAGTGCATATATCTTTTCAAATGGGTGTTTTTGGTTTTTGGATAAATGTCCAATAGTGTGATTATTAGATCATATGGTATTTCCATTTTTTATTTTTTGAGGAGCTTCTATACTATTTTTCACAGGGGCTGTACCAATATGCATTCCCACCAACAGTGCATAAAGCTGGAGGCATCATAATCCCAGAATTCAAGACACACTATGAAGCTGTAGTAAAACAGTATGATACTGGCACAAGAACAGACACATAGATCAATGAACAGAATAGAGAGTCCAGAAATAAACCCATGCTTATATGGTCAATTAATCTATGATAAAGGAGGCAATAATACACAATGGTGAAAAGACAGTCTCTTCAACAAATGGTGCTGGGAAAACTAATTTGACTGTCATTCTTGCCCAGGGGCCATGCTAATTTTCTCTGTATCATTCCAATTTTAGTATATGTGCTGCCAAAGCAAGTGCTGGGAAAACTAAATGGCTACATGCAAAAGAATGAAACTGGACCACTTTCTTACACTATACACAAAAATAAACTCAAAATGGACTAAAGACCTAAATGTGAGACCTGAAACCATAAAACTCTTAGAAGAAAACATAGTAATTTCTTTGACATCAGCTATCGAAATATTTTTCTAGATGTTTCTTCAGGCAAGGAAAACAAAAGCAAAATTAAGCTATTGGTACTACACCAAAATAAAAAGCTTTTGTACAAAGGCACCTGGGTGGCTCAGTCCATTAGTTTCCTTCAGCTCAGGTCATGATCTCATGGGTCATCGGATCCAGCCAGGGTGGGGCTCTGCACTCATCGGGGAGTCTGCTTAAAAGATTCTCTCCCTCTGCCCCTCCTTCCCACTCACACTCATGCTCCCTCTCTCTCAAATAAATAGGTAAATCTTTTTTTTTAAAAAAAAGATTTTATTTATTTGAGAGAAAGAGACAGAGAGCTCGAGCAGGGAGGGGTAGAGAGAGAAGCAGACTCCCCCCTGAGCAGGGAGCCTGACGACATGGGGCTCCATCCCAGGATCCTGGGATTATGACCTGAGCTGAAGGCAGATGCTTAACAGACTGAGCCATCCAGGCGCCCCATAAATAAATAAATCTTAAAAAAAAAAAAAAAGCTTTTGTAAGGTGAATAAAAACATTAACAAAACAAAAAGGCTACCTACTGAAGATATTTGCAAATGATATATCCAATAATGGGTTAATATCCAAAATATATTAAGAACTGATACACCACCAAAAAAAACAAATAATCCAATTAAAAAATGGGCAAAAGACATGAATAGACATTTTTCCAAAGAAGACATATAGATGAAACACACATGAAAAGATGCTCAACATCACTCATAATCAGGGAAATGCAAATCAAAACCATAATGAGATGTCACATTACACCTGTCAGAATGGTTAAAATCAAAAACACAAGAAATAACAAGTGTTGGTGAGGATGTGGAGAAAAACATTTTCTTTTTCTTAAGAATTTTATTTTATTTTTTTAAAGATTTTATTTATTTATTCATGAAAGACAAAGAGAGAGAGAGAGAGACGTAGAGGCAGAGAGAGAAGCAGACTCTCCGAGGAGCAGGAAGCCCGATTCTGGACTTGATCCCAGAACTCTGGGATCATGACCTGAGCCAAAGGCAGACACTTAACTGACTGAGCAACCCAGGCGCCCTTTTCTTAAGAATTTTAGAATCATTTCTTTAAAAATAAGTAAATTCTGATGACACCTGATTGGAGTAACACTGTATTTATGGATCAATTTGAAGAAATCCAGTTTTCTTTCTATTACCATTAGGCAGACTTGACTTTCAGACTCAATATTTATTAGGCAAATTCAGTTTTTATCATTTAAAAATAAAGAAACAAACCTATACTAACTAATTTACTCAGGTGTTTTCTATGGTATTTAGCTAAAAAATAAATTCTTGAAGAGGCCATATTTATGATGAAAGTGATGCTTTAGATCTTTTCATATTATCAACTTTGTTTCCTTATCATCAAAAGAAAATTATGAATAAACAAAATGAATAAGGATTATTTCTGTAACCTCAGAACATTTTCTATATAATTATCTGTTTATAAAATCAAAATTGGCTAATTTATGATTATTTAGTATTGGCCATTTATCATTACTAAAACTGAATATCAGAAGCCAATGATTAATGATATTGATAAACATATTGTTAAGTTCCAGCATAGAATATTTGAAAATTCAAGTTGTTCCACATATTCCATAACTTCCTCAAAATTGTAGAATTAAATACCAACTTTAGCTCTAGGTGAAAATAAAGACTTAATTTGGGACCACTACTAGTGTGAATAATTCATTTATTCATTATTTGCTCATTCATTCATTCAACATTATAATTTTAGAAAACACTGAATGCTTTGAATTGTGCTACAAGTTAGGTACAAAGTAATAGTAAGAAACACCTTCATTCAAAAATGAGGAAAATAAATGCAAGAATAATGGTATTTGTAATACTCACTTTCCCTTCGTCTCTTGGGCTATCACTTAAATGTACAACTGGACCTGGATGAGTCTTTGTGGATCTGTTAAATCAATTCAAAATAGTAATTAAAAAATAGTAATTAAAAAATAAAAATTAAAACACCTTACCATTATAGACTGGAACAAAGAAATTACTCTGGAATACACTCCCAATATTCTCAGGTTTAAACTTAGATTCATTTGAGTCTTGGTTGTTTTTCTTTAAGACCACTTTTCTTTCTCTTATTAACTCTATTAGAGGAAGTGTAATTTTTTTTTTAAAATCAGGTTTAAGGGCATAGATCCACATAACAACAGGATTCTTCATTTCTATAGCATAAAAATTATATACTTGAAGAAATAATATTAATAATGAAAGGGATGCTTTAGATCTTTCACGTTATCAACTTTGTTTCTTCATTATCAAAGAAAAATTATGAATAGTCAAGATGAATTATGTCTTTTCATCAAATTATGAATTTATGCATTGGTATTTATATGTTTGTTGCCAGATCTAAGCCTCTGAAAATTTGAAATTGAACTTATACAGACAAAGAAAACTTACACGGCCACAAAGCTAATACTATAAGCCTGTTTCAGCCAAATTGCAAAGTACGTAACTGACTTACAACTTTCTTTGACATAAAACCTCTGATTTTGCTCCTAAGAAAAGTATAATAGCTCCTTTGATTTACAAAGAAATTCTCTCTAGTGCTACCCAACTTACAGAAAACTGGGGAAACCTAGTTTGCTAGTTATGTCTCATTTATTTGGTTATCCAGGGTAATCAATAACAGCTAACTATGTGTCTAAGTGCATATTGTTAAAAAGACCTGTACTCTGTAAATCTGACTTTAAAAATATTCTACTCTGATATCTGGCATGTTTCTTTTATATTTCCTACTTTGACATATTGTTGAATAGGATTATGTCATGTTTAAATACAATATGGCCTGATATGACCATAGATTTATTATTGGTCATTTTCTACATCTTTTCTTCAACAGTCTAATTATGCCAGATTAATCCTATGATTATATTGACATAGTTTTAATTTATTTCTTTTTAAAATATAATTTATTTCTTATGCATACATGAAAACCGTCAAAGATTCTTCACAAAATAGTAAAGAAGAATACATTTTAAAACTTTTTGGGATCAGATAAAAGTGACAAATTAACTTCAGGTTTCCCAGATACTGACTCCCCACCATGACTCAGAGGAATAAATACAGACTTATTAGATATTTTGTTATCAGTTTTATCCTAAATTTTCTTATCTAAAAATGGAGATAGTAGTACTGATCCTACTCATTACAAGGATTAGAATATTTATATATAGCACCTAATATAATACCAAAACATAGTAAGTACTCAATGAATAGTATGTGTTATGACTGTTGTAATCACTGGAATAATTGGAAACTAGAGTTATTATCTGCATTCTAAATGCAATGTTTTATTAGAGTAAGGTGCCTCTCATAGGGAACAGTGTCCTTCAATTATCCTTTGGAAGCTAATAATATCCAATAACCTACAAATTCCTGTTTCTTGGGTATGATTGGAACAACAAATACCAAAGTATATTCCATGATAAACTAATGAATATATAAGGTATTTCACATAAAGAGTGTTCCATATCAAAAAAGTTTGGGAAACCCTGAATTAAAGTTAAATATTTTTTTCTTCTACAAAGGTTCTTAGAGCCATAATATGCAAGTGAATACTGAAATCTTCAATATTTTCCCAAAGTACTAGCCCATAGAATTATTTCTCATTGACCATATTAAGGGAATCACTGAAATATAATTTGAGAAACACTAGTTAGACCATATGCAAGACTCTTCCATTTAGATTCTCAGAGTTTGTAAAACACTCAAGTTCAGAAAATAATTTGGCATTAAACTTCAATTATTTGTATTGACTTTTTCAGACTATAGAAGATATATTATTTCTTGTAAAAAAAATTCCAAACTTAGAAGATACTAATAGTCAAAAGAAAAAAATCTCTCATATTATTTTACTGCCTGAAGATAATGACTACTAACATTTGGATACATTTTTTCTAACTTTTCCCCTGACATTATACTTCCAAAAACCATCAAACATTCCTTGAAAGACTTATGGCCATCAGAAATTGACTTAAAAAATAAAAAAGCATTGGTGTACACTCTGGATTCTGTAATTCCTACAAAAATTACTTTAGATAGAATTATCAATGAAATTAAAATCATATAATATCCATCTAAATAATACCCAATAATTCTTCTAGTTATCCCTATTTATCTCTCTTCCTCTCATTTACCATCATGGCTTCTTTAGTTTCTTTTATGGGCCTTCTTTCTCTTCCTATATCTTAAATATTGATATTCCTTTGTATTCCATCCTGGTCTGTCATCTATTCTCATATAATATACGGTCATGAATTCAAGAGCACACAGGAGCCAGGCAGGTATTGCAAATGAAGCAAACAGGCTGAATGAGAACTGTACCAAACTGGATAGCACATTATCCACCTACAGAAGGAAGGTTGTTACTCAGTTCCAGCTGATTACTGACTGCCAGGCAAGAATACCGAACTAGAATTGTCTCATTATGAATTTTCATGAAAATCTGGAAATCCAAATTTTTATTTCTACTTGCCAATTTTCAAATATTAGAATTCAGAACATATTTAAATACTCTGATAGCCAAACAAAACAGATATCTGTGAGTCAGAATTGGTTGACTGTCTGCTAGGTTGCTACCTGTTTTCTATACACTCTTCATGCACAATCTCATCTTTTCAATGATCATAAATTCTTGTTTTTTTAACTGTTCAAATTCTTATGTTTTTTCTTTTATTTATTTATTTATTATGTTAATCACCATACTCTATCTCATTACCTTCAGATCCATATATCCCACTTCCTACCATTTTCCCATACCGATTCCATTTGAATGTCTTATAAACAGTACAACTCAACCTACCTAAAATTGAGTTCATTACTTTTTTTCTCAACCTACTCAATCTCCTGCTTTCTTTCACTAAATGACACCCTTATCTACATAGTTGCTCAAGCTCTAACAACTGGGGGTCACTCTTAATTCTTCTCTATTGTTATATTTTCCCATAATACCCAAGTCTTGCCTCTTCTATCTTCTATGTATTTAATTATGTCAGCTTATCTCCACTCCTATATCAATGATAATGTTTACCAAGAATACAGTCTTCTCTCTTTAATCATTTCTCTATACCTGCCTTCAGAGTAGTCTTCCTAAATGCAAATTTGATCAAGTCAATTCTCTGCTTAAAACCCTTCAAAATCCAGCTCCTGGACTTTAAGTCCAAACTTCTCAAACTGGCCTACAAGGCCTTTCATATTATATACCCTGATTACCTCTCCTCAACCTTTATCTTTTATCATATTCTCTTTCAGGTATTCCAACCAACTAAACTACTTAAAATTCCTGTGCAGGGAACAAAAACTCTCTCACATTCCATCTTTAAATCTTCTATCCCCTCTTCCTAAAACACCCCCACCCCCCTCTCTCAAGTTTTCCCTCAACTAACTAAAATTCTCATGCTTCGAATCTCAACATAGATGTAATTTCCTTCACAGATACTTCTCTGAGACCACATGTTAGGTGTCCTTCTTATGGAATTGCCACATTTTATTTCCAATATATTATAATTGCCTTTTTAATTAATCTCATTAGACTGAAAGCCCCAAGAGGACAGTAACTATGTCTTCCCAGTTCATAGTTGTTTCCAGTATCTAGCATACCATAGTGCACAATAAATATGTTTGAGTGATTGTTAAACACAAGTCTTACACTTATGATTTAATAATCACTTTCATGCTCAAACATTAGTCATATGTAGAAAAAATAGGTTATAGTTTTTAAAAAGCTAGGGCTGCCCTGAAGAAACATCTATTTCTATAGTATAACCTGGAATAGATTTTCCCATAGAAAAAAATTTTTAACGTCCATTGAGTTCTATGCTACTATTTTATGAGGTGTTCTACAAACATCACTGTTTCTAAGGAAAATGTGTTCCAGTTTCCAAATAATCAATATATATACTTTGGGAACACAAACTATAATTATGAGAACTGCCTAAAATTATAATTAAGAGACTTCACTAATAATAGAAACAAACTGAAAATAACATTGAATAAAAAGTATTTCGGGGCGCCTGGGTGGCTCAGTCGTTAAGTGTCTGCCTTCGGCTCAGGTCATGATCTCAGGGTCCTGGGATTGAGCCCCGCATTGGGCTCCCTGCTCAGCGGGGAGCCTGCTTCTCCCTCTCCTGCTCCCTCTGCTTGTGTTCCCTCTCTCGCTGTGTTTCTGTCAAATAAATAAATAAAATCTTTAAAAAATAAAAATAAAAAAATAAAATATAAAAAGTATTTCAAGTAGGAACTTAAATTGAAATAATTTCACATATCTCTTAAAGACAATTCTGCATTTGCCATACTTAGAAAATGTATTGTTAAAATCTGTGTGTAAAATTCTATTAATGAAATGACTCTTTTAAATAAATATTTTATTACTGTCCCATACACTCGACACATATTAACAGGAAGCGGCATGCATTTTCTAATGTATCTCAATAGGTAGAGAACAATTAAAAGACAGTTCTAGGAGACTGGCAGTTGGCATTTAAAATTATATAGATCACAATGGATCTATAATTCCATGTAATACACTTTTGGAAAACTGGTCTAAGTAAACCAAGAAACATTCAGGAGGTGATATTGTCTAATAATAATTTCTAGAGGATATTTCAGGACATTTTCAGAGGCATGTACAACTCTCTAACAGATCAGATTTATATAAATGGTAGTTTCTATTCTTATGCTCTATCAAATCAAATTCTTATGCTGTATTCTTATGCTGTAAGAACATACTATGAAAAATAAAAGTGCTTTATTTTACTTTAGTTTCTCTTAATTTTACCCTCTTTTTAGTTTTTAAATTCATCATTACTCCTGAAATCATAAAGTTTAGACTATATAAATACATAGAGGTAAAGTATAGGTTACTAATTCAGGTAGTATTAATTTCAACTATGAAAAGTATTTGTTAAGTAAATGATTATGTTAAGTATAGGTTACTAATTCAGGTAGTATTAATTTCAACTATGAAAAGTATTTGTTAAGTAAAAGTGGTGAAATACTGGATCTATTTAGATAATGAACTTCTTAATTAGCAGCATTCAACTGAAAACAAATAATACATATATCACTATTGGTACTAATATTAAATTTGTATAAATGTTCTATAATTCAATCTCTCAAGTTTATTTACATTTTTGTCAATATCCTAAGAAAATTATGAAAGCAAGCATTAAGTTCAGCCCTATTTACCACTTTTATAGAAGTCAGGTTATAGTGGTAAAACTTTTCCCAAATAGCTACAGAATTAAATAATTTTGGGGGAGACATAATTCTATGTTTTTAAAATACACATATAGAACATTAAAACATGTATCAGTAAAATAGCGCATACTAATTATAATTGTAAATGAAAGCTCTAAGTCAATATTAGTGTGTAACTATCATACTAGTTCTTCAATACTGTCATCAGTCATTTAGTAGCCACTCTATGGAAAGCACCAAAATAAGCCAAGTTTAAAGAAAAATAAAGGAGCAGTGACCAAAGATTTTGCCCTGGGGCGGTTCTTAATCTAATCAGGGAAGAAGAATTATCAATAACAAAAGACCCATTAGGACATAATACAAAAGGAATATTGTAACAAGAATATAATTAGTAACAACTTTCCTATACATACAGGCACACTGAAACATTAAAAATAGGGAATAGTAGATTTATTATAAAGACCAGCCTCTTTTAAATAGGTTGTTTTAATCAGAGTTCTGGAGAATAATTATGTAACTCAGAATATATATATGAAAATGAGCCAGCCTCAAGTTAAACATATCTTATTAAGGACCTAATATGCACGGAGCATAAACATTTATTAAAGAAAATTTGTTTTTCTGATTAACACAGTGACCAGGAGAATTATTCGTTTACATACAAAAAGATGGCTTGGAATTCCATTACGTCTTATATGTGCATAAACTTAAGTATCAGCGCCAAAGTCAAAGTGGTAATTACTATTAACCACATATCCAAATAGCTGTATTATGTCACAACATAAAAAATATTGATAAGTTAATTCTCTTTAGAACCCTGAATAATATGTTAGTCAGGCAAGTGAAGAATGAGCTACCAGCAATAAAAAATATGTGAACTTATCATGATTATTTTTACCTAAAACTAAATGTGATCACAATCCACTTGCCATTCCCATTGGAAGTGGCTATACTAAGAACAGCTACAAAAAAAGGTGATTTCCATTTATGACTTTTAGAATAAGGCTTAGTATTTTAACATCAAATTTTACATACATAACCCTTAATTATTCAGAAACCCGTAAGTATTCGGGAAGTCTAAAATTAGAATATGTTAATATTACAATATTTTTAGAAGTCTTTACAGTTTTAAATTATTTTAGCTAAACTTTTCACTCAAATTAATCATAAATTAGCTATAAATGTTTCAAATAACTCTGTAATTTGACATGCTTTACATAACCATATGAAATACTCAAGCCAAATAAAGTGGTATTTAAGTTCAAACTTACAGCTCAATTGCCTTGTTCCACATGATAACATATCCAGAAAGAATGAAAGATTCAATATTTACAATATGTGTATTTCCTCTTTCTGTTCCAACATAGAGCCATTTACTCTGGAAAGGTAGATGACAGTAAGTAATTCTGAAAGAAAGAAAATTACAATTAAAATATCTAAATTTTATGTTTGGTCAGCATTATATTTTCCTTATATTTATTAGGTAGTGATAGCTATATAAACAACAAAATTTACTATATACTCAAGTAGCATTTAGGTATTAGTAGAGGGTAGAGGATAAATAACAAGAGTATACCATTAAAAACAATAATGATAATAATGACCACTAATAAATAATTGTCTACCATGGGCATTAACATATATTGTTTCTAATTCTTTCCAGAATTAGAGCACTCCAAGATAGATATAAATTCTATTTTCTGAAGAGGAAACTGAGGCCAAGAACTTTTATTTTTACTTTCATTGGACTGACAGCTAGTAAGTGGCAAAACCAGGATTCAAATCCATTTCTGTTTGGTTGCAAAATTAGCAACTTTCTACACTGGTGGTTTTTCTTTGGTAATACTCACTTCAAATAGAAATTAGGTACATGTGAAACATACATTTCATAGTTATCATAGAAATTGTAGCTTTTTTTATATAAGATCATGAATTATTTACTTTTTATTCAGATGGTTGGCGTCTTAGTAGTATAAAGAAAGCTTATAAGATAAGGGATCTACTCTACTATTCCTTTATTTTTTTTTTTTTTGTTCTGCCTTTATTTGCACAATGGGCCTTCTGACCAATTCTGGGAAATTATTCTATAGCCAAAGAAACCATGATTCCTATAAATGAAATCTGGGAATTTACCAGAATCTTCTATTCACCAAGTATCACTCTTTTTAGTTTTGCCTACTCCCACTCCTTTTAAATGCTCATAAAGAAAGGGGGGGGGAGATAAGTTCACAGTTATCCCTTGCCAGAATCTGTTATTGAATCATATTTGCTAGAATTTATTCAGAAAAAGCGCTGGTAAATTATTAGAAGAGGAGGACAGAATTCTGATGCCAGGCAGACAGACCAATATGGGGAAAAAAGGGGGGGGAACGTAAATGGTAAATTCCTAACAAAATTCCACCTTGTACCTCTTTTTATATAAGAGTGAACATCCAGTGTGTCGAATTTATATTCTCATTGTGGTTCATTGAATTATTCAATAGTCTACCTTTCTAAACCAAACTTCATTTATTCAAAAGTATTCTGCTGAAAGCCCCTTGCACATTACAACAAGAAAACTAGAAATCTTGATATTACTTAAAGCACTTACAGTTAATTGAAGATCTAATTAAAGTGTGACCTATATGGTGTTGGACAATTCTGATTAAAACCTAAAGTCTAGGATCGCTGTTGCCAAGGGATATTTAATAATGTCCCACGGGAAATAACTTGATAGTCATGTTTCTAGGCCATGAAGCATCTATTTTCAATTCAGTGTAAGTAGAAAAAGGAAACTCATTTTAAATAGGATTTAAGATCACCTTTTCTGAATCACAAAAAGAGTAGAAAAAAAAACTAGTCCCAATAAAGTAGACAAAAATTTAGGAGTTCAGGTAGAAAAAGAGCAAACTTCAATATGACATAGTCATTTCCAAGGTTGAGAAGAAAAGTCTAAAAACTGCCAGGTTTCAGTAATGAGACCTGAAGCAAGAGGAAGAATTCCAATAAAGACAATCTTTACAGGGGAATGATGAAATACATGAAAAAGATCCAAATAGGATTAGAAGCTGTATCAAATAGAAATGGAAGGAAAACTTCCAAACTCTTTTTATGAGGCCAGCATTACCTTGATCCCCAAACCAGACAAAGACCCCTTTAAAAAGGAGAACTACAAACTGAGGGTTCTAGAGGGGAGGGGGGTGGGGGGATGGGTTAGCCTGGTGATGGGTATTAAAGTGGGCACATACTGCATGGAGCACTGGGTGTTATACGCAAACAATGAATCATAGAACACTACATCAAAAACTCATGATGTAATGTATGGTGATTGACATAACATAATAAAATAAATTAAAAAAAAAAAAGGAGAACTACAAACCAATATCCCTGATAAAATGGATGCAAAAATTCTCACCAAAATATTAGCCAATAGGATCCAACAGTACATTAAAAGGATTATTCACCATGAACAAATGGGATTTATTCCTGGGCTGCAAGGGTGGTTCAACATCCACAATCAATTAATACATTAATAAAAGAAAGAACAAGAGCCATATGATCCTCTCAATAGATGCAGAAAAAGCATTTGTCAAAGTACAGCATCCTTTCTTGATCAAAATTCTTCAGAGTATAGGCATAGAGGTTACATACCTCAATATCATAAAAGCCATCTATGGAAAACCCACAGTGAATATCATTCTCAATGGGGAAAATCTGAGAGCTTTCCCCCTAAGGTCAGGAATGGCAGGGATGTCCACTATCACCACTGCAGTTCAACATAGTACTAGAAGTCATAGCCTCAGCAATCAGACAACAAAAAGAAATAAAAGGCATCCGAATCGTCAAGAAGAAGTGAAACTCTCACTCTTTGCAGATGATATGATACTTTATGTGGAAAACCCAAAAGACTCCACCCCAAAACTGCTAGAACTCATACAGGAATTCAGTAAAGTGGCAGGATATAAAATCAATGCACAGAAGTCAGTGGCATTCCTATACACCAACAACAAGACAGAAGAAAGAGAAATTAAGGAGTCGATCCCATTTACAATTGCACCCAAAACCATAAGATACCTAGGAATAAATCTAACCAAAGACACAAAGGATCTGTACTCAGAAAACTACAAAATACTCATGAAAGAAATTGAGGAAGACACAAAGAAATGGAAAAATGTCCCATGCTCATGGATTGGAAGAACAAATATTGTGAAAATGTCTATGCTACCTAGAGCAGTCTACACATTTAATGCAATCCCTATCAAAATACCATCCACTTTTTTCAAAGAAATGGAACAAATAATCCTAAAATTTGTATGGAACCAGAAAAGACCCCGAATAGCCAGAGAAATGCTGAAAAAGAAAAGCAAAGCTGGTGGCATCACAATTCCGGACTTCAAGCTCTATTACAAAGTTGTGATCATCGAGACAGTATGGTACTGGCACAAAAACAGACACATAGATCAATGGAACAGAATAGAGAGCCCAGAAATGGACCCTCAGCTCTATGGTCAACTGATCTTTGACAAAGCAGGAAAGAATGTCCAGTGGAAAAAATACAGTCTCTTCAACAAATGGTGTTGGGAAAATTGGACAGCCACATGCAGAAGAATGAAACTGGACCATTTCCTTACACCACACACAAAAATAGACTCAAAATGGATGAAAGACCTAAATGTGAGACAGGAGTCCATCAAAATCCTTGAGGAGAACACAGGCAGCAACCTCTTTGATCTCAGCCACAGCAACTTCTACCTAGAAACATTGCCAAAGGCAAGGGAAGCAAGGGCAAAAATGAACTATTGGGACTTCATCAAGATAAAAAGCTTTTGCACAGCACAGGAAATGGTCAATGAAACCAAAAGACAGCTGAGGGAATGGGAGAAGATATTGCAAATGACATATCACATAAAGAGCTAGTATCCAAAATCTATAAAGAACTTATCAAACTCAACACCCAAAGAACAAATAATCCAATCAAGAAATGGGCAAAAGACATGAGCAGACATTTCTGCAAAGAAGACATCCAAATGGTCAACAAACACATGAAAAAGTGTTCAACATCACTCGGCACCAGGGAAATACAAATCAAAACCTCAATGGGACCACCTCACACCAGTCAGAATGGCTAAAATTAACAAGTCAGGAAACGATGGATGTTGGTGGGGATGTGGAGAAAGGGGAACCCTCCTACACATTGGTGGGAATGCAAGCTGGTGCAGCCACTCTGGAAAACAGTATGGAGGTTCCTCAAAAAGTTGAAAATAGAGCTACCATATTTTCCAGCAATTGCACTACTGGGTATTTACCCCAAAGATACAAATGTAGGGATCCAAAGGGGCACATGAACCCCAATGTTTATAGCAGCAATGTCCACAACAGTCAAACTATGCAAAGAGCCTAGATGTCCATCAACAGATGAATGGATAAAGAAGATGTGGTATATATATACAATGGGATACTATGCAGCCATCAAAAAAAAAATCTTGCCATTTGCAATGATGTGATGGAGCTAGAGGGTATGATGCTAAGTGAAATAAGTCAATCAGAGAAAGACAAGTATCATATGATCTTACTGATATGAGGAATTTGAGAAACAAGACAGAGGATCATTGGGGAAGAGAGGGAAAAATGAAACAAGACAAAACCGGAGAGGGAGACAAACCATAAGAGACTCTTAATCTCAGGAAACAAACTGAGGGTTGCTGGAGTGGAGGGGGGTAAGAGCGATGGGGTGGCTGGGTGATGGACATTGGGGAGGGTAGGTACTATGGTGAGCACTGTGAATTGTGTAAGACTGATGAATCACAACACTGTACTCCTGAAATAAATAATACATTATATGTTAATAAAAAAATTTTTTTAAAGTATTCCTTGAACCAATACTGTGAAATTTTACCTCATTCTTACTGACAAGAAACTAGACCCTTGATAACATACGGGTTTCATCTTATGTCCCATGTCCAACTGATGGGTAGTGGTTAAACAACTAATGAAGAAAGACCCCAGACTTTATTTGAATCCAAAAAAAAGAGTAATGGGATTTACTTAAGATGCTTAACAAGGGTGAGGGAGAGGGCATGATTATACTTATGCTATATATTTGATAGCCCTAATAAGTCACTAATCAATACTTTATTGAATTTAATTTAATAGCTATACTTTTATTTGTAATGCATTTCTACCACTATCACCTGCAAACTGAAGAATTCTCTGTTATATAGGAACCCTGGAAAAATAATCTTGTTCCTATGTCTATATTCACTATCATTCTCTATAGTAAATCATCTAAGACATTGTAAGTCTTCTGTCCATTTATCCATTAATTCAAACTTCACCAAATAATTCATTATAAAAGCACTGTCCTTGATTACAACACATCTACTCTTTTTCCCTAAAAAAAAAATGCCATCCAATAGGAGAGACAAGACAAGTAGACAAGTAAGAAAAATAAAAGTAAAGTGTGTGAATTGCTATAAAGTATTCAAAGAAGGGAGGGATTAATTCCAGTAAGGGCAATGAAGAAAAGCTAATGTAGAAAACTATTTAAAATGGGCCATTACATTAAAGATCAAGTAACTCTATAGTTTGAAATATATGTTATATATGTTACATAAGCATATGAAATAAACAAAATCAATGTTTTCAAGCTTGAAGAATGTACAGACCTTTAAAATTTTTTTTGCTTATCCTCAGTTTTGACTTACTTTTATAAATTCTTTAACTCATGTATAAAAATAAGATATAAATTCCTCATACTTATGGCTCTTATGTATACATAAAACAAAAATATAAAATACAAATAAAACTATAACTAAAATTCAAATTAATGACATTAGTGTATATGACAGATGGATTTTTTTTAAAGAAATAATTAACCTCATATGTTTCTAACTGCACAGGTTCTTTTGAATTTGGTGTATCTATATTTATTCCGTCCTTTCCTTTTACCACTTGTCTCTACTTGAGCAGTTTTGAATTCTATTCCATAGTACACCATCACATAATTTTACAATCATATGGCATGAATATATAATACATGTGCATAGTCCGCTTTTATTATTTTATTAATCCACAACAATTAAAATAACACTACTTGGTGCCAACACAATCATCCATGCAAATTTAACTTCACATATTGGACCTGTGTGACAGTATTTTTGAATAAAATGTTTTGTTCAAATCATTCAGAATCTTTCCATTAGTGTGATTATAGAAATAAAAATATTACAATTAGAAATTACTATGGAAAATTCATAACTCCAAGACCATGCCTATGGATCCTAATTTGAGAAACACTGTCAACGCAAGCCAAAAATATGTTTTAAAAAAGTAAATGGTTTGGGGCGCCTGGGTGGCTCAGTTGGTTAAGTATCTGCCTTCAGCTTGGGTCCTGATCTTTGGGTCCTGATCTTCAGATCGGGTCCTGTGATCAAGCCCCACTTCGGGCTCCCTGCTCAGCAGAGAGTCTGCTCCCTCTGCCTCCTCCCTGCTCTGCTGGTGCTGTCTCTCTCTCTCTCTCTCTCCCTCAAGTGGATAAATAAAATATTTAAAACACACACACACACACACAGAGTAAATAGTTTAAACTTATAGAAAATTTGCTGTGTGAAATTGAGTGGGAGAATTCAAGTTTGAAACTTTTCCCCCTAAGTTCTAACATAGTTCAATTTAAGTCTTATTTTTTCTCCAGATTCCAGGTAAAACCTCTACTACCAGGCATGATGACTCTGGCTCCAGTTCTTTCTATAATATTTATAATTATACTTTACAACCTGGTTACACTCAGAATCAGGTGTATTCTTCATATTAAAAATACAAATGCCAGAGAGGAAAATTCATCAGTTCTGAAGTAAATCTAGCAATACTGGTTTTTTTTCCTTATTTTATTTTATTATTTTATTTTATTATGTTATGTTATGTTAATCACCATACATTACAACATTAGTTTTTGATGTAGTGTTCCATGATTCATTGTTTGCATATAACACCCAGTGCTCCATGCAGTACGTGCCCTCTTTAATACCCATCACCAGGCTAACCCATCCCCCCCAACCCCCTCCCCTCTAGAACTCTCAGTTTGTTTCTCAGAGTCCATTGTCTCTCATGGTTCGTCTCCCCCTCCAATTTCCCCCCCTTCATTTTTCCCTTCCTACTATCTTCTTCTTTTTTTTTTTTTTTTAACATATAATGTATTATTTGTTTCAGAGGTACAGGTCTGTGATTCAGCAGTCTTACACAATTCACAGTGCTCACCATAGCAATACTGTTTTAAAACTCTTTCTGGGTGGTTTTGATGCATAACCACAATTAAGAACTACTAAATTATAGCAATAATTCTTAATCTTTGGTATAAATAAATATCTCATTAAAATGCATATTTCTACATTCCAGGTACACAAATTGTGACTCATGGACTTGGGATGGAACATATGACTGATATTTTAACAAGTAACCTCAGTACTTGCTATTCAAAATGAAGTCCATATACCAGCATGAACATCACCTGGAAACTTAGTAGAAATTCAGAATCTTGGGCCCTATCCCAGAATCAGAAACTGCATTTTATGAAGAACCCCAAGGTTAGTCATATACACATTAAAGTTTAGTTAGCACTTCTTTGGCTGGTTTTATTACAGATAGCCTATAAACCACATTTTATGAGATACTGTTCAGTGGCTGAAAGGCTGCTGCTAATTTACAATTTAAGTTTTAGGATAAGAACCTAAATTACTAAGTTAGTAGTAGGAATAAAGCCTTGTAGCTATGTAGTTCCTCCAAACTGAACTAACGATGGTGATAACAACAACAGTCAGGGAAAGAAACAACTAGCTACCCTAAGATTCTCTCAGCATCTTAATTCAAAGACTGATACTTAGGAGTTTCAGTGGAAAAACTCAAATCATATAAAAGAAAAATAAAGAATTAAAAATTCTCTAAGAAAAAGAATCTGATAATTTTGGACAACCTGTACCTAGAGAGAATTATAATACAAGAGACAAAATTAAACGGATAACTGAAAATTTAGTTGAATTTCATTCACAGTCTTAATGAACTAACCAGATAGTAAAAAACTTACTCAATTTTTTTACCTGTAATTATTTGGAAAACTATCAAACATAAATCAAATTTTTAAAATAAGCCAAATCTTTGCACTTCCATAGGGAGTAACGTCATGATTTCTGGCAAATCCAAGTCTGAGAGGCTTATTCTCATTCTCCTATAGCAAAAGAAATAACATTTTCTACCTTCATTTAAATTCACAGAGTATTTCAACTTCTGAATGAGAGAACTGAGTTAGTGGAGGCCATGTGGGGAGCAGGAATGAGGCACTGGTATCCTGCACAGTATAAGTAAAATAAGGAGCAATAACTACACCCTACCCAGCAGTTATGAAGTGCCTCTCCCTATCTCAGGAGTTAGTAAAGGCCAGTGGGGAAATCTGAACTTCTACTCCCACCTGTTAGTTAACAAGATGACACCTGTCCTTCCACAGCCAGCGCAATGTCAAAACAACCCACCACAAATAGAAGGTTTAAATAAGACCTGCAATGTCATAACATAATATCCAAAATATCCAGTTTTAATAAAAACTCACTCATCATACCAAGAAATAGGAAAATCTCAATTTGTCACTAAAAGACAAACTCTAAAAGAATGGTTAAAAGGAGTTCACTAAACAGAAAAAAAGATCAAAGAGATTTTTTAATATCAAGTGTGAATAAAAAACTACAGGGAGAGTAAAAATATTGTTAGATTCAATATATTTTCCTCCTTCCTTTGGGCGTCCTAAATTATGTTTCATAGTTGAAGCAGAAATTATAACATAGTCTGATGTGGTTCTAAATACAGAGAGAGAAAATTTATTTAAAATGAGGGAAGTAAAGGAAAACTAAGAAAGGAAAGATCTTTGTATTTCATTCAAACTGAGAAAATGCAATAGCAGTAGATTGTGATAAGTTCTTCATACATAATGAAATGTCTACAACAACCACTCAAGAAGTGAAATGATACAAAGAGATACATTAAAAACTATATACAAATCAAAATGGAATTCTAAAAAAAAATGTTCAATTAAACCACAGGAAGGCAAGAAAAAAAAAAACAACCCACATTTGAATGAAAAAATAAGCAGACAACAAAAAATTGAGAACTTAAGCACTAACATATCACTAAGTACATAAAATGTAAACACCAATTAAAATACAGATTGGTAAGGGAACCTGGGTGGCTCAGATGGTTAAGCGTCTGCCTTCGGCTCAGGTCATGATTCCGGGGTCCTGGGATTGAGCCCCACATTGGGCTCTTGGCTCAGTGGGGGGCCTGCTTCTCCCTCTCCCTCTGCCTCTTTCCCTACTCATGCTCGCTCTCTCTCTCTCTTTCTCTCTCTGTGTCTCAAGTGAATAAATAAAATATTTTAAAAATATATAGATTGGCAGAGTGAGTTAAAAAAAACTACCTACTATGTGCTGTGTACAAGAAACTTACTTCCAATATATTGACATGGTAGGCTGAAAGTAACAGGAAAGACAAAGATATAGCATACAAACATTAATCAAAAGAAAGTGAGAATTGCTATACTAAGATCAGATTAAAAAAAAAAAACTTGAAAGGAGAGAAAATGACCAGGACATTTTATAAAGATAAAAAGATCAATTCACCAAGAAGACATGGCAATCCTAAATACGCATGCCCAAACAACAGCCTGCAAATTATGTGAAGCAAAAACTGAGAAGAGAAAAAGAGAAACCATGATTCTAGTAGATTTCAACACTTGTCCCTAGCAAATCAACAAGGATATAGAAGCCAACACAATCACCAGTCAACAGAACTAAACATTTGTAGAATAATCTGCCAAACAACAGCAAAATATTCTTGTCACCACAAGACATATACCAAGATACACCACATTCTGGGCTAAGAAATGAACTTCAACAAATTTAAAATAATCAAGTCATATACAATGTGTCCTCTAAACACAATGGAATCAAATTAGAAATCAATAAAAGCTAAAAGAAACAAAAGCTCCAAATACTTGCAACACACTTCTAATTTATGGGTCCAAGAAGTCATCACAAGGGAATTAAAAAAACACAAGAAATGACAAGTGTTGACAAGGATGTAAAGAAAAAGGAACCCTCATGTACTGTAGATGGGACTTCTGTAGCCACTGCGGAAAACAGTATGAATTATTTCTCAAAAAATTAAAAACAGGATTATGATATGATCCAGTAATTCTATTACTAGGTATTTACCCAAAGAAAACAAAAACATTAATTCAAAAAGATATATGCACCCCTATATTTATTGCATTATTTATTTTTTATTTAAATTCAATTAACCCACATATAGTACATTAGTTTCAGATGTAGTGTTCGATAATTCATCAGTTGTATAATACCCAGTGCTCATCACATCATGTGCTGTCCTTAATGCCCATCATCCAGTTGCCCCATCCCCCTACCTACCACTCCTTCTGCAACCCTCAGTTTGTTTCCCAGAGTCAAGAGTCTCTCATGGTTTGGCTCCCTCTCTGATTTCTTCCCATTAAGTTCTCCCTCCCTCCACTCTGACCCCTGCACTACTTCTTATATATCACAGATGAGTAAAAGCATATGATAATTGTCTTTCTCTGATTAACTTATTTCACTTAGCATAATACCCTACAGTTCCATCCATGGTGATGTAAATGGTAGGTATTCATCCTTTTTGATGGCTGAGTAATATTCCATTGTATATATAAACCACATCTTCTTTATCCATTATCTGTTGAAGGACATCTCGGCTATTGTGGACATTGCTGCTATGAACATTGGGGTGTAGGTGCCTCTTCGGATCACTACATCTGTATCTTTGTGGTGATACCCAGTAGTGCAATTGCTGGGTCATAGGGTAGCCCTATTTTTACTTCCTGAGGAACCTCCATACTGCATTCCAGAGTGGCTGTAGCAGCTTACATTCCCACCAACAGTGTAAGAGGGTTCCCCTTTCTCCACATCCTCACCAACGTTTGTTGTTCCCTATCTTGTTAATTTTAGCCATTCTAACTGGTGTGTGATGGTATCTCATTGTGGTTTTATTTGTATTTCCCTAATGACAAGTGATGTTGAGCATTTCTTCATGTGTCTGTTGGCCATTTGTATGTTTTCTTTGGAGAAATGTCTGTTCATGTCTTCTGCCCATTTCTTAACTGGAATATTTGTATTTTGGGTGCTGAGTTTGAGAAGTTCTTTATAGATCTTAGATAGCAGCCCTTTATCTGACATGTTATTACAAATACCTTCTCCCATTCTGTAGGTTGCCTTTTAGTTTTATTGACTATTTCCTTTGCTGTACAAAAGCTTTTTATCTTGATGAAATCCCAATAGTTAATTTTTGCTTATGTTTCTCTTGCCTTTAGGGACGTGTCTTGCAGGAAGTTGATGCGGCCAAAGTTGAAGAGGTTGCTGCCAAAATCCTTTAGGATTTTGATAGATTCCTTTCTCACGTTTAGGTCTTTTATCCAGTTTGAGTTTATCTTGGTGTATAGTGTATCAGAAAGGTCCAGTTTCATTCTTCTGCATGGGGCTGTCCAATTTTTCCAACACCATTTATTAAAGACACTGTCTTTTTTCCAATGGATATTCTTTCCTGCTTTGTCAAAGATTAGTTGACATAGAGCTGAGGGTCCATTTCTGGGCTCTCTATTCTGTTCCACTGATCTATGTGTCTGTTTTTGTGCCAGTGCAATACTGTCTTGATGATTACAGCTCTGTAATAGAGTTTGAAGTCAGGCATTGTGATGCCCCAGCTTTTCTTTTTCTTCTTCAACATTCCTTTGGCTATTTGGGATCTTTTCTGGTTCCATACAAATTAGGATTGTTTGTTCCAGCTCTGTGAAAAATGTCGATGGTATTTTGAAAGGGATTGCACTGAATGTGTAGATTGCTCTGGGTAGCATAGACATTTTAACAATATGTATCCTTCCAATCCATGAGCATGGAATGTTTTTCCATTTCTTTGTGTCTTCCTTAATTTCTTTCATGAGTGTTCTATATTTTCTGAGTACAGATCCTTTACCTCTTTGGTTAGGTTTATTCTGAGGTATCTTATGGTTTTTGGTGCAATTACAAATTGGATCAATTCCTTAATTACTTTCTTCAGTCACATTGTTAGCATATAGAAACACAACTGATTTTGTATCCTGCCACTTTGCTAAATTCCTGTATGAGTTCTACCAATTTTGGGGTGGAGTCTTTTGGATTTTCCACAGAGAGTATCATGTCATCTGCAAAGAGTGAGAACTTGACTTCTTTGCAATTTGGATGCCTTTTATTTCTTTTTGTTCTCTGATTGCTGAGGCTAGGACTTCTAGTACTATGTTGAACAGCAGTGGTAGAGTGGGCATCTCTTGTGTTCCTTACCTTAAGGGAAAAGCTCTCAGTTTTTCCCCATCGAGAATGATATTTGCTGTGGCTTTTCATAAATGGCTTTTATGATATTGCGGTATGTTCCCTCTATCCCTACACTTTGAAGAGTTTTAATCAAGAAAGGATGCTGTATGTTGTCAAATGCTTTTTCTGCATCTTTTGAAATCATATGGTTCTTGTCTTGTGTTTTATTAATGTGATCTCTCACGTTGACTGATTTGCAGATGTTGAACCACCCTTGCAGCCCAGGAATAAATCCCACTTGGTCGTGGTGAATAATCCTTTTAATGTACTGTTGGATCCTAATGGCTCATATTTTGGTGAGTATTTTTGCATCCATGTTCATCAGGGATATTGGTCTGTCATTCTCCTCTTTGACAGGGTCTTTGTCTGGTTTTGGGATCAAGGTAATGCTGACCTCATTGAATGAGCTTGGAAGAGTTCCTTCCATTTCTATTTTTTGAAACAGCTTCAGTAGAATAGGTATTAATTCTTCTTTAAATGTTTGGTAGAATTCCCCTGGAGAGCCATCTGGCCTTGGACTCTTGTTTTGGGGGAGATTTTTTATTACTGTGTCAATTTCCTTTCTGGTTATAAGTCTGTTCAGGTTTTCTATTTCCTCCTATGTCTGTTTGGGTAATTTATTCATCTCCAGGAATGGATCCATTTCTTCAAGATTGCCTAATTTGTTGTCATATAATTTCTCATAATATGTTCTTAAAACTGTATTTTCTTGGGGCGCCTGGGTGGCTCAGTCGTTAAGCGTCTGCCTTCGGCTCAGGTCGTGATCCCAGGGTCCTGGGACTGAGCCCTGCATTGGGTTCCCTGCTCTGCGAGGAAGCCTGCTTCTCCCTCTCCCATTCCCCCTGTTGTGTTCCCCCTCTCGCTGTGTCTCTCTCTGTCAAATTAAATAAAATCTTAAAAAAAAAAAAAACCCTGTATTTTCTTGGTGTTGCTTGGGATCTCTCCCCTTTCATTCATTTTATTAACTTGGGTCCTTTCTCTTTCCTTTTTTGATAAGTCTGGCTTGGGGTTTATCAATCTTTATTAATTCTTTCAAAGAACCAACTCCTAGTTTCATTGATCTGTTCTACTTTTCTTCTGGTTTCTACTTCATTGATTTCTGCTCTAATCTTTATTTCTCTTCTCCTGCTGGGTTCAGGCTTCATTTGCTGTTCTTTCTCCAGCTCTGTTAGCTATAAGGTTAGCTTGTGTATTTCAGATTTTTCAAATTCTTTGAGAGAGGCTTGTATTGCAATGTATTTCTCTCTTAGGACTGCCTTTCCTGTATCCTAAAGGTTTTAAACAAATGTATTTTCATTCTCATTAGTTTCCATGAATTTTTAAAATTCTTCTTTAATCTCCTGGTTGACCCATTCATTCTTTAGTAGGATACTCTTTAATCTTCAAGTGTTTAAGTTACTTCCAAATTTCCTCTTGTATTTGAGTTCAGCTTTCAAAGCACTGTGGTCTGAAAATATTCAGGGAATGATCCCAATCTTTTGGTACTGGTTGAGATCTTATTTGTGACCCATTATGTGATCTATTCTGGAGAAAGTTCCATGTGCACTTGAGAAGAATGAGTATTCTGTTGCTTTAGGATGGAATGTTCTGTATATATTTGTGAAGTCCATCTGGTCCAGTGTGTCATTCAAATTCCTTGTTTCTTTGTTGATTTTCTGCTTGGATAATCTGTCCTTTGTTGTGAGGGAGGTGTTGAAGTCCCCTACTATTAATGTATTATTACCAATGTGTTTCTTTACTTTGGTTATTAATTGCTTTATATAATTGGCTACTCCCATGTTGGGGGCATAAATATTTATAATTGTTAGATCTTCTTGTTGGATAGATGCTTTAAGTATGATATAGTGTCCCTCTTCATCTCTTGCTACAGTCTTTGGTTTGAAATCTAATATTTCTGATATGAGGATTGCTACCCCAGCTTTCTTTTGAGGTCCATTAGCATGGTAAATTATTCTCCACCCCCTCACTTTCAATGTGGAGGTATCTTTAGGTCTCGAATGAGTCTCCTGTAGACAACATATGGATGGGTCTAGCTTTTTTATCCACTCTGATACCTGTGTCTTTTGATTGGAGCATTTAGCCCATTTATATTCAGAGTAACTATTGAAAGATATGAACTTACAAGATATGCCCTTGTATTGCCTATAAAGTCCCTGTTTCTGTAGATTGTCTGTTTCTTTCTAGTATATGTTACTCTTGGGGTCTCTCCTTGCTTACAGGGTTCCCCTTAATATTTCTTGCAGGACTCACTTGGCGGTAACATATTCTTTTAGTTTCTATCTGTCCTGGAAGCTCACGATCTCTCCTTCCATTCTGTATGACAGCCTTGCTAGATAAAGGATTCTTGGTTCCATGTTCTTTTCATTTAGTACTCTGAATATATCATGCCAGTTCTTTGTGGTCTGCCAGGTTTCTGTGGATAGGTTTGATGTTAGTCTGATGTTCTTCCTTCTGTAGGTTAGGAGCCTCTTGTCTCCAGCTGCTTTCAGGATTTTCTTTTTGTCTCTGAACTTTACACGCTTCACTATTATATGTCAGGGTATTGATCTTTTTTTATTGATTTTGGGAGGGGTCCTCTCTACCTGTTGGACATGAATGCTTGTTTCCTTCCCCAAATTAGGGAAGTTCTCAGCTATTATTTGCTCAAATATACCTTCTGGCCCTCTCCCTCTCTCTCTTCACCCTCAAGCACTCCAATAATTCTGACGTTGCTATGTTTCATACATTACTGATTTCTAGAAGCCTCTCTTCATGGGCTATTAGTTGTTTTTCTCTCTTTTCCACAACTTCCTTCCTTTTCATCAACCTGTCTTCTAGATCACTTACTCTCTCTTCTGCCTCATTCACCCTAGCTGTTAGAGTATCCAATTTAGACTGCATCTCAGTTATAGCATTTTTAATTTCAGCCTGATTAGATCTCATTTCTGCACTAAGAGATTCTCCAGTGCCTTTTATGTTTTTCCAACCCCAGCTATTAACTTTGTAATTGTTATCCTGAATTCCATCTCTGACATCTTACTTATATCCATATCGATTAGATCTGTGGCAGAGAACACTACCTCTCATTTTTGTTGTTGTTGTGAATTCCTCCTTCTAGTCATTTTGCCCAGAGAAGATAGGATGAGTGAGCAGAATCAAAAGTATCACCACAACCCAAGCAAAATGCACACCAGCCAAATCCAAAGAGGTCAGAAACCAAAACAGAAAAACAATAAAAAAAAAAAAAGGAAACAAAGCTCAAGGGAAAAAAAAACCAAAAACAAAACAAAAAGACGGGGGTGGGGTGGAGAATATAATCTCACAGGGTGGACGAAACAGGGTGATCCACTTGTTCTTGAGTGAATTTTGGTCTGCGTGTTAGAAGACACTAAATCCCAAAATTGCAAGGAAAGAAAAACTTTATATATACAAAAATAAAATTGAATAGAGTGAAAGGAGGCCAAAAATGAAGAATATATCTATAAAATGTGTATGTAAAAATAAAAAGCAACTTAAAAACAAAGAGTTGATAAAATAAGAAACTAGTTGAAAAGGGAAAAAAGAAAAAATAGAAATGGAAAATTTTAGACTTAAAGATAAATGAGTCATGAGGAAAAAACCTCTAATTCTATATACTATTTTCCCCTAGCACTGGAGTCTTGTGAGATCTGTAAACTTGTTATGCACCTGTTTTTCCAGTTTGTCTGAGGGGTAGGACTGCTGTGCTGCTTCTCAGGTGTCTTGGCCTGGGCAGAGTTGCACTGCCACTTGCCAGGGGCTGGGCTCAGTGTAAGCTGGTCCACTGTGTGGCTTTTGTTCCCTGAAGACTTTCTGAGTCTCTTTAGAGGATCAAAATAAAAATGGCCATGCCCTGATCTCCAGCCCCAGAGCTGAAAGGCTGCTGCCCACCCCCTTCAGTAAACCCTCTGGACAAATGTTCTTCACTTTTGTGTGTGCCAAACTCTGCAGACTCTTGCACTGTATGCCCACAGTGATCCTCCTGGACGGAGTCTGAGGGTCCCACATCACTGCCCTTTGTGGGGCCCTGGCACTGAGAGTGGTTGAGCAAACCTGCTCCACACCTCCCAGGGGATGGTGGACTGTCCCTGCATTTGAGTCCATTGCAGGGTGCCCAGGTAGAAAGCATTCACCTGATCTGGCAACTCGGGTTATGGTGACTTGAGCTGGGAGCCCCCCTTCTGGGCTCACTGACCAGAACCAGTTTTCCTGCTCCACTGCTTGGGCACTCTACTGGCTATTAGTAATAGCATCCCTATTAGTTCTGTGACCTCTGGGATCCTGAGAGCACAATGACTCACCTAGAATTCTGCCCATTTCATCCCCTGAGCCCTTTGCAGACAGAGATGTCTCTCACTGGAGCAGATTTCTAAGGGTTCCGATTTTGCCCTCTGAGATTCACTTCTCCAGACCTCCTACCTTGCAAAAAGCAGTTGCTTTTCTAGTTGTAGAGTTCCAGATATTTTTTTCTTACATCTCAGACTGAATTCATGGGTGTTCAGAATGGTTTGATAGTTCCATAGCTAAATTCAAGGGGCAAGATTAAACGAGGTCCCCTACTCTTCCACCATCTTGCCTTCTCCTTCAACATTATTTATAATAGCCAACATATGGAAGCAACCTAAGTATCCATTCATAGATGAAGGGATAAAGAAGATTTGGTGTATATACACAATAGAATATTAAAGAGCCATAAAAAGAATGAAATCATCCCATTTGGAGCAACATGGAGAGACCTAGAGGTTATAATGCTAAATAAATAAGTCAGTCAAAGAAAAATATCATATGATTTCATTCATATGTAAAATTTAAGAAACAAAACAGATGACAAAGGAAAAAAGAGACAGGCAAAAAAGCAGACTCTTAAAGACAGATAACAAACTGGTGGTTGCCAGAAGGGAGGTTGGGGGGATGGATGAAATAAAGGGTACATTTATCTTGATGAGCAATTAGTAATGTATAGAATTGCTGAATCATGATGTTGTACATTTGAAACTAATATAACAATGTATGTTAATCATACTTAAAATAAAAATATGTATCTTAAGCTCATGGAAAAAATACATTGAACTGAATGATACTGCAAATATATGAAATCAAAACTCATGAAACACAGCACAGGGGAATTTATAGCACTAAATACAGTAGAAAAGAGAAAAAGTTTCAGGTCAATAACTAAGCTCCCACCTCAAGAACCTAGAAAAATAAGAGCAAAATAAACCTAAACCAAGTAGACAAAGGGAAATAATAAAGAACAGAAATCAATGAAATTGAAAATAGGAAATCAATGGAGATGATCAGTGAAAAAAAAAGCAGGTTGCCTGAAAAGTTCAATACAGTTGGAAAATCTCCAGCAAGATTCACAAGGAAAAAAAGAAATAAAAGACAATCTACCAATATCAAGAATGAAACAAGGACTATCACTACAGATTGGGCAAATTTAATATGATAAATAACAACTCTATACAAATATATCTGACACTGTAGGTAGAATGGACTAATTCCTCAAAAAGTACAAATTAGCACAATTGCCCAAATCTGAAATAAATTGAATACTCCTATAACAATTAAGAAAATTTAATTATTTTTTAATTTCCAGAAAAGAAATCTTCAGGCTCAGATTCACTAGTGAATTCTATCAAACATTTAAAGAAGAATTGAAAATCTTTTCCAGAAAATACAAGAGGAAAAACTTCCAAATTCATTCTATGAGACCAGCATTACCTTGATACTAAGACAGATAAGGACTCCACTAAAAAGAACTACAAGCCAATATCTTTGATGAACATGGATGCAAAAATTCCCAATAAAATACTAGCAAACTGAATCCATCAGTACATTAAAAGAATCATTCATCACAATCAAGTGGGATTTATTCTAGGGATAAAAGTATGGTTCAGTCTTTGCAAATCAATCAATGTGATACATCACATTAACAAGGTAAAGGATAAAAGCCATATGACCATCTCAACAGATATAGAAAAAACATTTGACAAAATACAACATCCATTCATTATAAAAACCCTCAACAAAGTGGGTTTAGAGGGAACATACCTCAACACAATAAAGGCCATCTATGAAAAACCCACAGCTAATATCATCCTAAATGAGGAAAATATTGACAACTTTTCTTCTATTGTCAGGAACAAGACAGGGATGTCCACTCTCACCATTATTTAACATAGTACTGGAAGGCCTAGCCACAGCAATCAGACAAAAAGAAAGAAAAAAGCCATCCAAATCGAGTAAGGAAGGAATCAAAGGAACCAAGGAAGAAGTCAAACTTTCACTATTTGCAGACAATATGACACTATATTTTGAAAACCTGAAAAATTCCACAAAAAAATTGTTAGAACCGATACATGAATTCAGTAAAGTTGCAGGATACAAAATCAATGTACAGAAATCTGTTGCATTTCTATATACCAAGAATGAAACAGCAGAAAAAGAAATCAAGGAATAAATCCCTTAATTTACAAGTGCACCAAAAACATTAAGATACCTAAGAATAACTAACCAAAGAGGCAAAAGACTTGCACTCTGAAAACTATAAAACACTGATGAAAGAAATTGAAGATGACACAAAGATATAGAAAGACATTCCATGCTCATGGATTGGAAGAACAAATATTGTTAAAATGTCTATACTACCCAAAGCAATCTACACATTTAATGCAAACCCTATCAAAATACTAACAGACAAGAACAAACAATCCTAAAATTTGTATGAAACCACAAAAGATCCCGAATAGCCAAAGCAACCTTGAAGAAGAAAAGCAAAGCTGGATGCATCACAATTCCGGACTTCAAGTTAAAGTACAAAGGTGTAGTGATCAAAACAGTATGGTACTGGCACAAAAACAGACACAAAGATCAATGGAACAGAACAGAAAATCCAAAAATGAACCCACAACTATATGGTCAATTAATCTTTGACAAAGCAGGAAAGAATACCCAATGGAAAAAAGTCTCTTCAATAACTGGTGTTGGAAAAACTGGACAGCAACAGGCAAAAAAAAACTGGACCACATCCTTACACCATACACAAAAGTAAATTAAAAATGGATGAAAGACCTAAATGTGAGATAGAAAACCATAAACATCCTAAAGAAGAACACAGGCAGTAACCTCTTTGAAATCCAGCCATAGCAACATTTTATGAGATATGTCTCCTGAGGCAAGGAAAACAAAAGCAAAAATAAACTACTGAGACTCCATCAAGATAAAAAGCTTCTACACAGCAAAGGAAACAACGACAAAACTAAAAGGTAATCTACAGAATGGGAGAAGATATCTGCAAATGAGAGTTAGTACCCAAAATATAAAAATAACTTATAAAACTCAACATCCAAAAAAAAAAAAAATCCAGTTAAAAAATGGGCAGAAGACATGAATAGACATTTTACCAAAGAAGACATATAGATGGCCAACAGACACATGAAAAGATGCTCAACATCACTCATTATCAGGGAAATACAAATCAAAACCTCAGTGAGATATCACTTCACACCTATCAGAATGGCTAAAATTAACAACAGAAGAAACAACAGGTGTTGGTAAGGATGGGGGAAAAGGGGAACACTCTTGCACTGTTGGTGAGAATATAAACTGGTGCAGTCACTCTGCAAAACTGTACAGAGATTCCTTAAAAAGTTAAAAATAGAACTACCCTATGATCCAGCAGTTGCAGTGCTAGGTATTTACCCAAAGAATACAAAAATAATAATTTGAAGGGAAACATGTATGCCGATGTTTATAGCAGCAATATCAACAATAGCTACATTATGAAAACAGCCCAAGTGTCTACTGACTGAAGAATGGATACAGAAGATGTGGTATACATATATACAATAGAATATTACTCAGCCCATAAAAAGAATGAAATCTTGCCATTTGCAACATGAATGGAGCAAGAGAATATTATGCTAAGTTTTGAGAATTTAAAAATCTATTATATGGAAACAATGAATCATGGAACACTACTTCAGAAACTAATGATGTACTACTGTATGGTGACTAACATAATAAAATAAAATAACATTTTAAAAAATGAAGTTTTTAGGGAAACCAAAAAAACAAGGAAGACAATATATCAAGGACACTAGAGATATGTGTAACTAGAATGACAGCAAACATCAATACAGCCTAGCTCGTTACCACACCAACATAAAACCTCATACTTAAGGTCTATCCATCTCAATACCTATTATCCAATACACATGTCCAATTTCCAACAAAAAATTACATGGCATGCTAAAAGGTATGGATAAAAGTCTGAAGAGACAAAGCAACATCAGAAACAGACTCAGATATGACAAAAATAACAGATTTATAAAACAGGTAATTTTAAATGACTATGACTAATATTTTAAGTGCTTTAATGGAAATAGGAAACATAAAAGATGGATAATGTAAGCAGAGATATAAACTCGAACAAAGATTCAAATGGAAATGTGAGATATTAAAACAACTGTAAATGAAATGAAGAATGCATTTAATGAGCTCATCTATACAGTGGACATGGCCAATAAAACAATCAGTAAACTTGAACATAGATGACTAGAATCTTGCCAAACTTAAATACTAAGAATAAAAAGAAAAGAAAAAGAACAGAATATCCAAGAATTGTGTGACAGTTTCAGAAGGTTTAACAAACATAATTGGAATACCAGAAGAAGAGAAAATGAACAGAAGAAATATTTGAAGAAATAATGACCAAGAATTTTTAAAATTAATGACAGACACCAAGCCAGAAATCCAGGAAGCTCAGAGTACACCAAGGAAGATAAATAAACAAAATTTACAACTAGGCTTATCATATTTGAATTGCAGAAAACCAACAATAAAGAGAAAATCTAGAATAAAGCCGGCATGGTGGGGGAGGAGCCCACTTACCTATATAACCTATACAGAAAAAAAAAAAAAAAAGAATTACAGTGGATTTCTCATCAAAAACCATGTAAGAAAGAAGAGAGGGGAATGAAAGAATTAGTATTGGGGTTCAAAAAAACTCACCAACCTAGATTTCTACCTCCAGAAAAATTATCCCCCAAATGTGAAGAAATAAAAATATTCCCAGAAAAACAAATTTAAAAAATGGGGAATTCTTTGCCAGTAGAGCTGCCTGGCAAGAAATATTAAACATTTTTCGGGGAGATGGAATCTTCATTAAAAGAAGAGCTTGAGAGAAGAAATAAGTGATGGCAAAATAACATATTTTATTTCTTAATTGATCTAAAAGATAAATATCTTTAAATTAAAAATAGCAATAATGTACTGTGCACTTACTGGAAATAGATTAATTAAATGGCAACAATGTCATGAGATACAGGAGGGATGATTTGAGAATAATCCATTATAAACTACAGTCACTACCTATAAAGCTATATGTGTTATTTGAAATTTTTTATTAAGATATAATTGCCATATAACATTGTGTAAGGTTAAGGTATACAAGGTGTTGGTTTGACACATTTATATATTGCAATATGATTACTACTGTAGTGTTAGCTAACACCTTTATCACGTCATATAATTGTTTCTTTTTTGTGTTGAAAACAGTTAAGATCTACTCTCTTAGCAACTTTGAGGTTCATAATACAGTATTATTGCCTAGAGTCAGTATGTTGTGCATTAGACCTTCAGAAATTATTTATCTACAAGTTGCAAGTTTGTACCCTTAAACAACATCTGCCTGATTCCCCAATCCCTGGTAACCACAATTCTACTCTGTTTTTACAAATTCAGTTTTTTCTACATTCTATATTATATAAGTGATACCATACCATGTTTGTCTTTCTCTGACTTATCTCACTTCACATCTCAAGGTCTATCCATGTTTTTGCAAATAGCAGGAATTTACTCTTTCTGTGGCTGAAATATTTCACTGTGTGTGTGTATGTGTATATACGTGTGTATAAGCATATATGTATGTGTGTATATCTATATCTCACATCTTCTTTATCCTTTTATCCATGAAAAAACAGGTTATTTCCACATCTTGGCTATTGTGAATAATTTCACAATAAACATGGGTGTGTAAATATCTCTCCAAGATAGTGATTTCATTTGAGATATATATCCAGGAGTGGGATTGCTAGATCACATGGCAGTTCAATTTTTAATTTTTTGAGGAGTTTCCTTAATGTTTTCAATAATGGGTGTACCAATTTACTTTCCCACCAACAGTGTTTAAGGGTTCCCTTTTCTCTACACCCTGAAGAACATTTGTTATCTCTCAACTTTTTGATAAAAGCCATCCCAACAGATGTGAGGTGGGATTATGGTTTTGATCTGCATTTTCCTGATGATTAGTAATACTGAGCATCTTTTCATATTATCTGTTGGCCATCTGTATGTGTTCTTTGAAAAAATGTCTACCACCTTATTTCCCCATTTTCAATTGGATTTTTTGCTTTTTTGCAATTGAGTTGTATGCATACTGTATATATTTGGGGTATTAGCCCCTTTTCAGATATATGGTTTGTGAATATGTTCTCCCATTTTCTAGGTTACCTTTTCGATTTATTGACTCTTTTTCTTTTTGCAGTGCAGAAGCTTTTTACTTTAATGTAATTCAACCTATTCATTTTAATTTTTTTGAGGTAAAATAGTATACAGTTGACCCTTGAACAACAAAGGAGATAGTGGCTCCCCTGTATAACTTCTGACTCCCCCAAAACTTAACTACTAATATCCTATTGTTAACTGGAAGCCTTACCAATAACATAGTCAATTAACACATATTTTGTATGTCATATTTATTATAAACCTTACTCTTACAGTGAAATAATCCAGAGAAAAGAAAATGTAACTAAGAAAATCATAAAAAGGAGAAAATACATTTATAGTATTGTACTATATTTTTCAATAAAAAAATCCACCTGTAAGTGGACTCATGCAGTTCAAACTTGTGTTGTTCAATCGTCACTATATATCTGAGTTTTGTTTTTAGATTCCACATATAAGTGAAATCATATGGTATTTGTCTTTCTCTGACTTATTTCACTTAACATAATACCCTCAAGGTCCATCCATGTTGTCACAAATGGCAAGATTTCATTCTTTTTATGGCTGAGTAGTATTCCATTGTATATGTATATCATATCTTCTTTATCCATTCATCAATTGATGGACATTTAGGTTTTTTGCATATTGTCTATTGTAATTGTAATTGTCTATTGCCTATTGCAAATAATGTAATTATGTAATTAATGCTGCAATGAACAAAGGAGTACACATATCTTTTTGAATTAGTGTTTTCTTCAGACAAATACCCAGAAGGGGGATAGATGGATCATATGGAAGTTCTATTTTTAATTTTTTTAAAACCTCCATACTATTTCCCATAGTGCCTGCACCAATTTACATTTTCACTAATACTGTACAAGGGCTCCCTTTTCTCTACAACCTCTCCAACAATTGTTATTTCTTACCTCTTTTGGTAATAGCCATTCTGACAGGCATGGAATGATATCTCAATGTAGTTTTGATTTGCATTTCCCAGATAATTAATGATGTTGAGTGTCTTTTCATCTACCTGGCCATCTGCAAGTTTTCTTTAAAGAAATGTCTATTCAGTTAATCTCCCCATTTTTTAATTGATTGTTTTTCTGTTATTGTATTGTTTGGGTTCTTTATATGTTTTGGATATTAGTCCTTCATCAGATACATGAGTTACAAATATTTTATCATTCGAAGTTGCTTTTTCATTTTGTTGATGGTTTTGCTTGCTATGCAGAAGTTTTTTTATTTGATGTAGTCCCATCTGTTTATTTTGGCCTTTGTTGCCATTGCCTTTGGAGTGAGACCTAAAACACTATCACCAAGAGTGATGTCAAGGAGCTTATTGCCTATGTTTTCTCCTAGGAGCTTTATGGTTTCTGGCCTTACATTCAAGTCTTTAATCCATTTTCAGTTAATTTTTGTGTATGGTGTAAAATAGTGGTCCAGTGGCCTTCAATTCTTTCTCTGGATTGCTTTAGGTATTCAGGGTCTTTTCTGGCTCCAAACAAATTCAGCATAATCTTCCTATTTTGGTGGAAAATGTCCTTGGAATTTTGATTAGGACTGCATTGAATCTACAGATCACTTTGGGCAGTATGAACATTTTAACAATATTCATTCATTGAAACTGAAAACATGGGCTATCTTCCCATTTATTTGTATTTCTTCAATCTCTTTCATCAGTGTTTTATAGTATCCACTGTACAGGTATTTCACCTCCTTGGTTAAATTTATTCCTATTACTTTTGATACTATTGTAAATGGGATTGCTTTCTTCTCTTTCAGATCATTTGTTTTTAGTGTATAGAAATACAGCTGGGTGGCTCAGTTGGTTGTGTTGGACTTTGATTTCAGCTCAGGTCATGATCTCAGGGTTGTGAGATAGAGCCCCATTTTGGGCTGCACACTCAGTGGGGAATCTGCTTGAGATTCTCTCTCTCTCTCTCCCATTGCCCCTTCCAACCCATGATGGCATGTGTGTGCACACACTCTCTCTAAAATAAATAAATCATTAAAAAAAGAAATACAGCTGATTTCTGTATGTTGATTCTGTTTTCTGCAACTGTATTGAATTTATTTATTAGATCTAACAGATTTTTTAGTAGGGGCCTTAAGGTTTTCTATATATAAGAACATATCATCTGCAAACAAAGATAATTTACTTCTTCCTTTCCATTATAGATGCCTTTAAGTTCTTTTTCTTACCTAATTGCTCTGGCAGGACTTCCACTATGTTGACTTAAAATGGCAAGAGTGGGCATCCCTGTCTTGTTCCTGATCATAGATGAGAGGATTTTAACTCTTACTACTGAGTATGATGTTACCTATTGGCTTGTCATATACTGCCTTTATTATGCTGAGGAACATTCTTTCTATACCCAATTTGTCAAGCATTTTTATCACAAAAGAATATTGTACTTTTTTGACTGCTTTTTCTGTATCTATCAAGATGATCCCATAATTGTTATCTTTCATTCTATTAATGTGGTAGCTCATATTTATTGATTTGTGTGTATCAAACCATTTCTATATCACAGAAATAAATCCCACTTGATCACAGTGAATGATTCTTTTAATGTGCTATTAAATTCAGTTTGCTAATATTTTGGTGAGAACTTTTACATTTATATTTGACAGAAATATTAGCCTGTAAGTTTTTTTTCTTGAGTGTCTTTATCAGGCTTTGGTGTCAGGGTAATACTTGCCTCACAAAATGAGTTTGGGAATGTTCCCTCCTCTCCAATTTTTTGGAAGAGTTTAAGAAGGACTGGTGCTAATTTTTCTTTAAATGCTTGGTAGGTGGCATTCACCAGTGAAACCATCTGGTCCTGGGTTTTTCTGTATTGGGAAGTTTTTGATTACTGATTCAACCTCCTTACTCATTAATCTGTTTAGATTTTCTATTTCTTCATAATTTAGTCTTGGTAAGTCATATGTTTCTAGGAATATATCTATTTCCTCTAGATTAACTAGTTTGTTGGCATATAATTGTTCATAGTAGTCTCTCATAATCCCTTACATTTCTGTAGTATCAGCTGTAATATCTCCACTTTCATTACTGAATTTATTTACTTGAATCCTCTCTCTTTTTTCTTAATCTAGCTGAATGTTTCTCTATTTACTTACCTTTTCAAATCAGCTCTTCATTGAAAAAGCATTGGCCTCTTCTACTATTTTTCTGGTTCCTAGTTTATTTATATCTGCTCTGATATTATTATTTCCTTCCTTCTCTCAACTTTGGGCTTAGTTTGTTCTTTTTTTCTAGTTTCTTCAAGTGTAAAATGAGGTTGTTGAGGTCTTCATTTCTTAATATAGGCACTTATCATTATAAACTTCCCTCTTAGAACTGTTATTGCACCCTTCCAAAGGTTTGATATCCTATGCTTCCATTTTTATTTGTTTCAGGGTATTTCTCAATTTCTCCATTGATTTCTTCTTTGATTCACTGGGTATTCAATATCATGCTGTTTAATCTCCATATATTTGTGAAATTTCCAGGTTTCCTCCTGTTATTGACTTTTACTTTGTGACCAGAAAAGATACTTGGTATGATTACAATCTTCTTAAATTTGCTAAGACATGTTTTGTGACCCACATGTGATCTGTCCTGGACTATGTTCCATGTATGCTTGAAAAGAATGTATATTCTGCTGCTGTTGGATGGAATGTTTTGTGTATGTATGATAGGTCCATTTGATCAAAAGCGTCATTCAAGTCCATTATTTGTTCATTAATGTTCTGACTGGATAATGTATCCATTGGTGCAAAGTGGGATACTGAAGTCCCCTACCATGACTGCACTGCTGTCTAATTCTCCCTTCAGATCAGTTAATAATTGTTTAATATATGTAGGTATTTCATTAGTGGGTACATATATGTTTATAATTGTTATATTTATTTAAATACCAGTTATTTAACAGTGTAATATTAGTTTCAGGTGTAGAATTTAGTGATTCATCACTTAACATACAACGTGCAGTGCTCATCACTACAAGTGCCCTCCTTAATACTAATCACCTATTCAATCTATTCCCCTGCCCAACTCCCCTCTAGTAACACTCAGTTTGATCTCTATAGTTAAGAGTCTGTTTCCTGGTTTGCCTCTCTTTTTTTCCCCTTTATATCCATATGTTTTGTTTCTTAAATTCCACATAAAAGTGAAATCATATGGCATTTGTCTTTCTCTGACTGACTTACTATTTCGCTTAGCATAATACTCTCTCGCTCCCTTCATGTTGTTGCAAATGGCAACATTTCATTCCTTTCATGACTATGTAATATTCTATTGTATATATATACCACATCTTTATCCATTCATCAGTCGATGGACATTTGGGATATTTCCATATTTGGCTATTGTTGATAATGCTGCTATAAAAATCAGGGTCCACGTATTCTTTGAAACAGTATTTTTGTATCCTTTGGGTAAATACCTAGTAGTGCAATTGCTGGATGGTAGGGCAGTACCATTTTTAACTTTCTGAGGAACATCCATACTATTTTCCACAGTGACTGCACCAGTTTGCATTTCCACAGAGTTTAAGAGGGTTCCTCTTTCTCTGCATCATCAATACCTGTTGTTTCATGTATTGTTCATTTTAGCCATTCTGACAGGTATGAGGTGATATATCTTTGTAGTTTTGTATTTCCCTGAGGATGAGTGATATTGAGCATCTCTTCATGTGTCTGTTGGGCATCTGTATATCCTTTTTGGAAAAATGTTGATTCATGTCCTCTGCCCATTCTTTAACTGGACTATTTGTTTTTTGGGTGTTGAGTTTTATAATTTCTTAAATATTTTGAATACTGTTTATAAGATGCCATTTGCAAATATCTTCTCCCATTCCAGAGGTTGCCGTTTTGTTTTGTTCCTTCACTTCACAGAAGCTTTGTATTTTGATGAAGTTCCAATAGTTTATTTTTGCTTTTGCTTCCCTTCCCTCAGAAGACATATTTACTAATAAGATGCTATGGCTGATGTCCAAGAGATTACTGCCTCTGGTCTCCTCTAGGATGTTTATGGTTTCAGGCCTCACGTTTAGGTCTTTAATCCATTTTGAATTTACTTTTGTGTATGGTGTAAGAAAATGGTCCAGTTTTCCCAACACTCTTTGTTGAAGAGACTGTCTTTTTTCCATTGGATATTCTTTCCTGCTTTGTTGAAGATTAATTGATCATATATTTGTGGGTTTATTTCTGGATTTTCTATTCTGTTCCATTGATCTATGTGTCTGTTTTTGTGCCAGTAACATACTGTCTTGATCACCACAGTGAAATATGCTGTTGGTATTTTGATAGGGATTGAATAAAATGTGTGGATTGCTTTGGGTAGTATAGATATTTTAACAATATTTGTTCTTCCAATCCATGAGCATGGGATGTCTTTCTATATCTTTACATCATCTTCAATTTCTTTCATCAGTGTTTTATAGTTTTCAGAGTGCAAGTCTTTCACCTCTTTGGTTAAGTTTATACCTAGGTATCTTATGTTTTTTGGCACAATTGTAAGTGGACTTGATTCCTTGATTTCTCTTTCTGCTGCTTCATTATTGGTGTATAGAAATGCAACAGATTTCTGTACATTTTATATCCTGTGGCTTTACTGAATTCATGTATCAGTTCTAGAAAATTTCTGGTGGAGTATTTCAGGTTTTCTATATAGAGTATCATGTCATCTGCAAATAGTAAAAATTTGACTTCTTCTTTGCTGATTTGGATACTTTTTATTTCTCTTTGTTGTCTGATTGCTGAGGCTAGGACTTCTAGTACTATGTTAAATAACAGTGGTGAGAGTGGACATCCTGTCTTGTTCCTGACCATAGAGGAAAAGGTCTGTTTTTCCCCAGTGAGGATGATATTAGCTGTGGGTCTTTTGTAGATGGCTTTTATGATGTTGAGGTATGCTAACTCTATTCCTATTTTGTTGAGGATTTTTATCAAGAATGGACACTGTACTTTGTCAAATGCTTTTTCTGCATCTATTGAGAGGATCATATGGTTCTTATTTTCTTTTATTAATGTGGAGTATCACACTGATTGGTTTGTGAATATTGAACCAAACTTGTAGCCCAGTAATAAATCCAATTTGATTGTGGCGAATGATTCTTTTAATGTACTGTTGGATTCAATTAGCTGGTATTTTGTTGAGAATTATTGCATCCATGTTCATCAGGTATACTGGCCTGTAGTTCTCTTTTTTCAGTGGGGTTTTTGTCTAGTTTTGGAATCAGGGTAATGCTGTCCTTGCAGAATGAGTTTGGAAGTTTTCCTTCCATTTCTATTTTTTGAATACTTTGAGAAGAATAGATATTAACTCTTCTTTAAATGTTTGATAGAACACCCCTGGGAAACCACCTCGCACTAGACTGTGGTTTATTGGGAAATTTTTGGTTACTGATTCAATTTCCTTGCTGGTTATCAGTCTGTTCAAATTTTCTACATCCTCCTGTTTCAGTTTTGGTAGTTTATGTTTTGGGGAATTTATCCATTTCTTCCAGATGTTCTAAATATATCTGTAAGTCCATCTGGTCCACTGTGTCATTCAAAGCCATTGTTTCCTTGCTGATTTTCCACTTAGATGATCTGTCCTTGATGTAAGTGGGGTATAAAGTCCCCTACTATTATTGTATTATTACCAGTGAGCTCCTTTATGTTTGTTATTAGTTGTTTTCTATGTTTGGGTGCTTCCACATTGGAGGCATAAACATTTACAACTTTCAAATCTTGTTGGATTATCCCTTTTATTATGATATAGTGCCCTTCTTCATCTCTTTGGTTTGATTTAAAATCTAGTTTGTCCGATAGAAGTATGGCTACTCTGGCTTTCTTTTTTTTTTTAAGATTTTATTTATTTATTTGTTAGAGAGAGAGAGAGAAAGCACAAGCAGGGGGAGAGGCAGGCAGAGGGAGAAGCAGGCTCCCTGCTGAGTAAGGAGCCTGATGTGGGACTTGATCCCAGGACCCTGGAATCATGACCCGAGCCAAAGGCAGATGGTTAACCAACTGAGACACCCAGGCGTCCACTCTGGCTTTCTTTTGACATCCATTTGCATGATAAATGTTTCTCCAACACACCCCCCCCCATTCAATCTGCAGGTGTCTTTAGGTCTAAAACGAGTCTCTTCCAGGCAGCACATAGATGGGTCTTGTTTTTTTATGCACTCTGACATCCTATGTCTTTTGATTGGAATATTTAGTCCATTTACATTCAGAGTAATTATTGATAAATATGCATTTAGGGCCATTTTATTACTTGTTTTGTCATTGTTTCTGGGGATTTTCTCTGTTCCTTTCTATTCTTTGTCACTTTTGGTCTTTGTTTCCGACTCAAGAGTCCCCTTTAATATTTCTTGTAGGGCTGGTTTAGTGGTCACAAGATCCTTTAGTTTTTGTTTGTCTGGGAAACTCTCTTTCTATTCTTAATGATAGCCTTGCTGGATAGAGTATTCTTGGCTGCAGATTTTTTCCATCCACCATGTCGAACATATCATGCCACTCTCTTCTGGCTTGTAAAGTTTCAGTAGAGAGATCTGTAGCTGGCCTTGTGGGTCTTCCCTTGTAAGTTAGGGACTTCTTTTGTCTTGTGGCTTTTAGGATTTTTCGTTTATCAATATATTTTGCCAATATGACTATGTCTTAGTGTTTGCCTGCTTTTGCTGATTTTGATGGGAGTTCTCTGTGCCTCCTGGATTCCTTCCCCAGATTAGGGAAGTTTTCAGCTATTATTTCTTCAGATAAACTTTCAGCCCTCTTTTCTCTCTTCTTCTTCTTCTGGGACTTCTATGATATGAATATTATTACATTTGATGGAGTCACTGTGTCCCCAAAATCTGTTCTCATGATCCATAGTTCTTCTTTTACTCTTTTGTTCAGTTTTACCATTTTCCATAATTTTATCTTCTATATCACTCTTTCATTCTTATGCTTTTTCCATCCTTGTGGTCATTACATCCAGATGATTCTGAATCTCACTTATTGCATTTTTTCATTTCTGACTGGTTGGTTTTTAACTCTCTTATCTCTGTAGTAAGGGTCTCCCTGATGTCGTCCATGCTTTTCTCAAGCCCAGCAAGTATCCTTATGATTATTGCTTTAAATTCTCCAACAGACATATTACTTATATCTATTTCAATAGATCTCTGACTGTAACCCTTTCTTGTTCTCCCCTTTGGGATGAATTCCTCCATATTAGCATTTTGTCTAGATCTATCTTCTTCTCTGTGTTAGAAAAGCCTGTTATGTTTACTACTCCTGAGAGTAATGGCTTTATGAAGAAGAGAAGAAGCTCCGTATCTCTTCAGGAAGCATCTCTGGTGTGTGCTACATGCACTCTCCTGCTGTTTTGATTGCTCTATCCCTCAGGTCAGTTGTCTACAGAGGCTCTCCTTGCCTGCAGGGGGCAGTGTTTAGACCTTAGCTAGAGTATGCTGAGTTTTAACTAGGTATGCTCTGGTCAGCTTGTTAAATGAGATCTGATGTTTCTTGCCATAAAACTGAAGCCTTTCAGAATTCTATGGTTGGTAGACATGGTGCATGCAAGGGTTTCTGCTGGACTTCTGGGGAAGGGGCCTGCTGTGCTGGTCCTTAAGCACACTTGCCCGAGAAAAGCAGGTGGTAGTTGGTGTAAGCAGGTTAGGCACCAGTGTTGGTGCTGTGCTATTTACTAAAGTTGGTTTATGCTGAGGAATGGGGGAAGGAAATGGTGCCAGCTAGCTCCTTTGTCCCCAGAGAGGAGACTCAGTGCTTGCTGCTCTCAGGGAAGTTTTCCCAGAAGAGCAAATAATTTCCCTTCTTGTATCCCAGGTGTTTTTCAGATTGCTAGTTTCACCATTCCTGTCTCTGGGTTGTCTCTGCTCCAGATGGAGCAGCACAGTGCACTTTGGGCACTACTCTAGGCAAGCCTGCTAACTGGAAACTCCAAACTTTAGCAGTGTGCTGTGCTGCACTGGTCTTTTGGGGGAGGGACTTGCTGTCTTGGGATGAATGCAAGTTTGACTAAGAAGGGCAGCTGCACCAGAGTGCAGGGGCATTGGATTTGGAGCAAGCATGCCAAAGAGCCACTGTCCAGGTTAGCCACCCTCAGCAGGTATATCTGTGCCTATGCTGAGGGTCAGAGGAGGGAAATGGCACCCACTGGCTCTTTTGTGCCTAGAGAGGCATCTGCTAATGTCACCTCTCACTGATAACTCTAAGAGCAAACAGTCCCTCTCATGCAGGGGATCCTCAGGTCACACCATCTGCGCCAAGGTTACCTGCCTGCCTGCTCTCCAGAAGTAGGGCAGCACTCTCAGGTCTGTATCCCAGCCAAGCCTGCTGACCTCTAAAACTCCAGTCTTTGAGTGCTGCTGGTTACAAAAACAAAAAGATCAGCCTTTCTCACAATGACTTTGGGGAAGTGTTCTCTTCATGCATATCACTGTGTGTTCCACTCTCTCTCATCTTTCTCCAAGACCAGGGATTCTTCCCCTCCCCATTACCCATGATCTGTTTCTCTCCAAACCGTGTCTCCACACTTCCTACCTTCCTTGATGTGGCCTCTTCTCTCCCTCTAGTTGTGCAGTTCTGTCAGTCTTCAGGTAGATTTACTGGGTATCCAGAATGATTTAATAGTTACCTAGCTGTGTTCAAGGGACGAGCCTTGAAAACAGCAAAACTCCACCATTAGGGTAATACAGCACATAGAATTCATGGCTTTGTTCCCATGATTCTTTAGTCTTTCAACTTTAACTTTTTATCTTTCCTTTTTCAACCAATTTCTTATTTTATCAACTCTTTTTTTTTAATTTTTTAATTTTCATTTTTATGGTTACATTCTATCCCTTCCTTGTATTTAATCTTATTTTTGTATATATATAAGTTTTTCTTTCTTTACAATTTTTGGGGTGCAGTTTCTTCAAACAGACCAAAATACACCCAAAATCTAGTGTATGGCTCTATTCTATTTATCTATCTGATCATATTCTCTTTTTCATTGTTTTTTTTCTTCATTCTTTGTTTTATTAAAGTCTTTTTTAATTTTCATCTTTACATTTACAGTCTATCCTTTCAATATATTTAATTTTATTTTTGTATATATAAGTTTTTCTTTCTTTACAATTTTGAGATGTAGTTTCTTCTAGCAAACAGATCAAAATACACTCAGGAGATAGTGTATTGCTCTGTTCTAGTCACCTGCTTATATCCCTTCCTTTTCTTGTTCTTGGTCTTTTTTTGTTTTGTTTTTTCTTGTCTTTTAATTTCCATTTTTACAATTACATTCTATCCTTTCATTGTATTTAATTTTATTTTTGTACATATATGTTTTTCTTTCTTCACAACTTTGGGATCTAGTTTTCTAAAAAACAGACCAAAATACATAGAGAATCCAGTATATTGCTCAATTCTGTTCATCTGTCTGATTATATTCTTTTTTTAATTTTTTTTCCAGTTTCGGGTCTCTTCTGATTTATTTAGTGTATATTTCTCTGGGGTTGTTGTTGGCACTTTAGTATTTTTTTCTCTCATGCATCTATTCCTCTCTGGACAGAATGACAGATGGAAATACTCAACTCAAAAAAGAGAACAAGAGGCAGTACTGACTGCCAGGGACCTAATCAGTATGGACATAAGTCAGATGTCAGAACTAGAGTTCAGAATGATTATAAAGATACTAGCTGGGCTTGAAAAAAGCATAGAAGACACTAGAGAATCCCTTTCTGGAGAAATAAAAGAACTAAAATCTAACCAAGTCAAAATCAAAAAGGCTACTAATGAGATGCAATAAAAAATGAAGACTCTAACTGCTAGGATAAATGAGGCAGAAGAGAGAATTAGTGATATAGAAGACAAACTGATGGAGAATAAAGAAGCTGAGAAAAAGATAAACAACTACTGAATCACAAGGGGAGAATTCGAGAGATAAGTGATACCATAAAGCAAAACAATATTAGAATAATTGGGATCCCAGAAGAAGAGAAAAGAATGAGAGGGGCAGAAGGTATAATGGAGCAAATTATAGCAGAGAACTTCCCTAATCTGGGGAGGGAAACAGGCATCAAAATCCAGGATGTACAGAGAACCCCTCTCAAAATCAGTAAAAATAGGTCAACACCCGACACATAATAGTGAAACTTGCAAATCTCACAGACAAAGAGAAAATCCTAAAAGAAGCTTGGGACAAGAGGTCTGTAACCCACAAAAGCAGAAACATTAGATTGGCAGAAGACCTATCCACAGAGACCTGGCAGGCCAGAGAGGACTGGCATGATAGATTCAGGGCGGTAAATGAGAAAAATACACAGCCAAGATTACTTTATCCAACAAGCCTGTCATTCAAAATAGAAGGAAAGATAAAAAACTTCCAGGACAAATGGAAACTAAAAGAACTTTTGATCACCAAACCAGTCCAACAAGAAATATTAAAAGGGATCCTCTAAGCAGAGAGAGCCCAAAAGTAACAGAACAGAAAGGAACAGAGGCAATATACGATAGCAGTGACTTTACAGGTAATACAATGGTACTGAATTCATATATTTAATAGTTACTCTGAATGTAAATGAGCTAAATGCTCCAATCAAAGACACAGGGTATCAGATTGGATAAAAAAGCTAGACCCAGCCATATGCTATCTTCAAGAGAATCATTTTAGATCCAAAGACACCTCCAGATTTAAAGTGAGGGGTGGAAAACCATTTATCATGCTAATGGACATCAAAAGAAAGCTGGGGTGGCAATTCTTATATAGACAAATTAGATTTTAACCAAATATTGTAATAAGAGATGAGGAAGGACACTATATCATACTTAAAGCATCTATCCAATAAGAAGATCTAACAATTGTAAATATTTATGCCCCCCAAATGGGAGCAGCCAGTTATACAAGCCAATTAATAACAAAATTAAAGAAACACATTGATAATACTACAATAATAGTAGGGGACTTTAACACCCCCCTCACTGAAATGGACAGATCATTTAATCAGAGGATGAACAAAGAAATACGGGCTTTGAATGACACACTGGACCAGATGGATTTAACAGATGTATTCATAACTTTCCATCATAAAGCAACAGAATACACATTCTTCTTGAATGCACAAGGAACATTCTCCAGAGTAGATCACATACTGGGTCACAAATCAAATCTCAACCAGTACCAAAAGATTGGGATCATTCCCTGCATATTGTCAGACCACAATGCTTTGAAACTAGAACTCAATCACAAGAAGAAATGTGGAAAGAATTCAAGTACATGGAGGTTAATGAGCATTCTACTAAAGAATGAATGGGTCAATCAAGAAATTAAAGAAGAATTTTAAAAATTCATGGAAACAAATGAAAATGAAAACACAACTGTTCAAAATCTTTGGGATGCAGCAAAGGTGGTCCTAAGAGGGAAGTATATAGCAATACAAGCCTTTCTCAAGAAACAAGAAATGTCCCAAATACACAACTTAACCCTACACCTAAAAGAGCTGGAGAAAGAACAGCAAATAAAGCCTAAACCCAGCAGGAGAAGAGAAATAATAAAGATCAGAGCAGAAATCAATGAAATAGAAACCAAAAGAACAGTAGAAAAATCAATGAACCTAGAAGCTGGTTCTGTGAAAGAATTAATAAGATTGATTAACTCCTGGCCAGACTTATCAAAAAGAAAACAGAAAGGACCCAAATAAATAAAATCACCAATGAAAAGAGGAACGATCACAACCAACACTGAGGAAATACAAATGATTATAAGAACATATTATGAGCAACTATATGGCAACAAATTAGGCAATCTGGAAGAAATGGATGCATTCCTAGAGATGTATAAACTATCCAAACTGAAATAGGAAGAAATAGAAAACCTGAACAGACTTATAACCAGAAAGGAAATTGACACAGTAATAAAAAATCTCCCCAAAAACAAGAGTCCAAGGCCAGATGGCTTCCCAGGGGAATTCTACCAAACATTTAAAAAAGAATTAATACCTATTCTTCTGAAGCTTTTTAAAAAAATAGAAATCGAAGGAAAACTTCCAAACTCATTCAATGAGGCCAGCATTACCTTGATCCCAAAACCAGACAAAGACCCCATCAAAGAGGAGAATGACAGACCAATATCCCTGATGAACATGGATGCCAAAATTCTCACCAAAATATGAGCCAATAACATCCGACAGTACATTAAAAGGATTATTCACCACGACCAAGTGGGATTTATTCCTGGATTGCAAGGGTGGTTCAACATCTGCAAATCAATCAACGTGAGAGATCACATTAATAAAACACAAGACAAGAACCATATGATCTTCTTAAAAGATGCAGAAAAAGCATTTGACAACATATAGCATCCTTTCTTGATTAAAACTCTTCAAAGTGTAGGGACAGAGGGAAACATACCTCAATATTATAAAAGCCATCTATGAAAAGCCCACAGCAAATATCATTCTCAATGGGGAAAAACTGAGAGCTTTTCCCTTAAGGTAAGGAACACAACCGGGATGTCCACTATCACCACTGCTGTTCAACATAGTACTAGATGTCCTACCTTCAGCAATCAGACAACAAAAAGAAATAAAAGGCATCTGAATTGGTAAAGAAGTCAAACTCTCACTCTTTGCAGATGACATGATAAAACCCATGGAAAACCCAAAAGACTCCACCCCAAAATTGGTAGAACTCATACAGGAATTCAGCCAAGTGGTAGGATATAAAATCAATGCAAAAAAATCAGTTCCATTTCTATACACTGAGACAGAAGAAAGAGAAATTAAGGTGTTGATCCCATTTACAACTGCACCAAAACCCATAAGATACCTAAGAAAAAATCTAACCAAAGAGGCAAAGGATCTATACTCAGAAAACTATAGACTACTCATGAAAAAAACTGAGGGTGACAAAAAGAAATGGAAAAACGTTCCATGCTCATAGATTAGAAGAACAAATATTGTGAAAATGTCTATGCTACCTAGAGCAATCTACACATTCAATGCAATTCCTATCAAAATACCATCAACTTTTTGGTGGTAATGCAAGTTGGTACAGCCACTTTGGAAAACAGTGTGGAGGTGCCTCAAAAAATTAAAAATAGAGCCACCCTATGACCCAGCAATTGCACTACTGGTCATTTACCTCAAAGACACAGATGTAGTCAAAAGAAGGGCCATATGCACCCCAATGTTCATAGCATCAATTTCCACAATAGAGAAACTGTGGAAAGAGCCGAGATGCCCTTCAACAGATGAATGGATAAAAAAGATGTGGTCCATATATACAATGGAATATTACTCAGCCATCGGAAAGGATGAATACCCAAATTTTACATCAACATGGATGGAACTGGAGGAGATTATGCTAAGTGAAATAAGTCAAGCAGAGAAAGTCAATTATCATATGGTTTCATTTATTTGTGGAACACAAGGAATAGCATGGAAGACATTAGGAGAAGGAAGGGAAAAATGAAGGGGGGGATATTGGAGGGAGAGATGAACCATGAGAGACTATGGACTCGGAAAAACAAACTGAGGGTTTTAGAGGAGAGGGGGTTGGGGGGATGGGTTAGCCCAATGGTGGGTATTAAGGAGGGCATGTACTGCATGGAGCACTGGGTGCTATACGAAAACAATGAATCGTGGATCACTACATCAAAAACTAATGATGTACTGTATGGTGACTAACATAACATAATAAAATAAAATTAAAAAAAATATATCAACTTTTTTCAAAGAAGTGGAACAAATAATCCTAAAATTTGTATGGAACTAGAAAAGACCTTGAATAGCCAAAGGAATGTTGAAAAAGAAAACCAAAACTGGTGGCATCACAATTTCAGCCTTCAAGCTCTATTACAAAGCTGTAATCATCAAGACAGTATGGTACTGGCACAAAAATAGACACATAGATCAATGGAACAGAACAGAGAGCCCAGAAACGGACCCTTGACTCTACGGTCAACTAATCTTTGACAGAGTAGGAAATACCATCCAATGGAGAAGACAGTCTCTTCAACAAATGGTGTTGGGAAAATTGGACAGCCACATGCAGAAGAATGAAACTGGACCATTCTCTTAAGCCATACACAAAAATAGACTGAAAATGGATTGAAAGACCTAAATGTGAGATAGGAATCCTTCAAAATCCTACAGGAGGACACAGGAATCTCTTTGGCTTCAGCCGCAGCAACTTCTTGCTAGACACGTCTCCAAAGGCAAGGGAAAGAAAGGCAAGAATGAACTACTGGGACTTCATCAAGATAAAAAGCTTTTGCAAAGCAAAGGAAACAGTCGACAAAACCAAAAGACAACTGACAGAATGGGAGAAGCTACTTACAAATGTCTTATCAGATAAAGGGTTAGTATCCAAAACCTATAAAGAACTTACCAAACTCAACACCTAAAGAACAAATAATCCAGTTAAGAAATGGGCAGAAGACATGAACAGATATTTCTCCAAAGAAGACATACAAATGGCCAATGGACACATGAAAAAAATGCTCAACATCACTGGGCATCAGGGAAATACAAATCAAAACCACAATGAGATACCATCTCACACCAATCAGAATGGCTAAAATTAACAAGTTAGAAAATGACAGATGTTGGCAAGGATGCAGAGAAAGGGAAACACTCCTACACTTTTGGTGGGAATGTAAGCTGGTACAGCCACTCTGGAAAATAGTATGGAGATTCCTCAAAAAGTTGAAAATAGAGCTGCCGTGTAACCCATCAATTGCACTACTGGGTATCTACCCCAACGATCAAGTGTAGTGATCCGAAGGAGCACCTGCACCCCAATGTTTATATCAGCAATGTCCACAGTATCAAAACTATGGAAAGAGCATAGATGTCCATCAACAGATGAATGGATAAAGAAGATGTGATATATATATACATCTCACATATATATACACACACATACACATAAATGGAATATTATTCAGTCATTAAAAAATAAAATCTTGCCATTTGCAATGACATGGATGGAACTAGATGGTATTATGGCAAGTGAAATAAGTCAATAAGAGAAAGACAATTATCATATGATCTCACTGATATGTGGAATTTGAGAAACAAGGCAGAAGATCATAGGGGAAGAGAGGAAAAAATAAAACAAGATGAAACCAGAGAGGGAAACCAACCATAAGAGACTCTTAATCACAGGACACAAACTGAGGGTTACTGGAGGGGAGAGGGGTAGAGGGATAGGGTAACTGGGTGATGGACATTAAGGAGGGCACGTGATGTAATGAGTATTGGGTATTATATAAGACTGATGAATCACAGACCTGTACCTCCGAAACCAATAATATATGTTAATTAATTGAACTTAAATAAAAGAGAAAAAAAAAAGGAAAGATATACCATCTAATACTAATCAAATGAAAGCTGAAGTAGTTATGTTAATTTTAGACAAAGCAGACTTCATATATTGTTGAGTATAAAGAAGAACATTAAATAGTGATAAAAGAATTGTCCAAGGCAACATAACAGTTTTTAAATGTGTATGTACCTAACAATAGACATCAAAGAACATAGAGAGAGACAGTAGTGGAGACCTCAACAGTCATCTTTCAGTAACTGATAAATCAAGCAGGCAGAAAATAAGTTAGAATATAGGTGACCAAAACAATACCATCAATCTACTTGACCTAACTGACATTTATAGATTACTATAATTAAGAAATCAAAAATATTTAGATCAGGCTCACATAAAATATTCACTAAGATAAACTCATTCTGGATCATAAAACACTTTTTACCAAATTTTAAATTAGTGTGTATACAAAGTACATTCTCAAAACATGATGGAATTAAGCTAGAAATCAAATATAGAAAGATAGGTAGAAAATTCCCACACAGTTAGAGAGAAAAATCTAAATCAAGCATGGTTCAAAGAAATCTCAAGAGAAATTTTAAAATATAGTAACTAAATGAAAACACAACTAATCAAAGTTTATGAGGTGCAGAAGCAGTGCTTATAGGAAATTTTATAGCATTAAATGAAAGTTTTAGTAAATAGAGATATAAAATCATTAATCTAACATTAGAAAACTAGAGAAAGAAGAGCAATTTAAACTTAAAGCAAGGAGAATAAAAAATAGCAAAAATTAGAGATTTGAAACAAACAAAAATTTGAGAGAATTAATGAAACCCAATGCCGGTTCTTTGAAATGATTAGTAAAATTGATAAACCTCTAATCAGGCTAGTCAAGAGGGGGAAAAAAAAAGAAAACACAGATTGCCAATATTGGAAACAAAGGAAGATGACTGTATTAATTCCATGGACATTAAAAGGATCATTAAGGAATATGATGAAAAATTCTATGTCCACAAGTTTGGTAATCTTGGTAAAATGGACTAATTCCCACTAAACTAAATTCCTACTAAAACTCACACAAGAGAAACAGATAGTATGAATAGGCCTAGATCTATTAAAGAAACTAAATCAGTAATTAATAACTTTCCAGAAAAAGCACCAGGCTGGAACATGTTCATTAGTTAATTCTACTCAACATTTAAGGAAACAAATTTTACCAATTGTCTACAATGTCTTTCAGAAAATAGAAGCAGAGGCAATACCTCCTAACCCATTCTTTGAGGCTAGCATTACTGTAACACCAAAACTAGACAAAGACATAATAGTAACAGAAAACTATAAACCAATGCATCTCATGAACATAAATGAAAACATTCTCAACAAAATATTAATAAATGGATTCCAAACATGTATAAAAAATATTTTACACTAAAACGTAGTGTAATTTATTCTAGGTATGCAGGTCTAGCTCAATATTGAAAACTAATATAATCAATCATATCACCAGTCTAAAGAAGAAAGAACATAATCAATAGATGTAGGAAAATCATTTGAAAAAATCTAATATTCATTTCTGAGAAATTCTCAGTAAACTAGGAATAGAGAGGAACTTCTTCAACTTGATAAAGAATATCTACAAAAATCCTACAGCAACATCATCCTTAGTAATGAGAAACTAAATGTTTTTCCCCTAAGATCAGGAACAAGGGAACGATTCCCCTCTCACCACTCCTATGCAACATTGCATTGGAAGACCTAGCTAATGCAATATGACAATTAAAAAGAAATAAAATTTATTGGGAAGAAAGACATGAAATTATCTGTATTCACAGAAGGCATAATTATCTTATGTAAAAAATTCTGAAGAATTGATAAAAACAATATTATAAAACTAAAAAAGCAGTTATAATAAGGGTTCAAGACACAGGACAATTGCTATTAGTTACTTTTCTATATACCACAAATAAACAATTCGATTTGAATTTAAAAATATAATACTATCTATAATAACACTTAAAAACAATTAGAATTTATCTATTATATCTATTTAGATATAATTCTAACAGCCTATGTATAGGATCTATATGCATAAAACTTCAAAAATCTAATGGAAAAATCAAACGAAAGGATATTCTATGTTGATGGATTAGAGGACTTGATTTTGTTAATACATCCATTACTCTCAACTAGATCTACAGATTGAATCAATGCAAACTTAATCAAAACTTCAGAAGGTTTTTTTGTGTGTGTGTAAATACTGACAAAATAATTCTAAAGTTTATATGGAAAGGCAAAAGACCCAGAATAGCCAACACAATACAGAAGAGGAAGGAAGCAAGAGAGGGGGAGAAAAAAGGAGTCAAGGCAGTAGGGAGGGGGAAAGAGGTGGGGAAGGAATGGGGAGAAATACAATGACAATAATAAAGTCGGAGGACTCATACTAGCTAATTATAAGATTTATTTCAATGTGATTATAATCTAGACAGCACTGTACCAGCAAAAGAATAGAAACACAAATCAATGGAATAGACTAGATAGTCCAAAAGTAGACACACACAAATACAATCAACTGATTTTTGACAAGGAGCAAAAGTAATTCATTGAAGAAATGATAATCTTTTCAACAAATGGTACTTAAAAAATTTGACATCCATATGCAAATAAAATGAATCTAGACACAGACTTTACATCTTTCACAAAGATCAAAATGGATCATAACTTTAATGTAAAATGCAAAATGACAAAACTTCTAGAAGCAAACACAGGAAAAAATCTTTAGGACCTGAATTTGGCAATGAATTTTAAGATAAAATACCAAAGCACATTCCATGAAATAAAAAGTGTTAAGTTGGACTTCATTAAAATTATAAACTCCTGCTCTGTAAAAGACACTGTTAGGAGAATTAGAAAATAAGCCACAGACTTAGCAAAATATATGCAAAGTACATATCTGATTAGGGTCTTTTTAAAAAAAAGATTTTATTTATTTATTTATTTTAGAAAAAGAGAGAGGAGGGAGAGAGAGAGAGAGAGAGGGGAAAGGAGCAGAGGGAGAGGGATAAGCAGACTCCATGCTGAGCACAGAGCATGATTCAGGCCTCAATCCCACAACCTCAAGATCACTACCCAAGTCAAAACCGAGAGCTGGATGCTCAACTGACTGAGTCACCTAGGTGCCCTTCCGATTATGGTCTTGTATTTGAAGTATTTAAAGAACATTTATAACTCAACAATAAGAACACCACCAAATAAAGTTTAAAATTTCCCATATAAGATGGAAAATAAGCATTTGTAAAACTCAACACAAGTTTACAGCACAAAGAATGAAACTTAGTGCATATAAATTTTTAAAATCACTTTTTAGAATTCAGAGGATCCCAAGAGGGAATGCAGACTATAACAAAATAATTTAATTCTATTACAAATGTATGAAACCACCTCAATAAAGAGAGTTGAGGGAAAGGTGCTGACCTAAATAATTATGAAAATGAGTGCAGTCTGTAAGACTAAAGACAAAAAGAACTGTACATAAACAATATATTCTAGTTGATAAAGTTGCTTCCAACAGGGATATGGATTAGTAACTCTGATACTGATATACATGGACACTGGAACTGAAAAATTAAATAAATGGATAGTAGGAGTCAAGTTTCTCAGTGTTTGAATGGAAATTTATACATAAACAAGGGGAGGAATGACCCATATGGTAATGAATTACAGTTGGAAATATCAAGATGAATTCACATTTTGATGGGAAGATGTAAGGTAAATTCACATTTATCTTAATATAGATACAAATAGATAATATTTATAAGTATTTGTAGATATTTGTATAGACATGGTTTAGTATAGACACATATATTTCCTTGCTATGTTAGGTGAGTGGGCCTAGAAGCAACAATGTTCCAGTAGCAATGAGCACACCTAGTATCCATATTTTGGTATCTAATGTAATAAAATGAAAATGGAGAAAAGGCTGATTTTAGCCTAGGGCCTAAAGTGTGTAAGATGAGTTTGAAGCAAGTAAGGAAGTATTTAAAATTTCTTAAAGCCTGTAATGATGGGGTATGCTAAAGAGACACAGGAGCCACTGAAAGAGCTCATGACAACCAAAATTGGAATAATAAGAGCAACAAAACAGTAAACTAGAATTAGATTATAACCCAAAGTGTGAAATAAGATTTTATGAGTCCATATTGCTACAAATAAATGATTGAATGAATCAATGAAAAAATATGTAAATAAATGGAAAAGAGATAAATCTCCTTTGCAAATAAATTCCAAATAATTTCTAAAGTTCCTGCCCTTACGGAGGTCGAGCATAAATCCCCAGTCTTTATATGCAGGCTGTGCATGACTCCCTCCAAAGAGAACAGTATGGAAAAGTAGAAGAAAGAGTAACTTTATAGTGGAATAACCTGACAAACACTACCTTAGCCAAGTGATCCAAGTCAGTATCAACAGTGTTAAATCATATAGATAGTATATACCCTTGAAATGATGAAATGGCACTTTACCTCTGTGATCACCCTCCCCAAAACCCATACCCACAGTCTAATTGTGAGAAAAACATCAAGTTCCAATAGAAGAGCATCCTAGAAAATATTTGACCAGGCAGCCCTCCAAAATTGTGAAAATCATTAAGAACAACAAATCTGAGAAACTGTTAAATCCAAGAGGTTCCTAGGAAGATATGACAACTAAATGTAACGTGATATCCTGGATTGGATCCTGGAATAGAAGAAGAAACGTAAAAAGGAAATGTGAATAAATTATGGACTTTAATAATAATGTATCAATATTGGTTAATTAATTGTAACATATATAAGATGCTAGTAACTAAGGGGAAATTGGGTGATGGGATATATGGAAACCATTTGTACTATCTTTCATTTACTCTGTAAATCTAAAACTGTTTTTAAAAACTAGTCTATTAAAAAAAATAACCCAATCAAAGAATGGGCAAAAGACACAAATAGACATTTCAATGAAGAGTTTATATACAGATGGCTAATAGGCACATGAAAAGATGTTCAGCAAAATGAGCCAGAAGGGAATTGTAAATTAAAACCACAATGACAGAAACACAATAGTGAGTCCTGAAATAAACCCCTATAAATATAGTCAACTGATCTTTGGCAAAGGAGCAAAGACAATACAATGGAGCAAAGATTCTCTTTAACAAATTGTATTAGAACAACTGGACATCCACAAGCAAAAAAAAAAAAATGAATCTAAACAAAGACCTTATGCTCTTCACAAAAATTAACTCAAAATGGATCACAGACCTGTACATAAAACACAAAACTATAAAACTTCTAGAAGATAACATAGGACAAATCTAGGTGACCCTGGATATGGTGATGCCTTTTTAGATGTAATATCAAAAGCACAATCCATCAAAGAAATAACTAATAATCTGGTCTTAATTAGAATTAAAAAATAAAAAATAAACCTTTTGCTTTGTGAAAGATGATGTCAAGAGAATTAGAAGAAAAGCCATAGAATGGGAGAAAATATTTGCTCAAGACACATTTGATAAAGGATAGTTACCCAAAATATAAAAAGAACTCTTAAAACTCAACAATAAGAAAACAAACAACCCAGTAAAAATGGGCCAAAGACCTTAATGGACATCTCACCAAGGAAATATACAGATGATAAATAACCATATACAAAGATCCTCCACATCATATGTCATTAAGGAAACACAAATTAAAACAATAAAGAGATATCACTACGCACTTAGTAGTATGGCCAAATCTGGAACAGACAATACCAAATGCAGACAAGGATATGGAGCAACTCTCTTTCACTGCTGGTGGGAATGTAAAATGATTAATTGTTATGCAAAATGATGAATAGCCTCTTTCAGTGGCTCCTGTGTCCCTTTAGCATATCCCATCATTATAGGCTTTAAGAAATTTTATTTTTTTGTCTTTGTCTCCTTTTACAGTTTTTATTTTATTTTTTATTAACATATAATGTACTATTTGTTTCAGGGGTACAGGTCTTTCATAATTCACAGTTCCTAAAGAGGAACTCTCTTTCACTGCTGGTGGGAATGCAAAATAGTACAGCCACATTGGAAGATAGGGTAATTTGGCAATTTCTCAACAAACTACACACATTCTTATCATAGCTTCCAGTAATTGCACTCTTTGGTATTTACCCAAGAGTTGAAAACATACGTCTACATCTACATGTCGATGTTTATGGCAGCTTTATTCATAATTGCCAAAACATAGAGACAACCAAGATGTTGGTCAGGAGGTGAACAGATAAACTCACTATATTCAGATAATGGACTATTATTTAGCAATAAAAAGAAATGAGCCATCAAGCAATGAAAATAAATGGAAGAACCATAAATAGATATTATTAAGGGAAAGAAGCCAATCTGCAAAGACTACATACCCTGTGATTCTAATTATATGACATTCTGGAAAAGGCAAAACTATGAAGACAGTAACAAAATAGTAGTTACTAGGGGGTGGATTGGGTGCAGAGATGAATGGGCAAAGTAGAGTGGATTTTTAGGGCAGTGACTACTCTGTATGATATTATAATGATGGATACATGTCATTATACATTTGTCCAAATCAATGTCAATATCCTGGTTCTGAATTTGTACTATAGTTTTTAAAGATGTTACTACCATTGGGTGAAACTGGGCAAGGAGTACATGAGATCCCTCTGCATTATATATTATAACTGCATGTAAAATTATAATTATCAATATTTTATGCCCCTAGGCTTGAGAGGGGGCTGCCTAGGGAGGGCTGGATTCCACAAAAAAAATTTAATGAAAATAATTAAATTAGAATCACTAGTTATGACCAAGGTAAAATAGCCCCTTTTCTCCCTGGTCCTCTGCCTTACAACTAAAAAACCCTGTATATAACATAAATAACACATAGTTGGAAGCTGGGAAGATGGCAAAGTAGGAGGACCCTAAGCTAAGCTCATCTTGTCCCACAGGTACAACTAAATAACACTCACAACATAAATAACATCAGTATGAATAACCCAGAAAATGAGATGAAGACTGGCAGAACAAACTCCAAAACTAAATGTAGAAAACAGGCCACACTGAAGAAGATAGGAAGATAGGCCACACTGAAGAAGATAAAGACACAGATTGGGAGTGAAATGGACCATGACCTTCTGGGGTGGGGAGGGAGCTAGTGGCATGGAGAAGGGTAAAAAACAGGCTATCACGCTGGGAAGTCCACACATGGAAGAGGAATCCCCTAACATTTGGCTTTGAAAGTGAGAGGGGCCCAATCTTTTGAGTTCTTACAACCAGTGAGACTTAAAGCCTGGATTTTTTTAAATCAGCAGGCTCCACTCTTGGAGAGCCCAGAAGACATCAGGAAGTGAAGTCCCTGACCTTAAAGAGATGCCCGGCAGCCACTGGAGATAGAGGGTGGAAGCAGCAGTATGAAAAACACCAGGGGCAGACAGGAGGTAGAGTTATTTACTCATCTCAGAACATGGCCTGGAGAGGCAGGTATCATGGGGAGACCCTCCAGGAACAAGGGAGCTGGCAGGCACCATTTCTCTCCCCAGCCCCCCAGCATAGTCTAAACACATGGCCACTTGCAGGAACCAGCATGTCACCTACTCTAGCTACCTAACTTGTTTATACCAAGCCCCACCTACCTGCATTTCAGCAGATCTGCCCTTCCCAGTCATGCTTTCCTCAGTCCCAGTGCTGCAGGACACCTCCCCCAGAAGACCCCACCAAGACCTCATCTCCTGACCTGCACATTTTGTGGGGCCTCAGTTCTAGTGGCAGCAGCAGACCTCATTTCACAAGTGTGGGAAACAGAATGCCACAACGACCACTGGTGCATGTTCATTTAGACTCCGAGATCTCTGAGAAAACTTGAGATTGCAGGGTTAAAAATAACCCAAAAGGATCAGAGTGAAATGCCCTTGGGATGTGTGTGGTCTGTTCTAAAGTACACAGCAGAAGATATTTTGTAGATAGGAAGCCAGCTGTAAACAGCACACTGTGCATTCCCTTCTTTGTTTTCTTATCCTGTGTTAAGGTCTGAGTACAATGGTGTTTACAATTAATTGATCACAGCCAGTTACAGATTTCTTTACTCCTTCTCCACTCCCCCTGCTTCACTTAACTAACCCTGTGTACGTGGAATAATGTGCCTTACTAAGCCCCTGCTGTATCATTATAGACCTATGTCATTGTAGAAGGTATATTAGATTATGGAAAATAAACCTCAGCACCTTGGGTTGTTTGCTCGGGGTCCCCTGTGCCTCACTATACTGTCGTCTCTTTTTCTCAGTTCCTCTGCCGCCTCAGGTCCCCGATTCTCTGAGGTCGACACACAAGACCAGCACACTTTGTTAAAACATGCCATACCCAGCCAGGGACCAAACACTGCCCAAAACAGGCAAAGAGAGCTTCTGCAGATGACTGGAATGAAGGAAGAAGCAGCCAGGACTCGACAGCAAGGCACACACAAAGTCCATAGGAGACACTCCTGAAGTGTCAGGTCCCAGAGAACAGGAGACACTGCACTGCAGGGCACTACAGGACCTCTTCTTCATAAAGTCATTACCTTCAAGAGCAGGAGGCATAGCTGACTTTCCAAACACACAAAAACAGCAGGGTGTTAAACAAAATGAAGACAGAGGAATATGTCCCAAATGAAAGAACAGAACAAAACAACAGAAAGAGTCCTAAGCAAAATGGTTATAGGTAATGTGCCAGAGAGAATTTAAAGTAATGATCATAAAGGTACTCACTGGACTTGAGAAAAGAGTGGAGGACATCAGTTAGACCCTTAACAAAGAGATAAAAAAGAACCAATCAGAGATAAAGAACACAAAAAATGAAATTAAAAATATACTTAATGGAATAACTGGCAGGCTAGAGGAAGTAGAAAAATGAATTAATGACCTCGAAGACAAAGTAATGGAAAGTAATAAAGCTGAGCAAGTGAGAGAAAAAAGAATTATGCAAAATGAGAATAGACTTAGGAAACTCTGTGACTCCATCAAGCATAATAACATTCGCATTATAGGGATCCCAGAAGAAGGACAGACAGAAGAGGGGGAAGGAAATTTATTTGAAGAAATAATAGCTGAAAACTACACTAATCTGGGGAAGGAAGCAGAAATCCAGATCTAGGAGGCACAGAGACTCCCCAAAAAAATCAACCCAGGGAGATAGTTTTTATTTTTTTAGTTATTATTTTTTAAAGATGTATTATTTATTTATTTATTTGCGGGAGAAAGAGCACAAGAGCATGAGCAGAGGGAGGGGCAGAGGGAGAAGCAGACTCCCCATGGAGCAGGGACATGGGGCTCTATCCTAGGACCCTGGGATCATGACCTGAGCTGAAGGCAGACACTTAACCAACTGAGCCACCCAGGTGCCCCAGAGACATAGTTTTTAAAATGACAAAAAGTAGTGATAAAGAAAAAATTTTTAAAGAAGCAAGAGAAAAGGAGAGTTACATACTAGGGAAATCCCATAAGACTATCAGATTTTTCAACAGAAACTCTGCAGGTCAGAAAAGAGAGGCATTATGTATTTAAAGTGCTGAAAAGAAAAAAAATCTACAGCCAGGAAGACTATCCAGCAAGGCTATCGTTCAAAATAGAAGGAAAGATAAAGAGTTTCTCAGACAAACAAAACCTAAAGGAATTCATGACCACTAAATCAGCCCTACAAAAAATATTTAAGGGAACACTTTAAATGGAAAAGAAATATTAGCAGAAGTATAAAAAGGTGGAAGCATAGAATCAGTAAAAATAAGTATATCTATAAAAATCAGTCAAGGAATTAAAAAAATGAAAGGATGTAAAATATGACATCATATACCTCAAACATGGGTGGGAGAGGAGTAAAGAATGGATTCAAACTTAAGTAACTATCAATTAATACAGGCTGCTATATGAAGAAGATGTTATATACAAATCTAATAGTAACCACAAATCAAAAACTACTAATAGATATGCAAAGAATAAAGAGAAAGGAGTCCAAGTATGTCACTAAAGAAAGCCAACAATCCATGAAAGAGAGCAAGAGAAGAAAGGATCAGAGGAAAACTACAAAAACAATGACAAAACAGGTAACAGAATGGCAATAAATACTTATCTATCAATAATTACTTTGAAAGCAAATGGGCCAAATGCTCCAATCAAAAGACGTAGGGTGACAGAATGAATAAAAAAAAAAAAAAAAGACCTGAGGTGCCTGGGTGGTGCAGTTGCTTAAGGATCTGACTCTTCATTCTGGCTCAGGTCATGATCTCAGGGTTGTGAGATTGAGCCCTACCTCTGGCTCCATACTGGACATGAAGCCTGCTTAAGATTCTCTCTCTCTCCCTCTGCCCTTCCCCCCCACTCCAAAAAAAAAAAAAGGCCCATCTATATGCTGCCTACAATGGACTCACTTCAGACCAAAGACACCTGCAGACTGAAAGTGAGAGGATGGAGAAATATCTATCATGCAAATGGATGTCAAAAGAAAGCTGGAGGGACGCCTGGGTGGCTCAGTCGGTTAAGCGTCTGCCTTCAGCTCAGGTCGTGATCCCAGGGTCCTGGGATCAAGTCTCGCATCAGGCTCCCTGCTCCACGGGGAGCCTGCTTCTCCCTCTGCCTCTGCCTCTCTCTCTCTCTCATGAATGAATAAATAAAATCTTTAAAAAAAGAAAAAAAAAAAGAAAGCTGGAGTAGCAAACTTATATAAGACAAAACTGACTTTAAAACAAGACTGTAATAAGAGACAAGGACACTCTACAATTATAAAGGGAACAATCCAACAAGAAGATACGCAATTATAAATATTTATGCACTCAACATGGGAGCACCAAATACATAAACATAACAAATAAACATAAAAGAAGTAGTAGATCCTAATACAATAAGAGTAGAGGACTTTAATATCCCACTTACATCAATGGATAGATCATCCAAACAGAAAATCAACAAGGAAACAGTGGCTTTGAATGACACATTGAACCAGATGGATTTAACAGATACATTCACAACACTGCATCCTAAAACAGCAGAATACACATTCTTTTCAAGCGCACATGAAACATTCTCCAGAATAGACCTCATATTGGGCCATAAAGTAAGTCTCAACAAATTCAAAAAGAGCAAAGTCATAACATGCCTCCTTTCTGACCAAATGCTGAAACTAGAAATCAACCACAAGAAAATATCTGGAAGACCACAAATACACAGAAGTTAAATAACATGCTACTAAACAGTGAATAGAACAACCAAGAAATCAAAGAGAAAATCAAAAATTACATGGAAACAAATGAAAATGAAAATACAAAAAGCCATAACATATATTGCATTATTTGTTTCAGAGGTATAGATCTGAGATTCAACAGTCTTGCACAATTCACAGCGCAAAAAAAAAGAAGAGGATAGCAGGAGGGGAAGAATGAAGGGGGGGAAATTGGAGGGGTAGATGAACCATGAGAGACAATGGACTCTGAAAAACAAACTGAGGGTTCTAGAGGGGAGGGGGGTCGGAGGATGGGTTAGCCTGGTGATGGGTATTGAGGAGGGCACGTTGTGCATGGAGCACTGGGTGTTATGCTCAAACAATGAATCATGGAACACTACATCTAAAACTAATGATGTAATGTATGGGGATTAACATAACAATAAAAAATTTTTTAAAAAATACAAAAAGCCAAAACCTTTAGGATGCAGCAAAAGTGGCTCTAAGAGGGAAGTTTATAGCAATACAGTCCTACCTTAAGAAGCAAGAAAAATCTCAAATAAACAACCTAACCTTACACCTAGAGGAGCCAGAAAAAGAACAAACAAAACCCAAAAACAGCAGAAGGAAGGATATAATAAAAAATTGCAACAGAAATAAATGATATACAAACCAAACCAAACAAACAAAAAAAACAATAGGACAGATCAATGAAACCAGGAGCTGATTCTTTGCAAAAATAAACAAAATTCATAAACCTCTAGCCAGACTCATGAAAGAGAGAAGGAGAAAGAGAGAGAGAGGGAGAGAGAGAGGACTCAAACAAAATCAGAAATGAAAGAAGAGAAATAACAACCAATACCACAGAAAAACAAACTATTGTAAGAGAATATTATGAAAAATTATATGTCAACAAATTGGACAACCTAGAAGAAATGGATAAATTCCTAGAAACATATAACCTCCTAAAAGTGAAGCTGGAAGAAACAGAAAATTTGAACAGACTGATTTTAAACAAGGAGATGGAACCAGTAATCAAATAAAACTCCCAACAAACAAAAGCCAGGACCAGACGGCTTCACAGGCAAATTCTATCAAACATTTTAAGAAGAGTTAATACCTATTCTCAAACTATTCCAAGCAATTGAAAAGAAAAAACTTCCAAATTCATTCTATGAGGCCAGTAATACCCCGATATCAAAGCCAGATAAAGACCCCCCTACACATACACACACACACAAACACACAAAAGAGAACTACAGGCCATTATCTCTGATGAACATGGATGCAAAAATTATCAATAAATACTAGCAAATCAAATCCAATGGTACAGTAAAAGAATCATTCACTACAATCAAGTGGGATTTATTCTTGGGTTGCAAGCGTGGTTCAATATTCACAAATCAATCAACATGATACATCACATTAATAAGAGAAAGGGTAAAAACTATATCCTCGTTTCAATAGATGAAGAAAAAGCATTTGACAAAGTACAACATTTATTTATGATAAAAATCCTCAACAAAGTAGGTTAGGAGGGAACATACCTCAGCATAATAGACCTCATATGAAAAAGCCACAGCCAATATCATGCTCGAAGGGGAAAACTGAGAGCTTTTCCCCCTAAGGTCAGGAACAAGACAATAATATCCACTCTTACCAATTTATTCAACATAGTCCTGGAAGTCCTAGCCACAGCAATCAGACAACAAAAAGAAATAAAAGGCATCCAAAATTGGAAAGGAAGAAGTAAAACTTTCCTTATTTGCAGATGACATGACACTGTATAATAGAAAAACTTAAGACTGCACCAAAAGACAACTAGAACTGATAAATGAATTCAGTAAAGTCACAGGATATAAAATCAATGCACAGAAATCTGTTACATTTCTATACACTAATAATGAAGCAGCAGAAAGAGAAATTAAGAAAACAATCTCATTTATAATTGCACCCCAAATAATAAAATACCAGGGATAAACTTAACCAAGGTAAAAGACCTGTACTCTGAAAATTATAAAACCCTGATGAAAGAAATTGAAGATAACACAAACAAATGGAAAGATATTTCATGCTCATGGAGTAGAAGAACAAATACTGTTAAAAGATCCATATGACCCAAAGCAATCTACACATTTAATGTAATCTCTGTATTGAAATACCAAAGGCAGTTTTCACAGAACTAGAACAAATAATACTAAAATTTGTATGGAACCACAAAAAAAACCACCTATATAGCCAAAGCAATCTTCAAAGAAAAACAAAACTGGATGTATCACAATTCCAGACTTCAAGTTATATTACAAAGCAGTAGTAATCAAAACAGTATGGCACTGGCACAAAAACAGACACAAAGATCAATGGAACAGAAAAGAAAACACAGAAATAAACCCACAGTTATATGGTCAAGTAATCTTTGAAAAAGGAGCAAAGTATATATAATAGGGAAAAGACAGTCTCGTCAACAAATGATGTTGGGAGAACTAGACAGCTACATGCAAAAAAAATGAAACTGCACTACTTTCTTATACCATACACAAAAATAAACTCAAAACTGATTAAAGACCTAAATGTGAGACCTGAAACCATAAAAATCCTAGAAGAGAGAAAAGGCAGAATTTCTTTGACATCAGCAGTAGCAACATTTTTCTAGATATTTCTCCTTAGGCAAGTGTAATAAAAGCAAAAATAAACTACTGCAACTTCATCAAAATAAAATGCTTCTGCAGAGCAAAGGAAACAATCAACAAAACTAAATAGCAACCTACAGAATGGGAGAAGATACTTGCAAATGACAAATCCAATAAGGGGTCAGTATCTAAAATATAAAAAACCTGATACAACTGAACACTCCAAAATGGGCACAAGTTATGAAGAGACATTTCTCCAAAGAAGAAGAGGGCTAACAGACACATGAAAAGATACTCAACATCACTCATCATCAGGGAAATACAAATCAAAATTACAATGAGATATCACCTCACACCTATCAGAATAGCTAAAATCAACAAACATAAGAAACAACAGGTGTTGGAGAAGACGTGGAGAAAGGGAACCCTTGTGCATTTTTGGTGGGAATGCAAACTGGTACAGCCACTGTGGAAAATGGTATGAAAGTTCCTCAAAAAGTTAGAAATAGAACTATCCTATGATCCAGTAATCACAGAACTGGGTATTTACCCAAAGGAGACAAATATACTAACTCAAAAGGATACATGCTCCCCCATGTTTTTAGAAGCATTATCTACAATAGCCAAATTAAAGAAACAGCCACATCTATTGACTAATGAATGAATAAAGAAAATGTGGTGTGTGTGTGTATGTCTGTGTTTTTATATACAGTGGAATATTACTCAGCCATAAAAAGGAATGAAATCTTGCCATTTGCAACAGCATGGATGGAGCCAGAGAGTATTATGCTAAGCGAAATAAGTCATTCCTGAAGACAAATACCATATGATTTCATTTGTACACAGAATTTAAGAAACAAATGAGCAAAGGGAAAAAAAGAGAGAGAGAGAAAGACAAACTAAGAAACACACCTTAACTATAGAGCATAAACTGTTGGAGGTGGGAGTGGGGATGGGTAAAATAGGAGATGGGTATTAAGGAGTCACTTGTGATGAGCACTGGATGATGTATGGAATTGTTGAATCACTAATTGTACACCTGAAACAAATATTACACTGTGTGTTAACTACACTGGAATTAAAAAAAAAAATGTTTATGACTAAACCTAAAAAAATGTGGAAGACCTCAGAGAAATTTATACATGTTATTTAGAGAAATCAAAAAAGACTTAAGGAAATGGAGGGATATAACATATACCATGTTCATTGATTGAATGATTCAATGTTGTCATCATGAATGACAATGAATCAATATTGCCATCCCCCATCATCATGGGATATGTCAGCTCTCTTCAAACTAATCTACAGATTCAAAGTATTTCTTTTTTTTTTTCCTTCTTTATTGTGTAAATGGAGGGTTGAACCTCTTAATCTCATTTACCTATTTTGCCCACCACCCCCTTTCCTGGCAACCACCAGTTTGTTCTCTCTATTTATAAGTCTTGTTTTGTTTTAGATAGCACATGTAAATGATATCATATGGTATTTATCCTTTCCTGTCTGATTTACTTCATTTAACATAGTACCCTCTAGGTCCATCCATGCTATCACAAATGGTAAGATTTCATTCTTTTTTTATGGATCAGTAATATTCTATTGTGTGCGTGTGTGTGTGTATATGTGCGCGCGCACATACACACACACACACATACACATACCACATCTTTACGCATTCATCTATTGATGGACACTGAGGTTGCTTCCATACCTTGGCTGTTATAAATGCTGCAATGAACACGAATACATATATCTTTTCAAATTAGTTTTCTAATAAAAATCTCAGCAAATGTATTTGTGGAATTTGACAAGTTATTTCTAAAACTTAAGTGGAAATACAAAAGGTAATTTTAAGCAAGAATTAAAGTAGAATGGTTAATCAAACTGAAGACTAGTCACTAAATTGAATACTACATAACAATGAAAGTAATTAGCTATAGCTACATGCAACATGGATGAAATTTATAAATAGAACATCGAGCAAAAGAAGCCAAACATAAACAAGAATATATGTATGATATCACTTCTATAATTTTCCAAACAACAGGCAAAACTAATCTATAGTGTTTGAAATCAGGATAGTATTACACCTGGGGATTAGGTAGTGATTGAAAGGTAAAATGGGGGTTTCTGTGGGTCTAGTAATTTTCTGTTTCTTGATTCTTGTGTTTGTTAACATGGGTAAATTATTTCATGGTGTACACTTAACATTTACACTGTTTTTTTAATGTGTTTTTCTTAAGATTTTATTTTTAAGTTAGCTCTATACCCAGCATGGGGCTCGAACCCATAACCCTGAGATCAAGTTTCATGCTCCACCAGCTGAGCCAACCAGGCGCCCCTACACAGTTTCTTGATTTGGTAACATTTACACACACATCAAAAAGAAAAAAAATAAGGAAGTTTTTTATATACTGATAAGGAATGATCTTTAGAATAAATTACAAAGATAGTGAAACAAGATACAAAACTGTATAACATGCTATAATTTGTGTTACAGAAACATGTATATTCATATTTGCTTATATATACATAAGGCAAAAATTATGTTACATATAATTGCCTTTATGTGTACATAATAAATCTCTGGAAAGATATAGTAAATAAGTAAGCTTGCCTCCATTGATGGGGACTAAGTGTCCAAGGAACAGGAGTAAAAGATAAATCCTTCATTTTATATACAACTTACATCTTTTGAATGTCAAACCAGGTAAATACGTTAATTATTCAAGAAAATTTAAAAATAAACATAATGCAAATTACCTTTATAAAGCAATAGTATATTTTAAATTGGGGTTGTAAACTTCCCCAAAAGCCAACTCTGATGGATCAAGTTTGTTAGATAATTTCATAAATTATAGGGTTCTTAAAATATTCCTTCCCTGCAGCTTAGCTAATATTCCTTAGAAGTACTCTGATGATATCAAAGCAGAACACCACAAATAGAAAAAAATAACTCCGATATAATAAGTACAAATAATTTAATGTCTGTATGTCATAGACTATCTATTGAATTTTACTTGAAAACCATATAAAACAATTCTAAGTTTTTCCCATTATACAATTTATGATCAGTGATAGCAAGGACTATTAAGATGCCTAAAATATGAATGTCTTATTTTATTAATTTTCAGATCATGTAGCACAGAAATCAAAACAGTTGTTCTTCCATATTTAGCTTTAAAATCAGATTTGAAAGGAATCCAAGGATCATTCCCCAGAAGCAGCTGAAATATCTAAACCTATTTCTCAATAGTTACTGCCTTCAAAGAATATGAGACCAAAGGTTGAAGGTGCCTTATGAAAAAATAAATAAAAACCTAAAATGTATAGCATAAGCTATATAAATATATATATGGTACAAACATAAGGATATATAGAAATTTACATAGTTAACTGGCTAATTTAAGAAGGCTTAGAGTTCCAAAAGATGCTTGGTTATTAAATTCTCCTTTACAGACCTAAGCCTCCATTCACCATACATTTAAAAATATTTCCCTCCCTACAGTAAATTGTGATAGTTAATGATTATTTCAATTCAAGATAATGATAACTTTCAAATTTAAGATAATGAATTTATCTTTGTCAAAAAAATAGATATCATACTTTTGTAAGCATTAAAAGAAGCAATGCCTACAAATTTCTATGATTCTATATGTCCAAAAACTGTCAGCTTGGTTTTTTATGTTGCTAACAGGTAAATCCAAATCAATTAAGATAATAAAATTATAACTGAAAAACATCACCAGCAATTGTTTCCTTCCCCACCCCCCCAAAAGGGCCATAAAAGGGGCCAGAACATTTCCTTCAACATTCCAACTGTGAGGGTGAAAAACCTATTTTGTTCATCTACACAAAAGTGTAAGGCCAGATCTACTCAAATCATCGAAACAAACAAATAAAAATCTTACAAGCAGAGAAAGAGATAAAATCAATATGTCAATATCTGCATAGGTAATATTTTTAGTGATAAAAACAGGAATAGTACAACTCTTGATGATCTTTAAATTTTTTAATATCCTGAAATTTCTGCTATATTACTTTAAAATTTAAGATAAAATAACCAAAATTAGATCCAATCTAAATAAAGAAATTCCATCTAGTTTTAGCAGACATCTAAAATATAAATTTCCTCCTCTCAAAATATACTGGATATAATAAATATAATTGATGGTGAATCCTAAAACACTGTAGACATAACATTCATGAATATCGAAGGTTAATGATTTAAATAGTACAGTATGCACACAAGTGAAAAAAACTTCAGGTAAATAAAAGAATGTCTGCATAACTGCCATCGTTTTTCCTCACATACTTATAAAAACAGATTTACTTCTTTAAACTCTGTCCATATAGTGATGATTCCTTATTAAACTACTACCATTCAACAAAATAAAATAAGCACTATCTTGAGTTCTTAGCAGTGACTGCCTGCCTCCATTATTCACCTACCTCAGTTTGAATAGTACTTGCTAATCTGTGTAAATTTACTTCTCAGGGGTTTCTTTTTCTTTCATTAACATCAAATTTTACTGTGATGGCCCTTCTCATTCACTGCAAAGAGTTAGATTGTTTTCCAAATAATAAACAAATATCAGGTTATTTTCAGTTAAATTACAGAGACAGATAATGAAATACAAATTTTACTTATCTCCAGGGGGATTATCAGTTGAGTAGATGTAAATTATGTTCTAGGTCTAATTGACACCAACATTAGAAACATTAAAGTTTGGTAATTTGTTACAAATAAAATCTAGTAAATTTTCCCATATCCATTCATTTAATTTTCTCTTTCTGATTATTAATATTTCATTCTAAAATGGGAGAATTGAAATTCTGATCAAATTACCATCTTGGAAAACATTAAGCTTGTATGTGTAGTATTGCTCAACACCTAGTACCAACATTTTTGGAATCTAAAACTTTTGTCTCAGGGTTTTTTTTCATGTTAAAATATTTAAGCAAAAGAGTTTAGTGTAGGACATAACTGCCACGATCAAAAGGTGTAAAAAAACATTTAGTATTTACTTGACTTTTAAAATTTTAGGTCTGAGTTTTCAGCACCATGGCCTAGGGGGAAAAAAATGCATCACTGCTGCAGTGCCAGTTTATAGCAAGAACAGAAATGGTAGGAGTTCCCCATTAGATGATTGAATCTAATCAATTACGAATTTTCTATGAAAATAAACTACTATAAAAGCAAGCATAACATCAAATTATTCCAGGTATTAAGATTCTGAAAAAATCTAGTCTTTCAAAAGTTAACCTGAAACTTCTCAGGAAATACTTTTCTCATACATCAAGAAATTGTTTAACTCAGACATTCTTACCGTTCTCGGTTAAATTTAAGAGAATGAAGAATAGCTGGCCTTTTTTGTCTAAGATTCCACAAATGAAGGGTATCATCTGAACTTGCACTAACCAAAGCACCCTGAAACAAAAAAGAAGACAAAGCAAGTGAGTGACTTCCTTAAGAGTTTTATTTAAGCAAAAACAACAAGCTAATTCACTGAATTTTTCACTACTTGAAGAGTTATTTGTATCTATAGAACCTAGAAATATAAGGAAAAACAATTGTACAAACTTCAATCAGGAAGGCTAAGAATGCTGAGTAGAAGGAAGTGAACTACTACATATAGATTGGTCTGGATGACTAGCTCAAGTCATATGCATTTACCACTAGAGAGAATTAATTATTGTAAGTGTCATTAGGACTATTAAGGATTTTTGTATTTTCTTTGGGAAAAACTAAGTTTAATTTTCTTGTCTCTAATATTCACACACATACTATGTAGCTTCCAGAAAAGAAAATATCCAACCCAGTTTTAAAATTGCAATCTGGTCACATAAAAATTCATCATTTGTAAGGATTTTCTGTACAGTTGGAAAGTATATATCCTTTCTAAAAAGTATACTTGGTATAATTTATTTTCAATAGGTAACTTATTTCAAAAAGCTTCATCTATGGGGCACCTGGGTGGCTCAGTTGGTTAAGCATCTGCCTTTGGCTCAGGTCATGATCCCAGGGTCCCAGTTCAGCTCCCTGCTGAGCCGGGAGTCTGCTTATCCCTCTCCCTCTGCTTCTGCCCCTCCCGCCTCTCTCTCTCTCAAATAAATAAAATCTTTTTAAAAAGAAAAAAAAAAGCTTCATCTATGATGAAAGAAAACATCTTTAATAAAAGAAAATGTTTCTCCAGCTAGAAATCAGTATAACTATAAAAATAATACCAATTTTTTACATTACATCCAAATACAGATGAATTATATTTCAAATACAATAGGCTATTTTCTACCTCTTAATATGGCAGACACCATAAGGGCAGATAACTAGTGGCCATGTATGATTTCATACATATATATGCTTAAACTATTTACTTGAGTTAAGTAAGAACATCTTAAACTATGTCAGAAGTTTTATGAGTTTCCCAGCTAAAAATGCCAATGCTTGCCCTATGACGAAGCCTGAAGGTACTCTAGAGTACTGACTATGTTCTATAAAAGAGATCTTGCAGAATCATGGTATCCTAATATACCCAAAATTCTTTTCATATTATCCAAAGTAATCTGTTACAAGTAACCTTTCATAGTTTATAACATCAACTACATATATAAAATGATTATCCCATTTAGATGATCAGATATAGTTATACTGAAATTCCTAAGATTTATTTCTTCTTTAGGAATTAAAAGAGAGAAGATAGAAACTGTTACAGAAGAACATTTAGATTCCTAAGATAAAGATGCTCATGTATCCTATCATGCTTCTCTTCATATTGTGTACCTGTGATTTTAGACTCAATAGCTTTTAAAACACAAATTGTAATCCAAGAGTATACCCATTAAAATATATTAAAAATGTATATAATTTGCATATTTGTATGTAAGTATATAAATACACATGCTAAAAGAGTTATATGTTGACATATACATTTTAACATGAACTCAGAGATAATTACATTCCATGCAATAAAATATATTCTATATATGCCTTGAGGAATTTTATGTTTGTTTGCTTGTTTTATTTATAAACCATCTCCAAATGTTACTTATATACAAACTAGAATGTTATTAGGATTGCTTACAAGTGCTTGATAAACTCATTTCTTTTCTTTCTTTCTTTTTTTTTTTTTTTTTTTTTTTGATACAGGATACTGATCTCCTTTCTAAGGACAATGGAAATTCACTTAGAATAGGGTGAGGATAGAACATGATATTTGAAATTAATAAAACATTCTCTAAATAGTTATGTGCTATACAAAAGACATAATATGCCAAAGGCAATGGAATTAAAGGCAGCATATATTCAATAATATATAATAATAATAGCCAAATAAATCTAGGAAGGAAGTATTATTAGTTCTATGATAAAAATAGGAGACAACTTATCATTTTGGAGGGATGTGAATAGGACCACTTAGCATAACAACACCAACAGAGAATATAAGACACATGAAAGTAAGCACATCAGCAAGGTGTGTAGGGCTTATTTACAAAAGCAAAGTGAATCTATAAGAAGCACAAGTAATAAAGATCTACGAAAAGATTAAAAGCCGAATAAAAACACCAGCTATGAGGTCAGAGACTAGGAAGTTTGGGAAAAGGTAAAGAAATTGAGTGTGAGAGGAGAAAAGATGGTGGAAGAATAGGGGACCCTATTCCAACCAGTCCCCTGAATTGAGCTGGATATCTACCAGACCACTCTGAACCCCCATGAAATCAGCCTGAGATGTAAAAAGATAGATCTGGATCTTTACAAAAAGAGTATCGCAGGTGGTTGGTGTCAAGGTATGAAGTGGGGAGCCATGATTCTGAGGGCAGATTTTGGAAGATAAACGGAAGGGGGAGGGAGGCTTTGGGAGCCTGCACTACTGGTGCGTGAAACCCTCCCAGGCTGGGGATGGGGCACAGACTTGCAGACCAGTAGCATTGAGGAAAGGACTTTAGGGCAGCCCCCCGACTGAAACCTGGAGCCTGGGGCCATGCATGGGAACTGGGGGCAACTGGCGGTTTTAGAAGCACAAAGGGGGAGACGTGCCTGGACCTGGAAGCTGAGGGGCACACAACCCAGGATGCTGCAGTTTTTAGCAGCACAGACAAAAACGTAGATAGAGTGGCCTGGAGAGCTCAATGAAGAGCAGACTGTGATCTTTCTGTTCTGAGACAGAGGGTTAGAAATGGTCTCTTCTGCTCTGACTCTTGGAAGAGACACAGAAAGCCACCAGGGAAAGCCACCAGAGAACAAAAGCTCCCCCCCCAAAAAAAAAAGTTTTCACTGAGCCCAACCCCTCCCCCGACAGGGGGCAGGGCAACTCTGCCCAAAAGGTTGCCTGAGTAACAGTACGGCAGGCCCCTCCCCCAAAAGACAGGTTGAGAGAACAAGAGGCCGACCACCCTAAGGTCCCTATAAAACAGGTGCATCTTGCATGGATTGTGTTCAGTAATTTGGACTCTGTACATTCCCTCAACCACCCATCAACAGAATGGCTAGGAGGAGAAACCCCCCAAATAGGAAAGACTCAGAGACTGTGACTTCTGCCACAGATTTACAAATGGATACAGATATAAACAAAATGTTGGAAATGGACTTCAGAGTAACAGTTATGAAGACGATAGCTAGAATGGAGAAATCGATTAATGGCAACATAGAGTCTCTAAGGCCAGAAATGAGAGCTGAACTGACAGAACTTAAAAATGCTATTAATGAGATCCAATCTAATCTAGATACCCTAACAGCTAGGGTAAATGAGGCAGAAGAATGAATTAGTGATCTAGAAGACAAATTGATAGAAAAGAAGGAAAAAGAGGAGGCCTGGGAGAAACAGCTTAAAACCCATGATAACAGAATTAGAGAAATAAGTGATGCCATGAAACATTCCAATGTCAGAATTATTGGAATCCCTGAGAGGGTGGAGAGAGAGGACTAGAAGATATATTTGAGCAAATTGCAGCTGAGAAATTCCCTAATCTGGGGAATGAAACAGATATTCGTGTCCTAGAGGCAGAGAGGACCTCTCCCAAGATCAAGGAAAACAGACCAATGCCCCAGCATGTAATAGTAAAACTTGCAAATCTTAGAAACAAGGAAACCATATTAAGGGCAGTTAGGGGGAAGAGACTCCTTATGTACAGAGGGAGGAACATCAGAATAACGTCAGACCTATCCACAGAGACCTGGCAAGCCAGAAAGGGCAGGCAAGACATATTCAGGGTACCGACGAGAAGAACATAGAGCCAACGATACTTTATCCAGCAAGGCTGTCATTTAGAATGGATGGAGAGATGCAGAGCTTCCAAGACTGGCAGAAATTGAAAGGATATATAACCACTAAGCCAGCCCTGCAAGAAATATTGAGAGGGGTCCTATAAAAGGAGAAAGACCCCAAGAGTGATATACAACAGAAATTTACAGAGACAATCTATAGAAACAAGGGCTTCACAGGCAACATGATGACAATAAATTCATATCTTTCAATAATCACTCTCAACGTGAATGGCCTAAATGCTCCCATAAAATGGCACAGGGTTGCAGATTGAATAAAAAGACAGGACCCATTGATATGCTGTCTACAAGAGACTCATTTTGAACCTAAGGATACATCCAGACTAAAAGTGAAGGGACAGAGCTCCATCTTCCATGCCAACAGACCTCAAAAGAAAGCTGGTGTAGCAATTCTTATATCAGAGAAATTAGATTTTAAGCTAAAGACTGTAGTTAGAGACACAGAAGGACACTGTATCATTCTTAAAGCATCTATCCAACAAGAAGATCTAACAATTGTAAATATCTACACCCCCAACATGGGAGCAGTCAACTACATAAGCCAACTGTTAACCAAAATAAAGAGTCATATTGATAATAATACATTAATTGTAGGAGACCTCAATACTCCACTCTCAGCAATAGACAGATCACTTAAGCAGAAAATCAACAAAGAAACAAGAGCTTTGAATGACATACTGGACCAGATGGACCTCATAGATATATACAGAACATTCCACCCTAAAACAACAGAATACTCATTCTTCTTGAGCACACATGGAAATTTCTCCAGAATAGACCACATACTAGGTCACAAATCAGGTCTCAACTGATACCAAAAGTTGAGATTATTCCCTGCATATTCTCAGACCATAATGCTTTAAAATTGGAACTCAATCACAAGAAAAAAATTTGGCAGAAATTCAAACACTTGGAAGCTAAAGAACACTGCTCAAGAATGTTTGGGTCAACCAGGAAATCAAAGAAGAACCTAAACAATTCATGGAAACCAATGAGAATGAAAACACATCAGTCCAAATCTATGGGATACTGCAAAGGCAGTCCTAAGTGGGAAATACATAGCCACCCAAGCCTCACTCAAAAAAGGGAAAAAACCAAATTCACCAACTAACTTTACACCTTAAAGAACTGGAGAAAAAGCAGGAAATGATGCCTAAGCCACATATTAGAAGAGAAATAATTAAGATTAGAGCAGAAATCAATGAATTAGAAACCAGAAACACAGTAGATCAGATCAATGAAACTAGAAGCTGGTTCTTTGAAAGAATTAATAAGATCGATAAACTATTGGCCAGACTTATCCAAAAGAAAAGAGAAAGGACCCAAATTAATAAAATTATGAATGAAAGTGGAGAGATCACGACTAACACCAAGGAAATAGAAACAATTATTAGAAATTATTATCAACAACTATATGCCCATAAATTAAGCAACCTGGAAGAAATGGATGCCTTCCTGGAAACCTATAAACTCCCAAGACTGAAACAGGAAGAAACTGACAACCTGAATAGGCCAATAACCAGTAACGAGATTGAAGCAGTGATCAAAAACCTCCCAAAAAAGAAGAGTCCAGGGCCTGATGGATTCCCTGGGGAATTCTACCAAACATTCAAAGAAGAAATAATACCTATTCTCCTGAAGCTGTTTCAAAAAATAGAAACAGAAGGAAAACTTCCAAACTCATTCTATGAGGCCAGCATTACCTTAATCCCAAACCAGGCAAAGACCCCATCAAAAAGAATTTCAGACCAATATCCCTGATGAATATGGATTCCAAAATTCCCAACAAAATCCTAGCTAATAGGATCCAACAATACATCAAAAGGATCATCCACCACGACCAAGTGGGATTTATCCCTGGGAAGCAAGGGTGGTTAAAAATTTGCAAATCAATCAATGTGATAGAGCACATTAATAAGAGGAGAGAGAAGAACCATATGGTCCTCTCAATTGATGCACAAAAAGCATTTGACAAAATAGAGCATCCTTTCCTGATTAAAACTCTTCAGAGTATAGGGATAGAGGGAACATTCCTCAAGTTCATAAAATCCATCTATGAAAAACCCACAGCAAATATCATCCTCAATGGGGAAAAGCTGAGAACCTTTCCCTTAAGATCAGGAACATGACAAGGATGCCCACTCTTGCCACTATTGTTCAACATAGTACTAGAAGTCCTAGCAACAGCAATCAGAAACAAAAAGAAAATAAGGTATCCCAACTGGCAAAGAAGAGGTCAAATTCTGTCTCTTCATAGAAGACATGATACTTTATGTGGAAAATCCAAAAGACTCTACCCCCAAATTACTAGAACTCATACAGCAATTCAGTAATGTGGCAGGATACAAAATCAATGCACAGAAATCAGTTGCTTTCCTACACACTAACAATGTAACTGTAGAAAGAGAAATTAGAGAATGGATTCCATTTACAATAGCACCAAACACCATAAGATACCTCAGAATAAACCTTAACCAAGGAGGTAAATGATCTATACTCTAGGAACTACAGAACACTCATGAAAGAAATTGAAGAAGACACAAAAAGATGGAAAAATATTCCATGCTCATGGATCAGAAGAATAAACATTGTTAAAATGTCTATGCTACCCAGAGCAATCTATACCTTCAATGCCATCCCGGTCAAAATTCCAATGACATTTTTCAAAGTGCTGGAACAATAATCCTAAAATTTGTATGGAATCAGAAAAGACCCTGAATCTCCAAGGAAATGTTGAAAAAGAAAAACAAAGCTGGGGGCATCACGTTGCCTGATTTCAATCTATATTACAAAGCTATGATCCCCAAGACATCATGGTACTGGCACAAAAACAGACATATAGACCAATGGAACAGAAAACAAATGTGAGTAAAAAATATGAGTCCAGAAGGCCTTAAGAAGCCTTTAACTGATGGAAGATCTGTAACTTTTCTGAGCTTTTTAAATACATACTCTGTCTTTAGGAAGTTCCTCATCACCATAGGTCTATAGAATAGGGATAGGGTAGGGAGCCAATTGTCATAATAGCTATGGATACATAAATAAATACAAATGCATATATGTACCAATAAATATATCTGAATATAGATAGATAGATAGATAGATAGATAGATAGATAGATAGATAGCAGAGCCCATAGGTAAATAACTGAAAAAGTTATTTCCTGAAAGATAAGGGCAAAACATGAAGTTAATACTGATTATAAAATTTGAATTAGTATGCTGAAGAAAAGTTTAGTAGTCGATGGAGCAATTAGAGTTTTGGTAATTTTTTAAAAACATGTAAATAATTAATCTGCAAATTATGCTGCATAATAACAGAATCTTCTGATATATGCAACCTTTCTCCTTTAAAATATAATAAATTGACAAATACTGAAGTAGTCTTTTATAAGAAATGTGACCCTGAATAATATTGCACACATATATATCTTTAAACATTTAGAATATATAAAAAATAACATATTTAAATACAAATATATTTTATATATAATATAAAAAATCACATCAACTAATGTAGTGTGTATATGTACGTCTCTGTGATAAATAGTCAAGAAAATCCTTACCTCATTGATCAAGAATTGGAGCTGCAGGACAGCTGCACCACTTTCATGTTGGCAATAACAATCAACGCCAGGTCTCCCAAGTCTAATATATTAAAAGTCAAGGATTCTAACATTTTAATTAGTACTAATATTAATGAGTAAAGTAAAAACTAACTTACCATCTAGTGTTTTGCTTTTTAGTTATCCTTATTTTTGTAAATAAAGAGTCAAAAAATCTTAGTTGATACAAATTACATTATATAGCATAGGACATCAACAAAATGGCCAAATAGGACATTTCTTGCACATATCACCTCCTTGACAACAATAATTTGCCACTCATGCACAAACAAAAGTGCCTTCCTGGGAGCTTCCAGATCTAGATAGGAGACTGTGAAATCACAGTGCAGTCCAAGAATGAAGAGAGTTGTTCTGAGAAAGCAGGCTTACACCAGGCAGCTGATTTACTGACTGTAGTCTCAGCTACAGAAACAGAAATACCTCTGTACCCCTGAAAACTCAGCTATAGGTAGCCTATTCAGCTTGGGGTCTGTCACCAGCATGTACTATATGCCAAGCGATCTGGAAGCATCACCCACACATTAAGTGATAGTCATACAAACCTCATTTCAGCTGTGGATCCAGAAGTGGTATTTGAACCAGCTCAAGCTCTTCTTGGCTGCAGTGCAGGAGCCCCTGGAGGTAAGCCCACCAAATTCAGGCAGATCAAAGATCTGAAATGGCCTTGTAAATGGGCTCCAGCCCATCCCAGCCACAGTCTAGGAACAATCTTGCTGGTACAGGGACCCTGTTGGAGACACTCTTGTCTGTGCCCCTAGAGATCCTGAAAGGGCCCTATATGTGCTCCATCTTCCTCACAGCAACAGTCAGTCAGTATGCCAGCAGTCCTGAGGGTCCAGGGTCCCAGCAGAAGACATTCCCATCTGTGAATCTGAAGATCTGGGAAGGGCCTCATCCTCTACTCCCCACCCTTCCAGTCACAGTCCACAGGTAGGCATGCTGGCATGAGAACCAGGCTGCAGACACGCCCATCTGTGCTCAGAGGGATCCTGAAAGGGCCAATATATGAGCCCAGCCTCCTCCCAGTCATAGTCAGGGAACAGTCCTGAGGGTCCAGGGTCCCAGTGGGAAACATTCCTGGATACAACCCTGATGACTCTGAAAGGACCTTATATTCAGCTCCAGATCCTCCAACAGCAATCTATGAATAGTCCTGCTGCCATAGAGACCTAGCAGGAGACACTCCTGTTTGTATTCCCAGAGATCCCTATACTGGGTACCAGCCCCTCCCAGCCTCAATCCATGAGCAGTCCTACAGGCACAGTGACCTGGTAAGAGACACAACTGTACCCTAAAAGATCCTGAAAGGGCCCTATACTTGGCTTGAGCCCCTCTGGCCATGGTCAGGGACAAATCCAACCTATCCAGTGACTTGGAGGGAGACATCCCATCTGTGCCCCCAGAGCCAGGTCTGCAAACCTTAATCTTGGCTGTGGAATGTGAAACAGCCCAGAGGCTCAGTTCCAGCACCTCTCAGCCACAGTTCAGGACCAATCCTGCCCACCCAGGGAGCCATCCAGTAATGAGGCAACAGTTCTCCCAGGTATCTGATGGGAGCCACACCTACCATTTACCTGATCATAGGCCCACTGACTGTTTACCTGATAATAGGACCCACATGTGGACCTTTGTCTACTACCACTCTACTGATAAGGTACTAGAGGTAACAGTTGCATGCACCCAGGGACCAGAAGTGATCCACACTGGCCTAAGCCGTGGTTAACAAGCCCAACCACAGACTCCACTGCAGAATCAGTAATAGCCTTGTAACTGGCTCCAACACAGCACATCAAAGCAGAGCTTCAATAACAGCCCTGATCACACAAAAGAATTAGCAAACACAAAGACAAATCATCTGAAATTAACCACTTAGAGGAACAAGAAGAAGGAAGAGTGAAGAAAGCCTAAGTAAATTATGGGATACCAACAAGCAAATGGGCACTTGCATCATGAGAGTCCCAGAAGAAAAAGAAGAGGAGAAAGAAGCAGAAAGATCATTTAAAGAAAAAAACAGCTGAAAACTTCCAAAATCTTGGAAAAGATATACACATCCAGGTACAGGAAGCTCAAAGGAACCCAAGCAAGATCAACCCAAAGATTACACTGAGAAGTAATATAACCAAAATGCTTAAAGACAAGGAGATAATTTTGAAAGCAACAAGTGAAAAGCAATTTGTCACTACAAAGAAACCCACATAAGATTATCAGTGGATTTCTCTGCAGAAATCTAGCAGGCCAGGAGTTAGTGGAATGATATATTCAAAGTAATGAAGGAAAAAAAAAAACCTGCCAACCAAGAATACCATACCAAGCAAAACTGTCTTTCAGAAATGAAGAAAAGATAAAGACATTCCTGGACAAAGAGTAGCTAAGGTAGTTCATTACCACTAAGCCTGCTGTTACAAAAAATGTTAAAGGGAGCTCAAGCTGAAATGAAAGAACACTATGTAACAACATGAAAACAAAAGCATAAAACTCATTCGTAAGAGTAAATAGTTAAATTCAGAATACCTCAGTACTGTAATGGTGGTATATAAATCACTTTTATCTCTATTATAAAAACTGAAGATAATATTTAAAAAATTGTAGCTATAATAATTTGTTAATGGATGCACAGTATATAAAGATGTAAAATGTGACAATAGCATAAAATTTGGGGGGAGGAGAAGTAAAACTGTAATTTGTATGTGATTGAAAGTGAGTTGTTATCAGCTTAATTTAGACTATTCTATCTCTAAGATGTTTTACATAAGTCTCATCGTAACTAAAAAGAAAAGAAAATCTATAGTATTTACATAAAAGTTAAAGAGAAAAGAATTAAAGCACATAAAAATATATACAAAAAATAACACAAATTAAGAGATGAAGAAAAGAACAAAGGAACTAAAAAATTCAGAAAACAATTTAAAAATGGCAATAGTAAGTACTTACCAACCAATAATTAATTTAAATGTAAATAAACTAATTCTTTAATCAGAAGACACAAAAGTGGCTAAATGGATAAAATACAAGATCCAAAGATATGTGGTCTATACAAGACACTCTCTTTAGCTTTACAGATACACACAGGCAGAAATTGAAGGGATGGAAAAAGATATTCTATGCACTATACTGATGTCAGATAAAACAGACTTTTAGTCAAAATCAGTGGCAAGAGGAAAAGTTGACATAGTGATAAAGGGGTCAATTCATCAAGAGGATATAACAATTATAAATATATATGTACCAACACTGGAGCACCTATATATTTAAAGCAAATATTAGAACTGGAGGGAGAAATAGAAGGCAATACAATACTAGTAAGACACTTAAATACCCCACTTTCAACATCAGAGAAATCATCCAGACAGAATTAGTAAGAAAACAGTGGACCTAAATAACACTACAGACCAAATGGACCTAACAGACATATAAAGAACATTCCATTCAAGAAACCAGAATTGACATTCTTCTCAAGTGCACACAAAACATTCTCCAGGATAGATCATATCTTTGGAACACAAAGCAAGAAGATTGAAATTATTTCTAATATCTTTTCTGACCACAGTGCTATTACACTAAAAATCAATAACAGGAGGAAAATTGGAAAATTCACAAATATGTGAAAAGTAAACAACACGATTCTGAACAACTAATGGATCAAAGAAAAAACCAAAAGGGAAATCATATAATATCTTGAGACAAACGGAAATGAAAACAAAACATACCAAAACTTATGGGATACAGGAAAGCAGTTCTACAAGAAAATTTATAGCAACAAATGCCAAAAATAAGAGAAAGATCTCAAATAAACAACCTAATTTTACACCAAAAGGAACTAGAAAAAGAACAAACTAAGCCCAAGTTAGCAGAAGCAAGGAAATAATAAAGATCAGAGTGGAAAAAACTAAAATAGAGACTAAAGAAACAATAGGAAAAAAAAATCAATGAAACTACTAAGAGCCATTTTTTTGGAGGGATAAACAAAATCAACAAACCTTTAGCTGGAGTAATGAAGAAAAAAGAGAAGACTCAAATAAACTTATAAATGAAAGAGAAGATATTACACATTATCCCACAGAATTACAAAAAATCATAGAAGCTACTATGAACAATTATATGTAAACAAATTGGATAACTGAAAAGCAATGGATAAATTCCTAGAAAGAATGAATTATGAAGAAACAGAAAATCTAAACAGACTAACAGTGACTAAAGGGATTGAAGCAGCAAACAAAACCTCCCTTGGGGCAACTAGGTGGCTCAGTTTGTTGACTGTCTGACTCTTGGTTTTGGCACAGGTCATGATCTCAGGGTCATAAGATCGAGCCCCAGGTCAGGCTCTGTGCTCAGTGCAGAATCTGCTTGAGATTCACTCTCCATCTCTCTCTGCCCTTCCCCCTGTTCACACTTGTGCTCTCTCTCTCACTCTCTCTCTCAAAAATAAATAGGGGCACCTGGGTGGTACAGTCAGTTAAGCATATGACTCTTAGTTTTGGCTCAAGTCATGATCTGAGGGTCATGAGACTGAGCCAGGTGTTGGGGTCCATGCTCAGCGTGGACTCTGCTTGAGATTCTCTCTCCCTCTCCCTCTGCCCCTCCTGCTTGTGCTTGCTTTCTCTTTCTCTCTCTCTCTCGCGAATACATAAATAAATCTTTAAAAATAATAATAAAACAGGGGCACCTGGATGGCTCAGTCGTTAGGTGTCTGCCTTCGGCTCAGGTCATGGTCCCAGGGTCCTGGGATCAAGCCCCGCATTGGGCTCCCTGCTCTGCAGGAAGCCTGCTTCTCCCTCTCCCACTACCCCCTGCTTGTGTTCCCTCTTTCGCTATGTCTCTCTTTGTCAAATAAATCTTAAAAAAATAAAAATAAAACAAATAATAAAATAAACAAATCTTTAAAAAAAATAATCAAAACCTCCCAATAAAGGAAAGCCCAAGACCAGATGGTTCCAGAGAACATTTAAAGAATTAATGCCTATCTTTCTCAAAGTCTTCTAAAGGAATGAAGAGGAGAAAACACCCTTAAACTCAGTTTCCAAGGTCAACTTTACTTTGATACCAAATCCAGATAAGGATAATATAGGAAAAGAAAACTACAGCCAATACCCCTGATGAACATAGATGCAAAAATTCTTTCCAAAATATTAGCAAACCAAATTCAACAGCACACAAAATGAATCAGACACCAAGACTAAGTAGGATTAATCCTTGAGATGCAAGGATGGTCCAACATACATAAATCAATAAATGTGATACACTACATTAACAAAATGGAGGAGAAAAATCATGATTCTTCAGAAGATGCAGAAAAAAAATTTGACAAAATCCAACACCGTTTCATGAAAAAACTCTCAATAGATTGGGTATAGAAAGAACATACCTAAATATAATAAAGGCCATATATCACAAGCACACAGCTAACATCATACTTGATATAAAAAATTGAAAGCTTTTCCTCTAAAATCAAGAAGACAACAGTGCCCACTCTTATCACACCCATTCAGCATAGTACCAGAAGTCCTAGGAAGAACAATAAGACAAGAAAAAGAAATAAAAGGCATCTAAGTCATAAAGGAAGAAGCAATATTGTCTCTTTTTGCAGATGCCACACTAGAACTAATAAATGAATTTAGTAAAGTTGGAGGATACAAAACCAACATACAAAAATCAGTTGCGTTTCTATACACTAAGAACAAAATATCAGAAAGAAATAAAGAAAACAATCCCACTTACATCAGCAAAAAACAAAAACAAAAAACAATAAAATACGTAGGAATAAATTTAACCAAGGAGGTGAAAGATCTATAAAATAAAAACTATAAGGGCACCTGGGTGGCTCAGTTGGTTAAGTGATTGCCTTCAGCTCAGGTCATGATCCTGGAGTCCCAGGATTGAGTCCCATATTGGGCTCCCTGCTCGGCAGGAAGTCTGCTTCTCCCTCTGACTGTACCGCCTTTTGTGCTCTGTCTCTCTCCAATAAATAAATAAAATAAAAATAAATAAAAAATAAAAACTATAAGATAATAAAAGAAATTGAAGAAGACACAAATAGAAAAATATCTTGTGTTCATGACTCTTAAGAGTTAATATTGTTAAAATGTCCATACTATTCACAGCTATGTATAGATTATCAAAATTCTAGTTTTTACAAAAATAGAAAAAAAAAATCCTAAAATTTATATGGAACTAGGAAAGACCCCAAATAGCCAAAGTACTTCTGAGAAAGAAGAATAAAGCTGGAAGCATCACAATTTCTGATTTCAAATTGTATTAGAAAGCAATAGTAACCAAAACAGTATGAGTCTAGCATAAAAGCAGATACATACCAATAAGACAGAATCAAGAGCCCAGAAATAAACCCACCCATATACAGTCAACTGATATTTGACAAGGGAGCCTGGAATACACAATAGGGAAAGGACAGTCTCTTCAATAAATGCTGTTGGGTGTATTCTATATATATAGATGGATATTCACATACAAAAAAAAAGGATGAAATTGAACCTCATTCACATCATTCACAAAAATTAACATGAAATGGATTAAAAATGTAAATGTAAGACCTAAAACCACAAAACTACAAGAAAACAGAGGCAAAAATCTCCTTTACATTGACCTTGGCAGTGAGTTTTTACATATGACACCAAAAAGCACAATCAACAAAAGCAAAAATAAACAAGCAAAACTACATCAAACTAAAAAGCTTCTGTATAGGAAAAGATAATTGAAAGAATGAAGAAGTGACCTGTATGATGGGAGAAAATATTAGCAAACCATATATCAGATAAGAGGTTAATATTCAAAATGTATAAAGAATTCATAAAAATCAAAAGCAAAATTTTTAAAAAATTGGACAAAGGGCCTGAATACATTTTCATAAAGACATACAAATGGTCAATATGTATATAAAAAGAGTCTCAGTATCAATAATCACCAGAGAAATGCAAATCTGAAACCACAATGAGCTATTACCTCACACTTGTTAGAATGGCTATTAAGAGATAAGAGAAGATGGAAAGTTGGCAAAGTAGGAAGACTTTAATCATCCCATGAATAAGATGAGATAACACTAACATCAGTGTAAATAACACAGAAAATAAGACTGGCAGAACAAACTCTACAACTAAAGGTAGAGAGTAGGCCACATTGAAGAGCTTAGGAAGAGAGGAGATGTGGTGGGAAGCTAAATGGATCATGGGCTGTCCACAAGAGGGAGAGCGCATCAGGCAGAGAAAGGAGAGAAACAGACTATCACACTGGGGAGCCCACATGAGGAAGATGAAAATCCCCATAATATTTGGCTTTGAAAACTAGAGGGGCCAAATTTTGTGAGTTCTTACAATCAGCATGACTTAAAGCCTGGAATTTAATCAGCCACTCAGTTCTGCAAGAGCCCACAGGGGATAGGAAGCTGAGTCCCCACTCTTAAAGAGACAGCACTATAAACAGCCCACAGAGATATAGCACAGAAGCAACAGTTTGAAAAACATCTGGGGCAGACTGGAGGGAGAGTTATTTACTAATCTCAGAGCATGTCTGGAGGGGCAGGTTTCACTAGGGGACTTCTCCAGGAACAAAGGAGCTGGCTGGCATGCACCATTTCTTTCCTCCACCTACCCCCCTTCCCCCAGCATGAACCCACAGCCATCTGTGGGAACCAGTACAGGCGCAACATTCACTACTTAACTTGCTTTCTCCAAGGCTGGATCACCAGGCTTTGGTGGATCCACCCTTTCCAGGAACACTTGACTCAGTCATAGCACTGTGGGTTCCCTCCCCCAGAAGACCAGCACAAATCTTGCCAACACATGATTCCTGACCTGCATGCTTTGTGGGCCTCAGTCCCTGTGGCAGTGGTGGGCCACTTCCTGCAGAAGATCTCCATGCACCATGTTAAAACCATGGGCCCTACCCATGTACACTCTGCAGATCAGCACCAGCCTGCCCAGGTCCTATCAACTGCAACAGGTCTTTTTTTTCACACAGACTGGCTCACGCCTTGTTAACTCGGTGCACCTAGGTGGCTCAGTCCTTAAGCGCCTGCCTTTGGCTCAGGTCATGATCCCAGGGTCCTGGGATCGAGCCCCGCATCAGGCTCCCTGCTCAGTGAGGAGCCTGCTTCTCCTTCTCCCACTCCCCCTGCTTGTGTTCCCTCTCTCACTTTGTCTCTCTCTGTCAAATAAATAAATAAAATCTTTAAAAAAAAAAACCTGCATGCCTCACCCTGGCTGGTCCCAGACACAGCATTTCCCCTCTCACCAGCATGCAAACCTTAGGGACACTGTGCCCCCACAAGCCCCTCCAAAATACTCTTGGCTGGAGACCATTCAAACTGGTCCATGAACTTGGCAGTGTGCAAGCAGCCCCAAGAGGGGCTGGCACCACTCCAGAGTGACTCCTGCCATGGGATGAAAGGAAGATAACCACAGACCAGTCAGATGGCAGCCCCAGCAGGGGAATGGAGGCAGACAGTTGATCTGATTGCAGGCCCCACCCACCAATGAAAGCTTCTCAGGGGAAAACACAGGGAAAGTATCTTACAGTTTGTTCCTACTTCATAGCCGGCAAACTCATGGTCTGACTAACCTCAAACCCAAGGCAGTCCCAGACTGGTCCACTAACACTGCAGGGACCAAACACTGCCCACCACAGGCAAAGAGAGCCGCTGCAGATGACTAGAATGAAGGGAAAAGCAGCCAAGAAACAACAGCAGGGCACATGCATTACACATAGGAGACAACACTGAAGCACCAGGTTCTGATGAACAGGGGACACTGCACTGCAGGGCAGTACAGGACCTCTTCTTCATTAGGCCATTACTTTAAAGAGAGGAGATGTAGCTGATTTTTCTGACACAGAGAAAGACAAAGAGAATTAAGCAAAATTAAAAGACAGAGGAATATGCAAACTAAAGCACAGGACAAAACCACAACAAGAGACCTAAGCAAAAAGGATATAAGTAATACGCTGGACAGAGAATTTAAAGTAATGATCATAAAGATACTGGACTTGAAGAAAGAGTGGAAGAATCTGTGAGACACTTAACAAAGAAATAAAAAAGAACCATTCAGAGATGAAAAACACAATAAATGAAATTAAAAATACACTTGATGGAATAAATAGCAAGCTAGAGGAAGAAGAATAATGAATTAGCAGCCTGGAGGAGAGAGTAATGGACAGCAATAAAGCTGAGAAAGTGAGAGAGAAAAGAATTATGCAAAATGAGAATAGACTTAGGGAACTCAGCAACTCCATCAAGCTTAAAAACATTCACATTATAGGGATCTCTGAAGGACAGAGAAAAAAGGGGGCAGAAAATTTATTTGAAGAAATAATAGCCGAGAACTTCCTCATCTAGAGAAGGACACAGAAATCCAGAACCAGGAGGCACAGAGCTCACCCAACAAAATCAAATCAACCCAAGGAGGTATACACCAAGACACAGAGTAATTAAAATGGCAAAAAGTAGTGGTAAAGAAAAAAAAATTCAAAGCATCTAGAGAAAAGAAGACAGTTACATACAAGAGAAACCCCATGGGGCACCTGGGTGGCTCAGTCGTTAAGCGTCTGCCTTCAGCTCAGGTCATGATCCCAGGGTCCTGAGATTGAGCCCCACATCAGGCTCCCTGCTCAGGGGGAAGCCCGCTTCTCCCTCTCGCACTCTGCCTGCTTGTGTTCCTGCTCTCACTCTCCCCCTCTCTGTCAAATAAATAAACAGAATCTTTTTAAAAAAGAAAAGAGAGAAACCCCATAAGGCTATCAGAAGAGCTTTCAACAGAAGCTCTGCAGACCCGAAGGGAGTGGCATGAAATAGTCAAAGTGCTGAAAGGAAAAAAATTGCAGCTAAGAATACACTATCCAGAAAGGCTATCATTCAGAATACAATGAGAGATAATGAGTTACCCAGACAAAGAAAAGCTAAAGGAGTTCATGACCACTAAACCAGACCTATAAGAACTGTTAAAAGGGACCCTGAGTAGAAAGGAAAGACCATAAGTAAGAGTAAGAGAGGTAGGAAGCACAAAAGCAGTAAAAAAATAATAATAATAATTTTTTAAAAAAGTGTATCCATAAAAATCAGTCAAGGAACTCACAAAATAAAAGCATGTAAATTATGAGACCATACCTGAAATTGGAGGGAGGGACAAGTAAAGAACAGGTTCAAACTTAAGCAACCATCAACTTAATACTACTACTACTACTACTACTACTACTACTACTACTACTAATACTACTATATGCAGATGATGATATATAAAAACCTAATGGTAACCTTACAGACACTGGTGAAAACCACTAATGAATTAATTAATTAATGCAAAAAAAATAAAGAGAAAGGAATTCAAGTATGTCATGAAAGAAAGCCAGCAAACCATGAAACAAGACAGCAAGGGCAGAAAGGAACAGAGAGGAACTACAAAAACAACCATAAAACAAGTAATAAAATGGCAATAAATACACACCTACCAATAATTACTTTCAATGTAAATGGACTAAACACTCCAATCAAAAGACATAGGATAACAGAATGGATAAAAGAAATTAATAAGACTCAACTATATGCTGCATACAATAGACTCATTTCAGACCAAAGACACCTGCAGATTGAAAGTGAGAGGATGGAGAAATATCTATCATGAAAATGGAAGCAGGGGTAACAATACTTGTATCAGAAAAAAAATAGCCTTTAAAACAAAGACAGTAACAAGAGACAAAGAACACTATATAATCACCAAGGGGACAATCCAACAAGATATAACAATTGTAAATATGCACTCAACAAATATGCAAAACAGTTAATAACAAACATAAAGAAGGAACTAATCAATACTACTACAATAATAATAGAGGACTTTAATATCCCACTTACATCAATGGACAGATCATCTAAACAGAAAATTAACAGGGAAACAGTAGCTTTGAATAATACATTGGATCAGGTGGATTTAACAAATATATTCAAAATACTTTATCCTAAAACAGCAGAATACACATTCTTTTCAAGTGCATATGGAACATACTCCAGAATAGACCACATATTCCAAAAGAGCAAAGTCATACTATGTATCCTTTCTGACAAAATGCTATGAAACTAGAAATCAACCACAAGAACAAATCTGGAAAGACCACAAGTACATGGAGGTTAAAAAACATGCTACTAAAGAATGAATGGGTCAACAAGGAAATCAAAGAAGAAATAAGAAATTACATGGAAACAAATGAAAATGAAAACACAACAAGCCAAAACCTTTGGGATACAGCAAAAGTGGTTCCAAGAGGGAAGTTCATAGCAATATGGGTCTACCTCAAGAAGCAAGAAAAATCTCAAATAAATAACCTAATCTTACACCTAAAGGAGCAGAAAAAGAACAAATAAAACCCAAAACCAGGGGCGCCTGGGTGGCTCAGTCAGTTAAGCAGCTGCCTTCGGCTCAGGTCATGATCGCAGGGTCCTAGGATCAAGCCCCATATCGGGCTCCCTGCTTAGCAGGGAGCCTGCTTCTCCCTCTCCCTCTGCCTGCCTCTCTGCGTACTTGTTCTCTCTCTCTCTGTCAAATAAATAAATAAAATCTTTAAAAAAAAAAAACAAACCCAAAACCAGCAGAAGGATATAATAAAAAATTAGACCCGAAATAAATAATATATAAACTAAAGAAACAATAGAACAGATCAACAAAGCCTGGAGCTTGTTCTTTTAAAAGATAAACAATATTCATAAACCTCAAACCAGATTCACAAAAATTTTTTAAAAAAGGACTCAGATAAACAAAATCAGAAATCAAAGAGGAGAAATAACAACACCACAGAAATACAAACTATTGTAAGAGAATATTATGAAAAATTATACATCAACAAATTTGACAACCTAGAAGAAATGGATAAATTCCTAGAAACATATAACCTCCCAAAAGTGAAGCTGGAAGAAATAGAAAATTTGAACAGACTGATTACAAACAAGGAGATGGAAATAAGTAGTCAAAAAACTACCAAAAAATATATATATTAAAAAAAAAAAAGTCTAGGACTAGATGGCTTCACGGGCAAATTCTATCAAACACTTAAAGAAGAGTTAACATCTATTCTTCTCAAACTCTTCCAAAACATAGAAGAGGAAGGAAAACTTCCAAGTTCATTCATTTTTTTTTTTTAAGATTTTATTTATTTGACAGAGACAGTGAGAGAGGGAACACAAGTAGGGGGAGTGGGAGGGGGGGAAGCAGGCTTCTGGCCAAGCAGGGAGCCTGATGCGGGGCTTGATCCCAGGACCCTGGGATCATGACCTGAGCCGAAGGCAGACGCTTAATGACTGAGCCACCCAGGCGCCCCATTTTTTTTTTTTTTTTTTAGTATAAGACAAGTATTTATTTGCCAGGCACACAGAAAAATGTGAGAAATAGAAATGTTTGCATACTCTTGATTTTTTGGTGTAAAAACACCCAATCAGCCCGTCTAAATTATGCACTCAAAACAAAAATGAATGTTAACTAGCTAGAATTTAAATAAAAACTTAAAAAAAAATCATTTCACCATATATACAAGGGTTTACTTATAGGCTTCCCATTCTATTCCATTGGTCTATATGTCTGTCTGTGTGCTAGTACCATATTGGTTTAGTTACCATGGCTTTGTAATAAGTATTAAAATCAAGAAGTCTGAGACTTCTAACTCTGTTCTCTTTTAAGTAAGCTTTACGCCCACTGTGGACCTTAATTCACAAATCCAAAATCAAGAGTCACATGCTCTACAAACCAAGCCAGACAGGAGTCACTCTTACAAGATTATTTTGGCAATTTGAGGTCCCTTTTTGCAACTCCATATGAAATTTAAGATGAATTTTTCTATTTCTGCAAAAAATATTGAGTTTGACTTCACTGAATGTGTAGATCACGTTGGTTAGTATTGACATCTTAACAATATTCAGCCTTCTAACCCATGAACACAGGCTATCTTTCCATTTCTTTATGTCTTCTTAACTTTCTTCTAGAAACAATTTATAGTTTTCAATGTACAATTCTTTTGCCTCCTTGATTAAATTTATTCCTAAATATATTGGTCTTTTTTATGTTATTGTAATTGAAGCTGTTTTCTTAATTTCCTTTTCATATTGTTTATTGTTAATGTATAGAAAAAACTAATTTTTGTTCGTTGGTTTTGTATCCTGTAGCTTTGCTGGATTCATTTATTAGTTCCAACAATTTTGTGTGTGCAGAAGCATCAGGGTTTCTCCTTTACTCTGAAAGACAATTTCCTAAATGTTGAGTTTTTCTTCCAACAGTTATTTTACTCTACTCTTTTTTCTTCCATGGTTTTTAAATAAAAGTCCACAGTAATTCTTATCCTTCTTCCTCTATGGTAAGGTGGTTTCCTTCCTATAGCTTCCATCAACATTTCTCTGCATTTGCTTATCCTCAGTGATATGCCTACTGAAATTTTCTGTATTAAAAAATTTATCTTAGCAAGATGGCAGAGTAGGAGACCTAAATTTCATCTGGTCCCAGGAATTCAGCTAGAGAGGGATCAAACCATTCTGAACACCTACGAACTCAACAGGAGATTGAAGAAAAGAATAGCAGCAACTCTCTGAACAGAAAAGCGACCACTTTCTGGAAGGTAGGATGTGCAGAGAAGTGAACCTGAGGTGATATTTGGGAAGACAGATGGTGGGGGAGGGGGGCTCCGTCAGCCACTACTGGCAAGTGATAGAGCAGCAGAGCACAAAATCAGAACTTTTAGAAGTCGGCTTTGTTGAGGGACGTCACTCCAGTGGCTAAATGGGGGGTGGAACCCTCGCTGGGACAGTGTGGTCTCAGGATCCTTGGGGTCACAGAAAGACCAGAGGTGCCTGAGTGTGGCAGAGCTCCTAGGTATCAGAGTGGGGAAGCCAGCTGCAGAGACGGATCCAAGGAGTTGGGCTCTCACCTTGGGGTTGCCATAAACTGTGATCCACAGCACAGTTAGGCCACTGCTCTCCAGCAGGGACCCAACAAGCAGCGGATCCAGGGAGACTCCCCTTCCTCCCCCGGGAGGAGCACACCGCAGGGATCTGCTGGGTTTGGAGACTCCACACCGGGTCGGGTGCCAGAGATAGAAATGCTCGGTCACAGGCCAGGTGAGCACAGAGTGCAGCTGGAGACCGGGGAGTCAGGAGTGTTTGACTGCTTTTCTCTGGGGGCTCAATGAGGAGCGGGGCCCCGAGTTCTTGGCTCCTCCAGGGCGGAGACTGGGAGGCCTCCATTTTCACTCCCCTCCTCCAAAGCTGTATGGAAAGCTTGAAGGGAACAAAAGCTCCAGAGAGCAAACCCAAGCAGATTACTTAGCCCAGATCGGCAAGGGCGGGGCAATTGGGCCTCCAGCAAAGACATTTAAGAACCACGGCAACAGGCCCCTCCCCCAGAAGATCAGCAAGAACAGCCAGCCAAGACCAACTGTACTGATCAATGAGAACAGCAGAACTCCAGTGCTAGGGGAATACTGCACATAGAATTCATAGCTTTTTCCCATGATTCTTTAATCTTTCAAAGTTAATTTTTTTAACTTTTTTTCTTTTCTTTTTGAATTTTTCTTTTTCCCTTTTTAAACCAATATCTTATCAACCCCTTTTTTAAAAATCTTTTTTATTTTTCATTTTTAGAGTCATATTCTATCCCTTCATAGTAGTTAACCTTATTTTTGGTGTATATATATATAAGTTGTTCTCTCTTTACAGTTTCTTCTAACCAAAATATACCCTAAATCTCTAGTGTATAGTTTTGTCCTAGTCTCCTGCCTGATCACATTCTCTCCCTTTTTTTAAAAAAATCCTCTTCTTTGTTTTTTCAACCAAATTCTTATCAATTCCTTTTATAAAATCTTTTTTATTTTTCATCTTTACAATCATATAACATCCCTTCATTGTATTTACCCTTATTTTTGTACATACATAAGTTTTTCTTTCTTTAAAATTTAGGGAGGCACTTTCTTCTAAGAGACTAAAATGCGCCCAAAATCTGGTGTGTGGCACTGATCTATGCACCAGCCTGATCATATTTGATCATAGTCTGGGTTTTTTTTTTAATCTTTTTCTTTTTTTTTTTTCTTTTTTCTTCTTTCCCTTTCTTTTCCCCTGGTTTCAGGTCTCTTCTGATTTGTTTAGTGTATATTTTTCTGGGGTTGTTGTTACCATGTTAGCATTTTGTTCCCTCATTCATCTATTCCCTTCAGGGCAAAATGACAAGAAAGAAAAAATCACCTCGAAAAAAAGAACAAGAGGCCGTACCAACCTCCATGGACCTAATCAATACAACATTAGTAAGATGTCGGAACAAGAGTTCAGAATGACGATTTTAAAGATACTAGCTGGGCTTGAAAAAAGCATGGAAGTTATTAGAGAAACCTTTTCTGGAGAAATAAAAGAACTAAAATCTAACCAAGTCAAACTCAAAAAGGCTATTAATGAGGTGTAATAAAAAATGGAGGCTCTAACTGCTAGGATAAATGAGGCAGAAGAGAGAATCAGTGATATAGAAGACCAAATGATGGAAAATAAAGAAGCTGAGAAAAAGAGAGATAAACAACTACTGGATCATGAGGGCAGAATTCGAGAGATAAGTGATACCATAAGACCAAACAATATTAGAATAATTGGGATCCCAGAAAAAGAAGAAAGAGGGAGGGGCAGAAGGTATATTGGAGCAAATTATGGCAGAAAACTTCCCTAATTTGGGGAAGGAAATCAAAATCCAGGAAGCACAGAGAACCCCTCTCAAAATCAATAAAAATAGGTCAACACCCTGACATCTAATAGTAAAACTTACGAGTCTCAGAGACAAAGAGGAATCTGAAAGCAGCTTGGGAGAAGAGATATGTAACCTACAATGGTAGAAACATTAGGTTGGCAAGGGACCTATCCACAGAGACCTGGCAGGCCAGAAAGGACTGGCAGGATATATTCAGAGCACTAAATGAGAAAAATATGCAGCCAAGAATACTATATCCAGCTAGGCTGTCATTGAAAATAGAAGGAGAGAGAAAAACCTTCCAGGACAAACAAAAACTAAAGGAATTTGCAAACACAAAACCAGCCCTACAAGAAATCTTGAAAGGGGTCCTCTAAGCAAAGAGAGAGCCTAAAAGTAACATAGACCAGAAAGGAACAGAGACAATATACAGTAATAGTCACCTTACAGGCAATACAATGGCACTAAATTCCTATCTTTCAATAGTTACCCTGAATGTAAATGGCCTAAATGCCTCAATGAAAAGGAGGCTATCAGATTGGATAAAAAACACAAGACTCATCAATATGCTGTCTGCAAGAGACTCATTTTAGACCCAAAGACACCCCCAGATTGAAAGTGAGGGGGTGGAAAACCATTTACCATGCTAATGGACACCAAAAGAATCTGGGGTGGCAATCTTTATATCAGACAAATTAGATTTTAAGCCAAAGAGAATAATAAGAGATGAGGAAGGACACTATATCATACTTAAAGGGTCTATCCAACAAGAAGATCTAACAATTGTAAACATCTATGCCCGTAACATGGGAGCAGCCAATTATATAAGGCAATTAATAACAAAAGCAAAGAAACACATCAACAACAATACAATAATAGTGGGGGACTTTAACACATCCCTCACTGAAATGGACAGATCGTCTAAGCAAAAGATCAACAAGGAAATAAAGACTTTAAATGACACACTGGACCAAATGGACTTCACAGGTATAATCAGGACATTCCATCCCAAAGCAACAGAATACACATTCTTCTCTAGTGCCCATGGAACATTCTCCAGAATAGATCACATCCTAGGTCACAAATCAGATCTCAACTGGTACCAAAAGATTGGGATCATTCCCTGCCTATTTTCAGACCACAATGCTTTGAAACTAGAACTCAACCACAAGAGGAAAGTCAGAAAGAACTCAAACTCATGGAGGCTAAAGAGCATGCTACTAAAGAATGAATGGGTCAACAAGGAAATTAAGGAAGTATTAAAAAGTTCATGGAAACAAATGAAAATGAAAACAGAACTGTTCAAAACGTTTGGGATGCAGCAAAGGCAGTCCTAAGAGGAAAGTATATAGCTATATACTTTCCTCTTAGAAATAAGAAAGGTCTCAAATACACAACCTAACCCTACACCTAAAGGAGCTGGAGAAAGAACAGCAAATAAAGCCTAAACCCAGCAGGAGAAGAGAAATAATAAAGATCGAGCAGAAATCAATGAAATAGAAACCAAAAGAACAGTAGAACAGATCAATGAGACTAGGAGCTGGTTCTTTGAAAGAATTAACAAGATTGATAAACCCCTAGGCAGACTTATCAAAAAAAAAAAGAGAGAGAGAGAGAGAAATGACCCAAATAAAATCATGCATGAAAGAGGAGAGATCACAACCAACACCAAAAAAAAAAAAAAAAATACAAACAATTATAAGAACATACTATGAGCAACTATATGCTAGCAAATTAGATAACCTGGAAGAAATGGTTGCATTCCTAGAGATGTATCAACTACCAAAGCGGAACCAGGAAGAAATAGAAAACCTGAACAGACCTATAACCACTAAGGAAACTGAAGCAGTCATCAAAAATCTCCCAACAAAAAAAGCCCAGGGCCAGATGGCTTTCCAGGGGAATTCTATCAAACATTTAAAGAAGATTTAATACCTATTTTTCTGAAACTGTTCCAAAAAATAGAAGTGGAAGGAAAACTTCCAAACTCGTTTTATGAGGCCACCATTACCTTGATCCCCAAACCAGAAAAAGACCCTGATCATCAAAAAGGATAATTACAGGCCAATATCCTTCATGAACATGGATGCAAAAATTCTCACCAAAATACTAGCCAATAGGATCCAACAGTACATTAAAAGGATTATTCACCATGACCAAGTGGGATTTATCCCTGGGCTGCAAGGTTGGTTCAACATCTGCAAATCAATCAATGTGATACAATACATTAATAAAAGAAGGAACAAGAACCATATGATCCTCTAAATAGATGCAGAAAAAGCATTTGACAAAGTATAGCATCCTTTCTTGATCAAAACTCTTCAGTATATAGGGATAGAGGGTACATAACTCAGTATCATAAAAGCCATCTATGAAAAACCTACAGTGAATATCATTCTCAATGGGGAAAAACTGAGAGCTTTCCCCCTAAGGTCAGGAACATGGCAGGGATGTCCACTATCACCCCTGTTCTTCAACATAGTATTAGAAGTCCTAGCCACAGCAATCAGACAACAAGAAGAAATAAAAGGCATCCGAATCGGCAAAGAAGAAGTCAAACTCTCACTCTTAGCAGAGATATGATACTTTATGTGAAAAACCCAAAAGACTCCACCCCAAAACTGTTAGAACTCATACAGGAATTCAGTAAAGTGGCAGGATATAAAATCAATGCACAGAAATCAGTGGCATTCCTATACACCAACAAGACAGAAGAAAGAGAAATTAAGGAGTTGACCCCATTTACAACTGCACCCAAAACCATAAGATACCTAGGAATAAATCTAACCAAAGAGGCAAAGGATCTGTACTCAGAAAACTATAAAATACTCATGAAAGAAATTGAGGAAGACACAAAGAAATGGAAAAACATTCCATGCTCATGGATTGGAAGAACAAATATTGTGAAAATGTCAGTGCTACCTAGAGCAATCTACACATTTAATGCAATCTCCATCAAAACACCATCAACTTTTTTCAAAGAAATGGAACCAATAATCCTAAAATTTATATGGAACCAGAAAAGACCCTGAATAGCCAGAGGAATGTTGAAAAGGAAAAGCAAAGCTGGTGGCATCACAATTCCAGACTTGAAGCTCTATTACAAAGCTGTAATCATCAAGACAGTATGGTACTGGCACAAAAACAAACACATAGATCAATGGAACAGAATAAAGAACCCAGAAATGGACCCTCAAGTCTATGGTCAACTGATCTTTGACAAAGCAGGAAAGAATGTCCAATGGAAAAAATAGACAGTCTCTTCAACAAATGGTGTTGGGAAATTGGACAGCCACATGCAGAAGAATGAAACTGGACCATTTCCTTACACCACACACAAAAATAGACTCCAAATGGTTGAAAGACCTAAATGTGAGACAGGAGTCCATCAATATCCTAAAGGAGAACACAAGCAGCAATATCTTCGACCTCAGACACAGCAACTTCTTCCTAGAAACATCGCCAAAGGCAAGGGAAGCAAGGGCAAAAATGAACTATTGGGACTTCATCAAGATAAAAAGCTTTTGCACAGCAAAAGAAACAGTCAACAAAACCAAAAGACAACCAACAGAATGGGGAAGATATTTGCAAATGACATATCAGATAAAGGGCTAGTATCCAAAATCTATAAAGAACTTATTAAACTCAACACCCAAAGAACAAATGATCCAATCAAAAAATGGGAAGAAGACATGAACAAACATTTTTCCAAAGAAGACATCCAAATGAACAACAGACACATGAAAAAGTGCTCAACATCGCTCGGCATCAGGGAAATCCAAATCAAAACCTCAGTGAGATACCACCTCACACCAGTCAGAATGGCTAAAATTAACAAGTCAGCTAACGACAGATGTTGGCAGGGATGCGCAGAAAGGGGAACCCTCCTACACTGTTGGTGGGAATGCAAGCTGGTGCAGCCACTCTGGAAAACAGTATGGAGGCTCCTCAAAAAGTTGAAAATAGAGCTACCATATTTTCCAGCAATTGCACTACTGGGTATTTACCCCAAAGATACAAATGTAGGGATCCAAAGGGGTACGTGCACCTTGATGTTTATAGCAGCAATGTCCACAATAGCCAAACTGTGGAAAGAGCCAAGATGTCCATTGGCAGATGAATGGATAAAGACGATGTGGTATATATATATATACAATGGAATATTATGCAGCCATCAAAAGAAATGAAATCTTGCCATTTGCAACGACATGGATGGAACTGGAGGGTATTATGCTGAGGGAAATAAGTCAATCAGAGAAAGACATGTATCATATGACCTCACTGATACGAGGAATTCTTAAACTCAGGAAACAAACTGAGGATGTGGTGGGGGGTGGGAGGGATGGGGTGTTTGGGTGATAGACATTGGGGAGGGTATGTGCTATGGTGAGCGCTGTGAATTGTGTAAGACTGATGAATCACAGACCCGTACCTCTGAAACAAATAATATATGTTAAAAAGAAGAAGAAGAAGATAATGATGATGAATGATGGCAGGAAGGGAAAAATGAACGGGGGGGGATTGGAGCGGGAGATGAACCATGAGAGACTATGGACTCTGAGAAACAAACTGAGGGTTCTAGAGGGGAGGGGGTTGGGGGGATGGGTTAGCCTGGTGATGGGTATTAAGGAGGGCATGTATTGAATGGAGCATTGGGTGTTATACGCAAACAATGAATCATGGAACACTACATCAAAAACTAATGATGTAATGTATGGTGATTAACATAATAAAAAGAAATTTGGGGCACCTGGGTGGCTCAGTTGGTTAAGCAACTGCCTGCAGTTCAGGTCATTATCCTGGAGTCCCAGGATCAAGTCCCACATTGGGCTCCCATCTCAGCAGGGAGTCTGCTTCTCCCTCTGACCCTCCCCCTTCGTGTGCTCTCTCACTCTCTCTCTCTCAAATAAATAAATAAAATCTTTAAAAAAAATTATCTTGCTTCATGTTTTCTGAGATTCCTTGGTCTTCAATTTGGTTTCTGTCATTAATTCTGAAAAGTTCTCAGCCATCATTACTTTGAATATTGTTCTTTTATCTTCTCATTCTGCTCTTTCTGGTAGTTCCATAACATTTATATTATACCTTATGAAATTGTCACACAATTATTGAATATTCTAATATGTTTTTCTCCCATTATTTTCTCTTTACATTTCCATCTGGGAAATTTTTATTGATCTATCTTAAAACTTAGTGATTTTTTTTCCTTCTTTGAGTCCAGTCTATTAAAAAGAGCCTGATGCAGGGCTTGATCCCACACCCTGAGATCATGACCTGAGCTGAAATCAAGAGTCAGGTGCTTAACCAACTGAACCACCTGGGTGCCCCTTGTTTGGAATTATTTCTTAGAATTTCCATAGCTTTGCTTACATTAGCCATTTTACATGCATGTTATCTACTTTTAGATGTGTTTTATAGTGTCTACATTAGAGCTCTTAAGCATATTAAACAGTTATTTTAAAATCCTTGTCTAATAATTCCATAATCTCTGTCATAGCTCAGTCTGGTTATGATGCTTGCTTTATCTGTTTAGACTGCATTTTATCTGCAATTTTTTGTTGAGAGCCAGGTATGTTGGTATAGGTTAATAAAAACTGAGGTCAATGGCCTTTAGCATGAGCATTTATGTCAATTTTTCTAGGTCTATTTGATGTTTTATGTAGCTATTTATGTCAGAGACATTGAATATCTCTATTGTCTTTGTTTTTTTGTTTGTTTGTTTGTTTTCACCACTCTTGGCCTTAGACTTCTCTATTATTCCTCAGAGAGAGCCTACATCTGCCACTATGCCAGAGCCTGGTTAGTACTGTGATAAGGTATGGGGGAGGGCAAGTGTTAAATAATATTGTGATTAAATTTTAATAGCCTTTTGTGTCTGAGGTATGATCTTCACAAGGGAGGTAAAGTTGGAACACTGCCCTTCCCTTAGTTGGGATAAGGCTCTGGCAGTCTTTTCCCCAGGAAATTAATCATTGTTATAGAATATACCCTGGGTGCATTTTACAATGATTACTCTTCTCCTTCCCTTTCCAGAGCCCTGAGGAGATCATTCTCAGATCTTCACTATGAGAACCTAGTATACTTCTCAGAGGTAAAAACCCTTGAAAATATAGGGGTTCCACTAACACTTTGGCCTCCATGAGATTCTTACTTTCATGATAGTCCACATTCAGTATCCAAAAATTTGAAAAAATTACCATTTGAGTGTTCCAGTTTATGTCTCCAGCAGCTTCTGTACCAGCTGTGACTCTCTAGATCTGTTTTTCTTTCCAGATTTTGGGGTAGAGATTTTCCCTGTAACCTCAGTTCTCCAATAGGTCCAGGAAAAGTTAATTTTAAGTCTGATCAACATTTTGTTCTTGTAAGGATGGCAGTGATGATTTCAAAGCCATTTATATGCAGAAGTTGAAATCAGATAGGCCATAAAACAAGTTTCAATAAATAAAGGATTGGAATCATATAAATTATGTTCTCTGACCACAATGGAGTGAAGTTCAAAATCAGTAACAGAAAGTAATTTGGGAAATTCACAAATATGTGGAAATTAAACAGCATACCCCTATATAACCAATAGGTCAAAGAAGTCACAAGGAAAATTAAAAAGTAATTTGAGATGAATGAAAATGAAAACACAGCATAATAAGGGATAAAAGGGGATACAGCTAAAGCAGTTCTTATACTGAAATTAATAGCTGTAAGCATCTATACAAAGGATCTCACTTCAATAATCTAACATTCCACAATGAGAAATTACAGAAGTAGTACAAACTAAAGCCAGACAGTCAAAAGAAAGATGATAATGATGAGTGGACATAAAGAATAGAAAAATAAAAGAAGCAATGAAACCAAATGCTGATTCTTTAAAAAATCAATAAAATTTACAAACATTTAGATAGGTCAACTAAGAGTCAAAGAGAGGACACTCAAATAATTAAAATCAGTAAAAAAAAAAAAACTGGACAAACCACAAAAATTAAAAAAGATTAGAAGGGGATACTATAAACAATTATATGCCAAAAAACTAGATAATTGATATTAAGAGATTCCTAGAAAGTAACAAACTATTGAAACTGACTCAAAAAGAAGTAAAAAAATCTAAATATACCTTTAAAAAGATTAGTTTAGTAATCAAATAACTGCTCAGAATTAAAAGCACAGGGACAGATGGCTTCATTGGTGAATTCTACCCAACCATTAAGATTTATACTTGTTCTTCATTAATTCTTCTAAAAATCAGAAGAGGAAACACTTTCCAACTTACTCTACTAAGTCAGTATTATCCTGATACCAGAAAAAGACAAGATATCATAAAGACAGAAAACTAAAGATCAATAATTTATTAATATAGACAGAAAAATCCTCAACAAAATAGAAACTAACTGAAACCAGCAATATGTAATAAGAATCATTTATCATGACCTGGTGAGATTTACCTCAGGAATGCAAGATTGTTTTAACATCAGAAAATCAATTAATATACCATATCAATAGAACAAAAATAACTTGGTCATCTCGATAGATGCAGAAAAAGAATTTGAGAAAATTTAATACCTTCAAAAAACTCTCAATGAATTAGGAACAGAAGGAAATTTCTTCAGTCTTATAAAGCACATATACAAAAAACCAACTGCTAACATCATACTAGTGAAACAGTGAATGCTTTCCCTCTGAGATCAGGAAGACAAAAATGCCTGCTCCTGCAACTTCTATTTAACAATGTATTGGAGTTTTTACCCAGGACAGTTAGGCAAGAAAAATAAATAAGAGACATTCAGATTACAAAGAAAGAACTAAAACTATTTGTAGTTGACAAGATCTTGCACATACACAATCCTAAAAAATATCCTAAAAGTTATTAAGACTAATAAAGGAGTTCAGCAAGGCTGCAGGTTACAAAATTAATGTACAAAAATCAACTATGTTTCTGTATACTAACAATATCCAAAAGTGAAATTAAGAAAATAATTCCATTTACAGCAGCATCCAAAGGAATAAAATATTCAGGAATAAAATATCCAAAAGAAGTGCAAAACTTGTATTCTAAAAAGTATAAAACACCATAAAAAAATTTAAGAACTAATAAATGGAAAGACATCCCACGTCCCTAGATCAAAACTTAGTATCATTAGAGTGGCAAACTGATCTTCAAAATCAATGCAAATCCTATCAAATTCCCAGCTGGCTTTTTTTTTAAACAGAAATTGAAAAGCTAATCCTAAACTTCATATGAACATTCTAGAGACCCAAAATACCTAAGTGATCTTGAAAAAGAAGAATAGAGTTGGAAGACTCAAGCATCCCAATTTCAAGATGTAAAGAAAGCTACAGTAATCAAAATAATGAAGTATTGGATAGGGACAGACATATAAATAAATGGAACAGAACTAAGATTCTAGAAATCCTTACATAGTTAGTCAGTTGATTTTCAATAAGGATATCAAAACAATTTAATGGAGATAGAATTGGTTTTTTTCAGGAATTGGTGCTACAACTGAATATCCACATGCAATAGAATGAAGATAGATCCATTCCCTACACCATATAAAAAAAATTAACTCAAAATGAATCACAGACTTAAATATAAAAACTAAAATTATAAAACTATTAGAGGAAAATAGGAGTAAATTGTTGCGACCTTAAGTTAGGCAATGACTTCTTAGATACTACACCAAAAACATAAACAAAAAAATTACACACACACATACACACACACACTGAATTTCATAAAAATAAAAAACTTTGTGCTTTAAAAAAACACCATCAAGAAAATAAAAAGACAACCCAAAAAGAGATTGGAAGAAAAAAATTACAGATCATATATCTGATAAAGGACTTGTATCCAGAATTTATAAAGAAATCTTACAAATTAATTAAAAAAAGAAAAGAAAACAATTAAAAATGGGCAAGGGATTTGAAAAGCCATTTCCCCAAAGGAGATATACAAACTATCAACAGATGCATAAAAAGGTGTTCACCATCACTAGTCATTAGGGAAATGCCAATTAAGAGCAATTCATAAGATACTACTTCAAATCCAATAAAGATGGTTATAAAAAAGATAGGTAACAAATGTTGGCAAGGATATCCATATGGAGGATATGGAAGATATGGAGAAATTGACCTAATATATTGCTTGTGGAAATGTAAAACCATTTAGCCTCTTTGGAGCACAATATAGAATTTCCTCAAAATGTGAAATACTGTTACCATATAATGCAGCAATTTTTCTTCTGAGTGTACCCGAGTAATTAAAATATGACCACACAAAAATCTGTATACAAAAGTTCACAGCATTATGTATAACAACCAGAAAGTAGAAACAATCTAAATGTCTATCAATTGATTAAATAAAATAAAAAGCAACTGGGTAAATAAGAGCTGTTATAAACATACAATGGAATATTATTTGTGCTAAGCTAACTAAGCCAGTCACAAAAGACCACATATTACATGATTCCATTATATGATATGTCCAGAATAGAAAAATCTATAGAGATAGAAATTAGGTTAGTGCTAGCCTGGGACGAGGAGGACTGAAGGAAAATAAGGAGTGACTGCTAATAGTTATAGGGTTTCTTTTTGGGGTGATATAAATGTTTTAAGAGTTATTGTGGTGATTATTGCACAATTCTAAGAACATAGTAAAAACCATTGAATTTTACACTTTAAACAGTTGAATTATACAGTAAATTATATCTCAAAAAAACTTTTTAAAAAGTTGAACAAAGGGGCGCCTGGGTGGCTCAGTTGTTAAGCGTCTGCCTTCAGCTCAGGTCATGATCCCAGGGTCCTGGGATCGAGCCCCGTATCGGGCTCCCAGCTTCACGGGAGGCCAACTTCTCCCTCTCCCACTCCCCCTGCTTGTGTTCCCTCTCTCGCTGTGTCTCTCTCTGTCACATAAATAAATCTTTAAAAAAAAAAGTTGAACAAAAACAGCAAAAAGAAATACCAAATTATGATAAATGACTAGCTTTGGGTAGAGACAGATTGAAACTGGGCTGAGAAAAGAAATTAGCTCTCAAATTTATCTGTAGTATTTTAGTTATTTTCTTAAAAAGGAGTATTACAAAAAATAAATATTAAAAGAAATTAGATTAGAAAGAACTAAAACTATTTGTAGTTGACAAGATCTTGCACATACACAATCCTAAAAAATATACTAAAAATTATTAGGACTAGTAAAGGAGTTCAGCAAGGCTGCAGGTTACAAAATTAATGTACAAAAATCAACTATGTTTCTGTATACTCATTTTGTTATCAAACATCAAAATTTGTCATACCATTCTTAGATTTTCTATATATTTTTTAAAGATTTTATTTATTTGAGAGATTGAGAGAGAGAGGGAGAGAGCACAAGCAGAAGGAGAGGGAGAAGTAGGCTCTCTGCTAAGCAGGGAGCCCAACACGGGGCTTAATCCCAGGACCCAAGGATCATGACCTGAGCTGAAGGCAAATGCCCACCCAGGTGTCCCAGATTTTCTATATTTTTTAAATTATAAAACACATTAACTCAGGAATGAGGAGATAGCATATGCAGACTACTGTCAACACATTTAACTTTGATATAAATACTGAAAAATATAAAACTATGATAAAGGAAATTTAAAAATCACACAAATTAACAGAGAAATATAACATTTTAATGTATTGAGAAAGACTCAAAATCATTAAGATATCAATTCTTCCCAACCTAATCTATAGACTCAAAGCAACTCCAACCAAAATCTCAACAGATGTTTGGTAGAAAATGGCAGTATGATTCTAAAATTCTAATGTAAAGTCAAAGAATGCCAAAAAATTTTGAAAAAGAATAAATTTCCTGATTTCAGTACTTATTTTTTTTTAAAGATTTTATTTATTTATTTGACAGAGAGAGACCAGCGAGAGAGGGAACACAGGGGGGAGAGTGGGGGGGGAGGGAGAAGCAGGCTCCCCGCAGAGCAGGGAGCCCGATGTGGGGCTAGATCCCAGGACCCTGGGATCATGACCTGAGCCGAAGGCAGACGCTTAACGACTGAGCCACCCAGGCGCCCCTGATTTCAGTACTTATTTTAAAGCTAAAATAATCAAAATAATATGTTAGTCTAAAATAAACAGTGAGTCCATAAATATATCCACACAGTTAGGTAAAACTATTTTGACCAAAGCATAAAGGCATTCAGTGGAGAAAGGACAGTCTTTTCAAGGAAAATACTGGACCAGTGAAATATTTATATGTCATCAAATCAAATGTGATCCATAATTTACACCATAGACAAAAATTAAATGCACATGGACCAGACTTAAATGTAAAAAAAAACAAACTCAACTATTAGAAGAAAACATAGGAGAAAAATCTACCTGATCTCAGGTTACACAAAGAGTTCTTAGACATGACACCAAAAGATCATTAAAAAGAATTGATAAGTCGGACTTCAT